>NW_027526203.1:255931791-256531791 GCF_048455015.1 Haemaphysalis longicornis
TATTCATGGTCGTGTGATTTTTTTAAGGAGGTGTCGAAATCCTTCTGGGGAGGGGTGTTGGGGGCGTTTTGGGGGAGGGGGTGTATAAATCCCTGTGTATGTGCGCGACATATGTGTATATAACTGCTCGTTTTGTCTCATTGCGACCAGTCGTTTACCCTCGTTATCGATCTTTTCCAACTACCCCCCCCCCCCCTTTCTCTCTCTCGCCATCCCCTGCTTGCAAGTGCGTGTTTCCGGAAGTGCCCCCCGCCACCGTCAACGCATTCCTACTCACCCGCAGTGAATTCGCGAAGTTCCCACCCACTGGCCTTCTGACATCGTTGATCTGCGAGCACACCAGGGTTCGCGCTAAGTTTCGACTTGTCACGGCCGTTTATTCGGGTCAATGGCATCCCTCCGTGCCTCGCGATGTTCATTTTGGGCCCATGGCTAGCTCATCTTTAAAGCTTCCGGAGTTTAACGTACTAGGTGTATCTAGCCGGAATAAGCTAATCAATTCCCATATTTTTAAGTACCGAGAGCACATGAAATGCTTTCTATTCGTTACATCCTAATTTTTTCGTTTAGTTTTTTTATGGATAAAATTTTCACGACGTAACATGATATCTTGATAATAGTTATCGCGACTGATATTGGCGTATGGCATACGATGGGTTGTATGCGTAGCCGTTGCATCTGTAAGTGCGCGATTAAAATGAAGTATGCAGTGCCAGTTGGAGAAAGGTTTCCCCTCGATTAGCAACGGGCGGGATTCCAACAACGCGAGTATGGAAGTGCAATAAAACTGAAGTCACTTTTGCTACCAAGGTTTGGCGAATGACAAGCGTGGGAAAATTTATGAACAGCAGGCAGCTTTTTGTTTTCCTCATTTCTTTTGATCCAATGCCCTCGTTATGCACTTTGGCGCGTCATACACTGAAAGTTTTGTTTCGTTGCCTATAGTTGGACACTGCTGGCCTCTGGCCCCAAGGTACCTCGTAATCCGGCTTAATGGCACTGAGTTGCTTTGCGCTCTCCTTTTTCGACTTCCCGTCACCCCATAATATCATCCCCGCTTTTCTATGTTTTTGCCCAAGGAACTGGTTCAAATTTCACTCTTGCTGAGGAGATATGCAATACTTATTCTTAGAAGCCTTTGATAACTCAAATGGTATCACCATTGCTTGGAGCAAAACTGAGGTCTTTGAAGGAACGTCACTGCTGCAGGTTTTGCCATTTGGACAGTGCGTATGTATGCGCTTCCCTAACAACGAACCAAGAAATTACTGGAAATGTGAAAGGTGCCATCTGATGTGCGGTTTCATGCGCCTTGTGATTTTTGACCGTTCTCTTTTCTTCGCATTTCGTTGAACGCATGGTTCCGTTCGAAGTACTTGTCTTCCGAATCAGCGGTTGTAGCCACAATACCTTGAGGTCTCGCTATTTTCATGTAATGGCATCATCACACAAAAAAAAAAAAGAATTCCCAGGACCATTTTGCGTGACACCGCTTTATAGGACAACTGGAAAAACCAGCACATGTCTCATCCGTCCCACCCCGTAGACAAACATTTGGTCTTCGTATTACCACAAACATGCAGAGACTAGAACAGGCCTCATGAAACACGCCCTTATCAGCAGGTGTTCATCTTACGATCAGAAGAATACAAGAATCGGACTGGTACCCCATACGCTGTTATAACTAGGAACCCCTCGCATTTTTTCGAGAATCCTCGTCGTTGTTCGAGTTATATTTTATATCGTGAAATTTTTCCGATATGTTTCGTCCCAAATAAACTTAAGTTGCTAGTTGCGCTCGTCAATGTCGTGTGGGTGCTTTTCTCGTCCTCGATTTTTGTGCGTTTATTCTAAGATTCTGCTACCAACGCGAACTCTCATTCTTTGCTCTTTTGCTGAGCTCAGCAGACTCAAGCCCCGAAAACTTCTACTGTCACATTAATTGATGCCTATTCATATTGTAATGTAAATCTTTTTCGCGTTCTTTTCTTTGTTTGCACTTGGTAATTTGCTTCTTGTAAGTGCCCTATACTTATGAGTGCTTCTAAAATCTGGGTCATTGTCACTTTAAAATAAAATTATGTTTACATAATAATTCGACATTATTCTTATTGTTATATAATCTCTACATCCATAACATTAATCTGTTCATATCCCAACTCCCTTCATTATTTCGCTTGCGAACTGCTGAATATGTTCTCTTCCTAATTTTAATCCCTCACTACACTTCCCCCCTCTTTCCAATTTTTACGGCGAAAATTTTAAATGGCCCGCTAAAAAAAAAATCAGGGAAGCTTGCACTCACGCGCAAGACTTCAATGGTGAAGCTGTTGTAGGTGATCATTTAGTATGATCATTTAGGTGAGTTTTAGTATAGTTGTGGTGTCGTGGTTGACGTCGGCGGCATGGCCATTTCAATGAACTTATGTTGAGTAAGGCCAGTGTAAGCTCGTAGTTTTGGTCGACGTTTTCGTACACCACTCTGCCAGCGCGACTTTTCGTCTCTAGCGGATGCTTTGCACGCCGAGCCTCTTCGAAGCGCGGCCTGTTCCTCGGCCGGGGGAACTATCCGCGGCCGGGCCATGGGGAGTCAGTGATCACCTACAGCAGCTTCGGCATTCACCCGCCGCGGTGGCTCAGTGGCTAAGGCGTTGCGCTGCTGAGCACGAGGTCGTGGGTTCGATTCCCGGCCGCGGCGGCCGCTTTTCTGATGGAGGCGAAAAGCAAAAACGCCCGTGTGTACGAGATTTCGGCGCACGATAAAGATCACCAGGTGGTCAAAATTAATCCGGAGCCCTCCACTACGGCGCGCCTCATCGCCTGCGTTGCGTCGGCGCGTTAAACCCTACAACCAATCAGCTTCGGCATTCAAGTCGCGGCCCTTCTGTGGTACAGAGCGCATGCGCGCGACGACACGAGGAGGAACGAACGAGGGCGTGCGCTATGACGTGTCTTTCTCGTTCCGAGCAAGTGTTGCCACGATACGGTGAAGGCTGGAGTTTTTTTGTGACCAATGTTGCCCAATTTCCCTAAGTGGGTATGCTTGACTTGACGGACGTGTGCTCGAGGCACACCGCGAATGCTGGAGCTCTTTTTTTTTTTTTTTGTCGATATGGGCTAATCTCTTAAGTGGGCGTGCTTAGCTTGACGAATGTGCGCTCAAGGCTTGCACGAGCACTCGGCCTTTTCTCGGTATATATAACTGCGGACACCATACACAAACGTTTTGCTCAACAGCTGCGCTGTTAAAAATGGCGGCTTCCGCCGTCGGCGTCCGTAATAGAAACGGCTCCTTCGGAAAGGTTTTCTCGGTGTCGATTCTGCAAAGCGCCCTGCACTAGCTCTGTATCATATGGCGTGGGAGTTCCAGCTCAACACCTCACTATCCGCGATTTCTAACCTCTCGGTTGAGCAAGGGAGGGAGAACTGGCCAGCTGGAGCGTCGAAGATCAGCTTCGGCTGATCCCCCGGGCTGAGACAGCTGTACGCTCCAACGGGGTCCTGGACTGATGAAACCGACCACTCTGCTCCTTCTATTTAATAAAGTTTATGCTCTCTCTCTCTAAACTCGGAAGTTTCGAGAGACCAGTGGTCGGCCACGCCAGCACATCGCAGATGAAGGGAGCGAAAGAATGCAGCCGAACGAGTGAACAGAAATGCAAATAAATTCACTACCGTCGTCAGCCCTCCCATTAAACGGCGGCAGGACAGAACCGTCGAGTAATGTAAACGATCATGAAGACGTAAATGAGAGAATACCGATCGCAAAGCAAAGTTTCCCAAGCGGCAAGATTATAAAGCGTTTGAAAATCCGAGGCGGAAGCAAGGCGTCTCAGGCGTTCAACGGTACATTCATGCTTTCGCGTTCACAAACCAAAGTGCTGAGGTGTTTCCTCTTTTTTTTTTTTTGTTTTCGCTTTTCTTTGGCATAAAACATGTCCGCTCATGTGTGCTACTTCTATGTTTTACGCTTTTCCCAAATTCTATGAATATTGTACGGTATATTTTTGCGATGAATCCAACATTTCAGTCTTTATATATTTAAACTGGCGCCGAAATCTTCGCACCGAAGCAACACGTGGGCTATGAGGCACCAATTTATAGAGGAGGTCTACGGATAAATTTAGAACCCATGGGGATATTTATGGGTGCAGAACTCTCAACCCAAAGGAAAAATTAGGTTTCTAAATCTGCGAATACTGATTTTACAATCATTTTTATTACATAATGATTCTTGCTGATTGTTTATTTCTCACTTGCTGCTGCATTTTAGTGTCGTATTATCCCTCCTTAAGTTAACCAGAATAAAGCTTTCGGCTTTTCCCGTGCGCTTCAAAAACGGTGTTTGATTGATTGATTGATTGATTGATTGATTGATTGATTGATTGATTGATTGATTGATTGATTGATTGATTGATTGATTGATTGATTGATTGATTGATTGATTTTACTAGTAGTAGTAGCAGCAGGAGCAATAGAAGCAATTTTATACTGTTTTAACTCCTAAAGTACTAAGTAGACCATCTTCAAACTCAAACAAGTCTTTCATTAGGAATATTCGTCTTGCTAGTGACTTTAGGTACCATTTGATGAGATTTCACAACGTAGAGAAGAAAAAGAGACACATGCGAGAACTACCTGGTGGGTTAGGTGGTTGCACCCATGGCAGCTGCAGTTGAGCTTCCAGCTTCACTCCACAGGCTCATAATTACTGTATAGGAATTCTATAAGAAATCAATGGGCTGAAGAATGAATGAAACGTGATAATATAAATGATCCGGATGAATGCCCATCTACAAAAACTGAAAGTGTGCAAGAATTGAGCGCCGGGCTTAAAAAGTGCTGGCATTTCCTGGTTCTGTGCTTTCCGTGAGAGCGGTTCTTCTGCCTGTCGACAGGAGAAGCGCGCTTCTCGGTTTAGACCAAACGGCGGTGCACGTGGCTTACGCCTCGAGTGGTACGCAGAAAGTACAAACGCAATTTTAATGCTCATTGTGAATTAAGCGTGTGTTCTTACGTCATTTACAGATATTTAATTGACAAACTCGTGCTTAGCCGAAACAAAATAGACGAAAAATGTGAATCACGAGCATTCTGAGAAACTTGAACCTATGGCGTTAAAAATAAATTCCGGCACATTGACGTGGTTCACGGAATAGCTAAATAGAAAGCCACATAACGGAACAGCTCCGGATACTGCGGAGCTGCTCCGGAAAGATAGCCAGGTGGGAAGCCGGATTGAAAGCAAGCAATGGGTGCTATGAGCAATGTGGTGCCTCGCCTTGCATGCAGGGTGTGGAGAAAAGAGGGGCACTCACTTCTCAGCGCCCAGGGCTCCAGCCTACGGATGGCCAGCACCCACTTGAAGAGCGCACCCATGCACTCGGGGGAAGAGCCGGCGCCCGAAGAGAAGCGATAGACCAGCGGAAGTGCCTCCTTGAAGATGCGCTCGATGACAGCCCGCAGGTTCGACTCCAGGTCGAAGCCGCTTCCAGGAGGACCCGCCGTGGTCGTCGTGGCCACTGCCTCTTCCTCTTCCTCGTCCCGGTCGCTCACTTGGCTGGCCTCCGTAGCATCTGCGCTGCTCGACGCTGTCGTTTCGGGCGAGCTCTGGACCAGAGCCTCTGCCGCACTGTGAGGAGACGGGCTGCGAGTTTCGGGCTCGGGGCTTCGGCTGGAGATATGAAACCGCGGCCAAGGTGGCTTGGTTCCCCCCTGGCTGGGCGGTGTATTGTCGGCAGCGTCGGAAGCCTGACCAGCGGAGAAAAACGGCGATTCGATTGGGTTTCCAAGGAGCACCGTGGTGAGAGTGGGATCCGCATCCGGAGGAGGCCTCTCCAGCGTGTCCGGATGCTGCGCATCGCCTCTGCTGGGCGCTTCTTCGGCGGTGTCATCGGCTGCGACTCCGAAACCTCCACGGGCCGGGGCGATCGGCCGCAGGAGCAGCGTCACCAGTAGCAGTGGCAGCAGCCGGAGGAGCGGCTCCGCGTTGCGCATGCCAGCCATGCCGTGGGGGCTTCTGTGGCGGCTGTGCTGCTGCTGCCGGTC
This sequence comes from Haemaphysalis longicornis, assembly GCF_048455015.1. Classification (NCBI taxonomy): domain Eukaryota; kingdom Metazoa; phylum Arthropoda; class Arachnida; order Ixodida; family Ixodidae; genus Haemaphysalis; species Haemaphysalis longicornis. Next base: position 255,937,840 of record NW_027526203.1, read on the forward strand.
GTCCGCTGGTCTGCCGTCCGGGTCGCGCAGGAAAGGGAACTGGCTGCTGCCGCCGCCGCTGCCTCCGGAGACGCCCGCCAGGCGAAGGTCGACGCGTTCACCTTTATCCGCTCTCGCTTTCTCCACCGATCGGCGACCCCGCGGGGCGTCGCTCGGGGGACGACGAAAGGTATCCCCCGGCTGCGCCACTGGCCAGCCCTTGCCACAAGCGCGGCCGTGCGATGCTCCTTGCGCATCACTTGATATGCAGCGGCCACGATTGCCCTGAGGAGCCGATCGTGTGCGGAGGTAGCAGTTTGAAGCCCATACAGGGTGACTGCGACGTTTCTTATGTAAGCAGAGTGAGGATATCGCAAAAATTGTATTATACACTGTGTATCACGCTTTGCAATATAACTGATCTAATAAAAAGCAAAATTTCAGTAATGATGGGATATGTGCCTCGGGATACCACACCAGCAACACAATGTCGCATGTGCGTCCCAAAGGAGGAAGGAACTGATGTCCCAGCGAACCCCTTGAACAAGGCTTCTTCAACAAGGCCTCCTGGGCAATGCTGCTACAATGCTTATGATCGGAAACACCTGCAAGAAACAGCCCTAGGCAGGCGTCTCGGGCTCTTGCAGGCGTCTTCATTATAAGCACTTCATGCTCTCAAGAGCATCGCCCTGATCAGTACACCCGAAAACATGTTGAATAAGAGGCTTCTGTATAGCACTGTGTTAAGTTTCTTTATGTTATATGCTAACGAGGCACGGTGTCTGGTTCCTCAGAGCTCCCACCGAACCGAAGGCTTGATTATGACTGTTATTTTCTTTCAATCTGAAACAGAGCCTAACCGATTTTTTTTTTCTCCATCTTCGAACGCAACTCATTCCGAACCGGTACGGCAAATGGTTAAATCTAAAAATGTTAATTCTATGCATGGAGCTATAGGGGAAAGACCTCACAGATGTTTTGTAATGCTTCTTAAGGGTCATAATTGGGATTAGAATTGTATACAAATCATGCCGAATTTAAACACATCCCAATGAGCGATAAGAGTGATATTTAATTGTAGCTTTAGATGAACGGGTTCTCAAATTTGCTTTGAGGATGCTACTCGGCGTTGCCGCAGCCTAGGTAACGCCTGTGCGTTCACCCGCCTTCTAGTTTTCCAGTTTTCCCGTGGCTTACTGATTTCTTTCTTTCTTTCTTTCTTTCTTTCTTTCTTTCTTTCTTTCTTTCTTTCTTTCTTTCTTTCTTTCTTTCTTTCTTTCTTTCTTTCTTTCTTTCATTTCATTTTCTTTTCTTTTCTTTTCTTTCCCTTTCCTTCTTTCTTTTTTGCTTGCTGACTTGTTGGGCGCCTTGCCTGCTGGAAAGATAACGTGGCACTTGTTTGAGCACAGCATATGTTCTATACCAAACAGCAGCAAACTTAAATCATTGCCGTAAAGAGAACACGTTACATTAGCCATTAAACCAGCAAATTCCGGCCTTTGTCGTATATTCAAACGTTGAAACGCGTTTAACATTTATCGTCAAGCAAAATTACCCTAATATTTAGGTTGCGCCATTTTTTGAAAAATGAATAGAATCGAAGCATTCCTGTGGCGCTGAGCCATTCTGAGATCAGAAGCTGTGTCGGTCCCTGCAGGACCGTTGCTGCGACACGCGCTTCCTCACCGCGTCGGCATCTTTTGATCAAAAGCGCAATCACGTCACGGGCTAACTAGCGCTGCATATTCGTAATTGCCACAGGATTAAGCTGCTTTGCTTTAACTGCAACTGATTCTACGCTTTGGATGCTTGAGCTTGGCGGCTTGCTTTTGTCGTCGCCTGCTCCCATTTTCAGCAGAGGTCCTTCTCGAGCCGGTGCTCACAATGACGTGGCGTGGTCAGAGCATTGATGAGGGGGTAAAATGACCACACGCTACCGGTGTTGTCGTCATGGTCCCTCAGAGTAGCATTTTCATTGCCTCATTCGAAAAAGGCTGGCACCGAAAGTATTGTGTCGAAGCGACAGGGAGGAAGCTGTATATTTAAGCTGTGTATATTTAAGCTGTAAGCTGTATATTTAAGCTGTATATTTAACCGATGGGATAGTGAACATTGGCCCAGATTTGTAGGTGATAAGAGCTCTCGAGTTACACAATCAACCTGAAGGGGTTATATCTAAGCTTAACAATGTAAGCATTACAATTCCGCCGGCATAGGCGTCGTCCAAAGCGTTTTTTTGGTTACATTGCGGGGATTGCATTCAGTGTACGTGGAGTCAATCTACTGCGCAGAAAGTACGTGCCTATCATGCACTTAAAGCAAGCTCGTTGAGACATAATGTGATTGATTGATTGTGAGGTTTAACGCGCCGACACAACGCAGGCGATGAGACGCGCCGTAGTGGAGGGCTCCGGAATAATTTTGACCACCTGGGGATCTTTAACGTGTGCCGAAATATCGTACACACGGGCATTTTGCTTTTCGCCGCCATCAGAAAAGCGGCCGCCGAGGCCGGGAATCGAACGCGCGTCCTCGTGCTCAGCAGCGCAACGCCTTAGCCACTGAGCCACCGCGGCGGGTGAGACATAATGTAAAATGGTTTGCAGCCTTAAGGGGAATCGTCACTGTCTATAACTAACACCGTTACACCATATATAAAAAAACAAAGCACCCTTTTAGAGTGTGTATATAATACCTAACACCCTTTTACATTGTATTTTGTCTTTTTTAACGGTTTTTAAGGGGGTGTTTTTGTGTTGTTTTTTGCTGAGGTGTATTGTTGTACTTATAAACAAAAAGATTGTAAATGATGTAACAGTGAAGAGCCGTGTTTTTCCGACATCCAGGCCTCGTCCTCTCGATGGTGGCGTTGGCGTTACGAGTTGTACTGTATAACAGTGCTTAGGAGTAGCGGTGGCCCTGTGAACCGGGAACGAGTCCACATTTGTGCTGTACAGGCATTGTCGATTCATTGTTTGTGTCAGATTCGGCCGTGATCGCGGCGAAGTTACGCACGGGGAGAGGTGGTCAACGTCACGAGAGGGTTTGCCCTCGTCCCTATTCTCTTTGGCCTTATCCCTCTTTGGATGCGGTTGGGAATGAGGTGCGGATTGGCTTGAGGGCGCATGTGAGGGGAATGCATTGGGATGATGAGCGGGGTGCCGACGAAAGAGGCACACTGTCAAGTTTAGAGGGGAGGTTGGCGATTTCTAGACCCCTAACTCTTTTCGCTGCAGTGCATAAATTCCTCCAAGGAATTCAGGCTATATAGGCTAAGCAGTAGACGGTGGGTCCCTTAATAATTCCCCTGCCGCAGTGGCCGAGTGTCTAAGGCATTGTGCTTCCGAGCCCAGGAAGCCGAGTTCAATCTTGGCAACAGCGGCCGTTTTGTGTGTGCGTGTGTGTCAAGGCAAAACACGAGAACACTCGTGTATCGAGATGTCGGCTCTTGTTAAAGATCCCAGGTGGTCAAAATTGATCCTGACCCCCGTACTACGACGCACCTCGTAGCCCAGGTGTAGCTTCGGCGCATAAAATAACTGTTTTTTTTTAATTCAGTCTCGTTATATAGTGATAAAAAACATCTTATATTGCCCACAAAAAAGTCTTTTCTGAAGAGCACCTGTGTGCAGTAGTGAAGCCAAACCTAAAGGGCTCGACATATATCGGTATATTGGGATACATGAGGTACTATGGGGGTATTTAAGCCCTTAGGTAATTCCTGCTTTGGTATAAGACCGCTCATGTGGCGCTCGAAAAACGCTTTCATAGCAATTCAGCCTATTACAAAGGGATTCAGTGCGTAGCAGGGCAGCTTATTAAGCATTTACTCGTCTTTTCACCTTTGCGAATTCCTGCAAATTTTTTTCAAGGACCCCTTATCTTTCCCTGTCTCTGTGTTGACACAAAAACTTGATCTGCAGTCATGCATCATGCGAGGCAAAATATCTTTTCATTGCGTAATGCCACAGCGTAGACCACATTGCTTCGACTCAGATCACTCACTGGGTTTCGTCATTGACCTACTCTGCCCTCTTTATCGCTGTGATTGGTCATTTAGTTGCCTTGTGGTGAAACTAACCCATGGACATTTTGATAGTGTCCAACCGTATGCACGAAATTGTGTTAATGACTGCGTGCTTTCGACTACAAATGGGCACGAGCATTCTTCAACATTAAGTAGCAAGTCTGTCATCCTGGTACTTTATTCAGTTTTTGAAATTTTTATCGTCTACTTAATGTTTCAAATATGTTGAAAAAACATCATTTTATCCAACAACGTCAAGCGAGCGCGCTTTACTTGCAAGCATTCAACGAACCGCTCATGAGCGTCGTAAACTTTTCTGGTTGCACTCGTAAGTATGCGTTCGATGCAGCGAAATATAACTATATTCGTGTGCATGTACACTATATTGTGTACATGAAAGTCCTTCGCTGTCACGGTATCATAACAGCAGACGATTAAATTGCCTGTGGTATATTCGGTTTTTAGCTGCCCGTGTTGGACCGGAAACAAGTCCGCTGAAAGTAAATCCCTTCGTCGTTTCAAATCCCTCTTCGAAATCTTGATACAACGCGAAATGATTGTCTTGTTTGGTTATGGTAATTCCCATAGAACTGCGAGTTATCGTTCTTTTTGGAGGCGCTTGTAATTAAGAGAGAGAGAGAGAGAGAGAGAGAGAGAGAGAGAGAGAGAGAGAGAAGGGGAGGTTAGCGGGGCCGGACTGCCCATATTGACCCGGTGGACTCATGTTTGGTTGTCTCCCACCACAGCTGATAACGAGAAAATATTTTCATGATAAAGCATAAGCATTCACGAGTATTTCAGATAATTTATTATGGGCATAATTTGGTTTTCCTTTTAGTTCCTTTCGACGGTGAAGCTTAAATCGCATGCAGGGAATTACATGACTACAGTATTATCATTCATAAAAAATATTAACGAGTTTTCATTCTTTTATAGGACAACATGACCTTAGGCGGACATTAACGCCACAGGGGGCAGCACTCTCCGCCTGGGACCTGCGAATTCTTCCGACGCTTGCCTCGGCCTCACCACCGCCACCCCCTTGGTCACTCCCGCCTGTCACAGTGGCCCATCAGCGAACTGGTATCCCCCGTACCCGACCAGTTGCCCGTGAGAAAGCCCTTCAGCGTGTCCTTGCGGCAAAATTGCCAGATGAAGTGGACATTTACACGGACGCCAGCCTTTCGCCTTCCCATATGGGTCTGGCCTGGCGCTGCCCAGCTCGGCTGGACTTGGGTGGCTCTGTCATTCGGCCAGGATACCACTCGCCTCCCTTGGAAGCAGAACTTCAGAGCATCCTCTGCGCATTGGATCACCTGACCTACAATATTGCAACGCCGCCCCCTCCACATTTTCGGATCCTCACGGACTCCCATCAGGCACTTCAAGAACTCCGCAAGCCCTTCAGTGATCACCCAACTGTTCACGAAATCCAACACGTGATCGCCACTTTGGCTCGCAATGGGACCACTGCCCGATCGGCATGGGTGCCGGGTCACACGGACTCGGATGGGGGCAACCAGGCTGCACACGATGCAGCAAGGGAGTGTCTCACTAGTACCCCTCCCCTGGACGACGACGCGTCGCGCCCCTCTCCTCACCCTCGCCTACAACTTGACCGCGCACGCCATGCTCGGAAAGTACGCCTTGCGTCCGTTACTCCCGCTGGCTACCTGGCTCTGGCTCCTCCGATGCCTCGCTCTGCGGAAATCTTCATCAACAAAACTATTGCTAACGCAGCCCTCACACCCCACATCATGAGAAAATGGATTCACCCGGCAAAATCTCCACCTCCTTACTGCCCCTACTGTCAAACGTTAGTGTTCGCCACCCTCAACCACTTAATCTGGCACTGTGCCGCATTTTCTTTGTACCGCCCAATACTCGTCAACGCTTTGCCACGTGATTCCTCTCAAGACGAGCCCCCCTTCGAAGACGCTAATTTTCTCTCAGCTCTCGGGGTGTTCGGCCTAGAGAGTGGTCTCTCGAGATTAGTGTAAACCGGGGCCTACCCCGGTCGTAAAAGTTGACTTGACTGCACTCACATGATCCCAGTAACCCTAGCCTGGCTCTGCTGACGGCAGTGATCTCTTCTAAATCGTTCAAGGACCCACCATTTGTGCTACTCGGCTACTCCTCCCTGCCTCTTACCCCTCCTCCCTTATTATGGCCGCATGGCCTTCCCTTCGAAATAAAGGATTACAACAACAACAATTCTTTTATAGCGCACGCTTAGACCGGACAATTCGAGGCAGGTAAAAAAAAAATAAAGGAAGCGCACACTAACGTGTAACACTTGGAAGTAGCAAAGCTGTACGCAACTTTCACCAGCATCACGACGGTATAATCCACTATTGAAGCCGATTTGCTTCTTCTTCGCTGCCCCAACGACCTTTACTGCATCAATGTTGCTGTAAGAGTGAACTTCCTTCATTTTTTTAGAAGTGATAATGATTGGACGTCACCTTGGAAGGGCGTCCGCCATGACGTGTCTTTCTCGTTCCGAGCAAGTGTTGCCACATTACGGCGAACGCCGAACGCCTTTCTCGTTGCGAGCAAGCGTTGCCACGATTACAAAGAACGCTGGAGTCTTTCTCGTTTCGAGGAGGTTTTTTTGCCAATATTGGCCAATCAATCTATAAGTGGGTATGCTTGGCTCGACAAACGTGCGCCGGGGACGCTGGGCTGTCGCCGGGAAACAGGCACACACGAGCGCTAGGCTTAGCCTAGGCTAGGCACGTGCGCGCGCTCAGGTGCACTTGGCATTTTCTTGGTATTTTTAACTGCGAACACGAAACTCTTACGATTTGCTAAACAGCTTCGCTGTTAAAACAGACGCTAACTATGTTATAAAAAAAAATTGGCTGCGTATCTGCTCACTACGCTGCAAATTTTATCAAAAGACGATAGTTTTCTGTCGTGCCTGCCACGCAAATGTCTCTCATGCCCCCCCCCCCCCCTCACCGTCCCCCCCGATCACACTCCTCCCACGTAAACACGGTAGAGGTTTGCTCAAGTCAATTTCGTTTTCCCGCGTTTAACTTCGCGCACCATCTTATGTCGAAATGTTGTTTTCAACGCCTATTTTTCATTTGCTGTTGCCCATATCAAGCGCACATCTATTTTTAATTAAAAGAAAACTGACTAGTGCCAGCTGTGCATTTATGTTTTGCCTCAAGCATCTCTAATATTTTCTTTGTGATCTGCAATGCTGGCAAGTTTGAAGTCTACGGTACCAGATATAGTGGTTTGGAAACGTTTTGCGTATATAAAATTTTCTAATTGTTTTATAATTTGGCATGGTGACTGAATGAACGGAGAGAGAGACAGACAGACAGACCAAAAATTTTCAGGCTTAAGTATCCCAAGAACGACGATCGTCTTGTAAATTCCTAGCTTGCACTCTAAAATACCGTGGTTCAGCTTCACCACAATGCTCTCGCCTGACAAATTGGTGCCGCCAACGAAGTAAACGCGAATGATGACGATAATGCAACTTTCTTTTTCCCCAAAACTGGGTGTAACAAGGAAGGGGAAGGGGGAGTCTGGACAGCAACGTGGATGCCACCTGACTCACAAATGGGGTCTGCGCTGTGGCACGAGGCAGCGCAGAACGTCACGCTTGCATTGCGGGATGCCGCAGCACAGACGAACGTTTGGTTCAACTCGAATGCTCGAAATTGTCATTCGTCGCACATTCATTGCCGGCTGCAATGATTGGTCAATAAAGTGCGTTGTAGTAAAGCTGAACCACGGGACTACATTAGAGTTGCGGTTATAAGCGCGCCTCTCCCCAGCTCGCCCTCAAATACATTGGCGATCGCGCTCATTATGCGCACCGAACCCCTCTCTCGTCTGTGCTCTTCTCTCGCTCGCTGTGGTGACGGATCTACGAGATAATTTTGCCGACATGCCCTATCTATTGCTTATGCAATAAAAAATTAATTCTGTTTGCAGCTACATGCTGTCAAAGGCTTGAGACATTTCCGCGTAAAGTTTCCCCGGCGGAGTACGTTCGTTGTCGGCTCAACAGCAGCGTAAGTCGCAGAGATTGCTCACGCGCGGGGTGAAGCCGTGCAAATGGAAGGGTCCTCAAATGAAGCGACTTTCGGGAAGGCAGAGATCAAACAATCATCCGTATCTGCTGAAATACTTGTTTCGCATCATAAGATCGGCACTATGCACGGGTCTGCACATCCGTGAAAGGTATGAACACGGCTACAGAGTCACAGATTCGAGAACCGGTGCAGCGGTGTGCGCTGCACAATAGCACATGCCGCATCCTATATTTTTCCAAACCACTGCCGCTGCATGCAGCCATAAAATTTTCTGTTCGTGCACCCCATAATAGTTAGGTTTTAGGTTTTCCCTGTAGTTTTGCTTAGCAGACAAATTAATTAAGATGTCTACAATGCCTACTAAGATGCTCAATGCGGGCTGGTTGTAGGCATCCGCACGGGGAACTCAGAACGCGCTGCAGCGAAATGTAAGAGGGACAGTGAGGTAACAACCACACACAGAGACAGGGTAACGGGCGATGGTGCCGTGCCCCAATTTCCCACCCCTAAGGGATACGTATAGAGCTCTACATCAGACCATCTATCGAGATTGGATGACGTCGAGGAACGTCTAGTGGCAGCACGACTTCCGTTAAGAGTTTGTACCTTTATTCAAAATTTGCTGGTTGGTTGCTGGTGATTCACCTTCACAGCGTAGAATCGATTATGATTTTCTCAGCAACTGTTTCCTAAAATTAGAGCGCTGTGCGCTGTCGAGTTCCCAACCACGAAGTAAATGACAGAACATACAAGCGGCAGAGGTATTCCTCTTACGAGGCCCAAACCCATACGCAGTCAAGCTTTACCGAGAAGCTGTATTAGGATCCTTTCGCGACATCTTGTGGGCACATTGCAGGGGACAAAAGAAAATTTACAAGCCATTCTCTCTATGAAGGTGGAGGACAACCGAAGGTGTGCAAAACACGCTTGCCCGCACATATATATCGCGAATCTACACGTATTTATTTTTCTCGTCAATTGTAGATGGTAGTAACTATTAATTTGAGATTGTTTCATTAAACTGAGAAAAACTAGAGTTTCATCCCAGAACACAAACATCGGGCTGTCCGCTCCCCTCATAAAAGCCCATGTTTTGACAGCAGAAGGGAATTCTCCAACCCTGGAAACTTCACTGTCAGCTGCCTAATTAAGACAAGTAAGTTAACCTCAGTATAATAATAGAGTATTCTTAGCGGCCAATTTTCATGTAACTTATGTTGGGTGATTTAGGATAAAACCGGAGTTACAACCGTTTTCTGTAACCATACTCCCCCTGTACATGCCCCTGAATTGACAGTAGGCAGGAATTTCGTAACGTTTACAACTTCACCCTTAACTAGCTGATCATGACAAGTAAATGAAACTAAGAGCAATGACAGGGTCGTCTTTTAACCCAATCGGCATGTAATTGTTTTTGGGAAAGCTTCGATAAAACGGGAGTTACAGCTCTTTTCTCTATGCTTAGCATTAGCGAAACAGTCGCATTTGCCGCAAGGCAATTTTGCCTCCCCAGATTTGTTGAAGGGCGTAAAAAATTCGCGGAACACTAGCCCTAAACAGCCGCGCTGCAAAAGTAATATTAAATGCTAATGGAAAGCCAAACTGCGCGTGTCACGAGTAGGGAACAGCCTCTCCGTCATCCACCTTTTCGTTGCACTTTGGCGCTTCACATCGGTCGTTTTGCAGTTATGCTACTAAGTAAGCATTGCAGTGATTGGCAAACGTCCATGAGGCACCTAGTTAACATTAGCGTTTACACAAGCCCAGCAAATTACCTGGCACGATAACAACAGAACAAGCACGTGTTGAAAATTCGAAAACCACTCACTGTCACAGGCGCCTGGCAATAACAGCGCTGTAAACAGGTTACGTCAATGGCCGATGCAATAGCGATACAGTCGAGAAATAGTGACGTAGGCGTTCGGTTATATTAGTTGGCACTATTTTAGCACAAATAATGAATTGATACCTATTACACAATATGTAAGCAAACTTATGTAACAGTATGCATTGGCTAAGACCTATTTGCGCGAATAATAACTGGAGGATTACTTACATAAATATTGAACAAACATAAGCATACATTATTAGTACTATTCTATCACCACGATGGTATCAATTTAATTATACTAATTAACTAATGGAACACCTCGATAGATCTTCACTGGTAACTAATGTATCAGTTACGCGCTTGTCTGCTCATGAGCGAGAAGGTGAGGAGGAACACGAGCCCGGTCCCCGTCAGGGATGATGAAACCGCAGCATCCTAAGTTGGCGAATGACGAGGCCAAGGTTACGATTATAGTAAAAAAAGATAGAATCTGCGAAAGGACAGCAGCGCCAATGCACGCCATGCGCTGTTGTCCCAGGACAGATTATGGTTTACTAAAATTGCATGCTGCACCTCAACATTCGCCATATTCGTACATTTGGTGACGCTGCTTGTTCATTTTTCGGTGTTGTGGTAAAGCCCACCCGCGTACATTTCTTAGAGAGTAATACGTACGTGTTCGTGCACGCTACACGCGTGCCTGCACGCACGCACACACACACACACACACACACACACACACACACACACACACACACACACACACACACACACACACACACACGCACGCACACACACACACACACACACACACACACACACACACACACACAAATATATATATATATATATATATATATAGTCTGCACAGATAAAAACTCACACAGAGCGCGAAAAAATAGGGTTAGTAGAGACACAGACACACGAGACAGACGTAGCAAATAGAAATAAGTTTACTGACGTTTCAGGAAGAGGACTTCCTTTCTTCAGACTGTCGATATATATATATATATATATATATATATATATATATATATATATATATATATATATATATATATATATATATATATATATATATATATATATATATATATATATATATATATATGCCAATTGCTAACCCCGACCTCCGACCACGTTCTACGTGGCGGCCGCTGGGAAAGAAGACGTTCTACGCCTCCCGCGGTAGTCGAGGGGCGGCGCTAGTTGACCGGCCTCAGAGCTCTTGTAAATATAAACCCCCGCTTTAAAGTCGAGAGAGAAGCCGCTGTGGGGATAGCGTAATGGCGAACGCACCGCACCGGTTATGCGGAGATGTGGGTTCGAGTCCCGCTCCCGGAAAAACGGCGGATTTTTTCTCGTCTTATATTTTCGCTTATTTATCAATGAATCAAAGAAACGTGACAAGCACACGTCATTCGGCCCTATTAAATATTTCGAAAAAAGCCGAATAGCACTGGCAATGACGACTGCAACCTTGATATGTATCTTTACCGAGTCCCTCGTCCCGTATCTCTCTGTTCTGCTACATGCATTACGAGGCACTGGCTCCAGCAGTTCGGATATGCCAATTGCTAACCCCGACCTCCGACCACGTTCTACGTGGCGGCCGCTGGGAAAGAAGACGTTCTACGCCTCCCGCGGTAGTCGAGGGGCGGCGCTAGTTGACCGGCCTCAGAGCTCTTGTAAATATAAACCCCCGCTTTAAAGTCGAGAGAGAAGCCGCTGTGGGGATAGCGTAATGGCGAACGCACCGCACCGGTTATGCGGAGATGTGGGTTCGAGTCCCGCTCCCGGAAAAACGGCGGATTTTTTCTCGTCTTATATTTTCGCTTATTTATCAATGAATCAAAGAAACGTGACAAGCACACGTCATTCGGCCCTATTAAATATTTCGAAAAAAGCCGAATAGCACTGGCAATGACGACTGCAACCTTGATATATATATATATATATATATTTATATATATATATATATATATATATATATATATATATCGACAGACATACAGACAGACAGACATATGGGATATGGGTAGGCTGTCTTAATTTACTGAGCCCCTCATTTTCCATTACATTCCTATACTTATAACTGTGTAACTGTGGGACCTGGATACACAAACAATGCCTACCCGTTTCGTTGCCCGATATCGAAAATAGGAAAAAAAGGCAGTTACGCTTTGAACCGAGGCTTTGCTCCTAAACTGGTGAAGTGACGTCTTGGTAAGACGCCAATTACAGTTCCCTCTCGTCTGCACAACGTGTCGGCATAGAGCGGGCTTGCAAAGAGTCAGTTAAAGCTACGACATGGGCGCCATGATGAAATTCGCCCTGCAGCTGAACGGAGATGTTTGATCTCTGATATGACTGATCAACATGGTCGAACTTTCAGTCAACAACGCGGGCGAATGGCGCAGGCAGAAGTCACCACGTTTAAAGTAAAAGGGGTATTTGTAAACTGTTTACGCACGAGTCTGAACTGCCGTTCCTCTTACCGGTATTCTTGCACAAGATTGCTGACGTCTGTCTCACGTAGCCTGTATGTGAGTTGCGCGAACGTGAAACTTCTGACCTGACAAGATAAATGACCGAAAGATTAAAATAAACACGTTTATCGAAGGAACTTCGGGTAGTCGGATTTTAAAACTAACCGCCATTTACTCATCAGGTGCAAAAATAACCGGCAAGAAGCAATGATACAGCGCCGAACCTCCGAGTTTCTCCATCGCACAGTTCGATTCCTGTTTCCTGCAATTATCAATGCTGGTAACGTTGTTTCGTTGATTGGGTAAGCTCCCATTCGGCTTACAGCAGAAGCGTTCAACAGTAAGTTGGCGGTTAAATCTCTGGGTTGCTTAGAATTTATGAAAACACACCGGAGTGCCTCGTTACAATTGGGAAGCGGCTTTATAGCCGCAGTTTTCTGCCGCGCGCGGTGCTCACGTCCATATTTATTCACGTGAATAAAGTTATTGTTGTGAAAAAAATAGTGTAGTGGGCAAACTGTCTGACTTCAAGGCACGCTGGCGGTAACGTTGGGCTGGCCCAGCTTTTGTGATTTACGTGGGGTTTATGTTCTGAAAATGTCGTTCAAGCAGACAAAATTAAGCAAAGACAAATGCATTTTCTCTTCACTGCCCCTCTAACTCAAAACGCCATACTGAAGATTTTTTAATTCCCTTGTGCAGAATGTTGCATTAGTACAGTAGCGAAAATAACAACAAAAACAGACTGCGTTTGAAGGCCACTTGGCAGCGAAACTCTAAAACATCCACCATTCGTTTCAACAAAGTTTCGCTTTTCCCTTTTTACGTTTCGGCACTAGACGTTTGTCTTACTGTGTTTTTCTTCTTGGCTGACGTGGCGCTCATAGAAGCAAAGCTAACTACACTTCGACCGCTGCCCGTCGGGGTCACGCACGTAAGCCTCCCTGCGAGGCACAGCTTGTCAAGGTCGTTCCCAACGGCTCCTGGCTCCAGTCCGTATCCTCCACATCGCTTCAAACAGCGGGAAAGCTCACGTGCGGGTCCGAGCGGAAATCGGCGCGTCCCGAGCGCCAGTGCAGGGCTTGGGCACGCGACCGGTCATTACGGTCGACTAGGCGAAAGAAAAGAAACGGAGGAAGCGAAGAAGATTGGGGCAGCCAGCGGGGCAAAGCAGAGGGAAAAGCAGGTCGGCCCCGATACGACCCCCACGCTTACGAGAACCGATAGCCCAGCCACAGCGCGGAGGTCGGGAGGCGGAGATGGCGCTCCCCGATTCGGGAACGGGCGGCTCTCACCGATGCGTCTCTTGTTTTGCGAGTTCGTAGCTTGGTTGTGCGAGCGGTCATTGGTGTACACTGGCTGCCGCGCCGCTAAGTCGGCAGGGGTCGAGACGGAGGAGTCGTCGGGCGAGGCTGGATGCGACGAAGGGAGGCGGGAGGGGGGAAGATTTCCTCAGGGGGTCAGCAGCACCTGACGACCCGAAATTCCGATACTTGGAGGCGGTCGGGGGGCGTTGTTCCGTGGGCCGTGCTCGTGGTCACGTACGACGAGCTCTTGCGCAATACAAGTCCTCTCTCGCAGGGTTGGCGGATACTGTGTCCACTCTGTTCCTTGGAAAAAGCAGCAGTGAATAATTATGTGCACAAGCACAACAAAAATAAAGAAAACTAAGCTAACCAAATATCGGGCGTCTACTTAAGTGTGGGAGAAGGAGCTAACAAAAATAAGCCGTAAAATATGCGCGAAAACAGGTTAACTTGGTTTGGCCAGGTATTGCAAAAATATATGCATTAGCAAGGTTCCGGAACACATAGATTTTTTTGCATTATAGTTTATGCTGGGAACTTCCCGCACATATTTTCCGTTTTAATAAATGTAGGTATGAGCATATGTGTTGATGACCGGTGGTGGTTGCGAATACTCTTGTCTCCATATAATTTAACAAAGGGCAGAGAACAAAATGATACCATGACAGCTTTACCTAAAGTTATCCGCTTTGTTGTGCAGGCGGCATTATCCGCCTGCTATTAAAATACACCGCAAGCAAATACTGGCACTCAACCAAAAACGAGGATTTTTCGAAAGCTTACTGCACTTTCCCTAAGGGAAGAATGAACAATTTTTAAAAAGGTGTATATTTTGTGGTTACACATGTGATAGTGCGTTCATTTTATTTCATCTAGTGTTTGTTTCTTTAATGAATAACCTAAGCGGTTACCAAATTATTGATTTTACGGCTGAGGCTCTGCCTTCGTTCTAAATATCTGTCTCAGTTTATAAACAACTCACTGCCGACCTGCAGTAGGAATTACCCCAATGACGACCGCGTATCTTTATAAATTTAGCGACGCAATTCCCCAGTGCCCTCTTTTTCCCTCTCCGTTTGTCTCCCCTTTCTATTCATTTGGGGGGGGGGGGGGACATTCCAGCCGATCTCCACGCCTGTTGCGGTGAAGCTGTTTTGTCTGAGCCTGGTCCGCATTCTTCTGTCTGCCTCCTTTGGTCCATGAACTTTCTGGAGAGACACTCGCAGAACAAAACGACGTGAGCCACAGTCGCCGTCTCATGTGCACCATTCCGATGACGTTCCCGCCTTGACACTGATTATGTTTCATGTGGCAGTTCCTTGCCTGCATCGATTCCCTTCTCTCCTTCTCATCTCTTTTAACCTACTCCTGTTCCTGTCTCCGGCGAGTTTTTCCCGAAGAAATGGTTCCGACTAGTCAAGTTGGCTTATTACTGGTTCACCTTGGCCAGCCTGAATACAATGCGAAGGACGTAGAGGAGAACACACAGGCCGCAGGGCTGTAACGGCTTTTCTCTCGCGCTGACGCTGTCTGGACCCAATACTTTTTTTCTGCCGTATTTTCTAGCAGAAGTCCCAATGTTTCTTCTGAAGTTTCAACGGCGGGACTTAACCGACACCAAGGCGTGGACTCTTCTCTCGACTTATAGGCCTCCACAACTGAAGACCACTTCCGTCGGTCAAAAAGCTCACACATGCGATCATTTTTTCAGTGCAATGAAACCCTAGGGCACCTTTTAGAAAATAAACTATACAAAACAATACGGATTATCAGAGCTTTGTTATTAAACTTTTGACGGGGCGTTACGCGGGTTCAAAGAATAAGTATTTGCACAAGCTTCCAAGCCAGAATCGTCTTATAAATGCTTACACCGCTCTGCCACACACCAAGCCCCTTTAAAGGCGGCTCGACCAATCCACATGTGCACTGCTGGGACCCTTCCTCCACAAGACCCCCACACGCTCAACTCGGCACAGCCCAAGGCATAGAGACAACTCTAAATCAACACCAACCCGTGGAATATAGTCACTTCCACGCAGCAATATTCTCAGATAAATGCAAACACTGCAGCCACCGTAAATACTCCGCACATGTCATATGGAAATGCTAGAAGAAACCACGCAACAAGGACCCCTACTTCACGACCCCCCCCCCCTGGACATCGAATACACAGATCGCTGGAGGACACTGGTGCGCAGCTTCGACCCCCTAATGCATCTAGGTCCTGCCCAGATGGCCGAGGAAGCAACCAAGTACCGAAATTTCCTGGCCGACTAACACGGCAGAGAGAGCCTGAGCCAACACCCTCTAGAAAGTTCCCTACTTCTGGGCCAATAAAGCCTTCTCTCTCTCTCTCTCTCTCTCTCTCTCTCTCTCTCTCTCTCTCTCTCTCTCTCTCTCTCTCTCTCTCTCTCTCTCTCTCTCTCTCTCTCTCTCTCTCTCTCTCTCTCTCTCTCTCTCTCTCTCTCTCTCTCTCTCTCTCTCTCTCTCTCTCTCTCTCTCTCTCTCTCTCTCTCTCTCTCTCTCTCTCTCTCTCTCTCTCTCTCTTTCTTTCTCAAGACTCGTGTATCCCCAACGATATATACTTAGCGCTTTAAACTCGCCTTCACTGCTGCACAAATGCCGCTTTTGCTAAGAAGACATTACTTCAGGAAAAACACAGGAGGTGTTATATAAGAACCACCGGTAGTACCCGGTGATGCCCTGGTGGGCCACTACAGTCAAACCCGGTTATAGCGAACTATAATATGCACCGCGACTAGTTCGATATATCTAATAGTTTGATATAGCCGAAGCCGTCTATAACGATTTTTTTTTGTTACCAGCTCGCAATACGCGAGACCCCCCTGCCATTCCCACGTCGTAGAGAAACAAACACATAAATTATGTCATTACCGTACACAAAACAAACCATTTATTGCATGCACTAAAGCTACTTTCCGCCTTAACTGACTATTTCCCAAAAGAGCGGTGATTTTTGTTTTCACTTTTGTTTTGGCGGAGACGTTTTCGCCAGTTCAAGTCCGTGTCCTTCAATTTCGAAGTTCAATATCGAAGAGCACATCGACTGGTGAAAGCGCTTCATTATACTTTATCAAAGCACCGAAGAGACTGAGGATGTCCCTTGTGACATTTTCAGTCTCTTCGGTGCTTTCAGCAGCACCAGCTGCCATGACATCAGTGACGCTGTATGTGCCTGAGGGGCTCACAGTGACGGCAAAGCCGTTGTTGACATTTAGGAAATTCTCAAGGGACACTCCTTTCGGCACAGCATCTGGAACGTTGGCGAGCTCTTGGCGCAGTTCGCCAATGATGCCGGACTCGCTGAGTGGATGTGCTCCGTTGGAAATCCCGTGCGTCGGAAACAGTTACGAAAGGTGTCAGGCGTCACATCTCAAACGCCGCTCCGAGACCATGCATTTCGCTGGCAATTGTAGGCGTGCCGAGTTCGGTATATCCGATGTGAACTTCGTTATAACGAATTCTATGCTGCGCATGCATTTTCGTAACGGATTTGCTTTTGTTAGATATATAGCATAATTCGCTCTATCCGGGTTCGTTGTAATCGGGTTTGACTGTATACTAATTACACAAATGGGCATAACAATTCTGATGTGTTACTTGTCAAAATTACGTAGTTCACCATGGAGACGTACAGAATTAGGAATTCCTGCCTGCTTTCAATACATTTCTGCCCACGTTAAAGATCCATAGGAGGTCGAAATTAAGCCGCAGCCTTCCACTACGGCGCGCCTCATCACCTGTGTAGCGTCGGCGCGGTAAACCTCAATTAAGCTACTTTGAATACATGGGCGTTTCCCGGAAGCGTGTGGGTATGGGAAACGGTTGGCACTCTTGCTTTATTCGAACTATCCCGAAAAAAGTTGTACCAAGATTGTGTGCTCAAATGACTACTTACTTATGGGGAGTATTATGGGGTAGGTGTAAAGAATAGCCATCAGTCACTGTTGTCTAATAAATTACATGGGCTCCTACGGGACCACGTCCGGGCTGGAGGAGCGGCTGGCGCGCACTTTCATACGGCCTGCGCTTCGGGTATAGTTCCCACCTTTCACCGCCGCTAGTTCGTGGCGTGGCGGACCAACCCTCGCCGGTTGAACAGCACGGGCGGGGTAGAGCGACGGCGCGCGCGCATTTGCCACTGCCCTAGCCCTGCCACGGCTACAGGTGATACCTGTCCGTGTAAATTTACACGTGCGTCATTAAAATAGGCGACTCCTTCCCCCCTTCTGAATTTTTTGGTCTAATAGGGTCAAACAGCCTAACATTATCACTCGGAAGCGACTAATAAAAAAATTAAAGGAAACATTTCAACTCGGGGCACATGAAGAAAAATATGCGAGGCCTTCATATCTTATCAGCGACTGTATATGAAAATGGTGAGGCAGGCAATAAACGCGGCATTTTCCGTGACTGAAACATCAGTTATTTTTCCTTTCGGATGATGCCTTGGTTTGCACACGCACAGGGCAAGACCAGTGACGCGAATGATTTCCCGCCGAGGGAGATACGGTTATCGCTTAGCTAAACGTGTTTCTGCTGCTCACGCTCCGGTCGGCCTGAGCGGACCGCTGGCAGCGAGCGCACTGTCAAAAATATACATCTAAAACTCTTAATCATGCAACTGAAGTGCACAACGAGTCTTCTTTTTGGTGAGATATAGCAGCGAAGGCATTCATTGGTACCGGTGATATTCCGCGGCAGATCCAAAACACGTGAGGCAAGCGTTGTCGACTCGCTCGGCCAGAGGCGATGCGTCGACTAAGAAAAAAGAGGGTTGGGAGGGTAGAGGGTTGGTTCGAAGCGCCCTCACTCTGTCAAGAATCTGCTACATTGTTTCCTTGTTGGGTGCGCAGGCCGCATGAAAGTGCGCGCTCGCCCCTCCTCCAGTCCGGCCGCGACGGGACGCGTGTGGTTTCAGAAATTTCCAACAGATGGCGACCGCTTTTCTACGCAGGAAAACTGCATTGAATTCCACTTCGATAGAAGTGTAATTTAAAAAGTGCCATTTGCCTGTTTACACGTACGTTTCATGGGACGAAAACCTGAAATTGGTTTTTGAAAAACTTAATGGGCAGCATGTATAAGCAAAAATGAATGGGATATATCAGCGGGCTGAATACTTATTGAGAAATCCGTAAAAACAGACAGGTAATTTAACTAAAATCCAGGTTCTCCCCATTACATGGCTGTTATGGAAAATCTTGTAAAACAGTTTTTACACATTTTTATTGGTTAAGTAATGAACAAAGCCTTGTTCGATACCTTAACGGGCCTGCCATAGAAATATCAAACTTGTGGAACAATCTTTTAGCGCTTCTTATTCTCTCAGGGTTGTACTTTTTAAAAAAAATTCAGCAATATTGAGCTCCGACACCATAATAGGAATGTGCTTCTAAAATTTGAAGTTTCAACAACCAGCACAGGCTTGGCGTTCGCATCAAATGTGAAGCCTTTTCGGCCCGTCATGGGTGCAAATTAAAAAAATCCGCTATTAATAAAACAGGTTGTAAAAGAATAGCAACGGCCGTGTTTACGAACTCCTTACGAGCCTTACCACCCCGTGGAACGATACGTACGCTCTGCCACTAGCAACTGCATGGTTAGGAAACTAACGGGGTGTAGGAAGTAGTATACACTAGATTAAGGTCGTGCTTATGACTAGCTTATGTATGGCCAGTTAGTAAACGCAAGTAACTCAGAAGGGTGTTATCGCGAGGACGTTACTAGTGAAGGTAATGGTGCTTACTGCCTGCTTCAGTTAGTGACCCTGACTAGTGCTACATTTGCTACCTGCAGTTACTTAGTACCTAGTGTATACTGTGACAAATAATTGGCGTTTGTTCCGTTAGGGAATGCCACAACCTTTTTTACAAATGTCCGTTTCGCCCTTTTAGCGGCTTTGGAGGGCGAAATCCTTAAAATTTGTTTTGTGCATTTGTATAAGTAGCATTTATTAGCAAAAACCAACCGGATAAATCCATCAGTGTAACATTTATTGAAGAATCTTTGAAACCCCCATTCGGTTCCGGAATGCAGGATCGCCCAAATAGTGTTGATTCGGGCGAAGCCCTTCAAACCGCTCTTTAGATATTCATAAAGGCTACAACACATATCAGCAAAGAGCACTTCGATATATGAACGTGTGAGCGAGGTAATTACAAATTTGCAAAAATGCAATCTCCCCCTTTTCCTCGGTTAGGAGTACAATTTCGAAAAATCCCGTCTTAGTGAGCCGCTACGCCGTGACACAAAGGTACTCCCGAAATTTCAAGTCACTGGGTATAGCAATTTTGCGTGCGAGTTTATGAGTCAGTCAGTGAGTCAGTCAATCGCGCACATCTCTTCATAGGCATACAGGGTGTCCCAGCTATCATGCACCAAGATTTAAAGAAAGAGCAATGGCGTTACTCGAATAAAACCTAGTGCATAATGTTTGCAGTACTGTGTAGAAGCGGAGAGTATTTTTTTCCTTAATGAGACTTAAATAAATAATTGTAATTAATTGTCTAACTCAAGAATTACTGTCCTAATCACTCAAGTGTCAATGAGGCACTGGTAGGTACGCACGAGGGGCATCTAACTGCGGTATTTTCACCGACAAACTAATTGCGCACTCATTTATTCTGACTGATAAAGAAAACCCGCGAAATATGAAAAATACCAGGTGACGGCGCTTCCGCGCGCATTGTAAAGCAGCGTCCTCAAATAAGTTGATTGAAAGCAACAGCTTCGCCTGTGACCCGCCCGAAGAGGCAGCGCATCACCTTGATAATGGCATGCATGGAAGGAGCAGCAACAGCAAGATTCGCGGGGCGCGTGTGTAGATAAGGCACAAACTCGGTCGCGATTTCTTCTTTTTTTCTGTTGTTTATTTCATTCTGGCTAACTCAGAGGCAGCCTGTTTGAGGGCATTGCTTTACGATGCGCACGGAGGTGCCGTCACGTTGTATTATTCATATTTCACGGGTTTTCTTTATCAGTCAGAATAAATGTGTACGCAATTAGTTCGTCGCTGAAAATTGCGCAGTTAGATGCCCCTCGTGGGTACCTACCAGTGCCTCATTGACACTTTAGTGATTAAGAAAGTACTTCTCGAGTTAGATAATTAATTACAATTAATTAGTTAAGTCTCATTAACGAAAAATGCTGCCCGCTTCTCCACAGTACTGCAAACATCATGCGCTAGGTTTTCTTCGAGTTACTCCATTACTCTTTTTTTTTAAATCGTGGTGCATGATAGCTGGGACACCCTGTATATATGAAGGCCCTAGTGTCTCATCTTACGTACCTGTATAAAACCCCATTTATTTCTTAAAACACCCTACACCGAGCCCTTGTAAATCATGTAAATCATCTGTGTGCTCCCCTACTGCACACAGGTCCATTTCTGGGAAGCCACTTTTAGAGGAAATACGAGGCGTCCGATATCAAAGTGTGAAGCCCCAAGCGTTCCAAAAATCCTCAGAGAATTTGTCTCCTTACGTGCTTTGAATAAAAACGGCTGGTTATACTTATTATTATCAACTTCTTTACTGCTACATCGTAATTGCGTCTCTTTCTTCGTATTACGGCGCGAATTGTGTCAGCAAACACATTGTCCCACGCCACAGATTCCCTACAATCTAGCGTGCACCCGTTATACTCACGGGCCATCATGCTCAGGTGTCATGTGGCACGCACCATTCTACAACTTAACGTTTCCGATTCCAGTTTCGTAAATTTTGTGCAGCGGGCGCGTTGCCCCTCAAAGCTCCCGGTTACCGGCAAATCCCCTAGCATGTATGTGCCACGAAAAAAAAAACAGCAACAACAACTTTTGTTCTGCGCTGGCACCATGTCGAAGTCGCACAGTTGGTAGCTACTGTGCAGACCCGTCTTCAAATCCCATAGCATCACACATCTGTTTCTTCATTTACACTCTGCAGCAGCGGCCACTTTATTGGCCGGACAACTACAACAACGACGACGGCGCTATTTCGGAAAATGGGCACTTGAGGCTTTCGTCTGAATGAATACCACATAAATAAAATTACTATGCACGGTGTTCTAAAGAGGTGCTTTGGTTCATCATAGCCATTTGTCACGTACGGTGTATTGCTCGTTCACTCGGTCAATTGTTCAATTAAACGCGATAGGCCACTTTTAGGCGTAGTTCTGAGGACTGAAAGAAAATGTCGGGAATTGGGGTGTACGGAACAGTAAGCTCTCAAAGCGGAGCGTTAGGCCTGAGCTCCCTACGTTCGGCACATAGACGACAGTTGATGATTCTCTTAGTGTAGCAAATTGTTACATCCGCTGCACACAACGCTGTATTTTTTGCCTCGAGAGGCGCTTGCATCGCTTGCTTAGATCGGTCGTGCCTCGCAAAGCTCCGCCAACTTCGAGTTTTGAGCTGAAACTCCCTGCCAGAGCCCTCAAAATCAGTGCCTATTTACGTTGGAAGATGTACGGAACGGCTCGACATCACTTTTCCGAACTTTCCTGCTTTTTTCTACACGTACCTTCCACTTTTTTGTGGACCACGCCGAGGTTAGGCCTGACGGCCAGGCCTACCCGCAACCAGCCACCTGACCCACGCATGCAACCGCGGCCATGGAGGCCTTAATGCAGGGAGAAGATATCGACCCGTCCGAACTGAACCACGATGACTGGGAAGTAAAACGGCAACGGCAACGCGCCTATAAGCACGATAAAAGTGAGTCTTCTCGAATTCCCCCCACAAAAAACCCACCTGGCCGCCACAGTGCCCGCAACCGACCTGCGCGCCGTGTCCCGCCGGCATAGCCGGCATCGCCGCTCCCGGTGGAGAACATTAAACTCATCCTACACCAAAGAGGAGGACTGGACCTCGGTTCAGTGCCCCAGGCCATACTGGCCGATGCTATCTTCCAAGAAGCCTGTATATCCCAAAACATGACAGATCAGATACGGGTTAACCCTTAATTAGTTGCTCATCAGCACCCCCGCTGAAGAGAAGGCTCAAAAATACGCCTCAAATCAATTCCTAAGCATCAAAGGTCGACGATACGAGATGGTCGCACACGTCTCAGCCACAGCCAACACCGTCGCTGGAGTCATATTCAACATCCCCGAAGACGATCTCTACTGAAGACATGTTCCGCAGCGTCAGCAACTACAACCCCGACCTGCAAATTTTGTCAGCAAAGCGTCTCGGAACCTCCAGCATGGCACAAATTATTTTCAATGGCCCCCGAGTCCCTTTCTGGATCAGGTACAGAGCAGTGACTTACCGGTGCAAGCCCTTTAAACGCAAAACGGAGGCCTGCACAGCTTGCTGGCAACCCGGTTACCGATACGATGTCTGCCCTAATGCAAGGTCACCGCCAAAGTGCAAAACCTGCGAGACACCCAACACCGCTACAGACCATACATGCTTCCCGAAGTGCATCGTGTGTGATGGCCCACACCTCACTGGATGAGCGGACTGCCTGCGACGATTTCAACCCCGCCGGCAGCTCCAGACCTACGCGCCCAGACGGCCATTGCAGTCCACGACTAGCCCGACGCCAACACCACCCAACAAGAACGCCCCAAGAGATACGGGCCCACCCAAACGAAAGAAACCGGCAACACGTGTAACCAGAAACAAGACAGCTCGCAACAGAAGAAAGCACCAAATGTATGATCTTCGGACAAGCAGCCGGGCAGCGATGAGGTGAGCAGCCCCAGTGCCTCCTCTCACTGCTCACGCCAACGCGCTCAAATTTCCGCCCCCCTCCCTCCGGAGTTAGTCAAGAAGCTAGCTAACATAAAAGTGAGTTAGTGCTTCTTAGACAAGAAAACTACACGCTGCGACAAGAAAATAAGGTGCTAAAATTACAGATTGAAAACCACCCCCAGGAAGACTCGCATACTAACCCCCTTCCTCCAAGCGTAGAGCCATAGATAACTCCCGAGAAAATACGGTAGAGGAAACTATGGAAGATGACCAGGTAGATAAAAAAAAATTACCATGCTAGAGACGAGCGTAACCTCAGCAAGAAAGGCCTTTCACGAACAAAAGAAGGAATTACAGTACAACATGACCGCCTTGCATGCTAGCATAAGAGCTCTCTGAAATGAGTTGCACAGTTCATAAGTAACGTCATGCAAAACATAAGCACCGCCACAGGGCTCGTCCCCCAAACAGGACTTCAAGCAAGACTTCAACATGGATCCGCAACCCAATAATAAAACCGGCGCAGTTAGAATCTGGAAATGGAATTGTCGAGGTTTCGCGAAGAAACGGTGAAATCTCGAGTTATACCCTTGTCAAACGTGCCTATTTAAGCGCACTTACGCCGAGCGCACTCGGGCTTCCCAAGTGACACTTCGGCTACGCGCTGCTAAATGACAAAATAAAGTACTCTTGGCCGTGATGTCAGTGACGATAGCCGGCGTAAATATTACGCAAAATTACTTGAAATTCCCCCTCTTTCTCACGTGAGAAATATTGTAAACATTTCGTTGTGTTTTCATTGTTCAAAATCGCCATCGGTGCCTCGCACAAGTCCACAAAAAAAGGAGTCGGGACGGCCACTGAACACCGGCGCTGATATTTTCACTGTTATTCACTGCGAAGCAAATAACAGCAGCATTATCGTTTGGGGGAAGTTATCTGAAAGCGCGGAACATAGGAGAGAAGGCTGAAGCAGGAATAAAATCACATGGTCACAAGAAACCACTTACGAGAATCGCTTCCATGGAGAAAAAACCCACCAGGCGGCGCTGGCACGTTGTTGAGAGAGGATTTACAAACGGACACCTTTCCGAACCCAGCCAAGCTGAACCTCATCCACCCTTCCCTTTACCCCTCACCAAACTTCAAAGCATGCGGAGCCCTGGCGACCTTTCCCCACATCATATTTCATTTTCACCTCCATCTCCTCCAATGAGCAGTGGGAGGAGGCACTGGTGAGCTCAGACCAAGAGATCCAAATCTCCCTGGTCACCCGAGCTCCCAACGTCGCTGTCGTGCATATGCTGGCAGCCACAACAGCCTTCTAACCACGCAAAGCTCAAAGCGCGTTCTGGCTCGAGTAGTGTGAGCCGGGGCCTACAACCCATTTGGTCCCTCAACCTGGACAATTAGATCCTCAATGGACAATTAGATCCACTACGGCCCTTGAAGATTCAAGAAGTGTTAATCCTCCCTCCCTGCTATTCCCATTTCCCCCCTCTGGCCAACCGGCCGTCCCTTCCCAATAAAGGACTTTACTACTACTACTACTACTACTACTCTCTCTCTCTCTCTCTCTCTCTCTCTCTCTCTCTCTCTCTCTCTCTCTCTCTCTCTCTCTCTCTCTCTCTCTCTCTCTCTCTCTCTCTCTCTCTCTCTCTCTCTCTCTCTCTCTGTCGGCCCGAGGAGCACACAAGGCGTGTGAAAAAACTTTCGAAAGTCCACGTTGCCAATATTATAAATTACCGATGAAAATTAACCGTCACGCGATCGTAATGTCGTAATATTTGCGTGCACTGAAATTCACAGTGTGGGCGTTCTCTCTATGCTGTGCTGGCACTTCATCGTTTTCCCGAACACATTCCGTGCAGCCCCATCGCCATCACCCCTCACGGTCGTCCTTGTTCGTCGCGAGCACGATGCTCGTCTTCTGTTATCGTGTTTCAGTTTTAGGGGCGAAGCTCCTTAAGTCATGGGTCTGTCCATCCCTTGTGTCTCGTGGCACGTGACCGCCGCATGCTTTCGGAGATGTCGCAAAGTGGGCCGCGTTGCACGCGCAAGAACCGGCTGCAACCGGCAGCGCAAACTCGGCACCGGGAGCGCGAGCTTGTCTGTGTTCGCCAACGGAGGCGCGAGCGCACGTGCACTGCGAGGGGGAGATCACGCAAGAGATCACGCCACGAACGCAGGAAGTCGTTCTCGGAGATCGAGCGAGACGCAAGGACCTTTGCTCGTTTCCTCTCGTCTTGTTCGGGCACAAGTTCGCCCTAAATAAAAGTTCTTTCTTTACCGTTGTGTCCCATCCTACGTGACAAATTGTGGTGGAGGTGCGGGGTAGTCCTCGATGGCGCGGGGTCTTTCACCAGGTCTGGGCCTGGGATCATTGACTCCGAAAATAAAAGTTGATTTGTACAATGTACGCACACAGTCTTACGTCTTTCTTAATGATGTAATGGGCGAACTTTCACGGGAGAGTTACGGTTACCGATGATCTCCCCCTCTCGAGCTTCGCCCCACTTATCATCATTCATTCCGTGGATATGGCGTGATTTTTTTTCTTCCCCTCTAATCGTTTCCTCTAATGCGCAAAAAGAACAGCGTCCCGTTTGATTAAGCACGTAAATAAACGGATGTGTGTACACATTAATTATTTGCTTCGCCTGTTGCCATTGTAGAGTAGCATTTTAGAATACTGATATCGTGTCACCGTGTAAACACACCAGCCTCCAACAGGTGCCCACAGTGCGGACTCCGTCAAAAGCCTGAAGCATGCGACGTTCGATTGCCAGGTTGCAAAAACCTACATTAGAACATGCTTTGTTTCAGTGTCGTGTAGCGGCAACGTTTTGGACTGTGTTAAGCGGGCTGTGTGGTCTCACAGTTCGAATGAGCACACGTTCAAATGCCGTGTTGGTAAACTTCCTGATGTGTGCTGTGTTTTCGGCTATGTGAAAACAACGGGCTATGTTTTCACTGCTGTGGCGTGCACGGTCGATCCTTGTGAGTCACTCAGAAAATGAGTTGGCAAGCCTTTCTGTTACGCTGGTCTACGAGCTTCATAGTAGTCAGGAACAACACCCTGGGGATACCTATTGTACCGTATTGAGTTTCATCTAGTTTCCGAACTCTCTCTGTACATCGACACCTGTGAACTTTCTCTCGGCTGATTTTGCAGTAGCTTGTTTCACCACCACAGACATTTGTTCTGCAGAGTGTTGAATGCCGGGAGCAAATGGAAATTGATTGGGTTTTTTCCGGTTTTAGGGCAGCGCTGTTACCACTAGTCGCTGCGCCCTGATATGTGGATGGTAAAAAAGTCTCTTTTCACATACTGGACATTGTTAGCTCGGATGCCTGAACACAAACTCGACGCACGCACAAAGTCGCGCGATGCATTTGTTCTGTATTTACTGTGCGTTGGTACCCAGATCACCTGGAAAAGGCGCGACTTTGCGGCACTCAGAGCGCGACCGCAAAAGTGCATGTTTCCAATGCTACGAAAAATGCGCTCGCGTCTATTCGATCATCTGGAGGCTGAGCTCGCCGCGCTGGGGGAAGAGCAGTTCCTTCAGCGGTGGTCCACTTGGTTTATCCGTGTGATAAACAAGCAAATAGAAGTGTCTATTCTACCCTATTAACTGTTGTATTTATGGTGACGTGTTGTCGTGAACTGTCGAAGATGTGAGCTACAGTGATCTTTCAATGTAATAGTGGTTATAGTAGTGTGTGTACTAGTGGATTGTGGAGAACTGTGGAGTGAACGGTGTGTGTAGTGAGTGGTGTGATAGTGTTGTGAAGTGATACATGAAGTGTGTATGGTTTAGGCGACCCGTGTAGTATTTAGCACAGCGGGTCTTTGTATCGGCTATTAATAAATTTTCTTTCTGATGGTCATCGGTTTTCTGACGGCCAACCGCTGTTAGACAACGCAGCAGTACACCACCTTTCGGCAACCAACCGGCTCCGATTGGTTGCCACTCCTTTAAATACCAAAGTCAGATGAACTCACACGCAGTTTATTAGTGCGGAAGCACTATTAAGGCTTACGTGGAAGTGTTCAATACTGCGAAAAAGCGCCTTTGTTGTTGTTCCAGTTGTCCTGTCAAGAAAAAAAATGCGCGCCAATTCACCCTGTGGACGTGGTCGGAAAGCGAAGCTGTAAACGACACCCACAACGATTACGCATGCGACGTCACTTCATTTCACACACGTGGTTCTACAAAGAGTGAAACCAGAGACAAGTGAAATTCACTTAACCACGCCCGTTATTACTTCAAAGAGATATTCTTTGCTAAGGTTAACTCAAGGCATGATCCATGCATTGTGGTTGGTGGAGTTGTATTGGTAAAGCACATGAATGAAAACGTTTTTATAAGGAAGCTCAAACCCGGTGTTAGGCGATCTCACTTCTCTGTCTCTGCCGCCTCCGTCGGCGGCGACGAGATCGACGGCAGAGACGGAGAAGTGAGATGCCATGCGTTGGTGTGAGCTTCCTTTAATTTTTAGTAACTCCTAGCGCATGCGCAAGGCGCGTACATGGCCGCTACACTTGCCGTGGGCGGAGCGCACAGCGGCGCGAGAGTTCGCGTGAAGCTATCACGTGGCATT
This sequence comes from Haemaphysalis longicornis, assembly GCF_048455015.1. Taxonomy (NCBI): domain Eukaryota; kingdom Metazoa; phylum Arthropoda; class Arachnida; order Ixodida; family Ixodidae; genus Haemaphysalis; species Haemaphysalis longicornis. The sequence goes on from NW_027526203.1 coordinate 255,965,842, forward strand.
CAGCGAAAACGCAGGGGGCAGACCCGCAGATGGGCTCGGTGAGTGCACCATCTGCCTCTCCACACTCCGCATGAGCTTCAAATGTCGCTCAATCAACACCAATTTACATCGAATGATGACCGCCTGTGAGGCCGCATAGATGGGCGTGATGCCTATTTTGGTACTCCAACTAGACCTTCGAAAAGCTTTCGATCAAGTCGATCGCACATTTCTCTTCACTATACTTCGGCACAGCGGGATAGGGGAAACAATGACGGAATGGGTAGAAACTTGTTATGCCGACATAACAACAAATGTGAAGTTGAGGGGGGGGGGGGGGGAGCACTCGGACCATCCGTAGAGGTTAGGTCGGTCCGCCAGGAATGTCCAACGCCTCTTGTCTTGTACGCGCTCTTTCTGGAACCACTCTGTCGAATGATCGCTCGATCAGGGGACTGGTTCTCGGAAACGAAGAACTCCGCGTGCTAGCCTTATGCGATGCCATCGCCGTCGTATGCACATCACGGACCCATGTGAGCGAGGTCGCGAAGCTCGCATGTCACTTCTGCCGCTTCTCTGGAGCGGAGCTAATACTGTCCAAGTCGGAGGGCTGTTGGCTGGACGAGTAGGAATTCAAGCCCCCCCCCCCCCCCTTCCCAGCTTTTGTGGCGCTCGCTGGAAGGATACAATACACCGTTACCTGGGCGTGAACATGGCCCTAGGGGAAGCCAATGCAACCAGGTGGCGACTTAGGCTAACGGCCGCGGAGGCCCAGTTGCAACCCTGGAGAACGCGTCACACCGCCTTGGTCGCAAGAGCTCACGTCTGCAACGTCGTGCTGTACCCGGCTACCCTATACTCGGTGCGAGTCGCCTCCATCGACACGAAATCGGTGAACAAGTTGCACCGACAGTGGGCGGTCTTCGTCTGGCGCTCCTCGTACGAGCCTATGAGACGCACAAATCTCTTTTGGGGTCTAGATGCCGGTGGCCTGGGTCTTGTCCACGTGGAGATTAGGCTTACAGTCCGGCGTTTAATATATTTTCGAGACCAGTCCGACCCTTTTCTCCGTGGAGCGCTCCAGTCCATCGGCTCTGCCCACATGGCAAAGTGGCTGGTCACAACTGTCCAACTGCACCATGGTGCGCGAGCCGCTCCTTTCTATACAGAAATCGCTGCCGCCATCACCCAACTGGGCAGCAGTTCTCGTGGGACGATTTTCTAACGGGCAAGCCCCGTCGACTATACCGCGACCTTCTCGCAAAGCTCCCGTCACCCCCCCCCCTCCCCCCCCGTCTACCGACAACCACCATGCGGCTAGGCGGGGAGTACTAAAACGGATCATGCATGTGCCTGCCGATTCCGACTGGGTCCAAAGACTTGTTTCTTCCAGTTCCACTTTGGAGTGCTACCGGTGGGATCACGGCAGGAAGGACGTGGCGTCTTTCTACAGCGCCGTGCGGGCTGCTTCTGGTACGGGAGGATGGAGACAGCGGAGCACGTGTTCCTAGAATGTAACATCGCGCGTTATTTCTGAGATGAGGTACAATGTTCTCCATAGGCGTCCACTGGGATATTGAATGGTCGGGTCTCCGCTACGTGGACGTTCCGAAAGAGCCCTCGGAACTCAGCGAATGCGCCATTAAACTGGGCCTACACTCACTGTGGCGTGCGCGAGTGGATGCGGTGGAGTGTGCTCCCAACCCCAAGCCGGCGTGGAGGCATTTCGTCCACAAGATGGAGTGGACGGTGAGTGCGCTCGGGGCACCCGACTTGGGCACTGAACTGGCCCAGGCCCTTGCGCGCTGCTACCGTGTGACAGAAGCCTTTAAAACAAAGGAGATAGAACGCTTTAAGTGATTATGAAGCCCGTGACCAGCCAGGTTGCAACGGAACGCAACCCCCTCTTTTCCCGTAAATGTTGATTGATTGATTGTGCGGTTTAACGCGCCGACGCAACGCAGGCGATGAGGCGCGCCGTAGTGGAGGGCTACGGATTAATTTTGACCACCTGGGGATCTTTATCGTGCGCCGAAATCTCGTACACACGGGCGTTTTTGCTTTTCGCCTCCATCAGAAAAGCGGCCGCCGCGGCCGGGAATCGAACCCGCGACCTCGTGCTCAGCAGCGCAACGCCTTAGCCACTGAGCCACCGCGGCGGGTGTTCCCGTAAATGTGCCCTTAATATTGAATGAGTGTGATCTCCCTGAAAGGGGTCCTGAAATACCTTCCGCCGATGCATGGATGTAGATGTAACCAAATAAAGCAATTTATTAGCAATCTCCTCCTGCAAGAATTTTGTTAAAGCGATGAGTATTAGCTGAGAAATCGTAAATCAAAAACCGCGCATGATCGTCGCGCCGTATTTCTTCCTCCTTTCAACTTTTTATTCGCTGTTGTCGGCGAGAGAGCCTTCCCTCCCATGATGCTGCGCTCCTCAGCGGTGACGTCGTTACTGGCAAGCTCTTTACGTCGTTACGGGCAAGCTATTTCGGCCTTTTCATCTTTGTTGACACCATGGACATGGACCCCGCACTCCGCTCAAGGCTAAAAAAGCGAACGAAAGACCTGGCCACATATGTGCGGCCTGGCCTTGCCCTTTCGCGGTGTACGTTGCTACAGTTGCTATCGGCGGCACGTGACTTTTTATCGGAGGCGAACTCGCAGCAGCACGGGGAGAATCGTGCGCCCGTTCCCTTTGATGCACCTCGCACAGTTTATCCAAAAAGCCGTCTCAGATGTAGCCCCGCTGGTGCCGGGTCTTATTTTGCGGCGGTGGTAATTCCTACCGACGGCATGTGAAAAAGACATTTTAAACCGACACAGAACCCGTGCACAAAACGCACAGGATCAGATCGCCTTATCCGTGGCGATGAATGGGAAGGCGTAGAGCAAACCAGCGCCACACTCGAGCAGCGAACACCCGTGTTCTGACAAGCTGCACCCATGTGTTGCATTCAACAGTGACGGGAAAGCGTTTGTTTGCACTTGTTTGCACTTGTTTGGATAGTCGTAAAATGTCCAAGCATTCCGGCACTCCGCTAGCAGATCAGCCGGCGAGTCATTTCGCAAAACATTCGACAGATGGCGCCGTATGCATTAGCGTGTCGCTACGCAAAACTGATGAGACGCTCTACTAAAACTCCCCTCGCAGTGTTTACGTAGCGGGACGCAAAAATTTAGCGTTTAGCGTATGCAAAGGCAACAAACGCTGTACTAAAACTCTCTATTAGCAGCACAATAGCGTGCATACGTGAGGCCGCAACATGGCGGCAAGTAGCGCGAGATGAAGGAAATTTTTTTTTGCTTCCGATGAACCAAGTTCTTTGCCCCTGTGTTTTTAAATACGTTACGCTGTTAGCACGCCGCCCTCACGCAGCTCTGTATCGTCGTAACATCGCTGACTGTCAGAACGAAGCTTGCAGCTAAGCCAAGGCAGCGACCGAAGCTGTGTGTGCGTGCGTGCGTGCGCGTGCGCGTGCGTGCGTATGTGCGTGCGTGTGTGCGTGCGTACGTGCGTGCGTACGTGCGTGCGTGCGTACGTGCGTGCGTACGTACGTGCGTGTGTGTGTGCGTGTGTGTGTGCGTGTGCGTGTGTGTGTGTGTGTGTGTGCGTGCGTGCGTGCGTGCGTGCGTGCGTGCGTGCGTGCGTGCGTGCGTGCGTGCGTGCGTGCGTGCGTGCGTGCGCGCGCGCGCGCGCGCGCGCATCGCCTCCTGTGTTGTGGACGCGTTCGTTTCGCGATGAAATGCGATGTTTTACTTCTGCGGGTAGATAGTGCTTCCCATGGTCTGGATTATCTTTCTCGAGCGACGTACGACTCAACCTTGCATGGGGTATGTGCAGTGTGCCCGACTAAAAGCCTTCTTGGCCTGTTCGTCCCCGCCAACCGGGCGCGAGGTGAGTGCCGAATTTACGACGGGCAGGAGGAAGCAACCGATCGTCTGACAATCGCAGTTCAGACTTGCAGCGCATGTTGTGACGTTGTGTTCGTTCGAAACGCATCTCTGGATTGTTTTGAAGTTGAATAAAATTTATGCGTCAAACCCGGGCATTCGGCTCAGGGCGTTTTCTGAGATTGCACGAAAGAAGTGCCACGGTGCTTCGACGCTTTGTTTATGGTACGTACTCACGTAAGATAATATCGATGTCGTGTTATGCCCGTCATTCAATACAAACGGTTAAGCGTTTGTTTACACTTGTTTCGTTTGTCGTATAATGTCCAAGCACTCCGGCACTCCGCTGGCAGATCCGACGAGTCGACGCTGAGCAGACGACACATCTCTTTGCCGGAAGTGCGTGAAAAAGCCGCCCAATAGCAGGATGTCTACTTCATGACGAACATCTGGGAATTGATGACGTAGAGATGTGAAGATGGCGGCGTCCAAAAACACGCAGGGAAGGGTGAGAAAAGGGCGACAAACTTTGCAACAAAAGTGTGAGCTTTCCGCTGCACGTAAAAGAGTAATACTTGGCACAGCTGCCGTTGACGACCCAATCTAACGATTGCGCTAGTTCATTTAGTGTGCTCAAAACGCCTTTCAGGGCCCCTTTAAAGGAGCCATGAAGACAAAATACAAGTTGGGTTTATTAGAAAGACTGCATAGTCCCGATAACAATGATACCAATATCATCGCAATCTTCGAACAAATAACGGAGATATAAAGAAAACGTGTGAAGCAGTCGCGACCCCCTAGCCAATTTCCCGCAACTTTTCTATGACGTTACGGAACCTTGTTTGTGCGATTGGCGGCCGCCTAACTGACCTGTCGCGACGACACATGACTGGACGCCTGTAATGGGGCCTCTAGTTCCATTTGACCGCATCACTTGAATGCTAACGTGCAGTTAACGCACTGAAAATTATATTTTATTGTTGGCCCGTATGACGTCATTCTTGCTCATAACACGTCACTGTGGCGCAAAATTTGAAAGTTTTCAAATACTTCTGGCGTTTTTTTCGTTAAAAGAACATCTTTTGTGGCTGCAATGGAGCTGAGTGAGATACTGAATCCTAGTTCTTTCAAATTAAACGAAGTTGTTTTTTCTCTTCATGGCTCCTTTAAGCAGGCAAACACGCCAGTCTGGAATGTGTCGCCAACAATGTAACAAAATGTAGCAGAATGCACAGTAATGTGTCTTTTCCTGTACACTGCATATTTATTAGGTAAATAAACCTGTTTTTGTTGAAAAAAATGGGCTCGTAGCTCTATCGGTAAGACTCAAGGCTTTATCCTTGAACCTGCGCTTTCAATTTGGCGATGGCCCGGGTTGCACGGCAACTAGAAAAGGATTCTGCTGCACGTTTCCCGATCTATGCTGATCATCTTACTGTATGGACAGGAGCTGCAGGTTACACATCAACTGAAGACATGATAATTGAGTTGCAGGCCGCCGCCCACAGCCTCACGTCGAACCTTCCGTCGTTAGGACTAGACCTGACCCCTGAAAAAAAGAGAGTTCTTGGTGGTGCACGGTCGGCATAACATACCTCCTGATATGCACAACACAATCTATCTATATGACACAACAATTAAGTATATGTGCGGCAAAATTAGATTTCTGGGTATCCTTGTCGTCAGTCATGACAGCTCACAGTGCTGCATAAAGCAATTTCGAGGTACCTGGAAGCCAGTGCTTCATATGATCTTTAGAATGTCAAATAAGTACGGAGGCGCCCAACAAGCAGCTTGCATTCCCATAGCACGAGCAGTGGTTCTAGGCCGCCTTCTCTACGGCGCCCCTGTATATATCCTCTCTAACAGTCACAGACAGCAATTATCAGTGTTACAAAGGGTCACGCTCCGAAAAATGACTGGATTGCCAAGATATACCCGAATCGACACCCTCGAAAAGGTGTCTCCTCTGCCCCCTATGGAAGCCCTGCTTTCTGAAGCTGCCTTCCAACACGAACAACGCCGATCACTTACGTGTCAGGGAGCGCAGCTCGCTGCATGAAATGCTCGAACTATGTTGCCACCACCACAGAGTCAGGTACCGCCTGCCCCCTGGAAAAGGCCACTTCTGACATCGCCACATCAGCGACCTGGCATCACAACAGCAATGATGTATCCACGACGAAAATGCCTTCGTCGCACCCTGGACACGAAGCTCCTAGATGAAATTGACATCTTTACCGATGCCAGCCTCGACCAATACCGAATGGGCCTCGCGTGGCATTGTACAGCACGACCCAAATTTCACGGTTCCGTTACAAAACATATACTTCATCCGCCTCCCACTGAAGCAGAACTGCGTGGCATTCTCCATTCACTGGACCATCTTGCCTACAACGTCTCTGCTCCACTACCTGCCCGCATTCGTATCCTCACCAATTCCAAAACTGCTATTGACGAGTTCAATCAGGCTTCCTCTGACCATCCTACTGTCCACCAAATTCAAGCTATGGTCAACATACTCGCTCAGAACGGCACTAAAACTCGCCTGGCATGGATACCGGGACACATAATGCAGGGACATGGCAACCAGACCGCGCACTCCGCGGCTAGGGAGCGCCTCCTCGTAACCCCAGGTGCTGTATCCCCCACCTCCTTTCGCCTGCAACTATACCACGCTCGCCACGCGCGCCGACGAAGCCTAGCATCAAGCACCCCGCTTGGCTACCTCAACGGCGTCTCTTCTCAACCACGCCTAGCCGAAATTTTCATTAATAATACTCTTGCCAACGCTGCTCTCACTCCTCACATCATATCCAAATGGATTCACCCTGGGAAGTCACCACCCCCAAGTTGTCGGCACTGTTCAGCGACTTCTATCACGGACCTAAACCATTTAATCTGGCACTGCGCTGCATTCTCAGACCATCGATATATTTTCGAAAGTGCACTCCCCAATGGTTCTTCACCAGATGTCCCCCTAGCCATGACCCCCAATTCTTTGCCGCGCTAGGCACTTTTTCCCCTGAGAGCGGTCTGGCTCGAGTAGTGTGAGCCGGGGCCCCTGCAACCCACACGAAACCTCAAACTGGACAATTAGATCCTCAATTAGAAGCTGCCTACACGACCTTTGAAGATTGAAGAAGTGTTATTCCTCCCTCCCTGCTATTCCCATTTCCCCCTTATGGCCAACCGGCCTTCCCTTCCCAATAAAGGACTTTACTACTACCACCTGGTTCGATTTCTGGCGGTGCCAGTAACTTCTTTTATTTGTTCGCGAGAGTTTTCTGTTGACACCAACGGTTGCGATAGGCGATAAATCAGCTGCACTGAAGGCGATAAATCAGCTTTAAAAAAGAGTTTTTAGACCTTTCTATAACGTTCTTCCCCGACGGGACAACAAAAAATGTTACGCGATGTCTCTGTGGAGTTTCTAACGCAACGGCGAACACAATACGTCTCTCCAATATACTGTGGAGGTTCCGATGGGTTACCAAAGGCGGCACCACAGCCGTCGCCCGCTCACGTACCTTTACACACTTTAGAAATAAAATTCAATGGATAAATTCGAAGAACTTTTTTGCGAAAATAGCGAACATGACTCCTGGTTTCAGAAACGCGTCGTTCATGTTTCCCTTCAAGCAAGTCAGTGTTTTGTCCCGTATCACGCGTCTAAAAGGTATGATTGATGCGAAATCAGGCATTAATGTATTTGCGGTCACTTTGGCTACGTATATGTCAAATAGTGAGCTTTGTTCTGTATTTTATGAAGTGGGTAAGCTTTTTAAGCTTTGATTGTTGCCCACCGGTAAACAATAACTTTAAACATTGGCGCAAAAGCTCCTAGCCAAAATCAATTACCGTATAAACCGGATTATAGGTCGACCCGGTATATAGGTCGACCCCCTACCTTGAGGTGGGAAAAGTTGACAAAAAAATAATTTGGCACAGAAGCACACTCACAATGTCTATATTTATTTTCGACGCCCGTCTGTCACTGCCACTCACTATGCCTGCCGAAGTCACTCGTCCGAGCTCTCAGAGTCGTCCGAGGATGACTGCTTCGCACTGTCATCTTCCATGCCATCAGGCGCGTTGCTGATGGAGCACTTCCTGAACGGTCGTGTAACCATGTCGTCGGACAGCAACTGCCCAGAGAAGGACACCCAGCTTGACACGGTCGCAACCGGCCCGTATAGGTCTTTTTGTTGTCGCCGGCTATCCACTCATTGTACAGTTCGCGGAGCCGGTCCGCGCATGGCCTCCGGAGCGATCGTGAGCGAAGTTCCCGGACGAAGTCCGCCACTTTGTTCTCCAACTCGGGGTGCACCGCTTGACGTCCACAGAACGATCGGTTTCGGGGGTTGCACGCGCACAACTTAGCTTTCTGGCTCCGCCAGTACCGCACACTTTTCTCTGAAACGCCTAACTGGCGTTACGCCGCCATATTCCCATTCTGCTCGGTGACTCAATCGCCGTCAGCTTAAACGCCGCGGTGAACTGGCGTCGACTGCCGCCACTCATCTTGGAACAGAGACGTACAGAAATGTACGCACGCACGCGTAATAGACGAGTAAAAGACGAAAAACTAGAGAAAAGCGAAATCAAACAAAGGCCTGATAGAGCGAGAGAGCAGTCCGACACGAATGGCGATTGGCGACGGACTACACTTGCAAATTGTTGCCAAACAAGGATTTACATTCTGCCAATGACCGCTATATAAGACGAGGGGTGACTTTTGTGCGGATTTTTTTGGAAAAAAACTCGACCTATATTCCGGTTTATACGGTAATACATTTCTGTTAATTCGGCATGACTCCCCCTCTGTTCGATATTATTTTGGAATAAATGTGTAAACGACCTGCAAAAATTATATTCGTGCTGCTCTTTCGGTTTCTCCCAAAACCTTCGGTCTAGAATAACTGAGAACACACGGTGATCCAGCGCTCACTTTCGGTTGGTGTACGTTTGTTTGTTTGTTTGTTTGTTTGAACTGCATGGTAGGAAGCAAATTCCCATGCAGTAAACACATCGCACCACCCCTGTCGCACTTGCGATCCGGATGGATCAGATGGATACACTGGATGTGTACGTTTTACGAGTGTATCAGGGTATTCAATGGCACGGGTGCTAAGGCTGAACACGCTGTTTCCTCGCGAAGCGGCCTTTCAACATCGTCGCGAACCGAGACGAAGACGTGCGGTGCAAGAGCTTTACTAAATGGGCCCCGCACGGATTCGCCGCTTTACGTAAGACAGCCTCGACAAGGACCGCGACGGGACAGCACTCGGTGGCGGCACTCGTCGTGCCGAAAGCCGTGCCAGCAACGTCCCAGTGGCCTTCCAGAACGTTATTTTACATTAATTTTTATCGCCATCAGCTCCTACGAACCCTCGTAATATGGAGCTCCTTTGTTTTTGGGTACATGTCGCCCTGAACGCTGCGTGGTCTGTTAAAATAAAAGTTGATGCTCTGGTGAGCACAGCAGTTCTGGTGTCCTGGTGAGGAAAGCACTGCTATTTCGTAATCACCACAGCCAATATTCCAGCTGAGCGCTCGCTCAAGGTCGTTCGTATCCTGTGCGAACTGCTAATCTCGCTGTAATCTTCAAACGTTAAAACGATTATAGCAACAGCAACTCGTGTATAAGTGTATACCGTGCATCTGACTGAGAAAAAGGGACTGTGTGAGATAGCGAGCGAGCGAGCGAGCGAGTGAGTGAGTGAGTGAGTGAGTGAGTGAGTGAGTGAGTGAGTGAGTGAGTGAGTGAGTGAGTGAGTGAGTGAGTGAGTGAGTGAGTGAGTGAGTGAGTGAGTGAGTGAGTGAGTTATTAGCTGGTAAGTAGGTGAGTGAGTAAGCGAGTGAGAGTAGTGTGATTAAGAGTGCACGACTAAGTGCGACTTAGTGAATGAGCGAGAGTGAGGGAGTGAGGGAGAAAGAGAGTGAGTGTATTTGTGAGAGAGATGAAGTGAGTGAGTGAGAGTGAATAAGTGTGAGCGAGTGAGTGAGTGAGTGTGAGTGAGTGAGTGAGTGAGTAAGTGTAAGTCAGAGTGTAAATTTGTGTTTGTTAGAGAAAAATTAGCAGTGACTTAGCTCGGCTATGCCAGGATATACGTAGCGTGAGCTAAGGTTCAGCTGGTTATTCTTAGCTTTCCTGGTTGTCTAGGATTAGCTTGATTATCATGCTTACTGCTGCTTCAATGACACACACACGGTATACGCACTCTGTGATACGTGTATATTTGTCAAGCGGCTCCGGCGCAGCGTCACCAATCGCCCAAGAGCTAAGCTGGTTCCACAGGCGCACGCTGGTGTTGCTGCGACGCACGAGCCATCGTTTGCACACCCGGCCACCCCTCGCATGATCATCAAGTGGACCGGGCCGCCACGTGCGGAATGGAGGTTGGCGAAGACACTGGGCGCGTGGGGTGTGTGAGAGACGCCGAGCAGCGAGCAACGTTGTGTGTGCTGTGTGACGTCACTGCTCCTCGCGCATGCGCAGCACGGCTCTCCAGGAGCCACGCGAAACTGCTCAACCTCGGCCAGTGTAGCTCACGCTACAAAAAGTGTTTGTGAGTTTATTTGTGTGAGAGGTAGAAAGAGTGTGACTGAATGTGTATGGAAGACATTGATGGTGTGTGAGGAAGAGTCTGAGTGAGTGTGAGCGTGGAAGAGAGAGTGAGTATGAGGGATTCAGTGTAAGTGAGTGTGAAAGAGAGAGTAAGTGTTTGTGTGATATATAGAGTGAGAGTGTAAAAGTGCGTGTGTGCGTGTGTGCGCGTGCGGGGGGGGGGGGGGGGGGGGGGCGTTGAGCCTAGTAGCGTTCCACAGCGTATATTTAAAAAATAACACCAAGTGAGAGACATGGGCACGCATAAAAAACATACTGCACTACAAGAAGGCAGGGGGCAATTAAACAAGACTGTCAAAAGGAAGAAACCATTTGCGTATGAAGATGCATAGCGAGTATAGTCATCGTTAACGCGATGCAAAGCACCTCTTTGCAACTCAAGGATAAGAATTGATATACAAGGTGCCCTCCTGTCGTAGGTAAGATAGGGTCGCTGTACCATAGCCTCCTCATTCACTAAAATTTATACGAGCTCGGCTCCCATCCTCACTCGCATTATGAGAGGCATTAGGATCTGTGTTCGCACGTGTCCACACAACCCAACGACAGCCCACACCAAAAATCATGCACCCCTCCGTCTAACGACGACGATGGTTAAACGCGAAGCTTCGTGTGATGGATTCCTTGGTAGGCCAATCCCACACTGCGCGTATGTGCTACTCTGGAGGTACGCACCGCTTTTCTAGAATACCCACAGCGACTGTCGGGTGCGCACTCCGTTGGACTAACGTTATAGTTCGAGGTGTACGGCATGAATCGGTACCTGCTGCTTGGCGTTCAGTGAGCAATTTTTTGAGTGGGCGCGGGTTTGAGCTCTTGAAGCCCAAGATTGGACGTTAGGCCTAACGTTCTAAACCTCAAAACGAAAAGTTAGGCCTAACGTCTTGTGGCGAACTGCCTTACTGAACGCAAAGCAACGCCATTCTTCTCGTGACGGATTTTTTGTTGCCGTTTGAGTTTTCTAACCCGCTTCGACTGACGCCGGCTTCGTAACGCGAGGTACCCAGGTTCGATTCCGGCCGCGTGAAGCGTCACCCACGATCATTCATCATCGTCGTCAGATAAAGTTGGCTCTCCTGCTGGGCGTATTGGCGTAAAACGGCAACATTGAGGACACTAAGACTTCGCTGTAATAAAATCGGAGGAGCTCCCTGCCATGTATACGATGAAAAGGCACGAAACCGAAGTGAACGGTGACTGTCTGAGCTTAGCTTACTATACTTGCTTGCGTTAGTAACGGAACAATTCCTCAGTAAAAGCAAGACGGCGAAACACTGTCTAGCGCCATAATATAATACGAACGACGTCTACATGCTTTGTACTAATGCATACCACCGCCAAGATAAAGTGCAGACTTAGTTTTGTCCTCAACCAAACATGCGTCATATACAAAACCAATATCGTTTTCAAAGTGCTATTTAGCATACCGCTGCCTAATTTAGTCTCACGACGCGTCGGCAGGGTTTTCATGTCGGGTAAACATATTGCTATTTGTTCCAGGAGCGGTGGCAGTAGAAGCGGTTGTGTCTGAACTCACCGAGCCCGCGCAACAAGACGAACCTGATCGGCATGATACCAAAGAGAAACAAGTTAAATGGGTACGCCTCACATTAGCTTTATCTATGGTTCTGTTGTGTTTAAATCTCCCCTACAGATGGTGGTGCTTTACAAACATAGCAGAGCCTCGCGGAGCGGTTGCTTATTCTTGTGTCGTCTGCCAGACAGTATGCGGCATCAAAATATCTGTTTTTCTCGAGCTTTGGCCGCAGCTCGTGAAGACGTACAAGGTGACGTTTTATTAATCTTTCTAAACCTCCTGTTGCTTATATACTGTACTGAATAATCTGGAGATCGTCGCCGACATGCAGGGCCCCTAGCTTACAGAGAGGTAGAATTTGTTTCTAATTCGTCATATATTACATTGTTAGTTGCAGCCGTTTCCGTTTTACTGAACCAGAAACCTCTCAATGCAGTCCATGTATTTGAAAGAGATGAGGAATGGTGGCGAAAGGAATTATGAACTGCTTACTGTTATAAATTAGTAAACACGGACCAACTTAGAAGTAAAACAGTGAGAAGAAGGACAACAGACAAGAAGTGCACTACACATGCGCTGTGTATAGTGTGAATCATTTCTGTTGTCAGCGTTTTTGTAGTGTGGATCATTGGTTTGTCTTCGCGCTGTTTTACCTGGATTTGTCGAATGGCCCGCCAGCGAACGTTTCTGCAAGTGTTAACTATCAATCAAGAATTCTATTCGCACCCTCGGCTATTTTTAGAACCATCATCCGGTATAGCCCCGCGCTCCGGCATCTCGCACAATAAGACATTTCACGTTTTCACGTTAACAATTACCATCTTCTGCGACGGGCTCTTACAGGGATAATTTCTGCACTTCCCCCGCAAGAAAAAATGTGGCGCCTGTACCACCTTCTGTAAAAACTGAAGAGGAGAACGCAGGTTGCGAGCTGCAGCTGTACGCAATGCAGCTGCGAGAACGGCAGCTGCATTAGATTTACTGAAGTATTGATTTTTGAATGATTGCGGGGTTTAACGCACCGAAGCTACACATGGGCTATGAGGTACGGCGTTGTGGACGGCTCCGGATTAATGTCGGCCGCCTGCAGGGGATATTTAATGTGTGTCGAAATCTCGACACTCGGGCGTTTTCCCTTTTCGCCTCCATCTGAAAGCGGCCGCCGCGGCCGGGATCGAGCCCGCTTCCTCGGGCTCAGCAACACAACGCCTTAGCTACTGAGCCACCATCGCGAGTAGAGTTATTGAAGTGACCAGGCAGCAGCCACTGGGGAGAAATTTTGTTTTCAGAGACGGCGGTGAACATATTTCGGCTGAAACCAACATATATTTGCACTAATAGTTTCGCGGCTGACAATCACAATATTTCCCCAACTTTCCCTGAACCGTGTGCGGGGTCTTCGGCTACTTCAAGTTATTTGCGTGTGTGTATGAGCGGCATTAGACGCGCTACTTGTTCGCACAACATGGAACGATTACGCCCCTGCGTATCCTGCGCGGCTATACAATGCTTAGGTGCAAAAGGGGGTCTGCAAAAACGACGCCTTTAAAACTGTGTAGTTACCAAAATTACAGCTTACTGCTTCACGTGTCTGGTAAAATTGTGTTGCTAATTTAACAAGTATAAGGCAGAAACTTGGTTTCTGCCTTATTAAAAAAAGTATTCGGCATCTTGACACAATGTAGGTTATGGTACTTCATGAAATATGTTTTCCGTTACTTTTTCAATAAAAAACATCTTGGAAGTACTGCAGTTGACTCTGCGGTATGGTTCATTTGGTGTGAAGAACCGCACCTTAAAATAAAAACACAACCAGGTATCGTGTTGTTTGAAACTGCCAACACAACTACTGGTGTACATTACATAGCATAAAGTGACCACTCAGGCATACCAGACGGCAGGGTTAAAGTATCAATGAGATTATTTATTTTGCTGTCAAACCTAAGGCTATTACTACAGTTTCAAAGAAGGTATCAACTATATCAATCAAATATGACGATCTATGAGTATGAAAACAAAATCACATTTCATAACATTGTGGCACAGTGTCCAAAAGGAAACTTTCAGTGAGTGATATTCCTGTTATCCCAGGAATATCTCATTTTTTTCCAACTTTCGATATCCACAAAAACACGCCACTGAGGTCACGCAAACTATTTGCACAACGTTACCTTGTAGCAATCACAATGACGAGGGATGCGGCCTCGAACGCACCTAAGTGACGTTAAACTAAGGACATCTTCCCTACCGTGATATTACGTTACAAAATGTTCACACCTTGTACTACTACAGTACAGTACTACTAAGTGATCGATGCGAACTCCGATAGGACTAGGAATATTTTCTTTATGCTTCCAAGAAAAAGAACACAAGGAAAACTAAAATTATAAATTTACCATGCTTTCTGGAAGCCCAATTAAGACAAGTAACACGGTAATCAATACAGAGAGAAAAAGTGTTGTGAGACTAGGAACATAACAAGCTTTCATCCTTACAGTAACAAAAAACAAGCAGAGAACACGTAAATCTAACTTCATATAATAGCACAGTAACCAAGGATGCGACACGTCAAGGCGCTACCGTTAGAGACATCTTCATTGCTGCTAAGGGAGAGCGGAGGGGGGGGGGGGGGGGGGGGACTAGTAGATTTTGTGGTCTTTTATCACGGTGATCTTTTTTTATCACGGTGGTCTTTTATCACGGTGATTAGATGTGCGACCTTTGGTGACAGGAAATGGTGCTTTTGCTCCGAATTCTCCACTTTGCACCCATGTCCCGGTTCATGGCTGCAATTACCCTGCAACAGGAATAGCATACATTTCGCATATAAAATACATGTTCATCAACAAAACAACACTGTTTGCAGGGTTTTGTGTGTTGCTATCATGATGTAATAACAGCTACCAGTTGTTTAAAATCAATTGTTAAGCTAGACTCAGGTGCTTGATAACTGCATTTTTTTTTCTTGGGCTACTGAAGCGATTAAAACATACCACGTGAGCACAGGCAAGAAATATACAGGGTGTCCCAGGTATCATGGACCAAGAATTTTAAAAAAGACCAATGGCGTTATTCGGAGAAAACCTAGTGCATAATGTTTACAGCACTGTGGAGAAGCGGACAGCAAATTGTTTCGTTAAATGAGGCTTAATTAATTATTATAAATCATTAAATTGTCAGGAGGCACTGGTAGGTACCCTCGAGAGGCATCTAACGACGGTATTTTCAGCGACGAACTAATTGCGTACTCACTTATTTTCACTGATAAAGAACCCCCGAGAGATATGAAAAATACTCTGTAACGGTACTCCCGCTACCCTCATAAAGCAGCGCCCTCAAATAAGCTGATTGAAAGCATCTGCGTCGCCTGTCACCTGCCCGATGAGACAGCGCATCACTTGATAATGGAATGCAAGGAAGGAGCAGCAACAGCAAGTTTCGCGGAGCGCATGAGGCAGATAAGGCACAAATTCGGCCGCGATTTCTTCTTTCTTTTCTTCATTTCATTCTGGCTTACTCAGAGGCAGCCTGTTTGAAGGCATTGCTTTACGAGGCGGGCGCGAGCACCGCCACGTGGTATTTTTCCTATTTCGCGGGGTTTCTTCATCAGTCATATTAAATCAGTACGCAATAAGTTCATCGCGGAAAATACCGCAGTTGGGTACCTGTCGTGGGTCCCTACAAGTGCCTCATTGACACTTTAATGATTGGGACAGCACTTTTCGAGTTAGATAATTAATTACAAATAATTAATTGTCAAATTCGCGAAAAAACTTCTGCCCGCTTATCCACAGTAGTACAAAGGTAACGCACTAGGTTTTCTTTGAGTAACGCCATTGCTCTTTTTTAAAATCTTGGTGCATCATACCCGGGACACCTTGTATACATCCGGTTATCAACATTGCAAGGTGGTGAATAAATACGTCTCACTAAATTTTCTTCACTGCCCGCTTCATAATACGCATCGAGGGCAGTCTGCTTTGATTTTTACCCAACCGGCCAAAGCGCTTCCCCTCACTGACTAGCCAGAATCACTGTTAATGATGAATCACTATTATAATTACAGATTATCCTACGTAATTGTAGCAATGGCTACACCAACCTTGACTTCAGTGAGAGCAAACGGTTCAGCCGGTCGAATAAAAATCAAGACCGACTGCTCTCACCGCGGGAATTGTAAAGCGAGCATGAAGTATAGCCCCAGCTATTACCAAAGGCCATCCACGGCTACAAAAAAAAAAAAAAAAAAGCAAGCTTGGAGAGATTAGAGCCCGTGACTACAACATCCGTAAGCAGAGGCGTAACCACTGCACCAACCACCACCTCGGTTTATGACATCTGATCATCCAAATTTCATACCGTCTGGACAAAACTTTTAGCAACCCTTAACGTTCCGTCTGGACGGGACGCTAGACACTGCCAATTTATAACCACGGACAACGTGCGAGGGGGCGTTGATCCACGGTCATCGGCTCATCGCAGCTCAGCGGGTAAACAGAGAAGAAAGGAAGGGCCCGACGGATGCGTCGTGTGTATACCATTGTTCAACAAAACAAAACAAAAAAGCTCATGTTAAGGCGAGCGTCACAAGCGAGGCACGGAACAAAGCTCTTGTCGCGTGAGGCGATGTATCGTTGCTCTAGCGGTCGCGAGCGCTTCATAACAACATATATTTCTATCTAACAAGCGAACAAGCAACAGCGCAGACACGAAACAGAGGCATTAATAGGAAGAAGGCGCAGCGTTCACACAACATAGTTAAAATACAGTACTCACCCTTGGAAGCACTGCAGCTTTCATCATTGGGTGAGTACTGCAATTGGGTGAGTTCTGCACCCTTGCACCCTTCAGTATTCACAAAGCGGCCATTTGCAAAAAGCCACATTTCAAAATGTCAGGACCGTAACAAAACGACTTCTGCCGGGCGCTGTTTTGAGGGTTCAGTAAATTCTTGTAGAACTTTCTAAAAAATTAGCCATATTTTACTCCAAGTTTATGCGCATCATCTTGCATCATTCTTCGAGTACTTTTTACGATTTCACGCCTGTTATTGTTCAAGACGAGGAAATAACAGAAGATTTGTGTTTTTTCTGTTAACAGATTTCTGCTTACTAACGAACACAGAAAATTTCTGTACGGCAACAGACATTGTATGTAACCATTCTGTAAATTTAGACAAATTTTTTACAGTGCATGCAATGGTCGGCATGAACAAATGCACCGTGCATCACCGAACCTAACAAACCCACTCAGCTTTTTACATATATATAAACTTATTTTGTTGCGGTATGTGCCTTTATTTGTTACGTTTTCCAAAAGGAAAACATTTTTATTGCAACATTCGTAAAACTCCTCGCAAAAGTATGCGGTTCCCAGTTATTACTAGCGTGGAAATGGCGAAATATTCAAGTAAGGGGGCAAGGAAGGCTTCCTGCGCGATTTCATCTCGCACGAGTGCTGTCCACGTTATTGTGCACGATTAGAAGCAATGTCAGTCAAAGCGCCAATCACCACAAGCATTATAGAGTGGCCATGGCGACATGAAGTGGAATAGCGTCATGTGCGGCCCACATTCCACTCCTCGCGACCTCTTCCCCAACCGCACCCCTGCGACACCGTTCTTCGCGTCTATCTGTGCGTTCGCAACTTGAGCGCGACGCTAACGCCTCTCGGGCAGCTAGCGCCGTTGTTGCGCCTCTCCGATATGCCGCAGCTATGTGTGTACGTGCCGCCCATAATTAAGCCCGGCGCGCTGCCGGGGAGATTTCTAAATGCCGCCAGGTTTCCTCAGCGTACGGGCTGCACGCGAGGCACCCGAAGACCCGGTAAGGTGTGACCAGAGGCGACGAGGCGGCCGCGACTCTTTCACTGCTTCTGAACTGAACCGCTTGGCGTCGCGAACAAACGGTAGCGCCCTGGAGACTTATAGGACAGGGAAACTAGAAATCAGGAAGAAAGGTTTCTATGGCAATACGAGAGGCAGTGCATTGCTCTTTGAAACACGGGTGCGGTGTCTGAGAACGCGGGCATACACGGCTAAATACAGGCAACAGGACGAAACTTGTGTATGCTGCGGGAGGGATCTGGAAACCGTAGAGCATATTGTCACAAGCTGCACAGCGATATACGACCGCGGCGGGACGATGGGCAAGCGACGTTGACGGAGGCTTTGGGATTTGGCGTGAGGGGGAGCCTCAACTTCAGGGCCATAGAGGTGACGAAGAGGCGGCTGGAATGGTGGTGGAGGAGGAGTAATCATAGCGATGAGAATTCAGAACAGCGTGGGAAGAAAAAAGGGGGAGAGAGCGATAGGAATTTAACACAGAAGGGGGCGAGGTAAGAGTAGGGCAGGTAAGTGGAATAAAACAGGCAAGTCGGTTGCTGACAACCGACGCACCGACTCAAAGGGAGAACCACTAATCATCGTCATCATCATCCGGAACGCGAGGCTCGCTCACCATGTTCTAAGTTTTCTTAGGCGTTTGCGAGTCGTCTTAAGGTGTCCTTCATACTTTAATATCAGACTCCTTATATTGCTACGTAAAATCTCTTTTCTGCAATGCACGTCTGTTTAGTAGTAAAGCCAACCTTAAGGGGCTCGGCGTGTACCGTTTTGTAGGTATACATGGGACGTTATGCTGCTACTGTACTTAGTATTGAAAGGCTCTCGGCCCATTCTAATTCCATATAAGTCTGCTTCGCTAGACCGCCCCACAAACAAAAAAGACTGTCTTCCTAACAGCACATTTGTGCAAAGCAGTGAAACCGATTTCAAAGGAGGCTCGATTCAGTGTTTCATAGGGATATACGGGGTCATATGGAGGCATTAAATAAAAGGCCTTAAGGTCTTCTTACTTTAGTGTCAGAATCCTTATATGCCGCCTGATAGAGAGAGAGAGAGAGAGAGAGAGAGAGAGAGAGAGAGAGAGAGAGAGAGAGAGAGAGAGAGAGAGAGAGAGAGAGAATGAACGTCTACTTGAGCAAACGATGGCCCTTAAGGCGTCAGTCACTAGGCCAGATACCCTAGGGCCATGCCTGCAGCCCTGCCACGGGTGACCACAGCGGTCTGGTCAGCATGATGGGAGCAGGTCAACAGGCCCTCCCACAGCTTGGTGGAAGGGTTCCGATTAAGTTGAGCGATTGGGTGTGTTGACAAGCGCACACCATGTGGTAGGTTGTTCCCATTCACACACACAAAAAATGGCGCAGCTTGCACTAGTGGTGCAAGCTGCGCCAAACAACACAGCAGGGGTTCGACCCAGTTGCTCCCCCCACTGACTGCGGATGTCAGGAGAGAGGGAGCAGCTGGACCCCAGCAGTGCAAAGCCGTTTTGAACGGCCCTGTAAAGACCATTAATGTATGTGGTGTTTTATTTAGCAGCAATCGTTCGCATTCCTTTCGTCGTCGTCATCGTGCGACGGCACAGCCGCGAAGGGCAAATCCTTTTGTAGCACGTCCTCGCCCCCGTAGAACTCCACTTCGTCAGCTGGTATGGTGGTGGCCGGCTCCGTGCGTGGATTGTGCAGGGATGGCTTGACAGACTTGGCGGGAGCTCCTCAAGTGGCGCAAGCCTTGACGACGTTCGGCGCTCGTCACAGCTTATAACACGGGCGCACGTTCACGTGCGCTTCATAATTGTTTTAGGTGCGGAGGACCTTAGGACCGTCCAATGTCCATCCACGTCCGTGCGCATAGCATTTACAATCGCAAAAGGTCACACAAGCACCGGCAGGATTCGAGCCTGCGTCTGGTAGACCATACAGAGTTAGTGTCTGTCGCCTTGCCCATTGGGCTACGACCGTGAGTTATTACCCGAGAGTCAAACGGTTTACTCCCTCGCCTGTAACGGTGCAGAGTACCTTAGGACCTCCCAATGTCCGTCATTGTCCATCTGTGCGGACACCACCATCAAGCGAAAATCAAGCGAAATTCGATTTGAGCTGTGAGTTGCAGTTTTGTTTAGGGAATTATCAAGGTGCAGCTCACGGCTCAAATCGAATGACGGTCGGGGCGCAAATCGGATGTCACTCGAGGCGCAACTTTGATGTCATTTCGAGTCCCCGTACACCGCACCTTCGCTATCATCCAAGGAGTGGAGATGCTGCCATTTTTAGAGGCGAAGCATCTCATGCTCGGGTCTGTGTCCCTCCCTCCCTCGTCGTTGTCCACCGTCCGCACCCCCACTCCGCATGCCTGGCCAGACACCGCTGATGATGACTGTGGCAGGATGCCCCTAGGGATTGGCCAACCAAAGAATCCATCCCTCCCCTGTCGTTGTCGTTGTCCGCCGTCCGCACCCCCACTGCGCACGCCTGGCCAGGCACCGCTCATGATGATTGTGTCAGGAGGCCCTTAGGGATGGGCCAACCAAAGAATCCATGACGAGATAGCTTCTCGTTCAACCACCGTCGTCATCTTCCCGTAGGAGAACACTGAGTAGTATGCGAGGCATTCCTCCTCTCCTCTCCGAAGCTCCTCTCCTCTCCGGGATTGCGCAACGAATGGCAACACCTGTGGCTCCGCGCGCGATAATGCGAAGCAGCTTAGGTTAGAGACGCGACGGTAGCCGCTGCATACTCCGCTGGGGGCGCCCCTGTAGCTCCGCGGTATAAATGACGCGCGCGCGCGCTCCGCTACCCTCATTCTCCTCCCGAAACGCCGCGATCGAACTGAAAACTATTGGGAACTTGAGTCGACCCCATGCTGCTTCGCATACTACTCAGGGTTCCCCTACGGGAAGATGGTGAAATTTTTTTGCTAAAGCCACTGCGTGAAGGTCGTGTCAGGCGCCTCCCGCCAGTTTTGTCTTGGTATTTTTTTCCGAACGCCAACGGCCCAAGCTCAAGTCTAAACAGCTCTGCTGTTAAAAGGACGATCACGCGAAAGTGTCAAATTACCGTCCAATTTTACATGCATTACATTACATTACATTACATTACATTACATTACATGCACTCGCCGTAAATTATTAGAACACATTGACGAGGACTTTATTCTACAGTATTTGACAGATCACAGCATCGTGTCTCCATAACAGCACGGCTTCAGAAAGAGATTGTCGACTTCGACTCAGCTTGTATCAGCTGTTCATGAAATCTCGGAAGTTCTCGGGTCATCTGGGCAAGTTGGCATTTTTTTTATTTTAGTAAAGCGTTCGATAGGGTTGCGCACAAAAAATTGATCCATATTCTCGAGTGCATTGCTCTTCCCTTAAATATAATATTATGGATTCAGGCTTACTTCCGACATAGAGAGCAGTTCGTAGAAATTAAGAAATGTTCCTCCGGTGTCCGTCAGGTATTTGGGTGTACCGTAAGGCAGCGTATCAGGACCACTTTTATTTCTGATCTATATAAACGACTTAATTGAAAACAATTCCTGATGGTCTTTATGTTAACTTATTTGCGGATGACTGCGTCATTTTCAGAAAAATGGCTTCACGAAGAGA
Source organism: Haemaphysalis longicornis (assembly GCF_048455015.1). Taxonomy (NCBI): domain Eukaryota; kingdom Metazoa; phylum Arthropoda; class Arachnida; order Ixodida; family Ixodidae; genus Haemaphysalis; species Haemaphysalis longicornis. The sequence goes on from NW_027526203.1 coordinate 255,987,332, forward strand.
TCCCATCAGTTTGAAAAATTCTGTTACCCCAATTTCTCCTTGGTGTAAACTCTGGGGCATGGAAATAAATGTTCAAAAAACAATCTTACTGCTGGTAACAAGGAAAAAAGAACTGCATGTGGTTTCATAGGCTCTGAATGACACTATAACTCAAGTGGACAAATACAAATACTTAGGCGTTACACTTACTGATGCACTCTCTTGGTCAGACCTTATCTCCGCTACATGTTCAGCCACCTTGTGAAAATTGTTGTTCTTGAAGAGAAAACTTAAAAAGGCCCCAGTAAACACCAGCATTTTAGCTTATAACACTTTCGCGAGATTAAAACTCGAAAATGCGATGGTTGTCTGGGACCCTTGTACCAAAAAGGACGTAATGAATTTGGAACGTGTACAAAGGAAGGCCGATAGATTTATCTTTGGAAAATGTAAAAGATAGGATTCCCCGTCTCTGCTAATGCTTATAAATAAAATCAACTCCCTAGAGCGCAGGCGCAAAATTATTCGTACTATCAAGTTTTGACATGGCATTGTACATGAGAAAATCTGACTTCAGCTGCCTCGTTATGTAAGTTTTCTTGATGCACGACGAACAAGACATAAACACAGCCTCTCCCTTACGCCAATATTTGCTGAAACAAAATGTCACATGGATAGTTTTATGTGCGTACTATCAACGAATGAAATTCCCTTCACCTTCAGGTTTTACGATCCAGAAACTTCACACATGATTTTTAAAATTATTTGGCTCATCAATTACCGTAACCTAAACCAGTATTATGACGTACTCTTTGCATGGAAATTTTCTGGCTTTGTAGTAGTTTTAGTGCTGTGTTATTGTCGAGGCACGGTGGTTTTGCCCCACTGTGGTTTCATCTGTGGTGTTTTTTGTGTGGTTGCTGTACTAGGCTAGCATTTAAACGTGCTTGTAACGTGATAGAGTTAGCGACCTGTTAACGCGCTCTTTGTACTTCACTCGTAATGTATTGCCCTTCCTGCATATTCCAGAATTTTGGCCTGCAGTATAAATGAATGACATACAATGAAATTAAGAGAGGGGCAGAAGTTACAGTTGAGGGGGTATTAGGTAGGAGAATAAGGATGAAGAATTGGTGTGTTTGTTGGATCCGTTGACCCCCATCGACGAGAGTCGAGCGTGAAGGGAAGAGAAAAGCGACCATCGAGGTCTGTTTAATGGAACAGCGAGTCGGAAGAAGTGAAGACAAAGAAGCTATGTGTGTGCTCGTGCCGCACGAGACATGATGGCGATGATGCCAGCACAGGACGATTAGCCTCGCATCATTAAGTTCAGTTCAGTAAAACTTTATTGATGTTGTAGAAGGGATTAAAGGGAGAAACTTGGGTTGAGTCCTCTTTCCAACGCCCCAGAAGCTTCTGCCCCGGTCCAGGCCCTGTCGATCAGCTGGCTCTGGTCTTCCAAGGCCTCGCTGGCCAGAGTCGCCTCCCACGTTTCTAGTGAATGAGGTGTATTGTTTTCGGTTTGCCATATATGTAACTGGGAAGTTCCATATGGTGTGGGAAAGGATGGCTTTTTCATTACATTGAAACAGTCCTCACTAAATCTGTCTGGGAACATAAGCGCCAGCCTTGATTTGTGTGGGAATATGTTAGTTTGTATTCTTCTCAGTGTTTGTGCATCGTGGGTGTTTAGTGTCATGTAAGGAGCGGGTAGCGTTCCCCTTTCAAGTCTTTTCCTTTTAAGACGTTCTCCGTAGGATTCGTATGGAGGAAGGGCGTAGGAGTGGTCCTCGTCGCTGCGTTTCGTAAGGCTGCTCGCAAGCGAGTCAGCGCTCTCGTTTCCTTCCAAGCCTTCGGGCACTGGGCACCATGTAATTTTGCGTACGTGGTTCAGCTTCCCTTGGAATGATGTGTTTAGAGCCAATGGGTATTACTCCAGCAGTGATGTTTTTGATGGCTCTTGTCGAGTACGTGATGATGTTTAAGCTCCTGTTATTTGCTTCTCCTCATCTGATAGCCATCAAAACAGCACTGGTTTCGGCTTCATCAGTGTCCTGTTTTCTAAGGGTGGCGTAGTCTATGGGGGAGCCTTTGAAGTCGACAACTGCTGCAATGGAAGAGGAATGTGGCCCCTTACTTGCGTCAGTGTAGACAGTGTTTACATGATTTCCGAACTTTCTTCTTAGAATATTTGCTCTGTCTATTCTCCTTTCCTTGTTGAAGGTTTTGTCCATGTGTTTGGGCATAGGTAGGGCTTTTATACCCTCCCTTTGATGTGGTGATAGTTCTATCGTTCTATTCAAGAACTCTTTTTCTGCCTGAGAGCCAATGTTGGATAGGATTGCTCGGCCTGGGCGGGTTTTGAGTAGTCGCTCTTTTTGGTTTGCGAGCACTGCATCGCTTATTTCTTCGTAAGTGTTGCACACTCCGAGATCGTACAGCTTTTGATTAGCTGTGTGGATGGGGAGGCCGAGTGCTGTTTTATAGGCTGTTATAATTGCCGCATTGATCTTATTCAGGTGGTTATCCTTTAGAATGTGGAAGGGTAGGCTGTAGGCTACTCTGCTAATTATTAGGGTTTGGGCAATCCTCAGCGTGTCCTCTTCTCTCATTCCGTTTCAGGTTCTGGTGATTCTTCTTATTATCTTGGCTAATTGTTGGGTGGTTTTGGCGACTCTTTTTAGAGTTTCGTCGGCTCCGTTGTTGCGTTGGATTACCATGCCCAAGATTCTTATTTGGCTTCTCTCGGGGATTGGTTTCGAGTCGATGTAGAGTAACGTTTGCTTTTCATGCCCTGCGGGGAATATTCTGACTAGCTCTGATTTTTCAGGGGCGCGTTGCAACCCGTTGTTGGCCGCAAGTTCTGTGATTTCATTGATCGCGTTTTGCAGCGTTTGGATTTTCTGATTTCTGTTGCCTTTTTTTTACCACAGGGTGATATCGTCCGCGTAAATTGCAGCCTCGTGTTGGTCGTATTCAGTGATTCTTTTTGCTATCTCTATCATAGTGATGTTCAAGAGAAGCGGTGAAATGATAGATCCCTGTGGTGTGCCTTTGTTGGGCATGTCAAAGAGATCTGACTGCGTGTATCCAATGCAAATGCCACCCGTTCTGTCGGACAGGAATGCTTTCACGTAGCGGAATGTTCTATTCCCGCATTCTAGCCTCTCTAGAGCTGTCAATATGGCGTCGCGTGTTACGTTATCGAAAGCTCCTTTGAGGTCTAGTGCCAGGATAAATTGTTCCCCTTTTGCCTTCTTTTTGAAGATATTGTGCTGGAGTTGGATAAAAGCATCCTGTGTAGCTAGGCCTTTCCGGAAGCCTATCATGCAGTGGGGGAATGAGTTTTTCGTTTCGAGATGTTTGGAAAGCCTGTTGGTTATGATTTTTTCCAAACATTTTCCCAGACATGAGGTTAGTGAGATTGGCCTCAAGTTGCCAATGTCAGGGGGTTTGCCTGGCTTCGGTATGGTTATTATTTCGGAGTGTTTCCAGGATGGTGGTATTGTACCGGGTATACAGATTTTTTCGTTGAAGTGTTTGGTGAGCTGTTCTATTTGTTGGTCACCTAAGTTTATTATAGAGTTGATCATTCCGTCTCTGCCGGCTGCTCTTTTTGTTTTTGTTTCCATGATGGCTGCGAAGACTTCTTCTTTAGTAAGGGGGCGATCTAGGGTCTCGTTCGCCGGACCTTCATATCTTTTGTTTGTTGCCTTAATTGGACTATTAAAGCCAAATTTTTCGTTCATGGCATGGATGAGTTGCTCCTTTGTGCCCTTGAACAGGTGGGCACCTCACCAGCATCATTAAAGAATATTCTCTCTCTCTCTCTCTCTCTCTCTCTCTTCAAAGAGATTATACAGTGTTTGTTTTTAAACGACGCCATATGAAAGCTTCCTCCTTGGTTAGTAGAAGGCGGGGTTGAGGCACGGTAACGCGAAGGTTGCGATAGTGGTGAAAGATGTCGTGGTAGAGGGATGGAACAGTGGGAGGTGAAGGAGGACACGCTATGCGTTCTCACCTTGAGGGAAATTCCCTCTGAGGAAGGCCGAGAAAGGGGCGTGAGCCACCTCGTTTCCCTCGAGGGACGAGTGACCAGGGATACAGATGATGTCGAGGTCACGGAGGACGTTGATTGATACGAGTGTTCGTAAGGCGAGAAGTGATTTTGTTTCCATGATGGCTGCGAAGACTTCTTCTTTAGTAAGGGGGCGATCGGAGTGTCTCCACGTAGAATGTCTCCACGTAGAATGTATCCACTTATGTCTCCACGTAGAATGTCTCCACCTATGTCTCCACGTAGAATGTTGCGGTGGGCTTGCTGGGAATCTCTAACAATTGTTATGTATTAGGAGCCAGCGGTAGGGCGAGGGCTATGGCCATTTCTTCAGCAGTGGTGGTTTATGTGGAAAGAGTCGTGAGGGAGGCTAGAAGTGGGCCTTCCGAGTTCACAACCGACACAGCATCGGTATAGCGTGTATCGGGGTGAAAGCGGAATTTGGATTGAAAATGTTTAACCCGGGAGAGTCTTTTGCTTTGGTTGAATTCTGGGGGCGTATTGTTGGGAACTTAAGATAAAGTTACGTGAGACTGGATTGAAGACGGAATGCGTTGAATGGCATATGGCGCCTGAAAAATATGTGCTTTACAAGCGGGGCGAATGCGTGCACTGGTGAAGCCGAATTTAAATTTGCTCAGTGTATCGCACAGCGGTTTGAGCGTTCGTTCCACAATTCCCACTTGCGAGTTCCAGCGAGTACTTCCCCATCGCTTCGTTTCCATCAACCAGGCCTGAGTACCCTTCGCAACATACAGCGGGATCTACTAGTTTACATTTCTTACCTTCTCACTTATTCATACTGCTACCAATTAGGATCTGTTTCGCAATATAATGATAAGTTCTTGTATCATTCATTTTGCACGTACAGCCGCCCACAAAATAAAACGGACCAAGCGAGTGGTGCGCGCAAATTATAAGCGCGACAACTCCCGGCCAATCTGTTGAGATAGCTGAGGGCACATGCGTCTTCTTCTCCAGCTAATTCATATAAAATTTCTTGATGTCGGCCGCAGTGCTTCGTGTCTCTGCAATGGAGAACCCAGTGGCACCTTGCGCGGCACGTCGAGAGAGCGTCACGGCGCTATGGCAGAAGCCAGCAGCGTGCGGCATGCGCTGAAGCGGTGTTACGGTACCGTTCTTTTTGTGCTACGTTTCTCAGGCGCTCGTTTTATCGTCAGCTTATTGACTGAAAAACACATTGGCAAGTTGCTCACATGGAGGAATAGGACAATTTTCGAGGGTAGGTGTATGCTTGCCTCTCTATAAGCCTACTGTTTCTGCTTTATCTTATTGTGCTTTGTTAGAGAAGTAGACACGCGGGTATTTGTCAGCGCAGGCATTACTTCTTTTTCAGCTATACAATAATGAAGTAATTGCCTTAACAAAGACGACTGTATTTGTTACAACTAGTGGAGCCACCACAGTATTTGCTGGTTATAAAAGTCCAAATGACCTAATAACGAGACTTAACACCAATCTTCCAAACTTTGTTTCTTGGTGTAATGATGAAGTACTTCAGACAAGCCCGACTCAAACAAGGCTCATATTTTTTTATACGCATCACAAATAACCTATCTTTTCTACACACATCTGCTTGCATATCCAAATGGGACAAAACCCCACCGAATACAGTCATGTTCCTTGGCAACAAACTTGATAAGCCTTTGAAGTTTGAGAGGCAGACTATAACACCACCTCAAACTTTCTTGGATCTGAGTGGAATTATTATAATCCTCCATTATTTTCAGCAATATATTCTTTATTTCCTTTAATCCGCATTCACTACCAGTCAACTCATCAACTTAGGGTCATCTTTGAGAAGTATGTTCATACACAGCGCATTTATCAAGTCTTTATTCTTCGTGAAGCCAAGCAGTACATTTGGTTACATTCAGTTCTTTATCGCACGGCCCCTCCAAGATACAAGTTTATCTGATGTACAGCAGTACAAGATTGTATACGTAAAGTTAATTTCGTCTTTAAGTGGCAATATGTAAAGTTAATTTCACCTTTACTTATCACCACTTGAATTTTTCTGGTGTTTCTGACCATTAAAACCATGGTTTATTATTTTCGGCCAAAGTAATCGGTAAATGATAAGCAGAAGCTTTCCGCTCTAGTACCTTGCAAACACCAATAACACAAGATATTTAAAACAACACAACTGTTACGGCCAGAAATTAAAAAAAAAACAAATAATACTATGGGAGGCATACTGTTCCTATTGCAAGGGATACTGTATTTGCGCGATTCTATCACGCCCCCGATTGTAACGCGCAGTATAACTCAACAACCGGAAACCACAAAAAGAACTTGACGACGATTCTACCGCGCACACAAAATGATGACGTTAACAGACGCCTCGAAATTGCATGAAACAATTTAGTGAGCATAAATCCGCACAAGCTGTGGGCTACTAAAGTCCTTCCATGAAGCTTTGCACTTAAAAATGTGGTCCCTTCGTTTTCGCCAATCGCGAACACACGACTCCGGGACGCCTTATGCCCGGTACGCTGCTCTTTCGCCTTACGCTTCTTCCGCCAAGACGATTTCTTTGCGTTTAAACGAAACGCCCATCCTTCATAGAGCCGCTCATTTTTGGGTTAGAGTTGGCGGTTTTGGTTTTGAGGTTTTTTAGTTTTGAGTACGATTGTGACACGGAGGTATTTTTTAGCGCCTATTTTCACAAAAAAGTGGTGCGTGTTAGAATCGTCCAAATACGGTAATTTCGGGATTTCGTTGTCCCCAAGCTATAAATATACCGGTACGAAATCTTTCATATTTGCAAGCTATTGAAATGATCGAATGCCATATTGATAGAGGCCGTGGTGGGGCGTTCGCATTCGCTACTTAACTCATCATTGAAAAATATTTTTCAGTAACCTTATATTTATACTTTTACCCTCAGCTATTGTGTAGTAGAGCCCATATTCGTTTATTCGGTTTGAATGCCCCTTGCTGTTTATGGTTGGAAATACTTTGATAGCAGCGTTTTCTTCAACTGCCCTGTTTTTATAATCCGGACAATGTACGCAGTACTTCGCGGGTAATCCTATCGACAGTTTTGCGTGATGCGACCTTCTGTATCAATAACAATGACACCCCGCGCGCTTAAAAATTTCAGTAAAAACATGAACAAACGTAAAAAGAAACTGTACATAAGCATGACACCTTGCATGGCGTAATATCATGCAGTTTATAAATTCTTTTAGCCATTTGTTCTAAACGTGCATTCCATCCCTCGCTGGTTCTTTCATGTTCTCCTTCCATATTTGGATGTCCGGCCCACTCGGCAACCAAATCCTGCGCACGCCACTGTTATGGTGTATTACAAAGCTGTATTCCCATACCAGCACCACACTGACAATGCACAGGGGGTAAATAAATGCACGGCGAGCGGAACCCCCATAGTGTGAAAGGGGGCTGCAAAAATAGGCTCATTCAAGGACGGGAGGAAACTCGTTTTAGTCGCTCTTGCGCTGCTCAGGCAGCGGTTGCAAAAGGGCGAACTCTCTCCTTCTGTCTCTGTGGGCGCTGATAAATTCAGAAGCAAGCCCGCGCGCTCGGCGCCGGCTCAGCGGAACAGGTGCCTCTCAGCGGACAGCGTCCCCCCCCCCACTGCACTGCAGCGGAAGCGACGCTCAAACCGCGTACGCAGAGCGCGTCAGCCACCACACGCGGCAGCGCGAGAGTACCGAGCCCCCGCGGTCCGGCTTGCGACGGCATGCGGTCACGCGCGGTGGCATGCAGCGTCAAACAGCACTTGCGCAAGTGCCTCTGAAGAGCGCCGGCCACGGGGTCATGGTCCGCCGTCCTACATCCGCGGAACTGCTGCTGCCCTGTGCAACGGCCGCTGCTGTTGTTGTAAGGGCCATTAGCGTTGTAGGAATCGGCCGTGGGCTATGGTTGCGAGCCGTATGGTCCGCGGGTGAGTACCACTTTGCGGCCGCCGTGAACTGTCCGTTTGCAGGTGTGTACTGTTGCGACCCTTGCTCGTTTTAATTACACGTAACGTAATTGAAACGTTCGGAGACGTTGTCATGCGAACGTTATGAAACACGTGCGAAGCAAGATTCACCAGCTTGCGGTGCGTTAGTCATGATATAAATACAAAGCAGCATTTCTACAAAACAGCCTCCGCCCCCCCCCCCTTCCCCCCCTTCCCCCCCCCCTCCCCCCCGGTGGGATTCTCAAGCCTGTTTCATAGTGCAGTGTGTGGCCCATATTAGGCAAGGCATTCTGCCTTGTCTAATATGGGCCACATACGATTTTGCTTCTATATTCTCCAAAAAAGAGGGGAGGGGGAGGGGGGCGTACGTTACGTCCTTACTAAGGGCACTCATTACGCTTCTGTTTCGTTTCCTTTCCGTTGGGGCTTTTTTTTCTCTCCAAAGTGTGCAATGCGGTGTCGGTATTGCCTGCAAGATAGCAGCAGTCAATAACAACGGGGAGTCTCCTCGCTTGCAGTGTGCCATTAACACCAGATGTTGCTGCTGCTGATGATGATGATCACTAAGGCTACTATGATGTTGATGATGAGAATGACTAAAGTGTATAACTGCAGACCACACTAACTGATCAGCTAATTTTACGCTTAACCTGTGAAGATTTCAACATTTCAATGTTATCAGCCATTTTATTACGAAATGTTACGTGCATGCCGGTCTCCGAGTAAAGATTTGTCTGTCGTAGGTTCATCACGGTACACAGCGATCATCATTCACAATCATGACGGCCCGCACCTCACCACCTCTGTGCTCATCAATCGTGTGTGGAGAGGATCATCCCGTAAAAAAAAAGCAGTCAGGCATTCCACTTCGCCGCTGCCTGGCTTAGATGTCATTACAACTGGTTTGCCTCTGTACACTGAAGCTTGATTTTGGGACAGCAAATATTATTAGTCCTGTAGCGAAAGTGCTGCGCCGCATCCTCCAAACGAACTGCCCAGTGAGCATTTTTAAATTTCGCGCTTCTGAGAGAATAAGGGGCAATGGTTTACTCTGCCCAGGTGTATGCTACGAACGACATGCAAACAAATTCGCTTGTAGAAGACGCAATCTATATTTAAAAACTGGAAAAACTGATGCGTGTCATTTATCGTGCGCTGTTCTAGCGCTTTGTCTGGTATTGCAAAAAATATTGGCGCAGCTTGCACTAATGGTGCAAGGCTGGAGAAGCAGCATAGCTGGCGGCCCCTCTCCCTTCGTCAGAGACCCGGCTATTGCACCTCACATTTATTACCGAACTTGCCGCCGAAAGTTATCCGTGAGTAGCAGGCCCGGATCGTTTCGTCCGCAGGCTTTCACATCTATCCGTTAGCACGCGCTAGAACCCGCGGTCAAGTTCAAAGCCACCGCCCGCGCTACCAACACAAATGAAATGCTGTGCGCCCGGAATGCGATGGTCGCTTCTGCCGCTTCTCGGGGGCAGAAATAAACACGGCCAAGTCAGAAGGAGCTTGGCTGGGTGAGTGGGTTCGTATGCCCAGACACCTCTTCAGCATCGACTGGAAGGAGAGTGTTGGAAATTGCCACGGCGTAAATCTCGACTTACGGGAGGCGTGCGTGCCAAGATGGCGGGGGAAACTGGCGGCTGCCGAAAGAAAACTCCAGCCACGTAGGACGAGGCACATCGCCATTTTCCCAAGGGCACAAGTCTGCAATGCCTTTGTATAGCCTGTCATGCTGTACGGAGCACGCATCACTACGATTCACGCCTGCCCAATAATCAGATATCACCGGTTATGGGCCGTCTTCGTCTGGAGGTCAGCATATGGCCCCTGCGTCGCTCCAACCTGTTTTGGAGTCTGGAGAAGGAGGTGCGGGAATTGTGAACGTGGAGCTCAACGTGATCGTACAGCACTTCTTGTACTTCCGCGACCATCCGGATTCTTTCCTCCGCGCGACATTACAGTGGTTTGGCTCCCTACACCTAACCATGTGGCTCGCCCTGTCAGGAGGCCTTAACCACGGTCTGAGTCACACCGTTTTCAACCAAAAGGTCGCCGCAGCCATCGTAACTTTGAAGGAGCAGTTTTCGTGGTGGTATCTCCTCACCGCTAAGCCATGAAGGCTTTACTGGGACAGGACCTCCTGGCGAACTTCCTTCCGCCTCCTCTATATCGGCAACCTTTCGAGAGAGCGCCAGGCCCGAATGTATTGACACGTTTCCGAGCCCTTCCTGTGCCCACCGAATCTAAAGATTTCTTTCGTGTTCAGGCCGGAGTGCTGCCAGTTATGGCGCAGCAGGAGTTTCGGGGCTGTATTATGCCCTGCGGCCCGGAATGCATCCTGTGCGGTAAAACAGAGACGCCTGAGCCCGTCCTCCTGGCATGCAACTCTGCCGACTGCTTTGGGGCGAAATACAGACTATCTTCGGCACACGATGCCAAATTACCTGGTCGAGCCTGCAGGTACCTAAGTGCGGAAGCGGTATGTCCCGTCCTTCGCGACTGTGTTCTCCTCCTGGGCATCCACTCCCTCTGGAGGGCATGGTCGGAAGCGCTTGAGTGTGCTGTGAGCCCAAGACCCGCCTGGCCTAACTTCGTTAAAAAACTCAACTGAACGACAAGTGCACGAGGAAGCACTGCGCAATGCAATGGCGCCAGGTTGTTAGGTGGCGATTTCCTTTAAGAAAAAGCAGGCCATCCGCCGAGACAACCACGCTATTCGAAAGGTGTAGGCGTGGAAGGCGTAAATCCCGACAATATGCGGGCAGTATCTACCATCGCCATTTATTGTTTGTTTGCTTTTTATTTACTACTGATACTTTTTTGTCAGGACTTTTTATGCTTCGAATACCGCAGGGTCCGCAATTTTTTATTGGAGTTGTTTTTTCCTGGTGCACTGTGAGACATTTCCAAAGGACAATACAAGTTCTTTAGCCTTAATCGAGATCTTTTTTTCACTGTGTGTTTATGTGTAAGCATGTCCATGTGTGAATATGTAACGTAGTCTCCCTCGGCTGTGCTCTCATGCTTTCATATCATACCTCGTCCTTTCATGTCCCTTGTACCCATATTTATTCATGTAAATAAGAAGAAACTGTGGCATTTGTACATAGTGTGTATAGTTCGCTTGACCAACCACCTGACTAGTTCCCTCTTTTGAACGCTTGTGTGTGTTTGCCTGAATTTTGATGTATATGTGCTTCTCATAACTTCAGTGTATTCTTTTGTTTGCTTGTATTACTCGTACTGCAACGTCTGAGCGCATTCGCCCATGTAATAAAGAAAAAAAAAGGTAGCTCATACGGATAGACGTTAGTCGAATAACGCGAGGGACCCAGGTCCGAATCCGTCCACGGAACGCGTTTTTTTTTTTTTTTTCAATTGGCTGCACATGTTATTCCCCTCCGCTGCTAACCCCACGCCCCTCGGGCCCAGAGGTTAGGTTGCCGGTTGCACAGCGAACGGTCCCGGGTTCGGGTCCTCCCCAACCACGTTTTTGTTCTTGAGGTTTCGGAGTTTTTTGGTGCGACGGACGGAAAAGGCTCCGCCTAAACATCTCAGCTGTTAGAACTTCCCAGCTTTGCAAGCCCTTTGTGGCGGAGGAGGTGGTGATAGCATTGACCATTACAGTTACCCCAAAATAAAATTCTCAATCATCACGAACTCCCACGCCACCTGCCGCCAGCAAAAAAACCGGCTTCTAAATTTGTCACCAAATTCTTACCACCCATACCCCTGAACGAATTCTTACAATATCTGGGATATGGAGTTACAAACTCCCACGGTGGGAAGCGAATGCACTCAAGTGTCAGCCGTAGTTTTGACCCTCCGCGCATCACCAGGACAGGGAGACACGTCCTTCCCGATCTCTAAACCAACCATGAAATCCTCAAACATCCTATCTTCGCCGCATAAAAACTGTAACGACAAAACCGCCGATTGGCGTATGCAATGAAGCAACGCTTACCATTATCTTCTCCTCCAACGCTCCATAACCCCACCCTTTGCACCACGAACAGATACAGTGTTTAACTATAGTACCATCGTCGAAACCTTACAGAATTTGCATAACGCCTTTTTTTTTCATTTTAACTTGACTTTCGCAACCCTAGATGCTACTGCCATGGAACGTCACTCCACAACATACAGATATTGCTAGAAATGCATTACCCACCAGGACCTTTGGTGCGAACTTGGGTGGCGCGTATTCCGAACCTTACTATAGTTTTGGTGAGTTGAGTAAGGTTGAAACACAATTTTTTGTCTTCGCAGTGGCATTTCTCCGCATGGTTTTGTGTGTAAACGAAGTCGCTTATATCTTTCATGGGAACGTAAATCACTTTTACCGCGAGTATTTTTTTCGCCGTGCTCATGAAAACCAAACTTAGCTCAGTAAACATGCAAGCTAGTGGCGTGCGCGGGAGTTCATTTGGGGCGGGGGTCGGCCTCCAAAAAAATGAAGCGGAACATAAAAAACGGGAAAAACGCACGGTAAACAACAAAAAGGTAAACCAAAAACCTATACAAAGATTCAACTCAAAAATATTATAAAAATAACTTCGGGATCCTGTGGGAATACTTTACATGACATTCCGACTGTTTTTTTTTTTTCATAAGTATTACAAAATTGGGGATCGTCGTGGTGAGAACAGGAATGGAAACCTCACAAGGTAAGTGCGTAGATTACGACAGACAAATCTATAGTAGTCATTTCATGATAGGCAGAGTTACCTTGTCCGTCTCCCGTATCCAGAAGATAAAATTTCAGACGGCGGTGGGTCCGAGAGGGCGTACGCGAGTGATTTAAGCACAATCCTGCAACCTGAACATACGCCCCAAGTTCCGACACGCCTAATAAATGAGAAGTAGGCAAGAACTAGATTTTTAAACGATTGTAACTGCGTATTTGTCACGCGTTTCGGCGCCGTCCCAGGTGCAACTACGGGATGGGTCATCCTGGCGCGTGTGAACCACAAACCGAAGCGGTCGAAGCCGCTCCTTCCCAGACGCCTCGCTTTCGCTTCCGATCTCCCGTGCCGTAGCTCGTCGTTGGGTTACTCGATCGTGGCAACACGCTCTAGCAAGCCAATGTGAAGCCTGAAAACATCGTCATATGTGCGTCCAGTCCATTAGAAATTGCTCATCGGCTCACGTTTTGTTTTTAATGCGCTCAAGTTGCTAACAAGGGAGATGACAAGTGACAATAAAACTTTACCTTGCATCATCACATCCACCGGGAAGTATTGAAAATTGGACATTGAAATCTGCGACCTGAGCTGCAGGGGAGAGGCGTTATAGGAGCGGCAGCGTTTTGGGCGCTCAGGCACTCTGGCATTCCTTGTGCCTACTTAATACTTGTGCAGGTGGTAACAAGATTTATCAACACGCATGGGCTTACCCAAGGAATAACTCGACGCTGAAGTTTACGTTGCTTCTGCTAGAAAAATCGCCACGTTATCGTGAAAAATGTCGTTGTCTGCGCTAACGGCTACAATCAGGCGAACGAAAATTAAATGATGATAAATAGTGCAGCTGCTTCACTTTTACTGAGTATTCGAAAATTGAATCACGTTACCAACCCAATCTAAAACAGTACCATGTTGGGCTAGTTGGTAGTGAGATACAAAGGTGGAAACAGCGCACATTTTGACGTTTTGACATAGGACGGACACAATCACACAATCAACTCGCCGCTCGTGATGAGAAGCTCCGGTGCGCGTCGCAAAGCACGCAGAGCACTGGTGTGCTGCAGTGAAAGCAGATGACGAGTCCACGCTTGCACAAATTACCAACTTTAAGAACCTAATTTGTGGCTAAAAACAATATTTGTGCAAGAAAATTTTTGAACAAGACAAGAAGCCAATATATTGTTACGAGGAAGGCGCAAGGAAAACTGGTGTATTAGCAGGTATTTACAAAAAATCAGTCCGAGTGGAAGGAGTGAACAGTCCGGCAAGGTGGCCGCAATATTGTTGTTGTTGTTGTTGCGCCTTTTGGTATGGCACATACCCAATCAGGGGATCGGCCAATCAACAGAGGATGGTTAAAATGAATGGAATTCTTATCTAATCACGAGACGTTTAGGAAAGATAATTTAGACCGGTTTGAAAAATGTTTGGGAAAAAAGGAAAAAGAAAAAAAAATCCTGAAAAATCAAAGCGAGGGTGACCAATCGCAATCATAAAGAGAATCGTTTTGAATTTTCAATGTAGCGCAGGAGGGCAGAGCATACACCAGCGAGAGACAAATCCTCGTCTTCCTCTTCGTTCCCTGTCAGCGCTAGGCGCATAGCCGGCATGGCGTGGGCACATAGCCCCATGGTCTCTCAGGCGGCAACCATGAGGTTTCGCCACATCATCCTCGGAACAATATGCAATTAGGTATTTCTTTTTTCTTTTGCTCACTGATGTGAGTTTGAGACCCCTCCCCTAAACGAACTTTGGCAGAGCTAGGTGCTTTGGTGAGAATTTTGTGATTGAAGCTTTAATATTATTTTAGATTTAAAATATAAAAATGCAGAATCTATAAATGTGCGTATAATTGGTGAGGAAGCTTATGCTGAAGAAGGCACGCACGCGTGACATCATGTGAGAGCAGGAATTCAGCAGGTCGTACATCATGACATCATGCCGTACCTGTCATGCACGAAATTGATTGATGCCATGTAGTCAGTGATATCAGGAGCGTGACCTGCAGGGAAGCATTAGTAAGCACGGAACACAAGGTTCTTGTTGCCGAAGAGAGGCTGAAACTAGCTGAGAATTCCCGTAAACGTGGTGCCAAATTAACTATAAAAAAGGGAGAAGGGACAACGAATAAGCATTCAAGTAAATGGAGTTGATGAAGCAGCCGTGTCTTCAAGGGTGGTAGGGCTAACTGTACTCTTGCTGGGAACATATTGGAAACTACATGTTTGGTCGAGTTGTTCTTGCTGGGCGCGTAAGAGCTGAATCTAGTGGTGAAATGAGGGATGGGGCATGGAACGCAAACGCCGCTGGCGGCAAACTAAGGACCCAATCCCTAAAGGGGTTAGGAATACAAAATACAACTTTGTTTAATTTTAAGGAAATAGGCTTCAGTACCTCACTCAGCTCCGTTCCTGCCATTCAAGACGTTTCTTTAACCGAAAAAACGCAAGAAGTGTTGAAAAACTTTCAAATTTCGCGCTACGATGACGTGATAAGGGGCGGAGCGACGTCATATAAGCAGCATAAAACGATTCTCAGTGTGTTAATTGCACGCTAGCATTCAAGTGATGCGATAAAACGAAACTGGAGGCCAATTACAATCGCCTAGTCGGGACTTGGTGATGGGTTAGCTCGGCGGCCTCGAATCACACAAACAAGATTTTGTGCCGTAATGGGCCAGTTGCCGAAAAGTGGCTAGAAAGTCGCCACTGTTTCACTTGTTTTCTTTAATATTGCTATTATTTTTTCGAAGTTTGCGATAAAATTGGTTGATTGCTATCGGGGCAAAGCAGTATTTCTAATGAATCAAAATGGCCCCTAAACCTGACTGCGTCTCAAATAAGTATTCATTGCTTGCAATAAGCTAAATGCATTTCGAGCATATTTGAAGCACGTCGAAGTGTGCCTGTAACTTTTTATCCTAAACATCGGCCTGGGTAGGTTTTAGTGGCTCCGGCGTTTCACGCAGAATGAGTTGGTTGATATCGATATACTTGCTGGTACGCAAAAGGATAGTGCCATTAGGAGATATATTTCCACCTCAGCTTGAGGTTGCAGAGGTACTTCCCCAGCGATCGCAGTCAACATGCCCTCTCAAAGTACACTTTAGAGAGAAAGCTCTATTACTTCGTGTACAAACCCAGAAAGCGCCTCATTCCGTCAATCTGACCTTCAAGCTCAGCTAAGGTCAAACCAGCGCCTCGTGCGGTTGCACAGCGAAAGTTTCTCATTTCTTTTTCGTTCCAGTGGAAGGAGTGCAGGTCAATGATAATAGGAAAGAATAAGGGTGCACTGGGTGCACGCGTCGCCATTATAAAATGTGTTTGTCCACTGGGAGCTCTCGGGGCGAATATCGAGCTATCTCTCGACTCGGCTTCATTCCCACTCTGCGCATTCACTGCGCACTAGCGCTGACGGCGCAGAGCACTGTATGTGCATTGCTTGGGGTACCATTGTAGATGTGGTTGTTGCTGCTACAAAAGCGGCTGTCTAGCAACCGCGCTTCGCCAGAACCGAACTATCGCTCGACAAACGTAGTTTAACCACGTTCAACTACGGCAATTTTTCTCGTTCGTGACTTTCCACCCGAATTACAAAGCATTCCTTAAAATTTTTGTGGCGTTTGTTTATGCTAGATCATAGCAGATGGCACAACTTCTTTTAAATATAATATGTATAAAAAAGATTTACACGATGCAAGAAGTTTTCCAGGAGTTGGCTGGGGGATCATGTATTTGTAAATATGAGTGACAGAAAGACCACAGTAAATGAGAGTGAGTGTCACTAGAAATTGCACGAGATGAACACAGCTAAAGAGGAGAAAGCAGACTAATAGGATAAAAATTACTTTATTCGCGGAAATAGCTAATAGGACTAATCATCTGGCTTCAATAAAATCTTATTTCAATTTAACTCTCAAAGTGTGCACCACTTTTTTGCAACACGTCAGAGAAACGCGCATTTTACCATTTTTTTTTATCAGCCTTCATGATCTAATTGTACAAAACTCGAGTTCCGTATCAAATTAAATTTATTTTCCGCTTCCCTCCCCGCCGTGCGAGATACTGCACACCTGAAAAACGCATTTTAGTCTGATTCACCGCAACACACCGAAATAATTATTGATTACCATGAAATAACCAAACTGGGCCAGTGGTGAAACCCACCACCTGACTTGAATCGAAAGAATGCTTGATTGCGGTGTGACAATTACTCAGTGCAACCACGATATTTTGCATTTCGGGATGTTGCGGCGAGGGTAACATTTTCGAAACATCGTACCCGGCACCACGTAATCGCCACACCAGCCCCTTGGATTCAGTGATTGGCCATTACTGTGCAATGCGGCAAACGAGACCCTCGGGGATTTTTCAGAGCGGAAAGCCGTTCCAACGTCTCCTAGGTCCGAAACGTGCGACCAGAGAATGATCGTAGCGTGGATGCATTGGGAAAGCGCGGCGTGAGTGCCAACAAAGCCGCGCCACTTCCTGCATGTTCGGCGGCCCGTAGCTCAAACTCACAGCATGATTTAAGGGCTGCCCCGTTCGCGCGCGTTACAAGCTTCTTACCCCGCGTAGAGCTACTTGCAGCATACGGCCATGACTGCTGAGTGAACGTATATTATGCTGTGAGGAAACGACCCGCTGTGTGAACAAGGGTGGCCTCTGTTTTCAGTGTGTTCTTCCGTGTATTCTCTTGGGCGCGCTGGCTGGCCCACGACATATGCGCTACCACCGTGATGGAGGCAGAGTTTCTCCATCCTGCCTTGTGGACAATTTATTTCCACTGAGCCTGTTTTAAATTTCCAAACGTCGTCACTGAAAAGCAAGCAGGAAGAACCTCCGGGCAGGCGAGGTGATGGCTGGCGACCTTGCGTAGGGAAAATATTACGACGTCGCCGCATTTTTTGTAACGCCCAGTGATGATTCCGGGGTTGGCCTATACGCACAACAGACGTGCGTAAACACATTCTTATCGCAAGCGCAGTTTGGTGTCAGCTTCGTTTCACCACATGACGTTCGTCTACAGAACGCGTAGCTGGCTCCACGCTCACTCTATACCCGCATGCGAGGAGCGACCATTTGTCTACCAGAGCGCACAGCAGAAATGGACGTGCAGTACCGAAGAGTGTGGGAACGATCACGCGTACGAGCTTCGCGATTGCATAGAAAACAACACATCATGTCTGTCACGTCATGTGGAGGGTATACATTTCTATTTAACAATTTCCTTGTTGAGTTTATGTGTGCCGCATGGTATTTATGTGCGTCTTCTCTTACACCCCAGTGATGGAAAGTTTTTGGCGCGGCAACTGGTTTTCTTTTTGTTCCTTTTTGTTCCTTGTCACTGGATGTGCCCCTGGATTTTAGAAGGTAAACTTTTCAAACGCAAAAAAAAAAATAATTCAGGGCCTGCGCGTATTGCCGGACTTTACTGGTCCAGTTCACCTTACATAAAAAAACTTCACTCATCGCAAGTTTAAGTAAACGTCGTTGTTACACCAATTCGTTTGTTCGCTGTATTTTATTGGATCTATCTACGTGGGAAAGTATACAAACTCCTTATTTTTTCACTAAATAAATTTTCTATATAAAAAAATTAAGTATACATACTGCAATCTGCGGAAGCAGTACATCTAAACACCATGTCCTTGTGGTGGTCTCTTGCGGAGACGGGTGTTTCTCATCTGCGCAGCCCATGACACCCATCCGACCCGCCGCGATGGCTCAGTGGCTAGGGCGTTGTGCTGCTGAGCACGAGGTCGCGGGTTCGATTCCAGGCCGCGGCGGCCGCTTTTCTGATGGAGGCGACAAGCAAAAGCGCCCGTGTGTACAAGATTTCGGCGCACGTTAAAGATCCCAAGGTGGTCAAAATTAATCCGGAGCCCTCCACTACGGCGCGCCTCATCGCCTGCGTTGCGTCGGCGCGTTAAACACCACAATCAATCAATAAATCATGACACCCATCCATCATACACTTGTCACGAATAGTAACAGCAAGCACCAAATTACGGAAGGTTATGGAGCTGGAATGTGTGAAATGAACAATAAACATCGTGCTTAAACAAATAATTAGGACAGCATACCACTCTCTTCAGTTAGAGGGTTACCATGGCGTCATAGCAAATTTTAAACATTCCATTTATTAATACAAATATGTCCGTTGGGCGCAGATTGCATTTATTCATGTTTGATGATAAGAAAATTGATTACAGGGTAGCGGCCCCTTGTGGCACTGCGCTCACTCAATGATAGACATCACTGGGAGACGTCATCGACAGGTCTAAAGGAGGTCGCACATACTGTTGAAAACAAACGCGAAATCGCCAAAGGCCTGGGGCCATTTGTGAAAGGCCGTTGAGCAGAACGACTTGAAAGCGTCGGTCACTCTAGCCCCTCCTCGAGAAATCAAAATCAGTGGATGTAACAGGAACTAGTTGCGCCCATATTTTTACAGAAACATTGAGTGTTCAGGTGGGCTTATACTGTAAAATTTGAGTTTTATACAAACTTGAGCTTGAAGTTAATCACTTGAAGCACGCATGAAACCTATGAACAGGATTTTGCACCGAGGAAACGCTCCGTAGGTTTCATACGTTTAAAGGGTCCCTGCAACACCTTGTTCAGCTTTTTTGTAACCTTAAATGCTTGCACAAGGTAGTCATCCACCGCACCCAGTACTTAGATTATAAGGTCGCAAAGTACCTCAGCCAAAAATTACAGCTTTATGCCCATCAGATAACTTGTAAACTCGCTCTAAAGATTTTTCTCTCTTTCCCGGTCTTGACGTTCTTCAATGGCTCGAATTACGTCACAAAGGCCATGTAGCGGCTGTTGGCCGGTTTTCCTTCAGTTGCGGCAATGAACGCTTTTCGATAGCAACTTAAAAAAAAGACACGAAAGCAAAGTACAAATGGAAAGCGTATCTGGTGCGACGAGCAAATCACGCAGTGTCGCTCCGTGCTGGCGATAACTATAGCTCTCGCAGTGGTTCCAGACGCGAAGGAAAGAGTGAAAGCGCTTATCGAAAGTGTTGCAGGGTCCCTTTAACGGTGATAGCCGAAGTTTCGCTTTCTGTCGAACTGCACCCATTTGCGTGTAGTCAGTGTACAAAGTGCCCTCATTTTTCCAGATACGTAAAATACGCCATGAGACTTTCTGCTACGTCATAAGACTGTGTAAGAAGTGGTTAGGTACAAATATGTCAGTTTAAATAAAAAGTCCCTCTGTAACAGAAATAGTTTGAAGCGAAGGAAAATTATAGAGAAGAGTGAACTGCCAAATCTTCAGAAAAAAATTGTATGTTGCCTTCAAGATCACTTCAAGACCATTCCCAGCCGGACTTCCTGAAAACGCCGCCCGGCATACACGGGCGTTATTTCTTATCAAGAATTCATTGTTGTGAAATTCTATGAAGAACCCACCGGCATCATCCGCCAAGATGTTTACGTGGGCTTCATAATAATCTAATAATGTAAATGGACGCCATCACACCTATGGATCCCTCAGCAGGCACCAATTCACTCGTTTCAATCGAGGTAAAGATGCCAATTGCGTCGCAGCACGTTGTACAGCCTGCAAAAGCCCACGTCACCCCGCCGTTTTACAAAATAACAGTGATATCAGCAGACATCCTTCATTCTGAACACTTAGTTCTGTGTCACGGGAACATACAAAACAGTACACCAGGCAACAAGAAAGGACACCTTCCGTTGACGCAACTGCCACAAGCAGAAAAAAATACATTCCACCAGACGACCTCACCACAAGGACAAACAAGCTCTCGAGAAAAGCTTTAATCGTTATTACAGCTTCTTGCACTTTGTCAAGACGCCACACGCAAATTTTTAAATGGGAAGAATAGTGTACCACGAAAAAAAGTCAGGTATGAAAACAATAGGGAAGGGTTCGAATAGACTAATTTGTTAATCACGCTACTCCAAACGCGGTTGTGTAAGGTCAAGTTTGCCCTCAACATGGGTCAGCACTGCTGCCATTCATGAATACAAATGATTCGCTGACGCTTCATCAGAATCACGCGCTTACTTCAAGCAAGGCAGGTCTCTGCAGTTTACACAACCCTTTATGTACGCGTTGTACGGTCTCTGCAGTTTACACTAACCGGAATAACACCTGTTCAGTTATTTCTTGTCATAATTAGGTAGTTCACTGGGAAGCCGTACATATTTAGGAATTCCCGCGTGCTGTCAAGGCGTGGGCTCCTACCGGAGGCGTGTGGTAATTTTTTTTGTTTAATTTCAGCAATATTGAGCTCTTGCATCGTCCGTGTTGCAGTTCCGTGTTGCAGTTCCTTGCTGATCCGTGTTGCAGTAACACAGCCCTTTATGCACCCGTTGTTGATTGATTGATTGATTGAAGGGTTTAACGCGCCGACGCAACGCAGGCAATGAGGCGCGCCGTAGTGGAGGGCTCCGGGTTAATTTTGACCACCTGGGGATCTTTGACGTGCGCCGAAATCACGAACACACGGGCGCTTTTGCTTTTCGTCTCCATAAGAAAAGCGGCGCCGCAAAAAGCGCTTCGATATTAAACGGGTGAGCGAGATAATACCAAATTTACGAAAACACAATTTCCGCCTTTCCCTCTGTTAGGAACACGATTTCGAAAAATACCGCCTTCTTGAGTCCCTACACCATGACACAAATGTACTCCCGCAATTTGAAGTCCCTAGGTCTAGCAGTCTTGGCTGTGCGTTGATGAGTCAGTCAGTCAGTCAGGGAATTTATAGGTATAGATTATTTATCACGCCGTACAGACGGTCTCAGGTCCTCTTTGGGAATGTGACGGCCCGACAATAGCCCTATAACGCTAGGCTTTGAAGTCTAACGTCGTCACCGGTACCCGCAACTTAACGTACAATTAGTTTGACGCTGCTTGGCACGTAATTAGGCTCAACGTTAGGGTCCATAACGTTAATCCTGAATGCAGGGCTTATGCATGCTTACTCACGTAAATTCTTCAGTGAGGATGACAGTATCCGTCAGAATCTCATGGCCAATTTACCAATTTCCACTCGTCTGCGACTTCACAGGCTCACCCAAGTGGATTGACAATCGACAGTTACAACTGCAGGGAGAAGCTCGGTGCCAATTCACCGTTTCTCATTTGTCCAGGACGTCAAGGTACGGAGCTACAAAACTGCCATGCCCACTCAGGTTCATTCGCCAGTGCCGATGACCGCAGCCGTCAGTGGTTCGTGACCGGTTCACAGGTTCCAATTGACAGCGACGTCGACATATATGATTTCACAATTCAACGAGGTTTGTTCACACATTTTCATGGCATAAAGAAGTCTTAGGTGCCCCACGACTTTTACAGACACTCTGTTTATGGCTATAGGATCCGGCACTCTATAGCATTCGCGCGTAATAATTCTACACTGAAAAGTTAGAGCGACAGAGCCAAGCGAGAGAGAAAAATCTAACAAAACAAAACAACAACAAAAGCTAACGCATATCACCAAAAGAACCGCATATCACCGCTCGCGTCGGAACTGCGTCTCTGTGAATGTATGACGTAGTGCGTGAGGCACCGTGGGCCTGGTTTATAGACCAAGGAGAGTTTCAGTACCATTTCGCTCCAGCACTGTCCCGGAACCATTGGCGGTGTATCAGAGCAGCCGTTATCATTTGCGGGACAAAATAAGGATACCAAAACAGAGAAATTCAAACACAACGCCAATAGTGAATCTCTCTGTATTTGCACGAAGGGTATATTACATGGCAATCACATGGTTACATAAAATGCGTCTAATTACATGTCGCGTGACTACTAAATAGGCAATAACAGCTCCACCAACCACCATACGCTGCTCAACCACCCTGACAGAAAGGAATGGCAGACGATCTTTTTCATGCTATGGATTGCAAGTGAACTGTGCAGCGTGGGTTAGTTCCGACATCTTTTCTAGTTCCGACAGCGTTCCAACTTGGAAATTTTCTCTTCCAGCGGAAGGATTCGCAGCTACTGGGTGATGTAGAATTTGGGGCGGCAAGTGCGGCAGCGGCTTTCGGTCGTTTTTACGCCCATTCGCGATTCTGTGCATTACCCGCAATCATTTGATAACGGTGCTACCTCCGTTTTCAGCCGATTGCGCAACCTGTGAAAGGCACATCGGTGGTGGAGAGGGGAATAAAAGTTGTGATAACAGTTGTGAAAGAGGGGTCGGCGTGGCATGGAGGCGCCCCTGAGTGGGGCCGAGTAAATCAGCTTCACCGGAATGAAAAAAAAGGTGGGGGGGGGGTTAGACATATACTGCTTTGCAACAAAATTCCGATAATCTTCTGGCTTACCTGGCACAGTTTTCTTTCCGGTATGACGTCATTACCGTCACAGAAACATGGTTAAAGGGAGGGGAATCTGATTTTTACACCGGGCTACGAAATGCTATCGCTGCCTAGGTGCAGCTCTACTTGCGGCGGTGGCGTAGCCTTTTAGATGCGACGCTGAGAGGAGCATCTCTTGCCGGCGGCCCTGTCCTTCCTGCGTCGTCGTCGTCCGCGTCCGCACAGCTGCGTCTCTCCTCCGCTCACCCCCTCTCCTCTCTCCGATAGCGAACACTCTCGCCCAACATCTGCGGGCGCGTGGCGCAGCGCACTCTCACTCCGCCGATGGGCGGCGCAAGCGCGGCGCAAGCGCGGCGCGAGCGCGCTGTGTGCATGTGCAGCGCCCTCTCTCTCCGCGGTCTCCTCTCCTTCGGGCGCGCTACGCATATAAGCGGAGTGCCGCGCTCCGGCCGGTCTCTCAGTCGACGGTCGTCCGTGCTACGCTTGCTCTCTCTCTCTCTCTCTCTCTCTCTCTCTCTCTCTCTCTCTCTCTCTATCGCATTACCCGACGATTGCTGACGCAATTCGAGTAATCGATCCAACGGAAACGCACAATGGAACCCCCTTCAGCGTCGCATCACACCAGGGTTCCCGCGAGGGGAGGTGGGCGTAATTTTTTTTGTCAAAGCTGGACTTTCCTATATTGCACTTCTGAAGTTAAGTGCCACACCTGAAGCCATTTTCGTAAACTTTCAGTGTGGCCTCATGATTGGTGTTATTTAGCGTCCGCCGAATTCTCCAGTGCGAAAATGTGATGTCATATGCGACAAGAAGCAATCCCATTGTAGCCTGCGGTGATTTTGACATTGATCTATTACCGGACGAGTGCCTTTGCCATTCTTTTGCAGTCATTAAATTTAAAAAATGTCATTAACTCCCTAGCTCGAATTACCAGTCAATCTGCATGTCTTATTTATCACATGTTGTGCAACCTAGATATGAATTTGCGTGCCGGTGTGTGCGATGTCGTTGTCGCCGATCATTGTCCAACGTCCACGTTCCTGCCACGAACCTGTATGATACCGCATTGTCAAAGTCACCCGAAGTGAACTTGTCGTATTGATTATGGGAGCGTTAGAAAATTACTTGAGCGTGATAACTTCGAAAACCTGGTTATTGACAATGTCAATATTGACTTTGAAAATATTGTTTCGTATATCCCAAATGTAATTGCTCAATCTACACGCGAATATGTCAAACATAATAATGAAGATCCTCTGTGCCCCTGGATAACTCGAGACATACTTGTTCTTAAGAGTAAGGACTCGTGCTACAACAGATGGAAGAGAAAGAAAACAAATGAGTATTACCGCAAGAAGTTTAGTATTACAGAAATACGTCAGTAGAAATGATTAGAAAATCAAGAAAACCGTGGGACGCAAAACTGGTTACACAAAACAAAGGTGACGCGAAATAACTCTGGGAGCTAGTCAGAAACGTAATTGGAATAGATCGACAAAATAATGTCACACCCAATACAATAAACTTTTGGCTGAAAAGGGTATCAAAACCTCCCATGGCGCGCAGTTTTTAAAGGCATTTTGGCTACAAAAAAGGGTGTAAAAATGAAAAAAAAGGGCGTTCGTGTCCCTGAAAAAAGGGCGTAAGGTTGCTTAACGCCCTAAAGTAAGGGTGTGGGCAGCACAGCTACGTGTGACAATGTGGGTCGGCTGAGCATGACATAAAGACACATTCAACACGCACAAGACACACTTGGACCACAAATGAATTGAGCAAGAAAACCAACGCGATGCATGGGTGCATCGAGTGCATACTTACTCAGATATACATGTGCTCTTCTTGCTTTTATATCCAGCAGAGGAAAGCCCTCCGATAGAGTCGGCGGGCTTGTCACAAAAACGAGATATTTTAGCGCTAATTTTGGAAATAAGTATTTTAATGTGAGCATATACAAATCAGCATGCGGATTTGAAAGAACGTTTAAATCTCGAGGTAGTTATTATGTTCAACAACTCATAGAATTTTATTAAACACCAAACAAATACTCCCCGCAATCTCAACATCTTTTAAATAGGGTATTCATTATTTCAACACCCTTTTTCCCACAAGGGTGTAAAGCTACAAATTGGGGTGTTGGAAACTAAGAAAAAGGGTGTAAAGAAGAGGGGTGTAAGGAAAAGGGTGTACGAAAAGACCGCCCACTGAGAAAAAGGGGGTAAGAGACCTCCAACTTTGTAAGTGTTATGTACCTGTTTACACGGGTGGACTGAACATTTTCTACAAGCGGGGGATGTTTCGTACCTCATGATGTTTAAAGCAATATAAATTGCTATAATTTATTACCAGTAAAGCTGTTTAAGCTTGAGTTCATTTCGGTGGCGTTACCAAAAAAAAACCAAGAAAAAGGACTGCGCCGCCTGTAAAGGGCGTACCACAGCAAATTCGGTATTATTTGTTTATTTTATTTAATACATACTGCAGACCACACTTCGGTCGAAGCAGAAGGGCATGGTACAATGCAAAGAGCAATACAATAAAACATACACAAAAAACAATGCACAGTTACCCAGCATCGGAAGGACTTCATTCGGTTACCTGGTTCCAGTCTGAAATGGTGCGTGGGAAAAACGAAAATTTGAACACGTCCGTCCTCGCGAAGTACGGAGTTAGTGCGTTTGGTTGGTGATGTCTTGTCGGTCTTGTGTTTAAGGTTTAATTATAACAGTGAAGCCGCCTTTCGAGCCTGTTCCAGTGTGAGCACAAGGGGCGCATGCATATGCGCACCTCTTATTATACCATTGCAAAGGTACTAGCACTTTTGGGATTCTGAAATTAAAAAAAACTGGAACTGGTACTGGTGGTGCAAGGCTGTAGAAACAGCAGAGCTATGGGTCAACCTAACTTGTTTACCCCTTGGATCCGCTGTCAGTGTGGGGGACACACTGGAATAGCCTTGTAAAATCCGGCTAAACTTGGCCTCACCCCGCAGCACTTAGCCTAGCCTAGCAAGAACATTGCAAAACATAAAAGTTATCAAAGCCTAGCAAAATGTATTCGAACTTAGTAACACCGGAAGAAGCTAGGTCAATCCCCAGCTCCGTTGTTTTTAGATGCGAAGCATCTCATGGTCGGGGCTATGCCCCTCCCTTGTCGTTGTCGTTGTTGTTGCGCCGTCCACACCACCACTGCGCATGCTCGGCTTGCTGAACGCCCAGTCCCTTCTACGGCTCCTGGAGCGACAGTGTTGCCGGTGTCTTCCTGGGCCGGCACGAGACGAGCACGCTTCACGCCCCTTCGACGTTTCATCGTCGTCGTCAGCGGCGTGCGTTGGCTAGTCTCGGCGGGCCGTGATTACAAGCGGCCCACAACCATCCGGGGAACGTGCATCGACCTCATCTTCAGCAACTTCGGGGTTCATACACCACAACAGCCCTTGACTTTACATTTCACAGACCATAAGGCGGTCATAATCAAAGCGGAACGCCAACCACAGCTCGGCGTCACCTACGTTGAACATGATGGGGATAATGCTTAAATAAAGACAAACTCATACCACGTACAACGTCTCTCTCTCTCTCTCTCTCTCTCTCTCTCTTTATGTCTCTCCACTCTAACACCCCCCCCCCCCCCAACATCCCCAATAAAATTACACCACCTTCCCGTAGGGGAACCCTGAGTAGTATGCGAAACAGCCATGGGGTCAACGCAACTTCCCATTTCGTAGTTCCGGTAAGTGAAAGGTGTGGTAGTTACCATGGAAACCAAAGGGTAAATATACGTACCTCAACCTCACGGAAACGACGAACTGAAAACTAATGGGCACTTGAATCGACCCCATGCCTGCTTCGAATACTACTCAGGGTTTCCCTACGGGAAGATGGTGTAATTTTTTGCAACTGAACACCTATTTCGCACCCTTTCAACACCCTACAGAAGACAAAGCGTGTTGCAGTCGGTCAACATCTTTTTCGCCGCAGAAATATAATCTTCTTAATTTTAAAAGTTCAAATTGATGTTTCACGTGCCAAAGCTAAACTCGGGCAAGGAGGCGTACCACGTATATGGAAACGAGCGATCACTGCACGCGAACAATATGTTTTTGCTTTTGAACATTTCTTACGAGGTGAAAAGGAGGGTATGAGATGATCCCTTGTACTTCAAAGTGCAATTATACATGCGTGCATGGCGTTAATGAATCAAAAGCTGAACACTTGTTGCACACCCATTCAACACCCTACGAAAAACCTAGGGCATTGAAATTGGGGAACACAGTTTTTCAACACAAAAAGGGTGAAAAGCTACGAAAAGGGTGTTGAGATTCAAGAAAATGGGGTGTAATGGCCTCCCAACACCCTTTTTTCACGTGACTTATGCTACACCCTTTTTGGCCAAAATTGGTGTAAAAACGTTTAATGTAAAAATTATCCCCCCGCACGTTGCTAATAAATTTAATGATTAATTCATTAATGTTGGTTTTGGTCTTACCAGGCAATTTCCTTTGCAGTTATCTACTGCACAACTTTATGTAATAACTTCTGTTTTCATAAAATTTCTATAGGAGATGTAATATCTTCCGTGAGATAGGATGGCAGTAAACAAAGAAGCGGGCGTTGATGACATCCAGATGCGGGTTATAAAAGAAAACAGTGATATCATTGGCCCTTACTTATGCCACCGGTTCAATCACTCCCTTGAAAATAGCTGTTACCCTGATATACTCAAAGTTGCAAAAGTGGTCCCGATATATAAAGATGGAGATCCAAACAAACTAGGTAGTTACAGGCCAATATCATTACTGAGTGCGCTCAACACTCTCTTCGATAAGCTAATTGCGCAACAGGTAAAAAAAATTCTTAAGGAAAATAATATTATCACACCTCAGAAAATAGATCTACTTCAACGGTTGTACTTACTTTATCCCAGGCTCTTGATTCCCCGATGCATCAAAATAACATAGCTGTCGTTGTTTTCCTGGATATTAAAAAGGCATTTGAAATGGTTTACCATGCGATCTTGCTGCAGAAATTAAAAAGATAAAGCTTTACAGAGAGCTCACCTAAATTCTTTCATAGCTATTTAACCTCCCGAAAGCAAAGGGTACTTATTAATGGTTTCATATGGGATATTAAAGAAATAACTTGCGGTGTACCACAGGGCTCCGTTATGGGTCCCATATTGTTCTCAATTTGTATAAAAGGCCTCCCAAAGCCTCTTAACTATTCATAATTAATAACGTAGGCAGATCATGCCACTCTTATTGTTACTGGAGCATCTCTTCCCTGTAATTCAAACCAGAATAACGAGTGAGCTGAAAAACACGTCTTCCTCGTTTTCTGAAAACCATTTAACACTTAATGTAGACAAAACTAAGTACGTCATTTTTAACTCCCGGTACAAGACCCCCAACAATTTTTATACACTTGCTCTTAGTAGCTCGTTAATAGAGCAACTCTCGTATTTCAAATACCAAGGAGCTATTTTTGATTCTCATTTACATTGGAGATAACAAATTAATAACGTATGCAAGAAACTAGCTTTGGATGCCACGAGCTCTTTAAGGCGAGATATTATTTTCCGTACGATGTACGACGCTTCATCTACTCTGCTTGATGTCATTCACATATCAGTTATTGTTGTGAATCTTGGGACAAATATATACACCTACCTATCGCCTTTATTTCGTATGCAAAAACGAGCATTGACCGCGATGACTACTAATTCAGGTCATTGCAGGAGCAACGTTTTCCATGGTAATCATGTACTGTACTGTCGTTTTGGTCCTTGCGCAACTATAAAATTACGCTCTTGATCCACAATACAATAAACATCAATTCTCCCCTTCCGTTAAGCCTTTTCGCCTTACCATCTCGTAGTACAAGGCAAGCCTCAAATTGCAATTTTAGCCTTCCCAAATGTAACAATGTATATGGTGAACGCCTAACGAGTTTAGTCGAGTCAAAATATGACACGAACTACCGACAGAAGTGAAAACAGCGAGATATTTTAAAGTGGCCACAAACAGCATTACAAGTCTAGTGAAAGTTTATCTGAACATCTTGTTATGTGAATTTTTTTAGTGTCATATTTTTTTCTTCTTGGATTTCCTGTGTGTGTATCTGTGAGCAAGTACACTTACAGTTGTATGGGATGTAGTATTGTATATCTAAATTTTTTCTTCAGCCCTTCACGCTATAGGTTAATTTCTTGTAAATTGCTTGTGAATTGCTTCTATTTTTTTATATTTAACCGACCACTAGCCTTTGCAGCTATCGGTCCATACAGTGTTTTGTACATAATTCGTGTTTTATGGAAGAAAGATTCCTATTTAAAAAAATAGAATGGCTATGCGACTCACCAGCTCATCTACCACACGAAAACATATGACGTCATATGCACACCCGCGCGATTGTCTGGGGCCGGCAAAAGCAAACGCAAGTTATGCATGGCTTATATGCTTGCAGAACAAGCCATTTTCTCTTAAATGTAATGTATATTCCTTTCATAGCAGTAAGAATGGTGGGGTAAACAATGAAGTTAAGAAAGTACACGTAAACATAGAAGTGCCACTGCGTACACATCTTGGTACTGCGCGCGCTACGCTTGTCATAGCTGCACAGCAGTCCTGCACTTTTGGAGTTGTTTCACACGACACTGGCCGATTGGAGTAAGAGATATTGTCTTACGCGACCCTGTTTGTCGAGCATACCCCATGTTTCACAAACAATTTCTACCTACCGTAACAAAAACAAGCTAGGTGCTAATACGGTCAGAAGCAAATTAAAGGCGAACAGCGGTTTTGCCGAATGTGGCGGCCGTCTAAGAGAAATGACAGCAAACAAGGCGTTCCGCCGTCCACTGCGGACTAAACAGCGTACTAACATTCGTTTTAAGACCTGCCCTTTTTGCGTCATTGCAGACGTCACGAAACATGATTTGGCGGCAGAACGAAAATTTTTACTTAAGTGGAATAATTTCTCAGTCAATAATACGTTTGCTGCCGCACAAGTGCTGGGGACACTATAAAACACCAAATCTTTCGAATATAAAAATCCCGGGTCATCTCCAGTAACGCGAATCCTGGAGAGGGGTGAAGCATGTATACGTGTATTCAGAAATTGAAAGTCCCTCTCTTGCCACACAGCGCGCGCTGATTGGGCGCTGGAGACGCGCCGGTGAGAAAAGCGATCACGCGCTTGCTGAGGCGGTGGCGCCCTCTCTTGCGTTGAACCGGATTTAAGCAATTAAATGAGACAGACTGGCCGTAAGTTGTCTTCGTGTTCCACGCCGCAGCATCCCAGAAGTATGCTCTCAGGAGAAAGCTGGCATTTGAAACCAAATTGGAGACGGAATTCGAGACGGAATTTCGAGGTGGAGGGTAGGTAATGTTTCCCGTCGTCTCACCGGGTTTGTCCCTGGCGCGCGGCACTACATCCTTCAAGCTATTAACACCACGCCCCCCACACTCCCTACCCCTCCCCCCCATACCAGATCACAACCGCGCACACATTAAAGTCCGCCCTCTCCCTAGACACATGCACCCCACATACCATGCAGAATTTTGCTGTTGATGGGGATGCTGGCAGCCTGGAGATCACAGATATAGGTCGGCAAACTCACTCATGAGTGCACTCACACACCCCCACTCACCACTCACGAGTGAGTGGTGAGTGAGCCTCACCGTCGTTTTGGCCTGGTGAGTGCGAGTGCGAGTGAGTGCGAGCGCCACTCACGGTGAGCCCCGTTCACCACTCGCGAGTGCGAGTTCCACTCGCGGTGAACCTGGCGAGTGCGAGTTGCACTCGTGGTGAGCCCCACTCGCCACTCGTGAGTGTGAGTTCCACTCGCGGCGAGCCCCGCTCAGCACTCGCGAGTGCGAAAGCCACTCGCGGTGAACCCCACTCACCACTCGCGAGTGCGAGTTCCACTCGCAGGGAGCCCCGCTCACCACTCATGAGTGGTGAGTGAACGCGGGCTTCTTGCGCGATGTGCGGGGCGTACTGCGGTGAACATCACTCGCTGTTGGCATTCGTCACAGGAGCCGCTTGCTGCGTGGTAATTGCTGCTGGCGATATCCACTCGTACGCACAGCTACTAGTTAATGGAACGACTGCCTTTAGCTTCGGGAATATGTGGCTACTCCCCTTTATAATTAAGGCACCGTGGAATCAACTCTCCAGTGACCTGTTTATTTAGGAATACGATTTGGATGGACGTCTGACGCCATAATGCACTGATACTCTCACTGTCATGACATCATTCCGCGCACTCTCGCTGAATGATGTTTCTGGCTCGCAGCGTTTTGTGTTGGAATTAGTGTCAGTAACGTCGTCGCAACAAAGCGATTGCACTTCACTACCGCTGAGCGCTGCGATGGAGGCATTAGGAAGCACCGTGGTCTAGTGCCGTAGTACTTGGTGTACATAATTGGCCGGCTTGCTGCAGCTGTCAATAGGCCAGCTGTTCTGAAGCGCGAATTGTGAGTGCCCGTATTCGTTTGCAAAAGGTATCGCCGATTTTCACGGATTCGCGTATCAGGATGGAGGAACGGTTTGGATGGGCGAGTTGTGTGTTGTGGAAGCAGTAGCTCATTTTTGAGGCATTGGCGTATTAAAAGTATAAGTGTTTGCCATTGCTTGTTACGGCTGCGCTCTGTTATGATGCTCGCTTCCACGCGGACCTGGCATCACACATCCTTCTACGGCAGTAGCGGTGCGTACCTTGAGGCATGTGATTTGCTGCTGTCCGGGTGTTTGACACACCTGAAAACTTCACCACTGCTGTTTTATTGCAAACTTCACCAGAACGTTTACGTTTCGTTATGTTTCGTGAATATTGCATTGACTCATATACGCCGATGCGCGTACCTTTCGCAAGCAAGCGAAGTAAGCTCACTTTAGCATTATCTCACATAGTATTTGTAATGATGACTCGCCGACTGCACCCCTTCGTTTAGTTCCCTGTCTCCCTCTGAAGTTTGTGTAACCGTTCGTGCAGATTCACAAGGATCGTACGTTATGTCTGACTCCTCATTCGCCTTACCGAATGCGGAGTTCGAATCGTTACTGTTGCGTGCATTTTGTGAAATATATATTTCATATCTTCAGATCGCGAAAGGTAAGATACTCGCTGTTCGTGCTGCTCTGTTGTCATCGACCGTCATTTACCATTACGCTTGTGAATTTGCCTGCCCGAGTAGAAATTGTGTCGCGATCAATAGCGTTGTGGTCAGCCCAAACACTGTAGTCCCCGTCATGCTTGCTGCGCTGATTCGCTGAAAAGGGCTTCGCAGTCTAGTGTTCCTCATCTTTTGTGCCCCGTATGTAGATCGTCGTCCGCGTGCCGATGGTGTGCAGACTACCGGAGGGGTACTGTGACCCCTGTGGGGTGTGACGAATAGTACGCGTTCCCGGCAGTCGGATTTATTTTATTATTTATTTATTTATTTAGTACCCACAGCGCCTTGCGGCATTACAGTGGGGGGGGGGGGTGTACAAAAAAGGCAGTCACAAGAAGTACTTATCAGCAAGCAAGAAAGCAAGTTATAAGAGAACGCATATATACATTTCAAATAGCTGAAGACATTCCACGAAAAAATACTGCATTATTACAATACTTCAGAAAAAGGCACTCACAAGTACTTTACACAAGCGGGAATCGAAGGTTCAAAAAACGACAAAGCAATGGAAAGGGCATATAACATTTTCGATAGCCCTCAGACACACCACGTGAAAAGACGGCATTGGTACGATAATTGAAAAAACAGTGCGTTCGGCGAGGCTGAAAAAATGCAATTCATGTAATAAAAGAAGCAATTACAGAATAGTGAGCGGACAGGTGATTTGAGGAAACAGCAAAACCTGCGCTGTAGAAAACACATGACAATGTTAGTTTAGGCCTTCGAGTGACGTAACTGTGGGCAGGAACGTGTTACTAGAATGGTGTACAAATACGGAAGGAGGTAATCTGTTACACTGACGAATGGTTTTAGGAAAAAATGAGTGAAAGAACGCACTAGATTTACAATCCATCTCACGAACTTTATAAATATGGTCTATGCGGGCGGATATGTGATGAGGCGGGAAAATATACGATTCGCGCGGCATACCATTCTGTGAAAAATAAACTTCATAAAATAATTTTAAGCGAAATACAGTTCTGCGATGCTCAAGTGATTCCCAATTCAGTAAGTTCAAGCGGGTATTTCTACTAAAACTTGTCTCTTTTGCCAATTTTCCTAACACATACCTGGTGGCGAGGCTTTGAAGTTTTTCTAATTTAGCTTTATCAAGCATGGTTGGCGGGTCCCATACCGTGCAAGCATATTCGAGTATAGGCCGTATGCTTGTTTTGTACAATATTTCTCTCACAGTTTGCGGAAAGGTGCTTGTGTTGCGGCGCAGGAAACCTAATGTCCTTGAAGCCTTACGGGTAATATAATCGATGTGTCTGTGCCAGCACAGTGTTGATGTAAAGTAAACTCCTAAGTATTTAAATTCCCTTACACACTTTAATGAGCAATCTCTTATTTTATAAGTTGGGTAGTGGACTTTTTCTTTTCTGGTAAACCTAATAAAGACAGTTTTTTCCAGGTTTAATGACATGCCCCATTTTTCGCACCAAGTATTAATCTTGTTCAGATCATTTTGAATTACGTGGGTATCACTTTCACAAGAAATTTTCCTGTACAGCACACAATCGTCAGCGAAGAGCCTCATGGATGATGTAATGTTATCACTGATATCATTTATATAAAGCAGAAACAACAAAGGCCCCAAGACCGATCCCTGTGGCACCCCTGACGACACAGCTGAGGTATGAGAGGCTGCACCATTGATGATTACATATTGTTGTCTACCGGTAATGTACGCTGAAAGCCATGACAAAGTCTTAGGGGTGATACCATAGAAGGACAGTTTTTTCACTAACAGTTTATGTGGTACTACATCAAATGCTTTTCTAAAATCTAAGAAAATGCAATCAACAGATTCACGACCATCAAGTGTTAGTGCGATATCATGCGTGAACTGTATGAGTTGAGTGACGCAAGATAAACCCTTCCGGAATCCATGCTGCGATGGGTTAAACAAAGCGTTATTTTCAATGTGTTTTACTATGTTGCTACACAAAATATGTTCTAGGACCTTGCAGCACACACTAATTAGAGAGATGGGGCGGTAATTTGATACAACAGAACGTGGGCCGGTCTTGTGAATTGGAGTAACACTCGCTATTTTCCATTCATGTGGAAGGACGCCCTCTTGGAAAGATTTTTCAAAAATTATTCTTAAATATGGTGCAACAGAAGACGCGCAAGGCCTTAGTAGTGCATTTGGTAATTGGTCTGGGCCAGCTGCTTTTGAAACATTTAAGTTCTCCAGCAGTTTTTCGATTGCGCGTGTGTCAAAAAGTATATCTTCCATTGGTTTTTGCACTACAAGGGTACTTATGCTATGTTGATCAGTTGGCGATAACGCCGATCGAAATACAGAACTAAAATAGCGATTGAAACATTGCGCTTTTTCGAAGGCTTCCTCCGTAACACTGTCACCTTCAACTAGAAGTGGAATCGAGATGCTGTCTTTTTTACTACTTTTCATGTATTTCCAAAGCTCTTTTGGGTTCTGTTTAAGCCTATATTCAAAAGAATCGAAAAATCGGGACTTGGCTTCTGCTATGGCTGATTTGACATGGTTAGATATTCTTTTAAGCTTATCTGCATTTTCTGCGCATGGACTGTGCCTAAAAAGCTTATAAATCCTCTGTTTTCGTTGTGTGAGCCGGTGTAATTCTTTTGTGAACCAAGGTTTATTTTTACTACGTCTTGGAGTTAGTGACCATGATGGCACGTATTTATCGCGTAGGTCTACAATTTTATTTTTGAAGATGTGCCAGAGCTGATTTACAGAATGTGATTCCGCCAGCGTTTCAAAAGTAGGGAAATAATTATTTAACGCGGCATTGATTTCTGCTATGTTAGCTTTTGAGTAATTAAAAATTTTCCGGCAGTTCTTATTGTACGAGTTAGTATTCTTTAGGTTCATTTCACAAAGGACAGCTTGGTGATCACTAATACCAGGCATAATGACAGTTGATAGCCCCTGTTCAGGTGCGTTGGTTAAAACGATATCTAGAATGTGGTTGCCTCTGGTGGGCTCTAATACCATTTGTGTTAGTGAAAGCAAGTTTACAAAATTAACCATTAATGTGTTAAGGCTACCAGATATTCCTGGAAAAGCGTAATTTGTGAGTGGGTGAGTGAGTGAACGAGTGCATGCGTGT
The DNA here is from genome assembly GCF_048455015.1 of Haemaphysalis longicornis. NCBI lineage: Eukaryota > Metazoa > Arthropoda > Arachnida > Ixodida > Ixodidae > Haemaphysalis > Haemaphysalis longicornis. Next base: position 256,022,593 of record NW_027526203.1, read on the forward strand.
GTGCGTGTGCGTGTTCACGTGAGAGCGTCTGCGTGCGTGCGAGTTCGTATGTGTGTGCGTGCATATGCGTTTGTGTGCGTGCGCGCGCGTGTATGTGTTTGTGTGTTGAGTGCCTGTGCGTGCTTGTGTGCGTGCGTGCGTGTGTGTGTCCGATGACTTATTCTTCCCGTTATTTCGGGTAAACTTTCGACGTGAACTTGTTTCGGTGCCCGGTGCGGGCGCATGACGGTGTATTTTAGGATCAAGCTGTGGTTTACTGTCAACTACTGTCAAATATTGCTAGCAATTCGCTGATTTTTTTTTCTCTTTGCCTGAAAAGGTCCCTGTCCCTACTCACCGAGTTTCCGTCCGGCCCTCCGCCTTTTCGGCTTCATACAACTTGGACCTCCACCTTAAAATGGTACCGAACCTTGTTTCTGTTAAGTGCGAACTGAGAATAGATGAAGCAAGACCGTAATTAACAAAGTAAGAGCCAACAAGGAAACAAAAAGGCCTTTAAGCTTGCCCGAACGCTTTGTTCTACGGTTTCTGCTTTCGGAATTACAAAAAATTTCACGCTGCTGACGTTCCCGGCATTTGATGACTGCACCACGATACAAAAAAAAAATGGTGCCCTTACACTCTGTGAAGAAGGATGAGCTGCGGAGCTGGACGCAGTACACGAAATGCACGAGACAAGACACGTTGGTCTGTAGTTTGCGATCGAGCAATTACCATTTACCACATCGAAACTAGGAAGAACTCGAAATTTATTCTAATGGAATAACCTGAAGCTGTCTGTTTCCCTCCCGCATCGCAGGCATCTTAGTGTCTGCGTAACACCAGCCCAATCCGATGGACCACGGAGGACACCGGAAAGCTCGCATTGCAATGGGGCGGTGGAAGGACACTTTCAACCTTCCGCCAGCACAATGGGCATGTCATTAGTGAGGGCATGAAACCGATATATGTGCGTGCCCCCCTCCCCCCGCCTTCCCTCTACTTCCAGCTCGGGCCTGAAAACGGGCAACCAGTTATGTGCGTGTGCTTAGAAGTGAAAGGCACCGCCCGAATTGTCGCTCTGAAAGCCCTTTAAGCTGAACAAGAAATATTGGCTCACACCGACGCTGCTGTTAATCCGGGAGAGATTCCCAGCTACTCGGCAAGCTGGAATGTGCGGTAGGAACGGCGGCGGAAGCGGTTTTCTGCTGTTTTCACACCCATTCGCGCTTTTGTCCGGGCAGACGCTCATTCGATTCCCGCTATTCTTCCTCCGACTGAACGACACGCGTCTGTCCATGGGGAGTTAAAACCTGGAAATTCTCGAACTTTATTCTAGCTAGTGGACAAACAGGTTGCTGTCCGTTTCCGTCCCGCGTCGTAAGCATCCCACTGTCTGTGTGACACACCAACCCAAACCGCATTCAGCACAGCTGACAGGTCGAATTGAGCCGCGAGAATTCCATGTTTAAATTTCCCGCCAGCACGATGCGCATGCCATCGGTAGCAGCATGAAGACTAGCTATGCATGCACGCCCCCTCCTTTCACACCAACCAGTGCACGCATAACCCGGCAACCGGTGATGGCCGCGTGCTTAGGCGTAAAATACAGGGTAAATGTAACTGGTAGCGAAGCTTCCATAGAACCCCATACGTTCAGAAAATGGCGGCTCTTAAGCTGCTCATGGGGCTTAGCGCCATCTGTGTGAGGAGGGAACACTTCCGGCGGAACAAAAAATAAACAGGGTGTGACGCAAGATACGGTCCAGAAAGTGACGTCATTTGGGTGGCATTTGCGCGAAAATTTGAGTTCAAAATAGCTTTAGCAGGCCTCTGATCACTGAGGGCTCATGTCACTGCTATCTGACGCAAGTTGGCGAGCCCTTGGCGTGTGTGCTTCAACTCAACGCCAGCTTAACTAGTACAGACTCGTGACTAGAGAAACGTACTTTTAAATACTGTCGTATGATCCGCCTCGGTGTTAATAAAAACATCTTGCATTTTCTCTTAACCTTTATTCTGTATTCATGCCTTCCACTGCTGTATAAACGCAATCAGTTGTATTGTGATTGCAGTGGGTGGCAAACCGGTAAGGGAACGTACCCTCCCGCCTCCCCCCACCTCTGCTCCCCCCCCCCCCCCCCGACCGGAATTTTTAAATGCAGCGCATTTCTTTAACTCACGATGTTATGCGTCCGTAACTCAGCGTCCGCACCACGGCAGCTTCGCCCTCTCCCCCACTCCTCCTCGCCCTCAACACGCTTGCAACAACAGGTGCAGCGCGCGCTCCGGCGTTGCAAGCACCGTAGCAACAGCAGGTGCGGGCGCGTCGTGGCGTGACGGTGGCGTGATAGCGCGCTCTCTCTCCGCCTCCTCTCCCTCTACTGCGTTCGTTGGGAATATAAACCCGGGTGTCGGCGCGTCAGCCGCACTAAATAATAATAATAACACTTGACGTTACCTAATACTCGTCTCTTCTCTCTCTCCCTAATCATACCAACAACAACAACAACCCTACCACCACCATTACAACACCCATCGCCACCGCCACGCGCGTAACGCCGCTAATGCTGTGCATTTGATTGATTGATTGATTGATTGTGGGGTTTAACGCGCCGACGCAACGCAGGCGATGAGGCGCGCCGTAGTGGAGGGCTCCGGATTATTTTTGACCACCTGGGGATCTTTATCGTGCGCCGAAATCTCGTACACACGGGCGTTTTTGCTTTTCGCCTCCATCAGAAAAGCGGCCGCCGCGGCCGGGAATCGAACCCGCGACCTCGTGCTCAGCAGCGCAACGCCTTAGCCACTGAGCCACCGCGGCGGGTAATGCTGTGCATTTACTCGTGCCCCTCCCGCGGGGGCATGTCGGGGTCCCTTTTTTTTTCTGCCTTGGGATACAGAGCGCAAAATGACACTTCACCACTCTCCCCGGCCCCCCTTTCATATCAAAAACGTGCCCACTCCTTAACCCGATACAAATTTCTACCAACGCCACTGCTGGGTTTAATTGCGTCGCACATACGCAGGTTGCGTGCGTGCCTTAAGTATAGATCAAGGTTATATAATGCTTGCTCAGTTTGTGTACCTCTGTTCTAAGAGAAGAAATAACGCATAGTCATGCTATAATCAAGACATTTGAATTTTATTCTAGGATGAAGATAAAACAACTTTACCACACTGCAGAAAATCAGCACGTATACAATAAGCACAAAATGTTCGTAGGCACTACATGCATTATGATTTTCCTTACGCGCCGAAAAATTGACTTTACCCGTAACATAGCATTATGAGCAACGACAGCGTCAAAGCAGAACTACTTCGAAACAAAAGAAAAGAACTAGGCGCTGCATCTTGACGCAGAAAACCGGGCCGCAGGAATGCCGATTCACGAAAGTGCAGCGAGCACACCGCAGCTGTCCCGGCGTCTTATCAAGTACACATGGGTTTCTACAGTAAGTTCACTCAGCATTCACGCCGGCCTGCCATTTCCTGGTTGCATTGTTAGGTAAGTGTCGCAATAGACAAGTAAAAAGAGAAAATATGGATCAATGCAAAAGAAAGCGACGGCAGTATGTAAAAGCACATACCAGGAAAGATCTGGCAGCAGCGCAGCACGCAACAGCACAACACAGTACTGCGATGAAAATAATGATTACGCATACAAGTGCGGGAAGCAACGATCACTACAAGCCTTCTAATGCAATAGAGGAGGCACTGATATAGACAATTAAAGCGACTCGTTTAAATTCGAGTGGTACTACGCTGTGAACCCGCCGCGGTGGCTCAGTGGCTAAGGCGTTGCGCTGCTGAGCACGAGGTCGCGGGTTCGATTCCCGGCTGCGGCGGCCGCTTTTCTGATGGAGGCGAAAAGCAAAAACGCCCGTGTGTACGAGATTTCGGCGCACGTTAAAGATCCCCAGGTGGTCAAAATTAATCCGGAGCCCTCCACTACGGCGCGCCTCATCGCCTGCGTTGCGTCGGCGCGTTAAACCCTTCAATCAATCAAACTACGCTGTGAAGTCCTAGAGTAATTGACACCACTTGCTCCGAGCCAGCCTGGGGTGAAATCAAGATTGATTGATTGATTGTAGGGTTTAACGCGCCGACGCAACGCAGGCGATGAGGCGCGCCGCAGTGGAGGGCTCCGGATTAATTTTGACCACCTGGGGATCTTTATCGTGCGCCGAAATCTCGTACACACGGGCGTTTTTGCTTTTCGCCTCCATCAGAAAAGCGGCCGCCGCGGCCGGGAATCGAACCCGCGACATTGTGCTCAGCAGCGGTGAAATCAAGAGATAACTGTGATATAACGATTTCACTGCGATATAACAAAGCTGTAGACCCATTTTTTTGAAGCACCACCAGGTCTCCTTACACAACCCCCGTGCACGTATTAACAGTACTATAGTTTCGCGTTACCTGTGGAAATGAGAGCAAAATGGTGCGGTAAAACGCCAGGCATACGGGAGTTGCTGTTGCAACCTTGTACAGCACATCATTTCCGTAGGTACCGCGGAAAGCTCTCGGCTCCAACCGTTGGCAGCATCGTCCCGTAGTTCACCGTACCCGCCGGGCACGATACTAAACGCGTTCACCGACGATACAACGCACCTCGCAACTCCACGCACAGCAAAAATTAAGTTCACACCAAATTAACAAGGACAAACGAATGCAAATGCGCACCACCAACACACGCGAAGGGAGCAGACGAACTATAGGAGCGCCTTTCCGAGCACTAAGTCTGCCTCACAGAGAAATGACATGTGCCATTCTTTAGAGGGCGCTACAAAAAAGGTTTTTGAGAATGAACAACATTTGCATAACTTTTTTCCACACTGTGCCTAAATAAATGTGATTCAGAAATAAATATCGTTCGTAAAATATCAATGCTGTTTTATTGTTGAACAAAGCTTGGTTTTTTGTTACTAGTGTTTGTTCCCTCCGCACCTAGTCGCGCTTCAATCGCCACTCCCATAAGCCCCCATGCTGATGTCGCTGTCAATAGGTTCTGAACCGCATTTCGCCCGAAGTTTAGCTACCATTTATATTTACCTTGTAAAATACATGGGCGAAAATATCGCGCGGAAACCTCTCGTGCTGAAAAATTAATGGCTCACGTTGGCGTTTAAAGCCGGCAAGTTAGTCTCGTAACGCCTGATAAGGGCGCTACCGCCGTTATCAGCCGGTTGCGAAGCTTGTGAAAGAGAAATCGGTGGTGGCGAGGGGAATAACAGTTGTGAAAGTGGTGTGAACAGTGGCGAGGAGAAGTCTAGTTTGGTTCGCATTATTGTGGGCTGCGTTTCAGGTTTCATGGTACACCAAAATTAGCGAGATCACACGAACCAAGGGGACAGCATAAACCCAGGTATCAACTTATTTATTACAAGTACAATATTTGCACGGACATCATGAGGGACAGCAAGATGCCTCAATAAGAAGCTTCAAGAACACCGCCACACATGACAGTAAACAGCCACCTCAGGCAATCTGTCGCTGCACTGGATTATTGAGAGTGCAGCCCAATGTTTGAAAATTCTTGTTTTGGAAAAATAACAGATCAACCACTCGCGAAACTACGAACCACTCGCGAAACTACGAACCCCTGTCACCTGTGAGTTATAGTAAAAAGTTTCCCACACTTGCCCCTCCCCCCCTTCTATTTGTATCTTGTAACACTACCGACGTGTTTGGTCTCCAAGGAAATAATGTACTTGTAATAAATCAATTTACAGTAGCGCTTACACTGTCCACTCCGTGTGTCTTAATTTTTTTCACCCTGTAACCTAAAGCGCAGTCTACAAAACGGAGGTTAAATTCATTCTCTTTGACGCCACAATTTTTTGGGGCTACCGTTCTAGCTTCTGCGACGAATTTTCGCAGTTTATTCCTAACTAGCACTGATCAGCGGGATGCCCTTTTAACTTCCCCTTAAAATTTGATACCCTCCACTCTGCCAGAATTTCGTTAAATTTTAACCTAATTTATGACTTAGCATGACTATCGCATGAGCGTAACGAGAAAGCATCTCTTATTTGTCCCAAGTTATTCCCCTCGCCAAGACTTTCAATTTGATACCACATACCTCGCAGTGGCATCACTTTGATTTTTACCCTATGTCATGATTATGACTATGACTATGACTATGTCATGATTATGACCAGGAGGAATTTTTATTGGTCTCACATGATTTCCCTCATTGAGACCTTCAATTTGACACCCCACAGACCCTAGCACACATCACTTTGAATGTTAACCGTAACAATGACTCACCATGACTGTGTCACAATTATAACCAGGTAGCATTTTATTGTCCAACGCGAATCCCCTCACCCCGATCTTCAATTCGATACTACCCACGCAGTAGTGACATCCCAATGAAATTTAACCCATTTTATGATGCATTGTGACTATGTCATTATTACTACCAGGATGTAATCCTTATTTGTCCAATGTTATTTCCATAATCGAAACAGTTATGTGAGATCCCTTACGCCTAGGGGTCATCATTATGAAATCCAACCTTTGTTATGACTCACAATAACTAAGTTATGATTACGACCACAAAGTATTTTTTGTTTGCCCCACGTTATTTCCCTCCTCGAGACCTTCAATTTGATACCCCGCATGCCCCAGCGGCGCATCAGTTTAAATTTTACCCCAATCTATGACTATCCATTACTCCCATGTTACACGATTCCCGATTTCTGATATTGCTTATTATTATTTCATTTGCTTAGTCTTTTTTTTTTAATTTTGTTCGATCATTCATTTGCATTTACGCTTTTATAATGATTACAGGTTGAACTTCTATGGTATCAGCATTTTTGTGGAAATGCAGGGCGTTACACGATCCTGGCCGAGGGAGCACTAGGAGGGTACCCGGCAAATAAGGCTACGAAATAAGAAAATGCTCAAGGAGAACCCCAACAACGACTACAAGGAACTGCTCCGCAAGCTGCAAGTGAACATGCTCAAGGGCGTGGAAATGTCTGCGCAGGAGGCCGCCTGGTTCTTGCTGCGGCAGGAAACTAAACATCCCCCTCGCGAGGGGCACGATCAAATGCAGAGCATTTCCGGGGGCGCACGACGTTAAGTAGTTTGCGTTACGTTAATGTTGTTGCACTTGTTGCTGCTGGTTGTTGTATTGTAATTAAATGAGGAGACGTAATTACGTGGTCACGTTACATCATTTATTAGCAGGTGGGCATGATTACTGTGGCGCAGTGGGAAGAGCACCATGTACATCGCGTTCCGCCCACAGGTAGTGAATGCGTTGTATCAGCAGCTTCTTGACGTAGTTTGAATGAGTCAAGGATATAAGGCGCGTTCGTAGCCCTCCATTCTGTGTCGGCTTTGTGGCGCAGTGGGTAGAGCACCATGTACCTTGCGTTCCGCCCGCAGGGTCGTGGGATCGAAACCAGGCGCCGGTAAGTATTATTTTTTTATATAGTGTAGGGGGAGGGGTGCGGACTACTACGGACAACTAAAACGGGTGACATCGTGAGTTAAAGAAATGCTCTGCATTTAAAACGTTTAATGAGCCAAAGGGAAGGGGTAGAAGGACGTGGTTAGCCTCCTAAGTCCAGGAGGCTTCTTGTCCGGGCTGCCTCCAGTGCGCGCCGCACCAGGGCCACCTGGCGCTCCGGTGCGGAGCTGGTCAGCTCGAACTCCCCCTGCTCAGTGGAAGGGGAAGGGTGGGGATGTAAGTGTTGGGGCAGGAGAAGACGAGGTGGTCGGTGTTGAGAGGGATGTGACAATGTGGGCAGTCGGGAGGAAAGAGAGAAGGGGAAATGGGGGATAGGACGATGTGGTTAAAGTAGGTTTCGGTCTGTAGTCGGCGCAGGATGTATCTGTTGGTCAGTGAGGGAAAGGTGTGGAGGCGGGTATCGCCGTCGGGATTTAGTGTGGTGGGAGAGGATGGAGTTGTACGTGGGGTCGAGAGGTGTCAGGACTGCCGGTCGGGGGGTGGGGGAGTTGCTTGGTCGACGCGAGGCGCGGGAAGTGCCCGGGTAATGAGTGCGCGGGCTGCGGCGTGGGCCGCCTCATTCCCTGCCAGGCCGGAGTGGCCGGGGGTACAGACAATGGAGAGGTCAATGTCTTCAGGGAGGCGTTGAAGGAGGTGAATGGCTGCTGGAGGGGCGAGGCCGGCTTGGTAGAGGCGGCAGGCTTCCAGCGAGTCTGTGATTATGGTCAGGTAGGGTTGGTGGCAGTGGGTCAGGTCGGTCGCAGCGTAAATAATTATTTACAGCCTCTTTTATTTGTCAGTTTCGGTTTCGGCAAAACGAACACCGAGGCGACCTTCACGACCGGACGGTGCTCGTGACGTCACTGTTCTTGGCGCGCTATTGCCGATCTGGACGCGCGCGTGCGCGCACACGTCCAGACCGGCCGTGGCCTCCGCCGTCTTCACGCCCCGGGGCAGCATGACGTCAGTCCCAAAACCGTGACGGGATACACACGCCGGAGCATAGCGCGCCAACCGCATCCAGAGCGTTAGCCACAACCGCAGCCAGCGCCATAAACGTTGGTCAGCGCGTTTTTTCACGTCGGCAGTTAAAGGCCAGGGGGAGCAGATGGCGTCATGCTGATGCCGATTCCGAAAGGATATTCGTTGTGAGCTTTCTCGGGCTCGGAAAGGCGGAAATGGATTTAAAATAAGTTACACCGAACGGTTGCTGTTGAAACTTGCTGGGAGATATCCCCATAAACAAAGGAAGCCTTCTACATAGTTATCTCAGCTTTCAAATTTCGTGTCAGTGCTCCTTTAAACATCTGTGCTGTTAAAAAGACATGTTTGATCCCACAGGATATGAACCCGGGCCTCCACAGCAGCAGCCAAACGTGCTAGCAGCTGCCCTGCACGCGCACGCGTGGTTTCTTTCTTCACAGCACATGCCCACGTGGGGGATTGAGAAGGAAGCAGGGGCTTTTGGGGGCTGATATTCACGCTTTACAAAACCCTGAATTGAAAACGCAAATGTTCTAGCGTAGTGCATGGGAAGAGAGAACAGGTGCACGCTAGCCGCCGCAGAACTCTGACTCAAGGGAAGCTGCGGCGTACCGCGGTACGCGTCGTTCGGGAGAAATTTGCGCCCTAAGATAAAAAAAAAATGAAGGCGAAGAACGACACGTAAAAGAAGCCGGTGGAAGTAATTCCCAGCAAAATACAAAGTGCATGAAAGCAAAGACAGAGACGCAAAGACAATGCAGCAGTAAGTTGTTAATAAGCATCGCCAGACTTTCATCTTCAAAGCCTGTAAGCAGACAATTTCCTAGAGAAATTTTATTTTTCGCTGCCTAGTGACACGTGCGCGCTTGCCTTTTGCTTATGAAAACTTCGCGTTGGTATCAGAGTCTTCACAAAGGTTCGATAGTGGAGCGGGAAGTATTTGTATCTCAAAATTGGCCTCCGGTTTGGCTCTTGAAAGCGTACACACTGTCGGCGCTGGGACGCACAAACACGCTTGGCATCGTTATCACCGCGCGCAAGAAGCGTGTCTCTGGAAGTGCCCCATCCAAGCAGAGCAGGGCGAGTGACGTAAAGAATGCACTGGAACGATCCATCGTTACAAGAAGGAAGCTTCGCGGGCGGCACACGTTGGATTCTTTTTCAGCAGAGTGGTCACCGAGGAAATTCCCCTTTCCTAACGTTGTGGAAACGGCTGACTGTTGCGCAAGCAGCAATGAGAAAGTTTATTACGTTCTATAGAGGCGAACAGTATAGAAGCGCAAAGGGATAAGGAGAGTTGCGGCAGAGGGTTAAATTACACTCGTACTTCGTCATCTACGTGGTCGTGATGCGGGTCTGGTGCTGTTGAAGCTCACCGTGAGCGGCCGGAAGGAGCTCGATGTTCTCTTCATTCGCGTCGAGTTCATCGAGGTTTTCGACGTGTCGACGGGGTCGAAGTCGTCGTCGCCGCAGCGTCGTAAGTCTCAAACTCGTCGTCCGCCGTTTTTCAGAGAGCACTAAGTACGTTGTCACAGGGGTCAGCAGTACACAGACACAGGGAAAAGAACGCGTACAAAGCAGCAGATGAGGGAGCTTTTTTTACACACCACGCAATCACAATGAGCACGTACGGGGATAATTTTGGCCATCACGAAAGAAAAGTGGTGTTCAGTGAAAAGGAACCGATGATGATGATGAATAAACATTATCGGAGTAAAAAAAGTCAAAGGAGGCGCAAAAAAAAAAAACAAGGTCGTGCAGGCTTGAGAAGAGTTGAAATCTTCAGCGCAGCTCCACCACCTTCACTGTGCTAGTGGCAGTTCCTTGCGCTGAGGCGTCTTGGAAGGCAGGAGGGCGGATTGGATCTGGGGCACCACTCCACCACCTGGAAGTATGACCCCCCTCATGAGAGGGGATAACTCCGCGTCCATGCCGATGGCCAAGGCCAGGTCTCGCGGCCGAATCCGCCTCTTGGAATTGTCCTTGGCACATTTGCCGCTCAGGTACAACATTTCTGCTACTAGGTACTCCAGCGTCGCTGCCAGGTACACAGCAGCGGTGGGGCTGATGCGGCGCCGGAGCAGACTACGCCGCAGGCCCCGCCGCACTCGAGGCACGGACAGGACTAGGCCTGCCCGCGCTGTAGTCGACTTCCGGCGGGGACGTTCCATCGTTACCCCTGTAAGACAGTGTTGTGTAGAGTTACAAACCCATCTCCCGCTCAATGTTTGACAGAGACATCTTCGTTGGCGGTATCAATCCATTCAGACAACCTCGGCAACTGGGACATCAATACAGCGCGCTATTAATATATGACATCAATAAAGCTCGTTCACGGCTGCATAGCCGCCGACTACCGGGGCCTCGGGGGCCCGAGCCCCTGCTGGCGATGCTGACGCCGTCCCCCCTCCCCTCCTCCTCCTGCTCCCCAAAGTGTCATTGCCAGAGTTCGGTTACCTACATAATTTCAGACTTCTGTGGAGTTGCCTCTACCTTTTCAGTTAAAAAATTACCGATGCAAAATGGAGAGACAAGCTAGTTGGTGAACATCCATGAGTGAAACTTAAGTGCAAAGAGACAAATCTTTTAGTTCATAGTAAACGCTGCTGTGGTTTCCCTTTCTCGTCCCTGTGTCTGTTTGCGCTTAAGTTTCACTCATAAAAAATTACTGTGGCAAAATGCTTACTCTGAATCACCTGAAATCACCGGCGGCGTGGGCGTCATCCGTATTTTTATTTCATTTTTTAACTGATTACTGTGAAGGCCGGGTGCACACAAAATATATTTAAATATAAACACAGGGATAAGTCTATTATATTTTTTAAAGAGAACGACGCAGTCTGCTCGCCTTCATTTTCTGGTGTTACAGATAGCCTATGCTCAGGGACTGAATATGTTGCTGCACGTTCACTTGGTTTTAAATTTCTTTGCGTGCTGTTTCGAGCCTAAAAAAAGGCGTCAGTCTTCAGTGACCACTTCGGCAGAATTCCAACAGCGGAGCTGTTCCGGCTGAGCATTATCCGTTCGTCGCACCGAAAAACCCCAAGTGAGAGAAGGTGGCCAGGAGGCAGGGAACCCACGAGCAGGTGTTGGGAGTGCGTGCCTCAAGAAAAATATGTGGTTAGTGAGGTCCCGGGAATTAAATTTGGATACCTTCACGCTGTAAGAACGGCTACCTAACCACTGGGCCACGCCGACGGCTCGAGGGGTACGGGGTTAGCAACGGCGGGGAACAATAACATGAGCAGCCGATTGGATGATGGTGATGAACAAACGTTTATTATAGAGCAAAGGGGTAAGGGCAGGGGGTTTGGTCAGCCTCCTACGTCCAGGAGGCCGCGAGAGGACGCCGCCGTCACCAGCCGCTCGAACAGCATAGCTTGATCTTCACGGTCGGAGCTGGTCAGCAGCCTCTCCCACTGCTCCCGGGAAGGGATGGGGTCAGTAATGCACCTGGCGACGCCTACAAACAGATACCTACTACCAGAGTTACTTGATATAGGAGTTGCGAAACTCCCCATAGGCCCCATATATCAAAAAGTGGCCCTACGATTGGTCCACTGCTTTGGATCTTGTTTTACAGTGGCGCCATCTTTTGGTGACAAAATAAACTATAGAACTTGCTTGGGCACTCGAGGACCTGGGCGAAAAATGGTATTTGAGTGCTTACGTAAATTTGTTATGCCAAAGGAGCCCAATGTGTTGAACTATGAAAGTGTTTTATATATATAGGCAGCAAAAGTAGTAAAAAGAAATGCGACCACGGGGTCAACCATCGCTTACGCACTGTCGTCTGCTGCGCGTCCTCTTCGCTCTTCTGGCGGCAAAAAAATAAATAAGCCGCTTCGACGGCTTTATGCAAGCTGAAAATGATTATTTAGAGCCTCGTGATCGGCTACTCGATTAGTTTTGGCATACAATGAGCTGTAGGCCAAACGATAACTCCAAATTTGGTACTTCAGTTCGGACCAGTTCGGACCTATGTTGTGCCGGACCGGAGTGCCCGCACAAGCGAGGCAGATGCGCGGACGCAGACACAATCGCCACCTAAAAACCGGAGTTAAGATAGCAATAAATAACTTATTAAAGCACAAAAATAAGGAATTATGCACTTTAAACAAAATTTAACTTTAAATTGTCAATTTGAATAATTAGTTTGTTTTTTGGATAGTGCAGTGGCACCAAGGTACGCACGATCCAAAGCAGGTGGGTCCAGGTGCGGGCCGTTTTTTGAGGCGGAGTTTCGCAACTGCCTACATCCAAGAGCTCTGACCTACAACAACTGCACACGACTTCACCACATTGCTCCAACGCTCTACACGAAAACCTGTCAACCATGTGACACCCCACTAGACGCTTTCCATCTTGTCATTGAATACCCGCACTCTCCACCCCCACCACCCCGATTGACCCCCAGCCGATTAGAAAGAGAAAAAAAACGCTTCACGTGGTCGGAATTCGACCTGGGGCGGTATTCTCGTAACTGTCCCTTTTGAAAACGTCCCTTTTGCGCCCCTTCCTCGTGACGTACTACCGGTTAAGTAATAAGCGTTGGCAGTAGGTTTTCCGCGTTTGCGTTACGTCACTTCCGGTTGTTTGCTTTTAGCCAATCAGGGCTTGCCAAAAGGGACACTTTTGAAAGGGACGCAAAAGGGACAAAGCTCGAGAATACCGCCCCTGGGTTCTTTCGAGCTATGAAACCGGCGTCTGCCCGATTGAGCTATCTTTTTTTTTTTCTTGGTTACCGATTGCGCTATCATCGCATTCCAGGCGCAAATCATTTCATTTGGGTTCGTAGAGCGGGCATTGGCTTGTGACTCGGCCGCGGGTTCTAGCGCGTGCTAACGCAGTCTGCTTTAGGAGAATGCGAAAGCCTGCGGACAACACGATCCGGGCCAGCCAGTCATGGAGAACTTTCTGCGGCAAGTTCGGAAGCCCATGTGGGGTGCAACAGTCAGGTCTTCGGCGAATGGAGAGGGGCCGCCAGCTCTGCTGTTTGTCCAGCCCTGCAGCACTAGTGCAAGCTGGCCCAGTTTCTTTAGGGCTTGGTAGTGCGAATTCACGCCGTTTATACAAACTTGTTCTAACGCCGCCGAGCAGATCCATGACCACGTATTCGGTCTGAAACGCTTCGCCCACTGTTATGTCGCTACGGAGCTCACTATGACAGTGCTGGCCAAAGCGATCTAAGAAGTGATTTAGCTGGGCGTGCCAGTCGCGTTGCATTGTACGAGTCAAAGCTGGGTTGTCGTTCCGGGGCACTTGAATACGCTTAGGCTCCCCTTCCCTACGCTAATGAAGACAAGTACGTTAGGCAGCATCGACATCTTCCCTCAACGCTCGTTGCGTGTAACATCCAGGTAAGCAAGTCTGTCAATTTCGGTGTTTCCTTTCCCGAAGGAAACCACAGTTGAGCAGAAAAGGTATAGGTGTATAAATTTTTTGTAACCTATCAAAATCTGGACAGGTTTTATGCGCTGAAGGTACAAGTGGGTTATGAGCGCCGTATTGGAGAGCTACGGGTAAATTAGTTCACCTGGAAATGTACATGCTTTTCAGCACAATGAACTTATTCATTCGAGCTAGCTTATACAGCTGTGGGAAGGGGTCTGACGCAAGGAAAACCGCTGTAAATCAACACTGCGGTCATTATTCGAATTCTACTCCACAACAACGTCCTCTCGGTAGGAGCCCGTAAGCTACAAATTCTGCCAAAATTTTAGGCGTTGTAAACACGAGAAAGTGAAATGTACAATTCAATCGCTGAACCTAACCAATGTCCGGAAGAAGAAGGCGAAACGAGACTGGGCGCTGTCGCCAGTCTCCAACCAGCGCCCAATCTCGTCTCGTCGGCTTCGTTCCGTCGTAGCGCGGTTTTCTGGAACCTTACCAAGCGGGGAGGATGCTGTGCTTACGGTAGCCTCGACTTCCAGTGATAACGATAGTGATGACGATAGTTTGTCTTCCAAGATCATGCCCCGTGCATAGGAATGGGATTGGCCGGGACTAAACAAAATTTTGCTTGCGCGAACACGGAGCAAAGACCAAGCAAGCAATAAAGAAAAAGGCGCAGCGAAGAAATCCCAAAGATAAATAAGAAGAACCCGATATGCTGTATCTCGGAACATGGCTTCAACACAAGCATCGGGCGCGTTCGCTCAGAAATGCGAGAACAAGATTAAGCTACGTTTTCTTTTAAGGCAAAGCTTTTTACCTCTACCCCCCAAAGCTTCTTTCGCAACCGTTGGTGTCAACAGGAAACTCCAGCGAACAAATAAAAGAATTTACTGGCACCGCTGGGAATCGAACCTGGAACTAGTACACTAACAAAGCCAGAGCCCGTTGTCTTACCGATTTAGATACGAGCCCACGAAAACACGGGGAAGACAGGTGGTGTACTCACCAAGCACATCTACGGGTTAACCCCCCTGCATTCTCGCTGAATGCCACGTGAAAGAGACACGCGACCTCTCGCGCCGCTGTGCGGTCCGCCCACGGCCCGTCTAACGGCCCTGTGCGCGCCTTGCGCATGTGCTAAGAGTTCAAAAAATGAAAGAAAACTCACACCAATGCATGGCATCTCACTTCTGGTACGCCAATGTGCTAAAGCCTGTGGCCTCCAGTGTTCACGTAAAAAATCACAGCTCCTTGTCGCCCGCCCTCACGCAAATCAAGGAACACATTCAAATACTCCTTGATGGCCAGGCCATCACCAAGAGTGACGTTTCCTTGCAGCGCCTCAAACACAGCATTCATCAAATCATACACATGATCAGGCGAGTTGCCACCACAAAGCGAGGCCTCAAGGAATCTGACACCTTAATTGAAGCATTTGTCCTCTCGAGAATCACTTATGTCAACCCCCTGTCTTCTTCTCAGCAAGGAGGACATAGAGATGCTTTATATAATGATTAGAAAGGCGGTTGAGCAGGCCATTGGTCTTCCCATGAGTGCGTCCACAGAGAGGCTGCTTAGCACGGGGCTCCACAACACGGTGGAAGAGCTGATAGAATGCCTTCTTTCTAACCAGAAGCTCCGACTCGGAACTGCGACGGTCCCCGCACGTTTCACCACATTGGCTGGGCAGCACAGAATGTCACTCCGCTTGATGTACTCCCGGACTCTTGGCGATTAAAACTAAGGATGATCCCTTTGCTTAAAAATATGAACCCCTCACACGACGAGGGTCGCCAACAATCACGGGCTCAAGCGCTGAACACCACCCCCGGTGGGGATCATGCACTTATCTACACAGACGCCTCACAACATCGAGGCTACCTCCAGAACCAACCTCCTTGCGTGTACATCACTCAAGACCCAAGAAATGACGGCAGCATAAAAGGCAAACATAACCTTGGCTCTCACTCAACCAGGGGTTCGGAAGGTAGTCACCGATTCCCAGCAAGCCTCCCGGAATTACCAGTCGGGTCGGGTGTTCCGACCTGCACTGCGTGTGCTAAAAACCACTCCCGAAACGGTTTCATTCAGCACATCCAGACACCCGCCCACGCTTCCATGGATACGCCCACCAACAAGCCTGCGCTTTTACCTCCCGTGCTTACCCGCTTAATAGACCCTATGCAAAATGCGCCCCGCCGTCTCACGTCGACTCCAGTAACCAGGTCCGCCATTTTGGTACGGTCGTTTGAAACCGAAACCAATTAGCAAAACATAGAAGGCGGGCATTGACCGCTCTTGGTGATGGACTACAATGCCGGACCATTGCTTCGTGCTGCAGTGCACGCAATGTGGAAATACCGGTCCAAATGGAGAAAAAATACGTGAAGTTCCACGTTTTTGAACGAACTTTCTGACGCGAACTATGCCGGCGCCAGCAACCTTTGTGATACGCTGGGCGCGGTGCGCTGGGAGCGAATATTTGTCGTTGGTTCGCTAAGCGCGGGATTCCGTAGTCGCTGTCCGGATGAAAAATACAGCTGCGTTAGAGTTCTGTGGTCCAGCCTTTGTATTCTAAATGGAGCCTGAGCGTGCGCCACCTATTCATGCGACTGACAGCGGCGCTCGACCGGGAAAACAGTACCACACGTTGCCAAAATTAGGCTGTTTCTTTACTCGTCCCTGTGGCTCTGTGCCCGCTTCATTTCATTGTTAAATGGTGCCGCTTAGCCCCTACACGAGCCCTTATCTTACCTAGGGCCGTAAACAAACTTTTCTTGCCGCACTACGCCGTCACGGCACGGTTGAAAATTTCCTCTCTGGCAGGTGCGCACGGAATGGGAGTGTGTTGTTGGTTTCTTTTACGTTGCATTTAGCCGCGTGTCGTTGCAGAAGTGGCGTACAGGTGCCGTCAGGAGTAATTGGAGCACGGGAGCTGTGGCCGAACCGCATCGGAGCGCCGTGTAGCAGCACCGGCAATAAACGAAATGAGCAGAACACGCATGCGCGCCTGCCGACGGTGATAGCCCATCTATACTTCTCAACCCATTTCTTTTAACGCGGCTTCGAGTGAATTATTCGCAGCATACTGGTCTCGGCGATGGCGCTGATAGCAGAGGTGGTATCTGGCAGCGTCGCTCACACACTTTCAGCGCCCGCGAGTTGCTGGAGAAGCGTCGAAATCGCAAGGGTCTGAAACGACAATTTTTCTTTTCGAATATGTTTAGGTGGGTATGCTATCAGCGCCATCGGTGAGACCAGTATGCTGCGAATAATTTGCTAGAAGCCGCGTTAGAAGAAGTGGGTTGAGAAGTATAGATGGGCTATCACCGTCGGCAGGCGCGCATGCGTGTTCTGCTCCTTTAGTTTACCGCCGCGCAGCTACAGGGCGCTCCTATGCGGTTCGGCCACAGCTCCCGTGCTCCAATTACTTCTGAAGGCACCTGTACACTGTTTTATGATGATCTAACGATGGAAAATTCGAGCTTTTGCACTTGGTTCCCGATTTGCCAGGCTGAAAGGTTTGTTGTTACGTCAAGTTAACTTGGTGTCCATTGTCATTTCAGCCACGATGTATTTACTGTCGAATATTTTGCGACTAAAATACACACTCACTCCTCTAGTTTGTCACATGCTGCATGCATGCCTCCGACGTAATGATAGTGGCCATTGATGTAGGTAGCTGAGACAATTTTCAAGTTTTATTAAAAAAAAAGAAGAAGAAAACGGCCAGAGTTGCCTCAGGCCGCCGCGCATTAGCTTGAGTGCTTTTGCATTTTTTGTATCCACAGAGAAAATCCCAGTAAATTAAACTACTTTGCTGATTTATAGCGCGTAAAGTATAGCAAACTGGGGATATAAATTGAACAAAGGGAAGCATTCGCGCACCCCAGCATGCCGTGGTCTAGTAAACACGACGTTGCCCAGCCTCTGCGTGCTCGCGAGATGACCATGGGTAAATGTGGCATGAATGCTTGCTGGTAACTCATAGATTCAAGTGCCATGCTAGTCCTTGTTTCTGTCACTGTTGGGGGTGAGGCCAGCACAACTGGGGCAAAAAAACCCATTCCCAAGGCTACCAAGTTTTCTCCCAAGCGCCTGCACGGCACTTTGTTGCTGCTCGCATTGCTCCTGTACTCGACGTGCATCGAACAGACGCATTGGCAAGGGAAGGGAGGGTCCATTTTCTCGCGGGCTTCTCCAGTCAATGTCTTGGAAACTCGCTGGCTTGATGCCCTGCTGTCTCGGACGTCCCCACTGTTGTGGCAGCTCAGTGCACGCAAGCTCCGGTGGCGCCTCTTAAAACCTTCGGCTTGCAAGAGGGCGAGTAGGTGCACAGCAGCCAGGATGTGACACCATGCTCCACTGCAACATGCCGGGGAATCACACGCTGCCTCACAATCGCCCCACTGTCCGTCTCAAACGTGAGGCACACAACATAGGGCCGGACCCTTTTCTTCTGGGAGCGAAAGCAGTTGCTGAGCACATAGATGAGGCCCAACCTGCAAGAACAGAGAGAGAGTAACAGTAAATAGCACTCAGGGAAGAACAGGACTAGTCCGCTACAGTTTATGGCAAAGGGACAGAGCAGAAAGAAGTGGCCGCAAGGAACAGACTCAAAATGACCAGATTTTGTGTCTTGCTTAACACTGTTGCAAGAAAATAATCTACACCTCAAACAGCAATGATGTCAAAATTGTTTGTCAAGTTCGAGCGTGCAAGTATCTCTGCATGCTTTGTTAATGCATTTTCAAGAGAAGGAAGTTTTAACATTTAAAAACCTCACCATGGGTAATGATACCAGTACCCGCATAATCGTGTTCGTCATAACTTAAGCAAGCAATAATATGATTATCTGGAACTCACTTCCACAACCTTTCGAGATAAACAGGTGGACATTCGGGCTATACCGATGACCCATCGAATTAAAAAAAATCTTCTAGTTCAGTGAGTTCGAGCTAACGAGGTTTTACTGTATTATCTATTCGTGCACACCAAAAACATGCGCTTTAGAAACAAACACAACCACCCCACCACCAAAAAAGGAGAAGAAAGGCACACAAACAGATTTTTGCGCCAGAACATGCGCAATAAATAATGAAAATACACACAAAAAAGAAAATTCAAGGCGAATGTGCACTTTTGTAGTTGACTTCGCCGCAAAGCGCGATTGCTTTGCGGCAAACGCGCGGGCGGACGACCGTCACGGAAAACAGCCGCAACCTTTCCGTAAACATCTTTGCCAAATATCATCTCGTAAATTCGATGTACAGCATTTGAAAATACCTAATCCACCCACTAGCGGTACGGTCTGGCGATTGTCGCTTTCCTCTTTCAGGGTTACTGCAAAAGGGTCGCCGCTACACATTTGCATGGTAAACAACGGTGAACAAAGTGCTATAAAAATGCTCATACCGGTTAACTCGCGTCACGTAAAAAACAAAGAAGGATTTACTTACTGCGAGTCGCACGTGTTTATCCGCACCGATGAAGGCGAGCAATGCGCCTCAGTGGCTAGGCGGCATGCCCTGCGCCGCTGCCGCTCGGATGGGTTTTTGGCGTGGCACCCGAGTGGGATGAGTCTTCAGACACAGTCGGCAGCGCAGACAAGTCCTTCGTCCACAATCCGCGGTCGGGAGCCGGAAAACGCCGTCCAGTTTGAGCCATACCGCGTTACCTTCACCTACTCTTCCACAGTAAACAATACGAGACTTCCCAATCGGCGCCCGTACCAATATGGCCGACGGTTTTGTTTACAGCAGTGTTGCTAGATCACCAAGCAATTTTGCATAAGGTCTATTGTCATGTTCAGGGCGATAACCTTGCATTATCGCTTTTAGAGACAGACCCTACCTTCGCCTTACCCTCACCTTTCCAGACAACAACAAACTACCCTACGGCTCATACAATCCGGCTCCTTCCCACACCCGACGCGTCTTCACTAAATGCACCCGAATCGCTACGACGCTGAATGTAAATTTTGCTCAGAAGTAGGAACAGTCCGCCACATAATTAGGGTGTGCGACTTTAGCCCTGAGCTCTCTCCTCTCTTTCCGTCAGCTACCCAACAAGAGAAGGGAGATGCCGCTGTCCAGCACCTCTCTGCCTACGCAGCTTCCGCTGGTGGACAGAGCACAGCGGCGGCGCGGACTGCATATGGGTTCCAGTGAAGAAGGAACCACTCCCCTGGGTCGCACTTTGGGCCGTGCATAAATCGGAATCGAAGTATTTCCTCCCCCTCCTCCTCCCGCTCCTCCTCTTTCTCCTCCTGCGTTTCTGCCGCAAATCTCGTCCCCGTCCGCGGCGCAGAGACGGAGAAGCAAGATCGTGTAACACCGAGTTTCAGCTTCCTTTAATTTTATGAAAAAAGAGTTTCCACTCATGTGCTACACCAATACAACTCAACCAACCACCATTCATGCATCATGCATTGATTTAACCTTACCAAGAATATCTCTTTGAAGCAATAAATGGTGTGGTTCAGTGCATTTCACTTCCCTCTGGTTTCACTATTTGTACAGCGACGTGAGTAAATTTAAGTGGCGTTGGCTGGGTAATCATTGTGGGTGCCGTTTACAGCTTTGCTTTTCAACCACATTCACAGGGTGGATTGGCGCGATTTTTTTCTTCTGGCTATGTGATCTTCGGAGTGCACGTTGCGGGGAAGTGGTTTGATTATTAGCTTTGCGTGGATGTGTGGTGGTAAGGTGTGTATAGTTGGTGTGGTGTCCAATAGATAGCTCTTGGAGTATGTGTCTCCCTGCGGCTGATGGTAGGTGGACCTCGATAATTTCTCTGACTGTATTGTGGAGGCCTAAGCCTTTGAGGCGGGCAGTGGATGTGCCGGGGATGAGGCCAGGTGCAAGTTTATATGTTCGCCTAATAAGTACATCGACCCGTTCTATACCTTGCCTAGTCAAGCGAAGGTGAGAGAGAGAGTATATCAGACGACTTAAATCGAACGCCTGTAAAATGCTAACTTTTTCATTCTCTTTCACGCCTTGATGACGATCAGGGATTCTGCGTATTAATTGGGCCGTTTGGGTAGCGTTTTTTTTTTTTTCATTATATTTAGGAACTCTCCATTTTTTCGGTCATTTTGAATAAGTAAATCAAGTACACGGATGCGCGAGACCACTTGGATAGGGTGTTCTTGAATGTGTAGCTTAATTTTTTCTTGTCCGGTTTACGGGTTTGTGGTGATAGCAAAATTAACTCTGTGATAGCAAATATTAACGTATCGACACTTCGGGCCACGGCACTGCCGCTGCGGATCAACGCTCACCCATCATGTATCTGCAGGTGCTGCTTTTTGCCGTCGTGGGCCGGCTGTCCTCTGTATCATCGGATGACCTACGGACTACAGTCATCGAAGATTCTGGCGTGTGCTCGGGTACACCTTTGAGCAGCTTTTACGCGCACCACAGCCCGTTTTTTCGGGCTTCGTATGGTTGGCCGTCCGGCAACATGATGCAACATCGGCTGACCCACCTTTTCAAAAGCGCGCCGACTGCATCGACACTTCGGGCCACGGCACTGCCGCTGCGGATCAACGCTCACCCATCATGTATCTGCAGGTTAGTTACTACGGCTGTTGTTCCTACCGGGATGATGATGTTTGCCTTTTGGCGGCGTCGTGGCCTTTTGGGTTTTTGAAATTTGCTCGGAGTGCAGCGTTGTTCCTCAGCCGCCTTTTGTTACTTCACGGTGACGTGGAGGAAAACCCTGGACCAATGAACAAGTCCCAGGAAGAAAAATTGAACTTTGTGCTCGATGCTGTTAAGCGCCTAGAAAACAACAACGCTACCTTGCTGGAATCCGTAAATAAGGTTTTTCTAACCCATATTGCTATTCAAAACGATGTAGAACAGCTCAAAACTCGGGTACAGGCTATCGAATCCAAAATGCAAACCAAAGATAACACCGTAACTCTACCGACCCACGACCAACATTTTTCCGCATTACATGACAAAATCGACGACCTGGAAAATCGCTCTCGGCGTTCCAATGTTCTTTTCTTTGGCGTAGGTGATAAAGAACCATCTGAAACATGGGATGCAACTGAGGGTCTCGTTAGAGAATTTTGCGCGTCAATGTTAGGCATAACAGTAGGTTCCGTTGCCCGAGCTTATAGATTGGGTCGTTTTGTACGGGACAAAAAGAGACCCATTATAGCCAAGTTATTTAACGATAGGGAAATTGAAGCAATTTTGAACAAAGGACCTAAACTAAAAAATACGCCCTTCAGCATCTCGCGCGATTACTCCCTGCCCGTTCGCGAAAAGCGCCGAAAACTTGCCCACTTCAAGAAATCAGTGGCGAAGGAGGGAGACCGCTGCCGCCTGGTATTTACTAAGCTGTTCGTGAATGACGACATCTACGTGTGGGACACTGAAAATGAATGCTGAAACGAACACGCCGGGGCAGTGGCTGGGCCAAGACAAAACGTTTATTGCGATAGCGCGGGTTAATGTAGCCTTGTGCGAGAGGGGTTAAGAGGGAGGGGAAGGAGAAGGAGCAGTGGCTGGCGTGACGTCACAGATACATCGTTTCGCTCTCCCTACGGTGAGTAAAGGTCTGGCGGTTTGCGTTGCCGCGCCGACCGACGCAACACCGGAGTTGAGGTGCTCCCGGCGATCTCGTTGCTTGTTGGCACTCGCCTCGGTGTTCCTCCTGCTGGGGGTCCACCGGCAGTCTCCTGGCACCCGGAGTCACTTGCTTCTCCCTGGTCGTGCTCCAACTCCCGTGGCTTCACCTGGTCCCTGTGGCGCCGAATGGTTTCCCCCGCCGGACCGTCGGCATTCACTAGGCGGGCTCCGTCTGTCGATGTAATGCTGGCTGGAGTCCACGGCTCGCCTGGCCCGAAGTTCCTCACCCAGACTGGCTCACCGGGCTGCCACACATCGAGGGAGGGACGGTCAGCTGGCGAGGGTGGAACGGACACTGCGTTGTCCAGCCTGGAGCGAAGATCGTAGCCCATTAGGAGTTGCGCTGGTGTCCGGCCCCCGGCATGCGGCGTCCTGCGGTACCTGTGCAGAATCCTTGCAAGGCGGGTTTTCAGTGACCCTTGCACATTCTTCTTGAAAGAAAATTTGACAGTACGAACAGCCCGCTCCGCGAGCCCATTGGACTGGGAGTGATACAGTGCTGTTCGGAGGTGTACTATGCTATTCAGCTTCATAAAATTGCGAAATTCCCAACTCGTAAACTGTGGGCCATTATCGGATACCAGCGTCCGGGGCAACCCGAATGTACTGAACAAGGTGCGCAGAGCCTCTATCGTGGCGTGCGTGGTGGAACTCTTCATGGGTATCGCTTCTTTCCACTTACTGTGTGAATACACCACAATCAGTAGCATGTGACCATCGATCGGCCCCGCAAAATCAATATGCAGCCTCGACCAACGCTCATCCGTTTCCGTCCATGCAACAGGGGGTTTCTTGGGGGGCATAGGGGCAGCTTGGATGCAACTGGGGCAGGACTTAACCATGTGCTCAATGTCATTATCGATCCGGGGGTACCACATCAAGGAGCGCCCTAGCCGCTTCATTGAGCAAATTCCTTGATGAGTATCATGCAGCAGACGTAACATTACTGCTCGGGCATTCTTAGGGACGATCACTCGATGGCTCCAGTAGAGAAGCCCGTAACTCCCCGTTATCTCAGCCTTCCGGTTGAAGTATGGCATCAAGTGCTGGTCCTCAGGCCCCAAATTTCTTGGCCACCCCTCCTGCACCCATTTTTGCACCTTTGCTAAGTCGTCATCGAGCTCCGTGAGAGTGCCCAGTTGCTTCGCAGACATGACACCATCATTGAGGGTTTCCGTGAGCAGGACATACTCACCGGCCCCAGTTTCTTCCTGCGTCCTTGGCTGGGAAGTTGCTGACGTGGGGAGCCGGCTGAGGGCATCTGCTGGAACGTTGTCTTTCCCAGGCTGGTGTTTGATGACGTAATCGTATGCGCTCAGCAGCAGGGCCCATCGCTGGATTCGCGCAGCGGCCATCACGGGTACTGGCCTGTCTGGATGAAAAAGTCCCACAAGCGGCTTATGGTCCGTCATCAATGTGAAAGTATTGCCCAGTAAGTATTGCGGCTTCGGCTGGCGTGACATCACAGATACATCAAATGCGCTGTCCGATTAAATCCTCGTGATAACGTACACGCGGCGCTAACCCCCGTGAGTGACACGAGTGAATGACTGGCTCTCCCCCGAGAATTAAGTGTTCTTCGCCACTTATACCCCGCCCCATAGTCAAGCATTTTCCATTCTTGTTTACAAATATCCGTAGTGTTCTTTCAAAAACTGTCCCTCTTTCTTCACTGATAGACTCGTCGTCAGCATCAGTAGTAATATTAACCGAAACATGGCTTAATGACACTGTTAGTGATAACAATATCTTTGTTTGTGCATCTGAATTCATGGCTTAATGACACTGTTAGTGATAACAATATCTTTGTTTGTGCATCTGAATTCAACTTTTTTCGTTGCGATCGAAAGCACCGAAGGGGTGGTGGTGTCCTCCTTGCCGTCAAGAACGATCTTGTTGTTACCCCCCCCCCCCCCCCCTCAATATGTTCTTTTCTAGAATGTGCCTTTGCTTCCTTGAAGTGCGCTGGTAATCATGTTATAATTGCTGTTTTTTACCGTCCCCCCGATATGGGTTGCATGTTTTCGGATGAATTTTCCCGTGTTCTGGGCGATATTCATACCCGTTTTCTGAACGCTGTTCTTATCATTTTCGGTGATTTTAATTTTCCTGCCATTAATTGGAGTGACCTTACCGTTCCACCAAGTGATGTTGAAGCGCACACATTTTTGCAGTGTTGCCTTGACTTTTCTTTAACTCAACTAATAAGTTTCCTACACGCTGCTCAGCAACAAGTTCGAATATCCTCGACCTAATTTTAACAAATGAACCCGATGCTTGCTCGAACATTAATATTTTTGGTGGTCTTTCCGACCATGCCATTATTACCGGAAACCTGATTCGCCCACTCGTCGAAAGAATAACAACTAACAAATCGATTAGGTGCTATAACAGAGGTAACTTTGATGGCATAAATAATGAATTATCGGCCTTTTACGAAGAATTCATACATGGTCACCTCCAGCGCACCACTCAAGAAAACTGGTTGCTATTAATAAATAAACTTACTGTTAGCATCAACAAATTCATACCTGTCATCACTGTGAGAACCCGAAGCACGGTTCCTTGGTTACTTAGCAGCTCCGACGGTTGAACAACAACAAAAGTTTATATAGACAGGCTGTCCAAACGGATACCTCTAACTCCTGGGCGAAATACAAAAAATGCGGTAAAGAATATCAGTCGCTTTTAAAATCTACCCGCCGCCATTTCTTTAACCATGATTTATCATCTATACTTGCAAATAAACCACGCAGATTCTGGCACGTTGTTAACCCCAAATGTTATCCTGATATAGTCCTAAGCAATAACGATGACGTTTCAGTTCCCACATCGCAATGCGCAGAGGTCTTAAACCAGGCGTTTTCCTCAGTTTTTACCAGAGAAGACGTTTCATCCGCTCCCATATTGCACAGTTTCAACAGCACAGTCATGCCGGAGATTGTTATCAGTGAGGCGGGTATTCTGTCCCTTTTACAGAAACTAAAAATTTCTTCCACCTCGGATAATATAGGCTTTAATAATAAAATCCTCAAATCTATATCATTCACCATCACCCTGTTTTTATGCGTTCTCTTTTCAGTCTTTGTCTACCGGAACTCTACCTCAAGACTGGCTAACAGCTAAAGTCGTCCCCCTCTTCAAATCGGGTGACCGGTCCTCAACGCTAAATTACAGGCCCATTTCCTTAACTAGTACCATTTGCAAACTCATGGAGCATATCATACACACTCAAGTCATAAACTATCTGGAACGTCACAATATCATCATCAATTTTCAGCGCGGTTTTCGCAAGGGATTTTCATGCGGCACCCAACTTGCCGGTTTTGTTCACGACCTTCATAAATCTATGGATGCTGGTTGCCAGGTCGACGCAATTTTCTTAGATTTCGCTAAAGCTTTTGACCGCGTTCCTCACCACAGATTACTACTAAAGCTAGAACAACTTAACATTCATCCTAACGTTCTTGCATGGATAAAAGCTTTTCTTTCCTCCAGGTGTCAATTCACCTTTCCTATGAATGTTTATTCTTCCTCTTTACCAGTAACATCTGGTGTACCCCAAGGAAGTGTTCTTGGTCCTCTACTCTTCCTCGTTTATATTAATGATCTCCCGAATTCTTTACCTTCACACGTTCGACTTTTTGCGGACGTCTGCGTAATATACCGTAACATTTCTTCTGATTCGGACCGCTTAGCTTTGCAATCTGACCTTAACAAAATTAATCATTGGTGTTCAACTTGGCTTATGTCTTTAAATGTTTCTAAAACAAAGTGTATGTCATTTACTAACGCTGCTACCCGTTTTCCTAGCCAATACTCGTTGAATAATATGAAACTTGAGTTAACATCTACTTACAAGTACCTCGGCCTCCACTTTCAATCGGATCTATCATGGCACTATCATATAGAACTCACTCTTGCAGCTGCTAACCGGTCTCTCGGGTTATTGAAACGAAATCTTAAACAGGCTCCATCGCATTTAAAAAAGCTTGCTTTTACCACTTTAATTCGCCCTAAAATAGAATACGCCAGTGCCATTTGGGATCCTCATCAAGCCTACATCGTATCAAATATTGAATCATTGCAAAAACGTGCTGCTCGTTTCATTTACTCAGATTATTCTTCCTATTCCAGCGTCACTAACTTAAAAAAACCGTGCTGAGCTAGAGGATTTGGCCCTTCGTCGGAAATATGCGCGCTTATCACTTTTCCACAAACTTTACAATCACCCGTCATTACATGACAGTTTCTTTGAACCCCCCTGTACCATCTTTCCACGCCGTGATCATCCTAACAAAGTTAAGCGCCCGCTATCTCGCACACTTCGTTTCACTTAGTCATTCATCCCGCGCACTATTATTGAGAGGAACAGTTTACCCGCACACATTGCCACCGAGAAAGACTCGGCTAAGTTTTTAGAGCTCATGCGCGCTACGGTGACCAACTAATTATTTTTTTTTGCTTTTGTTGTTCTGTTTTGTTTCTCTTTTTTTAACTATTGCATAACGCCATGAAATTGCTGCTCGTATTCATGGTTTGCGTTTTGTTGCAGTTGTTACGTTGCATTGTATCTTGTTGTACTGCTTTTTTTCTGTTTTTTTTTTTCTTTTTTGGTTGTTGTTTACACACCATGTTGTATTGCCCCCCCCCCCCCCTACCCATGTAATACCCTCTTCTAGAGGGCCTTTAGGGGTAACCTGAATAAATAAATAAATAGACTTATAAGGTGAGCATGAATGTCCTACCTTGGCGGCTTCTTCGACCACGACCTATATGCCTTGCTGGAGGACTTCCTCTATATGCGCGTCACTGCCTCGGTTTGCCGAGAACGTAATGTCGTAAGCGTATAGGCTATGGTAAAGACCTGGGATTTGGCTAAGTTTTTGTGGTATTGTTAGAATGGCCAGATTAAACAGAAGTGCTGATATGACCACTCCCTGGGGCGTGCCGCGACCCCCTATGTCGATGGCGGGGGTGTTTAGGCAACCTGCGGGAAGGTGGCTAGGCTGTTGCTGAAGGTGGCTAAGCTGGCTCTTGCGCAGTGCTTGATTCTCTGACTGCAAGGCTAAGTTATCTTTTTGTAGTTTCGACATGCTTTGTTTGAGCAATTCGATTTCCGCTCGAATGCTAGCTAGTTCTTGTGCAAGTGCCAAGGAGGGATGGAGGGTTTGATGATACTGAGGAGGATGGGAACCCGCGCCGCCCCAGCTCACATGCTTATTGTTGTGCTGAGACGGATTTCTCTTTGCTTGCCGAGCAACGTTTTTTGTTGACCGATGAATTGGAGCGGCTTCTTTCATGTTCCGGAAGACCAGGCCAATCTTTTGGCCTCCTGAGTTGAGGTGGCGGTGGTGGTTGTGGTGGAGGAGGGGGTGGCTGTTGCCAGGGTAACTGTTTATTGAAGGGTGGTGGTCTCCTCATTGGCTGGATCCTGCATTGACATTCCGCAGAGCCGGTGATGTGAGCGCCGTTGCACACTACACATTTGGGCTGGCACGGGTCATCTGTATTTGGGTTGAGTAGTCCGCACTTTGGGCAACGCCCCTGGGAGGTTGGGCAGACGTCCGGTTGGTGTCTTGTGGGTCAGCATCGGGTGCATGCTTGTTTTTCGTCGGAAAGGTTGGCATCGGTAGGTTGCTCCTCGGTATAAGACGTGGTAGGGTATAATAGTAGCGTCGAACAGGATTCGCACCGCGTTGTAGTTTCCCATCCTTCTGGCGTTTAGGATGCTACTTGTCGGGTTGAATTTTATGAGACTTTCAGTAATGGCCCCAGGAGAGTCGTCAACGGGGACGTTGAATATTATTCCGGTCGATGTGCGAGATGTGGCGGCGACATTCGTGGCGACCTCGAAGGTCCAGCCTCTGACATTGATATGCTTGATCGAGGCTATTATCTGCATCTCTCCTCCGAAGGGGTGTTGAAGATGAAGTAGTCCGAAGTCACGTTCCTTCTTAGTTGCTCACCTTGTACATATGATAGCCCTGCTAACTTGTACATGCAATCCAGGATGTCGGCTTGGCTTGTTGTGCGGACATTGAGTCCGTCATGAGGTCGGAAGACGATCTTGAAGTCTTCTTCAGGGAGCTTCTATAGAGGTCGAATGCGTCGCTTCGGGCGAGGGTGATGCTGCTTGGTCGCATCGTCGGCCGAAGCTGTTGGGTTGGGCGCTTCAGCGATCGTCTTGGCGGTCGCGTTCTCACGATGTGCATGGTGGATGTGCTTCTAACCGTGCTTTTGTAGTTCGTCAGGGAGGATGTCTTTTCCTTCCACGACGACTTCCATGGCGCCTCTGGACGCCGGAGTGGACGCTCGGCCTAACGGGGTAAGCCTAGTTCCAGCTCGCTTTTCTTTGGTGGCAATGACTCCGCAGATCTGGGCCCGGGGCCCAAAAAACTCGTATTGGTCGAATACTTACACAGCACGGGTCCTTTTTGCCAAAACACGCGAGGAAAAACGCTGGTGTTCCGCTCAAAAGCCGAAAAACGACGGAGCCGAAGTGAGGCACGTCTGTTCGCTGCGGCGACTAGAGCTCCCCACCCCCCTCCAGGCCATCGACTACAGCACGCGAGCATGGGCGGGAGCCAGTCAACATAGCATCGGTTCCGACTTCCCAGCAGCACCGCCAGCGTGCGCATTCATGGTCCAAGCGGCGGCGGTCGGGCTTCTGCGTCCAGCATCAACGCTTAGTAAACATACCCCCCCCCCACCCCCCGGCTACGCTTCCAGATCGTCCCGGTGCCCCCTGCTGCAACAGGGACGTGTCCCCAAGTCAGGGGCTGGCTGCGGCTGCCACAGGGGTATCCACCGAATACCCACGTCGGGACGCGCGGCGCAATGACGAAATCCCTCAAAATATCGCGCAAAGCGATGACCCTCCCCCCCCCGGCTACCACGGCATCATGGCCATGCAACATCTACACCACGTCAGCCCGAATGACAGGGGTAGGCCCGTCCACTGGAGACATGTAGTTGTAGGACATTGTAAACATTGCATTTATAATCGTTAAAGGGGTCATGAAGACAAAATACAAGTTTGTTTTATTCGAAAGATTTAATGTATTATATGTTTTATAGAACCCCAGGGCTTGTCCGGTAGCAATCGATGCTTTATTCAGTAAGAAAGTAATAAATTTAAGTAAAATTTTGATTGTCCCGCCAAATCGTGTTTTGTGACGTCTGCGATGGCGTAACCAGGACAGGTCTTCAAACGAACGTTAGTACGCTGTTTAGTATGCAGTGGACTACGGAACACTTTAGTTACTGCCAGTCCTCCTAGATGGCGCCACCATACTGCGCAAAACCGCTGTTTGCCTGTAATTTGCTACTGACCGTATTTGCTGCTGGTTTGTTTTTGTTACAGTAGGTAGTTATCGTTTCGTGAAACACGGGGTATGCGCGACAAACAGGGTCACGTGAGACAACCCCGAAGCGCCGCAGTGCTGTGCAGCTGTAACAAGCATAGTGAGCGCAGAACCAACAGGAGTACGCACTGGTATGTCTGACGTGCACTTTCGTGACATCCATTGTTTACCCCACCACTTTTACTACTATAAAATGAATATGCATTACATTTAAGCAAAAATAACTCGTTCAGCAAGCTTATAAGCCCTGCCTAACTTCCGCTTGCTTTTGCCGGCCTCAGTCAATCGCGCAGCTGTGCATATTACGTCCTGCTAGTGAGCCGCATTACGAGCTAGTCAGCCGCATGGCCGTTCCTTTTTTCCTAATTATGTAGCTTATTTGAGCGAAGTTTGTGTTAAAAGTGGTGCCAGCATGATTTAACAAGGCAATCATTTGAATGAACCAAACTTGTGTTTTTTTTCTGCGTGCCGCCGTTAAGGGTTTATTTAAATTGACTTTGTAAAAATAATTGTACTGAATTTTTGTTTCCCTTGGCTTGTCCATTATGATGGTTGTTTAGGGAATTCAGTGTTGGTTGGTTTTGTGTTGTTTTGTTTGTAGTATGGTTTGTTTTGCGGTTTCTTGGTGTAAAATAAATGTCTGTTTTATGCAACTTGACATTTCCAATAATTATATTCCAAGACATCACACAACACTACCGACTAGATGGTCAACATTACCTCCTCCCTTCCAAATCCCAGCCCACATACAACTCCAGAGAGCGCAGGAAAGACAAAGCTGCGCCATCCGGGGAAACGCTTACCGCCACTGCGCACGAAATCACATCCTGGCCGCATCCCCCCGCAGCGTCGATTCTGCGAAGCCCCCTGGGCACTCTTTCACAAAGCAGGCGGCTGCGAGCGAGCCCCACTACCACCCCCAAACATCTACCCCACTCACTAGTTTTCGGAAAGAACCTTAGCCAGCTCCAATTCCAAGGACTAGCGTCACTCGGCCGAGAGAGCAGACAGCGTGTCCCGTGCCCAAGGTATCTTGAATTGGGAAAGCCATGCTTAAAGGAGCCATGAAGAGAAAACACAAGTTTGGTTCATTCGAAAGATTGCCTCGTTAGAGCCATAACGACACCACTTATAACGCAAACTTCGCTCAAATAAGCTACATAATTAGGAAAAAAGGAAATGACCATGCGACCCAACAGCTCATTTTCCGCAACAGAACCTATGATGTCACTCGAGAATGCTCTGCGATTGGCGGAGGCCGGCAAAAGCAAACGCATGTTAGGCAGGGCTTACAGTTTGCATAGCGAGCTAAATGCCCGTGAAACATACTGCACATTCTTTTTGTGACAAAGAACGGTGGAGTAAACGGTTGAAGTTCCGAACGAACACGCAAGCGTGTATGCCAATGCGTACGAAACTACCGCCAGCCAAACTCGACATCTCGCCGTCGCCACCGTCGCGCAGACGAATTTTCGGGTTCAAGGCTCTTCGGGGCCAACGAACCGTCCCAGCACGCACAGCCGCGACCTTGCTTGGTATCGTAATCCCTTCACAGGAGGTTGGCCGTCATATCGCCAACCAGCAAAGGAAAAATAGAAACAAGGGGAGTAAGGAACACAGAGCAGCAACGAGATAGTGCCACTCGTCGCACAGGTTTCGGTATGGAGGTTGTGTTGGCTTGCTGCTGTCGTTACGAGCTCGTTTACAGTTTACAACCACTGAAAACTTCAGTTTGTTCGAGTACTTTACAATGAAATTTCTTTGCTGTGTTTTGAAATGCCCATGTAGTACGGGCAAATCGTCGAGGGAGTGCGACATCCCCGCCGGTGAGATCTCCTTTCATAAGCTGCCCAACGACGAACCTCGGCGAAGCAAGTGGCTACGTTTTGTGAACTTTGCAAACGGAGGAGAAAGAGAGCTAAAGGAAGTACGAGTGTGCTCGCTTCATTTCCGAGGAAGTGATTACGGCAGGGACCCGGACATGCTGGCGCTCGTCGCCGACTTCGTCAAAAGCGCTCTGACCTTGGGGAAAAAAATTGCCGTACACACCGCGCATTGACGCTCGAATCTTTCTGGTCGGAGCAGAGAGCTCGAGCGAGCGGCTTTCCATACACGATACCGGCCAACTGGCATAAGCGATACTGCTACTGAAATTGAAAATACGGCACATACGTACCAGTCTGTATTCGTCCGTCGCGACGGGGCTGACGAGGCAGCGGTGCCGACGGTTGGGCGTTCGTCTGTTGTGGCTATCGCGGAATGGTCGCTTTCCCGTCCACCGCGTATCCCACAACTCTTGCCGCTCGTGCACTTAGAAGCATTGAGCGTTCAAGTGGTGTGAGGTTGTTAAATGCAAGCCCGAGCTCCTCGGCGAGAGTTTTGGTCGCCGGATCAGGCGATTCCATGACTAGGGCTGCGGGTGCACTAGGTTTTACTAGTATTTTTAAAATGGCCGCCGTCTCGGTCGACTCCCGCGTGTGGGTGCTATATGGAGTCGACATACTAAGTATCTGTTTCATGGACCGGCTCGTATGACGCCATTGTTCACGTGGCGAAATGTGCAATTTTAGCGGGAGATTAAAAATTTTGTCTTAAATTTCCTTATTTCTCAGTGAATAAAGCATCATTTGCTTCCGGGAAAGCGCTTGGGGTACTATGAAACACCTAATCTTTCGAATAAAACAAACTTTTGTTTTCTCTTCATGGCTCCTTTAAGCCGCGTGCTATCGCTCACAAAAACATTTATTTCACCTCTCCCTCACATCATGTTAGAAGAGGAGGTTGCACAACAGAGTTGCCCTGGAGAGAAATATTTAGAGTTGGTTTATAAAATTGTTTCATGTAAGGTTTGGCTTCAGACACTTTTTACCGTTGCGTTTATTGCTCCTAGCTTTCCGGTTTTCCTGGTGGATAATCGAGGTTGCCTACTACCGGATTACCGCTAATTCTGCCGCGCTCCTTCACCATCCGACGGACCAGGGTTATGTTAGCAATCGCTGCTTCTTTATCCGGGTCGGTTCGCTGCTTGCGCGGGGGTTAGAGCTGCAACGACCAACACGAGCACGCCACGCTCCCCGCCCGTGACCCCGCGTATTCCGCAACCTGAATGGGAAGACACATGGCGTTGACAAAACAGGGAGGAGGGGGGCTCTCTCGCCGATTATTTTATAGAAAAGCTTTACTTCTTTCGTCCAGCGGTTTCGCCGCGGATGCGCAAGTTCACCTTATGACCGCAGACACACCCCCGCAACACACCCCTTGAAGCGCATCGCGTGATTTGCCGGGCCCGCTTTCGGCGCTGCGCACAAGGCCCCGTTTTCAGTCGTTCTGCTCAGTTAGCGGTGGCGGCCGCCGCGGTTGCGGGCGCTCAGCTGATTGGCAGCCGACCAACCCCGCCGTCTCCCACGCATGCGCCGCTGGGTCACCTCCGGCTACGTGACTCGTCTCGCGCCCGGCGAAGAGCAACGCCGCGTTCGTCGGAATGATAGCGAGGCGGGCGTCCTTCTGTGGGCGTTGCACGGAACCGAACAGCGTTGAGCCGTTGTCGGCAATATAGGTACATGATAGGTTAGCCAAGCGAAACCGAGACTCAACCATCTAAGCCAAGCTTTTGCTTTGCATTTTCAAGGTTAGCTGACCTAAGCCGCAGCCATTTTTTCACTACATTGCGGGACAGCGCTCAACCTTTACAGCCGCAAAGGTGCGGCCTCGGGACCCTAGATAGAGAGCTTGCGCTTCGACGTGCAAGCCTGTCAGATAGAATTAAAGAGGCTCAGCAAAAATAAAACTTTTTTTACGCATATCTGAACGAGTGTAGCCGAACGTAGCTTCAACCATGGATGAGCCTCTCAGATATAAATAAAAAGGCAAAGCAAAAAAATCGCGCCAATCCACCCTGTGAATGTGGTTGGAAAGCAAAGCTGTAAGCGGCACCCACAATGTTTAGCCATGCAACGTCACTTAAATTTACTCACGTCGCTGTACAAATAGTGAAACTAGAGGGAAGTGAAATGCACTGAACCACACCATTTATTGCTTCAAAGAGATATTCTTGGTAAGGTTAAATCAATGCATGATGCATGAATGGTGGTTGGTTGAGTTGTATTGGTGTAGCACATGAGTGGAAACTCTTTTAGATGCGACTCCATCTCATTCACTCGCCTTGTCCCTCCATACGGCGTTGTTGTCCGTCCACACCCCTCCCCCTACATACAAATAAAAATAGTTAGCGGCGCCCCGTTTCGATCCCACGACCCTGTGGCCGGAACGCGAGGTACATGGTGCTCTTCCCACTGCGCCACAAAACCGAGACAGAATCAAATGCTACGAACGCGCCTTATATCCTTTACTAATTCAAACTATGTCAAGAAGCTATTGATACAATGCATGATGGGGCAATGATTAACACTTGCAATAAAAGAAAAGGAGCTCCCACTTACAGCAACAATCATGGAGTAAAGGACGTTGCGACAGCGAAGCCCCAAGCATACCACTTAGAGAGATTGACCAATATTGGCCAATAAAACATAATAATAATCATAAAACATAATAATCATACGCATTCCCGACACGTTTCACGCGATTTCAGAATCAATCCAACGGAAACACCAAGTGAACCCCACGATGCGTCGCATCTACACAGGGTTCCCCTCGCGGGGAGGTGGGCGCAATTTTTTTTTTTTTTTACAAAATTTAAGGAAACTGAAACTCGGTGTTACACGATCTTGCTTCTCCGTCTCTGCGCCGCGGACGGAGGCGACGAGATTTCGACAGAAACGCAGGAGGAGAAAGAGGAGGAGCGGGAGGAGGAGGAGGAAATACTTCGATTCCGATTTATGCACGGCCCAGAGTGCGACCCAGGGGAGTGGTTCCTTCTTCACTGGAACCCATATGCAGTCCGCGCCGCCTGTGCTCTGTCCACCAGCTGAAGCTGCGTAGGCAGAGAGGTGCTGGACAGCGGCATCTCCCTTCTCTTGTTGGGTAGCTGACGGAAAGAGAGGAGGGAGCTCAAGGCTAAAGTCGCACACCCTGATTATGTGGCGGAGTGTTCCTACTTCTGAGCAAAATTCACATTCAGCGTCGTAGCGATTCGGGTGCATTTAGTGAAGACGCTTCGGGTGTGGGAAGGAGCCGGATGGTGCGAGCCGTAGGGTAGTTTGTTGTTGTCTGGAAAGGTGAGGGTAAGGCGAAGGTAGGGACTGTCTCTAAAGGCGATAATGCAAGGTTATCTCACTGAATGTGACAATTAAGCGGGTGACTGTCCTCGTGCAGCTCTAGCACGGGAGGTAAAAGCGCAGGCTTGTTGGTGGGCGTATTCGCTGCCCTCCATGGAAGCGTGAGCGGGTGTCTGGATGTGCTGAATGGAACCGTTTCGGGAGTGGTTTTTAGCACACGCAGTGCAGGTCAGAACACCCGACCCGGCTGGTAATTCCGGTAGGCTTGCTGGGAATCAATGACTACCTTCCCAACCCCTGGTTGAGTGAGAGCCAAGGTGGTGGCTGCCTTTTATGCTGCCGTCATTTCTTGGGCCTTGAGTGATGTACACGCAAGGAGGTTGGTTCTGGAGGTAGCCACGATGATGGCGTATTGCTGCCCTCGATGTTGTGAGGCGTCTGTGTAAATAAGTGCATGATCCCCACCGGGGGTGGTGTTGAGCGCTTGAGCCCGTGCTTGTTGGCGACCCTCGTCGTGTGAGGGGTTGATTTTTCTAAGCAAAGGGAGCATCTTTAGTTTTAGTCGCCAAGAGTCCGGGAGTACATCAAGCGGAGTGACATTCTGTGCTGCCCAGCCAATATGGTGAAACGTGCGGGGACCCGTCGCAGTTCTGAGTCGGAGCTTCTGGTTAGAAAGATAGCCTTCTATCAGCTCTTCCACCGTGTTGTGGAGCCCCGTTCTAAGCAGCCTCTCTGTTGACGCACTCATGGGAAGACCAATGGCCTGCTCAACTGCCTTTCTAATCATTATATAAAGCATCTCTATGTCCTCCTTGCTGAGAAGAAGACAGGGGGTTGACGTAAGTGATTCTCGAGAGGACAAATGCTTCAATTAAGGTATCAGATTCCTTGTGGCCTCGCTTTGTGGTGGCAACTCGCCTGATAATGTGTATAATTTGATGAATGCTGTGTTTGAGGCCCTGCAAGGAAACGTCACTCTTGGTGTTGGCCTGGCCATCAAGGAGTATTTGAATGTGTTCCTTGATTTGCGTGAGGGCGGGCGACAAGGAGCTGGGATTTTTTACGTCAACACTGGAGGCCACAGGCTTTAGCACATTGGCGTACCAGAAGTGAGATGCCATGCATTGGTGTGAGCTTTCCTTAATTTTTTAACTCTTAGCACATGCGCAAGGCGCGCACATGGCCGCTAGACGGGCCGTGGGCGGACCGCACAGCGGCGCGAGAGGTCGCGTGTCTCTTTCACGTGGCCTTCAGCGAGAATGCAGGTGGTTAACCCGTCGATGTGTTTGGTGAGTACACCACCTGTCTTCCCCGTGTATTCGTGAGCTCGTAGCTAAATCGGTAAGGCAACGGGCTCTGGCTTTGTTAGTGTACTAGTTCCAGGTTCGATTCCCAGCGGTGCCAGTAAATTCTTTTATTTGTTCGCTGGAGTTTCCTGTTGACACCAACGGTCGCGAAAGAAGCCTTGGGGGGTAGAGGTAAAAAGCTTTGCTTTAAAAGAAAACGTAGCTTAATCTTGTTCACGCATTTCTGAGCGAACGCGGCCGCTGCTTGTGTTGAAGCCGTGTTCCGCGATACAGCATATCGGGTTCTTATTTATCTTTGGGATTTCTCCGCTGCGCCTTTTTCTTTATTGCTTGTTTGGTCTTTGCTCCGTGTTCGCGCAAGCAAAATTTTGTTTAGTCCCGGTCAATCCCATTCATATGCACGGGGCATGATCTTGGAAGCCAAACTATCGTCATCCCTGGAAGTCGAGGCTACCGTAAGCACAGCATCGCTTCGATAACACTTTGCTCCGCGCTTGGTAAGGTTACAGAAAACCTTAGTTACAGAAATCCTCAAATTTTGGCAGAATTTGTAGCTTACGGGCTCCTACCGAGACGACTTTGCTGTGGCGTAGAATTCGAATAATGACCGCAGTGTTGATTTACAGCGGTTTTCCTTGCGTCAGACCCCTTCCCACAGCTGTATAAGCTCGAATGAATAAGTTCATTGTGCCGAAAAGCCTGTACATTCCCAGGTGAACTAATTTACCCGTAGCTCTCCAATACGGCGCTCATAACCCACTTGTACCTTCAGCGCGTAAAACCCGTCCAGATTCTGATAGGTTACCAAAATTTATGCACCTATACCTTTTCTGCTCAACTGTGGTTTCCTTCGCGAAAGGAAACACCGAAATTGACAGACTGCCTTACCTGGATGTTACACGCAACGAGCGTTGAGGGAAGATGTCGATGCTGCCTAACGTACTTGTCTTCATTAGCGTAGGGAAGGGGAGCCTAAGCGTATTCAAGTGCCCCGGAACGACAACCCAGCTTTGACTCGTACAATGCAACGCGACTGGCACGCCCAGCTAAATCATTTCTTAGAGCGCTTTGGCCAGCATTGTCATAGCTCCGTAGCGACATAACAGTGGGCGAAGCGTTTCAGACCGAATACGTGGTCATGGATCTGCTCGGCGGCGTTAGAGCAAGTTTGTATAAACGGCGTGAATTCGCACTACCAAGTCCTAAAGAAATTGGGCCAGCTTGCACTAGTGCTGCAAGGCTGGAGAAGCAGCAGATCTGGCGGCCAGAGGTCGGCGAAGTCACTCATGAGTCCACTCACTCAGACTCATTTGGACTCAAACTCACGCGTGAGTTTGAGTTTGAGTGAGGGCGAGGCTAGTGTGGCATGGTGAGTTTGAGCTTGAGTGAGTTTGAGCCGAGTGAGCCCGACTGAGTTTGAGTACGCCTGAGACCTAGTGAATTCTGAGTCTTCTGAGTCCATTTTGAGTTCTGAGTACATTTTGAGTTTGAGTCCATTTTGAATTCTGAGTACATTTTGAGTTTGAGTCCATTTTGAGTTCTGAGTACATTTTGAGTTTGAGTCCATTTTGAGTTCTGAGTCCATTTTGAGTTGAGTCCATTTTGAGTTTCAGTACATTTTGAGTTTGAGTACATATTGAGATTTGAGTACTTTTTGAGTTCTGAGTACATATGAGTTTTGAGTCCATTTTGAGTTGTAGTACATTTGAGTAGCCTAGCAGCAGCTATGGCTTTCTGTTAAGTTGCATGCGTCACCCGCCGCGGTGGCTCAGTGGCTAAGGCGTTGAGCTGCTGAGCACGAGGTCGCGGGTTCGACTCCCGGCCGCGGCGGCCGCTTTTCTGATGGAGGCGAAAAGCGAAAACGCCCGTGTGTGCGAGATTTCGGCGCACGATAAAAATCCCCAGGTGGTCGAAATTGATCCGTAGCCCTCCACTACGGCGCGCCTCATCGCCTGCGTTGCGTCGGCGCGTTAAACCCCACAATCAATCAAGTTGCATGCGTCGCTGTGGGCTCGGAATTCTGGTTACCTGCGGGTACGGCACCATTCGCGATCCGCATGATCGGTTTGGAGGGAGGGGTGTCTGATTTTTTTTAGTTTCTTGTGGAATTTTCTTGACCCTAAGCACTTGCTGTATACCAAGTTTTCGCGCCTGGGCGCGTGAGTGATAATTGACTGGTGAGGTCATAAAAAAGGGTTATCTTAACTTTCCCTCCTGATGCATCCTCTAAGAGGGTGAGAAAGGGTGGTGGAAAAGCATACTGCGACACCTGCTTTCTGGTTGTTCGCCTGCTACTGTTAACGGCTTGATATACTAGGGGTAACAAAGGAAGAGGTGAGAGCCGGGGGGAAAAGGGGGCGGGGGCTGTCCCTTTTGCTGTTTCAAATGAATTAGCTGAATTGACTGGGCAACGCTCCTTTATACAGAATAATGACCGCATTAGATTGTGTGAAAAGTCAAACTGATGACGCTAAGGCGTGTAAGGTATCAAATGAAAGGTCCCGATTAGCGGAATCACGCGGTGTAAATAAAAAAATGCTTCCTGATTGTAGTCATAAGGCAGTCATAATGAGTCATAGATTGGGTTAAAATTCAAAATGACGCTGCAAGGGCATTGGGGAATCAAATTCAAGGTCTCGATATGGGGAATCATTCGGGACAAAAATGAGTTATGGTTATGTCATGAAGTAGTCATGGTTAGTTACAAATTCGGTTAAAATTCAAGTTCACGACGCTAGGGAGTGTGGCGTATCAAATTAAAGGTCTCGATGGGGGTAAGCGCGTGCTTCCTGATTATTATCATGACATACTCAAGGTGGGTCATAAATTAGGTTAAATTCACAATGACGCCACTGGGTGTGCTGGGCATCAAATTGAAGGTTCCGATGAGGGAAATCATGTGGGAAAAAATGCGGTATGGCTATACCATGAGATAGTCATGGTTAGTCATTGATTGGTTTAATATTCAAATTGATTCCGCTAGGATGTGATGGGTATCAAATAAATGGTCTTGATGAGCGGAATCACGTGGGAGAAATACAAAAATGCTTCCTGGTTATAACCATGAGAAGTCATGGCGAGACTTATATTGGGTTAAAATTCGAAGTGACTCCACTAGGGCGTGTAGGGTATCAAACTTACAGTCTTGACGAGGGGAATCCCGTGGTACAAATAAAAAAAGGCTTCGTGGTTTTAATCAGGAGATAGTCATTATAAGTCATAGATTGGGTTAAATTCAAGGTGAGGCCGTGAAACCATGTGGG
The DNA here is from genome assembly GCF_048455015.1 of Haemaphysalis longicornis. Lineage (NCBI taxonomy): Eukaryota > Metazoa > Arthropoda > Arachnida > Ixodida > Ixodidae > Haemaphysalis > Haemaphysalis longicornis. The sequence goes on from NW_027526203.1 coordinate 256,062,180, forward strand.
GTGTCAAATTGAAGGTTTCAATTAGGGGAATCACGTCGGACATTTAAATAATGCGTCCTGGTTAAAGTCATGAGAGTCATGGTTAGCTTGACTGGTATGAATTCCATATGATCCTGCTAGGGTGTGTGGGGTATCAAATTAAAGGTCTCGTCGAGGGGGAACACGTGGGACAAATATAAAAATGCTTTCTGGTTATAGTTATGAGGATTTAGCAAAAGGTATTGCTGTGTCGGGTTTAACCAAAATTTCTCGCCAACCCGTAAGGCAGTTGTGCTATATACATGCGAAGGCTTGTCCAGAGATGTCCATCAATTCGGTATATAGTAATAGAAATATTGGCGTCTAATTGCTTAATCATCGAGGCAGGATGGCATGGGGTAAAAACAAAAGCCATGCGAAGCTCTCGAGCTTAAATCACCAGACTCAAAAACTCTCTGCTTATAACTGCCGTTCAAACGTCACTTCCTGCATTTCCCCGTGTCCCAACAAACAAGCAATCCTTCGACACATATGGTGTCGTGGAAATTGTGGACGACCATAGGTAACAGGGGGCATCACAGTATATCAGAAAGGCGAATTTCACATTTGTTTATGAGTAAGCCTTGCGGGCGCGTTTCGTATCCGTAATTTCCTTCCCTCAGTGTACCAACGTGCACTCGAATCCAGAATTGGCCAATTACATGTGAGACATTAACTCCTTGCTAGAGTGTAGGAGATAGAGAGGCAACAGAGCCACCAAGACATAAACAGACATTGCGACAGAAGGAAAACACTTCAGAAAAATAAGCAAGCGCAGTTTGTGTGTGCGCTCGAACTGATTTTATTACAATAAGAAATCAGCGCAAGATATCAAAACTAGCACATGATAACAATGTAAAGGAAAAGAATTAACTCGGGCTCTGCAGTTCTCCAACGACTACATGTCAAACACAATGAAAGAACAGATGACTGACGCAATACACACACACACGCCCACACGCACACACGCCCGCACGCACACGCACACGCGCGCGCGCACACACACACACGCACACACACACACACACACACACACACACACACACACACACACACACACACACACACACACACACACACACACACACACACACACACACACACACACACACACAAACACACACACACGTGCATGCTGGAAGTTAACAGCTGGGTACGGTGGCGGTAATTGCTTGCAACGATAGCGTGGTGCTTTTCCGAGCTACGAGAGCTCATCCCACCTAGCAAATGCTAATAAAAACTAATACAAGTGCCTCAGCAAACAGCGAGGCACTTTTCTGTTTGTCCCATGTGATTTACCTCTACGAGACCCTCAATTTGATACCCCACATTCTTTAGCGCCACATCTCTCGGAATTTTAACCCAATCTGAGGCTATCCATGACTCCCGTGTTACACGGTTCGCCATTTTCGATATTTTTGTATTATTTTTTTAGTTGTTTAACATTTGGTTTGATCAATTGTCTACATTTACGCTTTTATGATGATTACAGGTTGAACTTCCCTGAAATCTGCATTTTTGTGTAAATTCAGGGCGTTATATGAACCTGGCGGGGAGAGGGGGAAGGGGGTACTCGGCAAACAATGCTACGCAATAAAAAAGCAAAGGCATATCCATGAACGCCTCTCGCTTCAGAGATTCGCGGGGACAGTTCGCTTTGACACAAGGCGTTTTTTCAGGATGCAGAGCAAGAAGGCACGGAACCGTAACCCTAAACAGCTTCGACGTAAATGAACGGAGCAGTGAGCGCTCGTCCCCTCGCCCAATCTTGCTTGTTTCGACCCAGGGACCCAGCACACCATCGAGTCTGGACCGCCTCTGTCATAAACACGAACACGGACCCTACATCAACAATTTGGTATCCAATATATACGTACAATTGCTTGCAACCAGCGCTAGTCATCATGGGCAGCAGATATAGCTGTATTAAATCTGCAACGAAAATTCTTTCCGACCTCACAGGAGCTACGTTGTCATGTCATGCCGAATGCAAGAGTTTGAGCTCACGAATTTGCACCCGTAATTTTTTTACCACGCGTGAATTTGAAAACACTGAATGCTAATGAAATCAGAGTCCATCTGAGCCCGAGTAAATTCCTAGCACGAGAGAGTTGTGAGGCCATTTGAGTTCTGAATTCATTTTGAGTTCTCAGCCCATTTTGAGTTCTGAGTTAATTTTGAGTTTTGAGTACATTTTGAGTTTTGAGTCCATTTTGAGTTTTGAGTCCATTTTGAGTTTGAGTACATTTTGAGTTTTGAGTCCATTTTGAGTTTGAGTACACTTTGAATTTGGTACATTTTGAGTTTTGAGTACATTTTGAGTTTGAGTACATATTGAGTTCTGAGTACATTTTGAGTTTTGAGTCCGAGTGAGTTCTGAGTTTTGCGCTCAATGTAAGTTTGAGTTTGAGTGAGCGCAGCATTGAGTCTGAGTTTGAGTGAGTGGTGATTCGAAAAAAAAAATTGTAAGTGAGTTTGAGCGAGCCGCGCCAACTTTGCCGATGTATGCTGGCGGCCCCTCTCCCTTCGTCGGAGACCCGGCTGTACGCACCTCGCATGGATTTCCGTCATGCCGCTGAAAGTTCTCCTTCGTGACTGGCAGGCCCGGCTCGTTTTGTCCGCAGGCTTTCACATCTCTCCCAAAGTGGACCGCGTTAGCACGTGCTAGAACGCGCGGCCGAGTCAAAAGCCAATGCCCGCGCTACGAACCCAAATGAAATGATTTGCGCCTGAAATGCGATGATAGCGCAATCGGTAATCAAGAAAAAAAAATATAGCTCAATCGGGCAGACGCCGGTTTCATAGCGCGAAAGAACCCAGGTCGGATTCCGACCACGTGAAGCGTTTTTTTTTTTTTTTTCCAATCGGCTGGGGGTCAGTCGGGGTGGTAGGGGTGGAGAGTGCGGGCATTAAATGACAAGATGGAAAGCGTCTAGTGGGGTGTCACATGGTTGACAGGTTTTCGTGTAGAGCGTTGGAGCAATGTGGTGAAGTCGTGTACAGTTGTAGTAGGTCAGAGCTCTTTGATGTAGGCAGTTGCGAAACTCCGCCTCAAAAAACGGCCCGCACCTGGACCCACCTGCTTTGGATCGTGCGTACCGTGGCGCCACTGCACTATCCAAAAAACAAACTAATTATTCAAATTGACAATTTAAAGTTAAATGTTGGTTGAAAGTGCATAATTCCTTATTTTTGTGCTTTAATAAGTTATTTATTGCTATCTTAACTCCGGTTTTTAGGTGGCGATTGTGTCTGCGTCCGCGCATCTGCCTCGCTTGTGCGGGCACTCCGGCACAACGTAGGTCCGAACTGGTTCGAACTGAAGCACCAAATTTGGAGTTATTGTTTGGCCTACAGCTCATTGTATGCCGAAACTAATCGAGTAGCCGATCACGAGGCTCTAAATAATCATTTTCAGCTTGCATAAAGCCGTCGAAGTGGCTTATTTATTTTTTTTTTGCCGCCAGAAGAGCGAAGAGGACGCGCAGCAGACGACAGTGCGTAAGCGATGGTTGACCCCATGGTCGCATTTGTTTTCACTACTTTTGCTGCCTATGTATATAAAACACTTTCATAGTTCAACACATTGGGCTCCTTTGGCATAACAAATTTACATAAGCACTCAAATACCATTTTTCGCCCAGGTCCTCGAGTGCCGAAGCAAGTTGTATAGTTTATTTTGTCACCAAAAGATGGCGCCACTGTAAAACAAGATCCAAAGCAGTGGACCAATCGTAGGGCCACTTTTTGATATATGGGGCCTATGGGGAGTTTCGCAACTCCTATATCAAGTAACTCTGGTAGTAGGTATCTGTTTGTAGGCGTCGCCAGGTGCATTACTGACCCCATCCCTCCTTCCCGGGAGCAGTGGGAGAGGCTGCTGACCAGCTCCGACCGTGAAGATCAAGCTATGCTGTTCGAGCGGCTGGTGACGGCGGCGTCCTCTCGCGGCCTCCTGAACGTAGGAGGCTGACCAAATCCCCTGCCCTTACCCCTTTGCTCTATAATAAACGTTTGTTCATCACCATCATCCAATCGGCTGCTCATGTTATTGTTCCCCGCCGTTGCTAACCCCGTACCCCTCGAGCCGTCGGCGTGGCCCAGTGGTTAGGTAGCCGTTCTTACAGCGTGAAGGTATCCAAATTTAATTCCCGGGACCTCACTAACCACATATTTTTCTTGAGGCACGCACTCCCAACACCTGCTCGTGGGTTCCCTGCCTCCTGGCCACCTTCTCTCACTTGGGGTTTTTCGGTGCGACGAACGGATAATGCCCAGCCGGAACAGCTCCGCTGTTACAATTCTGCCGAAGTGGTCACTGAAGACTGACGCCTTTTTTAAGGCTCGAAACAGCACGCAAAGAAATTTAAAACCAAGTGAACGTGCAGCAACATATTCAGTCCCTGAGCATAGGCTATCTGTAACATCAGAGAATGAAGACATCAGAAAATGTCTCTTTGCACTTAAGTTTCACTCATGGATGTTCACCAACTAGCTTGTCTCTCCATTTTGCTTCGGTAATTTTTTAACTGAAAAGGTAGAGGCAACTCCACAGAAGTCTGAAATTATGTAGGTAACCGAACTCTGGCAATGACACTTTGGGGAGCAGGAGGAGGAGGGGAGGGGGGACGGCGTCAGCATCGCCAGCAGGGGCTCGGGCCCCCGAGGCCCCGGTAGTCGGCGGCTATGCAGCCGTGAACGAGCTTTATTGATGTCATATATTAATAGCGCGCTGTATTGATGTCCCAGTTGCCGAGGTTGTCTGAATGGATTGATACCGCCAACGAAGATGTCTCTGTCAAACATTGAGCGGGAGATGGGTTTGTAACTCTACACAACACTGTCTTACAGGGGTAACGATGGAACGTCCCCGCCGGAAGTCGACTACAGCGCGGGCAGGCCTAGTCCTGTCCGTGCCTCGAGTGCGGCGGGGCCTGCGGCGTAGTCTGCTCCGGCGCCGCATCAGCCCCACCGCTGCTGTGTACCTGGCAGCGACGCTGGAGTACCTAGTAGCAGAAATGTTGTACCTGAGCGGCAAATGTGCCAAGGACAATTCCAAGAGGCGGATTCGGCCGCGAGACCTGGCCTTGGCCATCGGCATGGACGCGGAGTTATCCCCTCTCATGAGGGGGGTCATACTTCCAGGTGGTGGAGTGGTGCCCCAGATCCAATCCGCCCTCCTGCCTTCCAAGGCGCCTCAGCGCAAGGAACTGCCACTAGCACAGTGAAGGTGGTGGAGCTGCGCTGAAGATTTCAACTCTTCTCAAGCCTGCACGACCTTGTTTTTTTTTTTGCGCCTCCTTTGACTTTTTTTACTCCGATAATGTTTATTCATCATCATCATCGGTTCCTTTTCACTGAACACCACTTTTCTTTCGTGATGGCCAAAATTATCCCCGTACGTGCTCATTGTGATTGCGTGGTGTGTAAAAAAAGCTCCCTCATCTGCTGCTTTGTACGCGTTCTTTTCCCTGTGTCTGTGTACTGCTGACCCCTGTGACAACGTACTTAGTGCTCTCTGAGAAACGGCGGACGACGAGTTTGAGGCTTACGACGCTGCGGCGACGACGACTTCGACCCCGTCGACACGTCGAAAACCTCGATGAACTCGACGCGAATGAAGAGAACATCGAGCTCCTTCCGGCGGCTCACGGTGAGCTTCAACAGCACCAGACCCGCATCACGACCACGTAGATGACGAAGTACGAGTGTAATTTAATCCTCTGCCGCAAACGCGTCTGTTCGCCTCTATAGAACGTAATAAACTTTCTCATTGCTGCTTGCGCAACAGTCAGCCGTTTCCACAACGTTAGAAAAGGGGAATTTCCTCGGTGACTACTCTGCTAAAAAAGAATCCAACGTGTGCCGCACGCGAAGCTTCCTTCTTGTAACGATGGATCGTTCCAGTGCATTCTTTACGTCCCTCGCCCTGCTCTGCTTGGATGGGGCACTTCCAGAGACACGCTTCTTGCGCGCGGTGATAACGATGCCAAGAGTGTTTGTGCGTCCCAGCGCCGACAGTGTGTACGCTTTCAAGAGCCAAACCAGAGGCCAATTTTGAGATACAAATACTTCCCGCTCCACTATCGAACCTTTGTGAAGACTCTGATACCAACGCGAAGTTTTCATAAGCAAAAGGCAAGCGCGCACGTATCACTAGGCAGATAAAAATAAAATTTCTCTAGGAAATTGTCTGCTTACAGGCTTTGAAGATGAAAGTCTGGCGATGCTTATTAACAACTTACTGCTGCATTGTCTTTGCGTCTCTGTCTTTGCTTTCATGCGCTTTGTATTTTGGTGGGAATTACTTCCACCGGCTTCTTTTACGTGTCGTTCTTCACCTTCATTCTTTATTTTTTTTATCTTAGGGGGCAAATTTCGCCGAACGACGCGTACCGCGGCACGCCGCAGCTTTACCCAGCCCCTGCAAAGGGTCTGAGCAAGGCCGATGAGCGAATACTGCGGCGCCTGCAGACGAACACATTTACGTGCCCTGCAGTAGCAAAGCATTTCGACCCTAAAACCGATGGGCGGTGTCTGCACTGTGGGGAGGTGTCCGACACCTTCCACATGGTGTGGGCATGCCAGCGCAACCCTGCGTTATCCCCCATCCCTTCCCCTACCAGAGAGGCATGGGAGGCAGCCCTGCTCTATTGCTCGGGGCTGGAGTCTCAAAGGGCTCTAGTTCGACGGGCGAGAGTGGCGGCCTTGACCAATGGGGTCCCGGAATAGGGACTGCACCTGTGCGGAGGGCCACATGCCCTAACTCTCTTTTATTCTGATCAAAAATAAAGTTTCACTCCTCCTCCTCCTCCCTAGAATCAGAGTTCTGCGGCGGCTAGCGTGCACCTGTGCTCTCTTCCCAATCCGTTCAGGTGTCATAAACTGCGCTAGAACATTTGCGTTTTCAATTCATAGTTTTGTAAAGCGTGGATATCAGCCCCCCAAAAGCTCCTGCTTCCTTCTCAATCCCCCACGTGGGCCTGGGCTATGAAGAAAGAAACCACGACAACATATGCTACACTGGTTGTAACGTGCGCGTACAGTGCAGCTGCTAGCCCGTTTGGCTGCTGCTGTGGAGGCCCGGGTTCATATCCTGTGGGATCAAACATGTCTTTTTTAACAGCACAGATGTTTAAAGGAGCACTGACACGAAATTTGAAAGCTGAGATAACTATGTAGAAGGCTTCCTTTGTTTATGGGGATATCTCCCAGCAAGTTTCAACAGCAACCGTTCGGTGTAACTTATTTTAAATCCATTTCCGCCTTTCCGAGCCCGAGAAAGCTCACAACGGATATCCTTTCGGAATCGGCATCAGCATGACGCCATCTGCTCCCCCTGGCCTTTAACTGCCGACGTGAAAAAACACACTGACCAACGTTTATGGCGCTGGCTGCGGTTGTGGCTAACGCTCTGGATGCGGTTGGCGCGCTATGCTCCGGCGTGTGTATCCCGTCACGGTTTTGGGACTGACGTCATGCTGCCCCGGGGCGTGAAGACGGCGGAGGCCACGGCCGGTCTGGACGCGTGCGCGCACGCGCGCGTCCAGATCGGCAATAGTGCGACAAGAACAGTGACGTCACGAGCACCGTCCGGTCGTGAAGGTCGCCTCGGTGTTCGTTTTGCCGAAACCGAAACTGACAAATAAAAGAGGCTGTAAATAATTATTTACGCTGCGACCGACCTGACCCACTGCCACCAACCCTACCTGACCATAATCACAGACTCGCTGGAAGCCTGCCGCCTCTACCAAGCCGGCCTCGCCCTTCCAGCAGCCATTCACCTCCTTCAACGCCTCCCTGAAGACATTGACCTCTCCATTGTCTGTACCCCCGGCCACTCCGGCCTGGCAGGGAATGAGGCGGCCCACGCCGCAGCCCGCGCACTCATTACCCGGGCACTTCCCGCGCCTCGCGTCGACCAAGCAACTCCCCCACCCCCCGACCGGCAGTCCTGACACCTCTCGACCCCACGTACAACTCCATCCTCTCCCACCACACTAAATCCCGACGGCGATACCCGCCTCCACACCTTTCCCTCACTGACCAACAGATACATCCTGCGCCGACTACAGACCGAAACCTACTTTAACCACATCGTCCTATCCCCCATTTCCCCTTCTCTCTTTCCTCCCGACTGCCCACATTGTCACATCCCTCTCAACACCGACCACCTCGCCTTCTCCTGCCCCCAACACTTACATCCCCACCCTTCCCCTTCCCCTGAGCAGGGGGAGTTCGAGCTGACCAGCTCCGCACCGGAGCGCCAGAGCCCTGGTGCGGCGCGCACTGGAGGCAGCCCGGACAAGAAGCCTCCTGGACTTAGGAGGCTAACCACGTCCTTCTACCCCTTCCCTTTGGCTAATTGACCGACCGCTTAATGTGCCATTCTATAACATAAAAAAAAAACTTAACCCAAAAATTTCGGGTCAATCTTCTAGTTTCGCCATCCAGCGCCACCAGAAAAATCCACCGAAAAAAAAAAGATATCGAGCGCACGTGAGCGTACGCCTGGTGAGGAGCGCCCGGCGTCGGCCAGCTGGACCTTCGAGAACACTCTGCCCAGCGTTCGGGGCGTGATACCTCGCGTGCTGTTTTTTCTCGCCAGTTCACGTGCGTTCGCGCCTGAAGTGGGCAGCACAGACGCTGAGTTTGCGAAGCCGGTTGGCGCGGGTTACAGCGCGTGCTAACGCGGTCCACTTTGGGAGAGATGTGAAAGCCTGCGGACAAAACCAGCCGGGTCTGCCAATCACGATGGAGAACTTTCAACGGCGAGTTCAGAAATCCATGCGAGGTGCAACAGACCGGCCTCCGACGAAGGGAGAGGGGCCACCCACTCTGCAGTTTCTCAAGCCTTGCACCGCTAGTGCAAGCTGCGCCATTTTTTTATTTACTGTGTACGGCGCGGCTATTTTCGTTACCGGACAACTTCAAGAACGACGAAGGCGGATTTTTGCAAGATGGGCAATTAAGGCTTTACGCCTTGAAATTTTACAACCACCTGAAATGCAGCCATAGGCTGCAAAGGAAAGCGCTAACGCGTTCTCAGAAACACCGGAGGAAAAAAAATGCGAGTTGGTCCCAGGTTTCGAGCACCGGCCACCGCCTTCGCAGAAAGGCGGAAACTTATCTCCGTCTTGGGGCATCCACTAAACTCGTCGATTAACACTTGTCCCTCACTTCCAGCTCTTGAGCTTCCAACGGCTGGCCTCCTGATTTAGCTCAGTTGGTAGTGCGACCGCCCTAGTTTGGATCTGGTGCCGGATTCAAATCCTGAACCGGGGCGAATTTTTCTTTGACTGAAGTTTCTTTGAAAGCTGTGTAGTTTTCCTTTGTAGCCCTACGGCTGCATTTCAGGTGGATGCCAAATTTTCCCTTCGCAGAAGCTTACTCCACTTTAGGGATTCCCGATAAACCGGTCGATTAACAAGCATGTGTCCGAACCGCCGCGGTGGCTCAGTGGAAGGCGTTGCGCTGCTGAGCAGGAGGTCGCGGGTTCGATTCCCGGCCGCGACGGCCGCTTTTCTGATGGAGGCGAAAAGTAAAAACGCCCGTGTGTACGAGATTTCGGCGCACGATAAAGATCCCCAGGTGGTTGAAATTAATCCGGAGCCCTCCACTACAGCGCGCCTCATCGCCTTCGTTGCGTCGGCGCGTTAAACCCCACAATCAATCAACAAGCATGTGTCCAGTAACAGTAACAGGATAAGAAACCGTTGGGTGCTATCGTGACCTCTAATTACTATTCACGCCATTTTCGGTAGCCGTTGGTCCATATATTCATGCCGTAATAGTGATACTGGGCTCATATTTCATCGACTGGTATTTGCACCCTCGCGTTGCTCTACCCAATGCGGGTTTCGCATCTGGGTCTTTCGAAAAAGTCCTACGTCGTGAAGACATATTTTTTAACGCAAGTGCAGCGGACGCAAAGATGGGGACGCGGACGCACGCTCTAGTGCTCCTCCTACTGTAACCGCGTTAATGGCCCTGTTTCAGAGTAGAATCGACCCGCGCAGCAACAAGCCCTTTCTAAGTGAGTTAGTGCGTGGTTCCAAGGTATACGGCTTGCTCCTCACGCAATACGCGTAATCACTATCGCATTCGTTATTTATAACGTTAAGCGTCCTGACGGGGTATTCATGAGGGTGTTACATGTGCGAATACCTACTGTGTATACTGGTTTTATTATTCCTACGAGAGCACCAAGCCTGGGAAGAAGTTACGTGAGTGTGTTGCTGTCCCTTCATCGGTTTCAACGGCATAATAACACTTGCGCAACCCACGGATGCCTGAAATATCCGGCCAGTTTCGTAAATAACTTTTCGATTGAATGCTTAAGTTCTTAGACAGATCCTCATAAATCTGTACGATTACCGGCAGTGATTATGCGGAAGACCAATCATTCTTGATCAAGTTATTAGGCCCACGTTTGGCGCGCTTTTGCAGCATTACCAACTGGAACCGGTCCTCCGAGCGTGGTGGACCGCTCGCACGTGCTCAGGCAATCATGCAGCTCCCACACGCTTCTATTATCGCTTTGCAACTCTCCCACGCTGAAATAATGGAAGCACGATCTTTTTCTAAATTAAGACGTTCCTAAACAAGTGGTCGAAGAACTCAGAGTAAACGGGAAAATGCGAAGTGACGGCGAGGGCGAGAGTAACGTTCGAAAAATTCTAGAATACTTTGCAAGGTTTGGAGAAATGCTCGATTCTGCTTGATCCGGAGGCAAAGGAGAAAGTGAGCGGCGAGTGAAGAAGAGGTTAACCTCCCTCGGTTATATAAAGCGCGTGCTCGGCGACGACCGTCATATCACCAAGTGGTGTCACACTATCACCGAGGTCAGACGTACCCAAGGAGTACCGACGCTATATGTTGAGCGTGGTTAAGGTGCGTCACCGTGCATGGGTCCGCAGCGAAGGCGGCCGCCAAGCGCAAGGCCCATCGTGCTAGGCAGGAGGCCGAACGCGATCGGTACTTTGAACACAGGTGGGACTTTGACGAACTGGAGGAGCGAGGACGTGGTCATTTAAAAAAAAAAAAGGCAAATTGGTAGGCGATTGTGACTGATACGCTAATTGGGGGGGAAGGGGGGGGGGGTAACCACATGTACATTTAAAGTGATGTACACAACGCCCCTTCAGATATGGCTTCGCCATTATACAAAGGTGCATTGCTCAGAAGATATTATTAGTCCTCATATCAAAGTATGAATGCCGTTGCTCCTTTTAATAATAACGTTTGCGTATGCGGCGAAAGTGCGACACATCCAGTACACTGCCGCAAGCTTCAGACGGCAACTGTCATCATCAATCAACCGGAGTAGGCGTGTGGTTGTGCCTGTGTTCAGTCTTAAAGCGTGCTTACCTTAAAGGGACACTGAAGTGAATTTGTCAAGCTCCCGTTTTTGCTTGCACTGCGTAGACTGGCTCAAATTAGCACACTTTTCATCGTTTATCCGGTTGACAAATCGGTAATTATTTTACAAAGCGCGAAAGAAGAAAAACTACCATGCGCGGTTTGCGGCGGCCGCACCAACTAAGGCTGTGACGTTGAGAGGAGGGGCGCCGTGATTGGACGATGCCCAAGGTTAGCAATCACACAAGTTTCGGTTTCGGTTTCGGTTCTGTAAAACATAACCAATGGCTTTGTTGGATGGGCATTCTCAATATCTCAGTAATCATCGTACCGCGCTTCTGCCATGTAGTCGGCTGTAAAATGCACAAGATAAGCCTCCCAGGACGGCTTGTAGTCGTAGCATTCACTAGCCGAGACCTACGCAGTGCATGAACGCCCTCCGCGTACCCGCAGACGCCCAAATGTCATGCGCTTTTCCCCCATATTTGGAGCTTGCCTCCCTCATGCCTGTATCGTAAAAAGCGTGTTCGCACCAGGCCAAGGGTCTGTTCATTCTGGCCTGTGCCCACTGCCTGCAAGCAGTCGGTGCTTATGGCAACAGCACGCCAACGAGAACTCGCGCGCCAGTGCCAGCCTGCGCGGGTTTTGTGAACTAGTTCGTGTAGCCATGAACGTTGCGGGCCCAAAAAAGGTGAACTCAATATAGAAAACATCGGCGGAAAACAAAAAAGTTAACTTACAAAAAAAAAAAAAAAAAAAAGCACGTACCCGCGGGGATTCGAACTCGTGACTTGTAAAACATTTGCGGTGACACACCCAGCGCCCCAGACCGCTGAGCTACGGAGCGGGACGCGCTGGCCTTGCTAATATACGGTATATATTGTACAACCGGTTTACACTTTTATTTAGTTTTGGCATTTCAAGCCGCTTAGGTGACTATTTGTTGTACTGCGATCGTGCAGTAAGCGTCGCCCGAGTTTCCACAGTAGCTCACGTCTAGCAATTGCATTTCGTAGACGGAAAAGCGTTCGCCGATGCGTAGTCGTGCTGCTGACCGCTGTGCTTGTTCGCCCAGCGCAAAGAAGTGCTTCCCGCGCCCTAGTTTTACGCTGTACGGTAAAAATATCAGTTGATTTTATTTCCTTAGTACCTATATTGACATCGCTGACTCTTCTCCCGCCTTCAAGAGGCCTTATATTTTCCTACTGGCGTAACAGTCAGCGAAGCGTCGCATGTGCAGCGCTTGTGTGAAGCGACCTTGACTTGGAGCTAGATACAGTGTACAAACAAACCAAGTAAAGAAATGCACATTCTTCCATTCACAAACGTGTCCTGGCTTCGTTTCAACTAAGCGAACGAATTGCGACCAAGCAATTTTTTTTTAACCTCCTTGATTGCGACGACCCGCCGGCGGCCGGCGGACGAGACGCTGGGCCGACTGACTCTGTCGGCCGGGGAGCCGTGCAGTAGCGCAGCCGTGGCGCAGCCAATTGCCAGCTCATCCCCTCCTGACGTCACACGAAAACGCCACAGAAAATGGGCGAGCGTAAAGAGAGGAGGACAGCGTTTTCGAATTAGTTTTTCTACTAAATAAAATCGCGTAAACGCGCCTAGAGTGGTCGAAACATGGCCTGGGGACTCCGGACTACAATTTGCGCTAGTAATCCCGCAATGTTTACATATCACTTCAGTGTCCCTTTAACGTTGAGCTTAGCTACGTGCCGCGCAACGTCACTGCCATTGTACGCCAAACTGCTTTTTGTAAGTCCAAGGCCTCACTAGGTCCCCGCTTAGTTAGCTAGACCCACCAAGCTGTAGCGGTGTCGGATCGCATGCTGAACTGACATTCCGCAAGCACTGGGTTCGCTTCCCATACAGTCACACATTTTTCTGACTGCCTTTTCTGTCCAACTGCTTTAGTTTCATTCGCTTTGCGCTGTCGGACATTTCAGGGTCCGTTTTGCTGCTACAGACGCAAACGCTGGACAGTGGCGTTTCTGCTCTGTGTTATTTAAGGCTTTTGCATTATAACTACGCCCAATATTTTGTAATATTATTTCATGTGAATTTTGCGTCCTTACTAAGCTTTTTCTGGCATCATAGGTACAAAAGCGCTTTAAAAAAGCTTTTCTGATCCTGCATGTTGGGGATTATAACCTGGATGCGTGAGCCCTCTTTAGTGCCCCGCGCGTGGCAATCTGTCTGTCACGTACGACTCTACTTTTGTTGCATAAGAAAAGGCTTTATTAGTAGGCTTGTGGGCCTTCACATTTCTCTATAAAACCACTCACATTGCCACAGACAAAAGTTCTTCCGAGTATTGCATTTTTTTGTGTATAGTGGGCATATATGAGGAGTTTTTTTTTTTTTTTTTACTCAAATGACTCAAAAACAGAATTTGAGAAAACAGAAACTTTGTTACGAGACCTAAATGCAGCGCTGTCAATGCTACTGTGGGGTATGTTTTACTGTCAGCTAGGAGAAGTTTACGCACACAAGTAATTAAAAAGTAAATAACTTATAATTAGCTGTTAAGTTTGAATTAATTCTTTAAAACTCGAAAAAAAAAATAAAGCCGTTCTACTCAACGTGAAAGCTGTCGGAAGTGCAGAGCAGTGATTCGCCATAATGGTCTGTGGCGCCGTTATCCGCTAACTGCTACCACCCATCCCGCTCTTCGCCTCCCCTTGTCTCCCCTCTCTTGATGAATTGAACGGAGGTTTGTCCAATGCAATTCAAATTTCCAGCCTGTGCAGTGCTCGAGCGCCCCCTGCCTCGAGCAGCGCGAGCGGGAGTTGTGTTCTTTTTCGCTTGCTTTCATATCGCAGGTGACGGCGCCTTACTGCGCTGTTTGGAACAAACCGTTTTTTTTTTTTTTTCGATTACTATCGTAAAAACCAACCCAACGAGCGTTCCTAACTAAATAAACGCGTGGGCTTCCGGTTAATTAGATACATTTTGCCTCAAATGTACCTGCAGTTTTGTTTGCGCTAAACAACAGGGTGATATATGGCAAGCGCCAGCGATTCACGAGTTTCCAACGGTTATGACTATATAAACCGCTCGTTTTTCGAAGCTTGCGCGGTACGCCTTTGCGGTTACGCCGTGGGGCTCCAGATGAGTCCGTAATCTCGCTGCGCCGCCTGATTGCAGCAGTCGCTTGACATGGAGGAGAGTTACAGCGAAGGAGCTACGACGACAAGGCGAGCCCTTAAAGTGCTCTGTACCTAATAATATCCTAAATAATTAATTCATCCCGCCTGAAACTCCGAGATCTCAGGCGGGAACTCACAAGGAGGCTGCCATGTTGGTTATACGACGTCGTCAAACCAGAAGGACACTCGCATTCGGAAAATAGATTTGGCTCATTTCGCTCCATGCCACAACAGAATCTGGCTCAGTTTCGATACGAAATACGAACTTCGTGCACGTTCGCCGGGCGTTATCTGACCTGTTTTGCTGCAGCCTGTTTTCCTAGGAAAAGTTGCCGAGTTTTCTTTGTCATATCGAAAAAAAGTCCTCCTATACTCTCCGCCATACTTAGGCATTAACCAACAATTCCAGCTTGGGCGTTTCTCGAGACTTGGCGATTTGTCACAACCACTTCATGACTCGAACAAGTCACACTTACTGCAAGAGTGATATTGGTGTCAAAACTCTAGGATATGGGTGAGCGATTTTATACACCTGAACACACTTGATTTCATTGGGCCCATAAGAGTTATGTGGTTAGTGATGAATGTTTCTGACTACTTTTTCACCTACTTGGGCCACCACGGGTATTAAATACGTACATCTAAATTGCCTGTCTTTCAGTTATATTATTGGAGCTCGAATCCGAACTACGGTTTCTTTTGATGTATCCATGGCTCGTACGGCTTTAAAAATGTCGTCCAGGGCAATATTGACTTTAAACAGCTGGAATTTCGGTAATATTGTTGGCAACAACGGAACATCTAATCAAATAGATGCGGGAGATACGGGTCTGGCACAATGGGTATCAAGTAAATGAAAGTAAATTGCGTGTCCACACCCTGTGCGATGGGGGCCTGTCTTCGTAGTACGATTTGTGATTATGCTCCACAATTGTGCCGGCAGCAAATTTATTGCTAGCTACTGTGCCCCTGATATTAAACAGCTCGTATATGAGTAATTTTATGCGCATGAACAAAGCCTTAATTTAACAACTATGCCAGAAAGAGGTCATAAAATGTATCGAACGACACAATAAAGCAATGTCAATATAAATATCGATTTGATTCGCCATATCTTTTCACGAAAGACAAAATTTTCTCCAAAATTTTCTTCAATAGGCAGCTGGTTACCTTGAACAGGTTATCGCAGGAACTCGTACGTTTTACGTTCTAAACATTTGAACGCCCAATCTGGCCATCGTCGCAGGCGCTGCTACAAAGGCATCACATAGCCGCAAAAAATTCCAATTTCCATTTTGGCGTACGGTCATTGAGAGCGAAAGCCAGCAAAATGCCGATTATTGACGCGTACGCCGAGGTATGGTAGGTTTCAGGAGCTACTACGGGCAGGGATGCACGACCGGGTGCGCGTTGGTTCCCGAAATGCAAACAGGGAAATTGACACTAAAGCAGAGACGCCAAGGTTGCGCAAGCGGGAAATGGTGTATGTCGGTTTCATACGCGAGAACCAGACCATTTTAGGTTACCACAAACGGGAAGTAGCATGTCGGCTTCAGACAGGCGAACCGGGACATGCAAAAGTTGACTTAGCATTAAAGTTAGCTTTCACATTAAAGTTGGCTTCTCCGCAAAGATTATTTAGGGCTGACAACGCGAGGAAATTGTCTGAAGGTACCATTGCTAGTGTTGATTGATTTATTGCAGGGTTTAACGCGCCGACGCAACGCAGGCGATGAGGCGCTCCGTAGTGGAGGGCTCTGGATTAATTTTTACCACCTGGGGATCTTTAACGTGCACCGAAATTTCGTACACACGGGCGCTTTTGCTTTTCGCCTCCATCAGAAAAGCGGCCGCCGCGGCCGGGAATCCAGCCCGCGTCCTCGTGCTCAGCAGCGCAACCCCTTAGCCACTGAGCCACCGCGGCGGGTATAGCTAGTGTTGGCTGTGAAACATGGCCGGAAGGCATGCATAATAAGTGCACGTCTTTATTCTTTTTTCTTTTTCGTCGCCTAGAAGCCCGAAGCATTTATCGAGCGGCCTGAGGGAAGTCTGGAGCCCGATACCAACGTGCGCACAACTGATTTTCCACTAACCTCACTCTCCGATTTATTTCAAGCAGCTCACAAAATTAATGGTGCCTCAGCGGCTGAGGCGTTGTGCTGCGGAGATCCAGGTCTGACTCCCGCCCCCGGCGGCGGCTGTTTTTTTTTTTTTTTTTGGCGGCGAAGAACAGTCTCTGTTTGTGCCAGAATATGGTGCATGCTGAAGAACCCGATATGGTTTTAATAAATCCGAAGCCGCCTCTACAAGGCGTGCCTCACAACCGAGGTGCAACTTGGGCGCCTGGAACGTCAATTATATACGAAATTGGCTAAGTAAAAATTAAAATCCGTTCATCGCCTCCCGTAAGCACGTGGCGCTCTGAATTTAAGGTATCCCAGAGACATAAGTTACCGAACGATAGAGCTATTTACCAGAATATGTGTCGATGTGCTATAGTGGCTCTGTCGCCTTTCTGCGTCTGAGCCCGTCCTGTATGCAGCTGTACACATGTATTTTCGTTCTCTCGCGATAAAGTGCCAGCTGAAAGTCATCGCCATGAACGTCTTCCAGTGGACTCCGTTCGCCCATACTTTAATTTCACTGTTTAATAAAAAATGAATGTACACTAACATGCCCAACTTCTCATTCTGTGTACCTTACACCTTGTTGCCTACATAAAAAAAGTTTGAATCTCCCGTCTAACGCACGCGCGGCTGCTCTTCGGGGTGTTCAATATGCCCTCCCGTATTCATGCTCAGACAGATCAAGATAACGCGCCCCATCAGCCTGGGCTTCCCGCCACGTCACTTCGGATAGGGAGCCGCTGTTTACGCATGCTGCCAGCGAGGGGCGCAGCTCTAGTGACGAAAGGGGCGTAATTTTGGCAGAAGGAGCGGCACATTTGCAGTGGCTGTGGGTGCCTTAGCGGGAAGCGGCGATCATTGCGGGGGTGTCCGAGCGACCACCTCCGTCAAGCGTCCAGCTATGGCAGAAGCCGACGCGCCCGCACAGAGAACGGTAAGTATAGTGGAAACTTTTTTATCTGCAAAAAGGGTGGGGGGAGCAGAATTTTCTATTTAGTTTGTAGCGAGAACCTGCATGGACAAGCTTACTTGTCGAGGCTCCATGTAACGTGCGCGCTCATCACTACTTTCTGATACCACTGAATTACTAAATTACTTCAGTTGCTGACGGGATCCCGGGCATAAATTATATCCTTTAACTGTACAGGGGGGATTAAAAGAAATGCGAACAACGGAGCGCACAGCCTCCGACGCATGAGGCACTGTCTGGCTACAAAGTCAGTAAACTGCGCGCATGCGCACTCCTTCGAGAGCGTTTTAGAGTGTGGCCTACATCACTGAGAAATGCTTGATCAAGAAGCGACGCCGGTCGTTTATTTTGAAGCGCCTTTTCACGCTGCGTCGCCACTGAGCAGGATGATCGTTCAAGAGCATCATGCTAGCTGCAATCAGCCTGCTGCGCGCTTGGTCCCCGAATGTAATAGATAACAGGATGCTCAGTGGCGACTGAGCCTAACAAGACGCTTTAAAATAAGTGACCGGCGTCGCTTATTTATCAAGCATTTCCCCTAACAGTAGGCCACACTCTCAAACGCTCTGAAAGAACTACACATGTGCGCAGTTTACTGACAGTGCAGCCAGACGATGCGGCGTGCGGCGGAGGCTGTGTGCTCCGTTGTTCGTATTTCTTTTAATCCCCCCCCATGTACTTGTCCCATGCTGCTTTTATATGTGTCACCTTCAAGGCGGCACAAAATTAATTGTACTTTTAAGTCCTACCCTGCCAAAATGACAGTAAGAAAGAGCGATCGCGTTGTGACACAACAATTGTAGCTCTAAGGGATTTCAAACCAGATGTGGGTCTTTAACTTGCGCGGAAATATTGAACACGGGATGTCCTATCGCCGTACAGGGGGAGTTAAAATAAATGCGAACAACGGAGCACACAGCCTCTGACGCATGCCGCACCGTCTGGCTGCACTGTCAGTAAACTGCGCGCATGCGTAGTTCTTTAAGGGCGTTTGAGAGTGTGGCCTACTGTTAGGGTAAATGATTGATAAAGAAGCGACGCCGGTAATTTATTTTGAGGCGCCTTTCTATGCTCTGTCGCCACTGAGCATCCTGTTATCTACTAAATTCGGGAGCCAAGGGCGCAGCAGACTGATTGCAGCTAGCACAATGCCGTTCAACGACCATCCCACTCAGTGGCGACGCGGCGTGAAAAGGCGCCTCAAAATAAACGACCGGGGTCGCTTCTTGATCAATCATTTCCCATAAATGTAGGCCACAATCTCACATGCTCTCGAAGAAGTGCGCATGCGCGCAGTTTACTGACTTTGCAGCCAGACGGTGCAGCATGCGTCGGAGGCTGTGCGCTCCGTTGTTCGTATCTCTTTTAATCCCCCCTGTACGTAATGTGCAGAAGGAGTGCCAGAAATGCGGAGCGCGCAGCCTTTGACGCATGCTGCACCGTCTGGCTGCAAAGTCAGTAAACTGCGCGCATGCTCCGTTGTTCGCATTTCTTTTCATTCCCCCTGTACGGCGATAGGACATCCCGTGTTCAATATTTCCGTGCAAGTTAAAGACCCACATCTGGTTTGAAATCCCTTACAGAGCTACAACTGTTGTCACAACGCGATCGCTCTTTCTTACTGTCATTTTGGCAGGGTAGGACTTAAAAGTACAATTAATTACCCGAGGTCTATGGAGCGGTGTATTTAATTGCGCCTTTTTAACATGAAGACAGCTGCAGCCCTAACGTATATTCTTATCACAAGTCTACTTCGTGCTTGAAAAGGGGATGTGGTGACAGCAAGGCCTTTAGCCTTGCTCTTAACTTCACACTCCAGTTCTGAGCGCACGTCCTCAACGCGGCAGAAGCATGGACACATTTTACCTTAATAACACGGACGACCGAGCCAGAGCCACAATCAGAACGGACCTTGCAGAAGCGAAAGGTTAGGCCCCCTCAGCTTGCTTCATGATTTCTTGCGGTGTTAAAACGCGCAAACAAATAAATGTACTATCGTGATGAATACGATTATAACGGAGCGCGTGGCTTTCAGTACACTCCGCGCATCCGTCGGCGGGTCGCTTATGCGTAGTGCGAACAAGTTACGAGAGTTTGTGTTCAACGTTGATACATTCAGCCTCCCTCCTGCAATACAGGGATATTGCCCTGCACTACCGCCTTCTCCGCCGCCGATACCCACACCTCTCCCCGGAGGCGGGCCACATGCTGCGCATCCTACAAACACACACCTTCCCACACAGAACACAATTAATACACAGTCATCCACACCTCTTTACTGAACCTACCTGTCCATCCTGCGGGGCACTCGACACTCACTACCATTCCCTCTGCGAATGCCCCGTAGACCCGTACCCCCCCGTTCCCTCCCCTCACCACTGGGAGCAGATGTTGCGTGACCCGGGGGAGTCAGGCCAAGTCCTGACCACCTCCCGGGCCCTGGCGGTCGCGGCGGCCCTGTGGGCCTCCTCCACCCCCAACACCTGATCCTGATGGACGAAAAAACGTATTCCTTCCTTCCTTCCTTCCTTCCTTCCTTCACGCCGCGTTCGGTGCCCGCTCACGCGAGCGTTATCTAACTTCGTCGCTGCGCGGAGTAGAAACTGCGCGCGCAGCTATATTCCTTCATTTTCTTTATTTCGTGCTTAGCGGCCAACGGACGATGGAAACAGTTTCTTACAATATATATATACACTAGAGAGGAATCTGGCGCTAACGTCTATGTGGCTCACATCATGGAGGAAAGAATGGCTCACGTAAAGGCCGTCTGTGCCGTCATGGGCCGCCATTACATCATACGCTCACCTTAGTTTCGTCATTGGCTTGGATTGAAACGTCTTAGTGACCACAAATTTAAACAAAGTGCCACAAAAATGCAAGAATAGTGTGCAATTATGAAAGTGGGAAATAAAACAGGCTGTTTTAAAACAAACGAAAAAGGAAGTAAAGCCCATTTTTGTCGGAACGGTTGTGCCTGCTACTGCAGGCCTAGGTGGTAGTTTCGAACAATGCTAAAATGTAGGGGGGAAACTCATTAGACTTTACCATTGTTTCAAAAAATTAAGAGTTTGGAAAGTTTTTTGAGCGTGCCTGTAAAAACGTTGCCTTCGTGGTGAACCGGTGCACCGACCGCCAGCTAGTTCAACAAGAAAAACGAAAACGTGGCGTTAAACAGTCGTGGACGATAAGATAGGACGGATACAGGCGCCCGTATCTGCCGTATCTTGTCTTCGTCGAAGTTCGTTTTGTTGATTTTTTTTTTCGTCAGCTACAAATTTCGCAGCGGCATATTACCCGCTCCGTTATACGTCCTTCGACTGCGGCATGATCAACGTCAGGTACGATCACGCACTGCCTTCTGTTTCACCGAACACGGCTACAACCAGAACAGGGAGAATTTCGGCTTCCTCGTAGCTCGTAGACGTGTTAATGCATAGTCAAGAAAGCAAATCCCTAAAACCGCTTAAGAATCCAATTGTCATGCCAAGCCCAAGCCAGAAAGGGGGGTCTTCCCATAAACCCGCACGACGACATGGATTACCAGACGCAGTTTCCTCTCTAGTATACTTACTAAGAAACTCTATGGAGCAGGGCGCATCGAGAAAAGTGCTTGTGAATCGCGATCACTTTATTAACGCGATAGCGTTATTAAGCTCATTTTTAGATTCCCCCGTGGCTCCTAGCCGTCCGCTATCAGCTGTGCTCATCAGGCGTCCACGGAAATACGTCACCGCTGCCACCCGGAAGCTACGACTGAACAGCAAGATTCGAGGGCTCCGCTGAACCTGTAATGTGGCGCTACGGCAACAGTAGTTTGGAAAGGGGACGGGGGGGGGGGGGGGGGTGGGAAGGGGGGCTGGAAAGGGGACGGGGTGGGGGTGGGGGTCTGGAAAGGGGACGGGGGGGGGGGGCCAATAATACAACGTCGGGTATACGAAAGAAATGAACGCCTTTTCACCAGGTGCCGCACCTGCGCGGAGACATTTGTTCTATGCCCAGTCGGGGGTACCATGCTCGGCAGACACGTATAGCCATGCCCGCCACTTACGCCATCACACCACAGCATGTTTCCACTAGAAGATAAAAAACAAATTTCAGGAAATTCATGTCCCGAGGCTACTCGTGGGCTCCGAAGCATGTCATTGTGGAAGCCTCCGGAAGAGTTTTGACCCCTTCGGGATCTTTAACGGGTGCCCACATCTCGACACACTGGCGTTTTCGTTTTCTGCTTTCCTCAGAAAAACGACCGCCGCGGCCGGGAATTGAACCAGCGCCCTTGGGCTCAGCAGCGCAACGCCTTACCCGCTGAGGCACCGCGCTGTGTTTTCCTCCGGAACTTATGGCGGCACCAACAGTGGGGAAGCTAACTAAAACAGGGGACAAAGGACTAACGCCACTCTCTCAGAAATAAAAAAGGCACAGATTGAAAGCCGAAAATTGCTAAAATAAAGCCCACTATATAGCGCCTAATAACAAACGTTCTCAAAATACTTTTCAATATTCACATGGTTATATATCCGCTGAAACGTCGGTTTCGTAAACGACAGATGGCGCCACGCGGCCAAGTTAAGAAGCACCCTGAAGATTTGTACGAATATCTTCCCAGAGAACAGTCACGTAAGAATGCTCGGCGGGGTACTAGAAGCGGGTAGTTCCTAACTCGCAATCGCCAAAAGAAAACATTTAGCCAATTATTGCCCACAAGCAAAACGGCCAACCAAGAGGAGAGCAAGAAAAGAGAAACGATGATTAATGCAACCACTGATCATGACCAGAATATTGTAGAGCCTGCCTCACCACAAATTTACCCGCACCAAAGAAAGTGCAAGAAACAGCATCATATTAGGACAGCATATAACGCAGTTCACAACCGCGCAATTTGGACCGTGAGACGAACTAACAAAGGGTGGACCATCAGGAACACAAAATGAACATGCATAAATAGATCTAGAAGAGGACGGCTGTTTACTCGATGTAGGGAATATTCGGAGCGAAGAATGTACTCGTATGGTGGCTAGAAGTGGTCGGGAAGCTCAGGACAATTGCGGGTGAAGGTCAATAGGAGAGGCCTTTACAGTACAGTCGTCCTAGATATGATGTTAGTGACAATGATGCTGAATATGCCCTCAACTTGTGTCTTCCTAACGTATTTCAAGAAATCGGAGAAACCACTCTCCTAGCACCAAGAAAGCGGATGGAAAAAAATCGTGCCAATCCACCCCGTGAATGCGGTTGGAAAGCAAAGCTGTAAACTGCACCCATAACGATTTCCCATGCGACGTCACTTAAATTCCCTCACATCGCTCTACAAATATTAAAACCAGAGAAAAATGAATTGCACTTAACCACACCATTTATTACTTCAAAGAGATATTCTTGGTAAGGTTAAATCAATGCATGATGCATGAACGGTGTTTGGTTGAGTTGTATTGGTGTAGCACAAGAGTGGAAACTTTTTTTATAAAATTAAAGCTCCAACCCGGTGTTAGACGATCTGACTTATCCGTCTCTGTGCCGCGGACAGAGGCGACGAGATTTGCGGCAGAGAAGGAGCAGAAGGACGAAGAAATACTTCTGTTCAGATTTCTGAATGGCCCAGAGTGCAGCCCTGGGGAGTGATTCCTTCTTCTGTGGGGCCCATATGCAGACCGCGCGGCCTGTGTTCTGTCCACCCGCTGAAGCTGGGTAGGTTGAGAGGGCCTGGACAGCAGCATCTCTCATTGCTCTTGTTGGGTAGTTGACGGAAAGAGAGGAGCGTGCTCAGGACTAAAGTCGCACACCCCGATTACGGGGTGGAGTGTTCCTACTTCTGAGCAAAATTTACATTCAGCGTCGTAGCAATTCGGATACATTAGGTGAAGACGCGTAGGCTGTGGGAAGGAGCCCGGTTGTATGAGCCGTAGGGTAGTTTGTTGTTCTCTGGAAACGTCAGGGTAAGGCGAAGGTACGGTCCGTCTCAGAAGGCGGTAATGCTGGGTTATCTCCCTGAACGTGACAAGCGGGTGACTGTCCTCGTGCAGCTCCATAGAACGGGAGGTGAAAGCGCAGGCTTCTTGGGTGGCGCATTTGTTGCCCTCCATTGAAGCGTGAGGGGCTGCCCAGATGAGCTGAATGAAACTGTTTGGGGAGTGGTTTTTTAGCACGCGCAGTGCAGGTGAAGACACCCAACCCGACTGGTAATTCCAGTAGGCTTGCTGGGAATCGGTGACTATCCACCGAACCCCTGGTTGAGTGAGAGCCAGGGTGATGGCTGCCTCTTCTGCAGCCGTTATTTCTTGGGTCCTAAGCGAGGTAGACGCAAGCAGATGCGTTCTGGAGGTAGCCACGATGATGGCGTATTGCTGCCCTCGATGTTTGGAGGCGTCTGTGTAGATAACTGCATGATCTTCACCGAGGGTGGTGTTTAGCGCTTGAGCCCGTGCTTTTCGGTGACTCTCGTCATGGGAGGGGTTCATATTTCTAAGCAAAGGAAGCATCTTTAGTTTTAGTCGCCAAGGGTCTGGGAGTACGTCAAGCGGAGTGACATTCTGGGCTGCCCAGCCAATCTGGTGAAGCATGCGGTTACCCACCGCAGTTCTGAGTCGGACCTTCTGGTTAGAAAGATGGCCTTGTATCAGCTCTTCCACCGTGTTGTGGAGCCCCGTGCTAAGCAGCCTCTGTGTGGACGCACTCATGAGAAGCCCAATGGCATGATCGACCACCTTTCTAATCATTTATAAAGCATCTCTATGTCTTCCTTGTTGAGAAGAAGACAGGGGGTTGACGTAAGTGACTCTCGAGAGGACAAAAGCTTCAATTAATCGAAAGGTACCGGATTATTTTAGGCCTCGCTTCTTCGTGGCAACTCGTCTGATCATATATATGGTTTAACTAATGCTGTTTTTGAGGCGCTGCAAGGAGACGTCACTCTTGGTGTTCGAGACGTAGGTGTTCGAGACGTCACTCGAGATGTAGGCCCAGGATGTTGACGCTGGTGCTTGGAGTGATGGCCTGGCTATCAAGGAGTATTTGAATGTATTCCTTGATTGGGCGTGAGGTCGGACGACAAGGAGCTGTGATTTTTTACGGGAACACTGGAGGCCACAGGCTTTAGCACATTGGCGTACTAGAAGTGAGATGCTATGCACTGGTGTGAGCTTGCTCTAATTTTTGTAACTCTTAGCATATGAGCAAGGTGCGCACAGAGCCGCTAGATGGGCGTGAGTGGTCGCGTGACGCTTTCACGTGGCATTCAGCGAGAACGCAGGGGGTAAACCCGTAGATTTACTTAGTGAGTACACCACCTCTCCTCCCCGTCTTCGCGTGGGCTCGTAGCTAAATCGGTAAGACAACGGGCTCTCGCTTTGTTAGTCTATTAGTTCCAGGTTCGATTCCCGGCGCTGCCAGTAAATTCTTTTATTTGTTCGCTGGAGTTTTCTGGTGACACCAACGGTCGCGAAAGAACCCTTGGGATGTAGAGGTAAAAAGCTTTGCTTTAAAACAAAATCAGGAAGGGCCATCATATACCCCCTCTGAAAAGAAACGGACACTCCAAACATGCACCTCCAAACTGAAAAGACAGGCACCCCCACTCTTTTCAAAAGAAACCACTGCCCGCCATGATGGACATCGCACCGGTCCAGTGAACCCGTGTAAAAACTATCCTCTACCAAAAATATGTGTACCACCCTACACGAGAAGGGGTGGTATGGCAGGCTCAAGTTCAATCGGGGAAAGTGTCAATATCATGAAACACAGTATACACAGACTCCGGGATGTGCGAAAGCACGAGTCCTCAATTGTCGTAGTTGAATACTCTGGCAATCTTTGACTGCATGACCCTCCAACATACAGGAACAAAGTGAAATCCTCTTGGCACTCCGAGCAACGGAAGTATCAAATACAATCATAACATCATTACAGACTCACAAAGGCAAAGGACATAGTTTTCTGGGGGCAGAATACCAAGCGTTTCGGTAAGACATTCCCATCCATAATGTAGAAAGTTAACGTCACCTGGACATACGGATCCAATGGTCTGAAAGCAAACTACGCACTATGCAAGAGGCACACGAACTCGCATACCGGGCTCCTTGTGACCACGACTACCACACTGCCCTCTTCGAAAAACGTTAAGAACGAATCCTCATCCTATGCCTAGGAACACAATCTTTCCCCTTGTTAGAACGAGGTCTCAATGCCGAAGAATCACTCTGTGGACGAAAAAACAACACATTTATCTGAAAATCCATGCGCGTTAAGGTGTTCGGTGATAATATCAGACATTAACTTAGAACTCCTAAAATAGGGGAAACATCCACCCTCTTGCGCGCTACCTAGCAATGTCCAAGGGTATGGCGAGAAGAGAACCAAAACATGACACATTCCACTTCCTCGAGGAATGGGAGGCAGATTTGACCAGCTCGTTACCTAAAGATCAGCACAAGCTGATTGAGAGGGTAAGGGGAGGAGCTGCTGCATCTGGTGCCGTAGACCCGGGTTCCACCTTTGAGCTCCCTGCGTATATATTTGCCCCATTTTCGTAAACCACAAACTACTTCTTCGTGAACAAAGATCTCTCTCTATGAAAAAAAAAAACATCCCCCTAGCGAGGGGCACGGTCAAATGCAGAGCATTTTCGGGGGGCGCACATACCCGATTTTATCTGGTTCGAAAGAAATTGACAGCGAGAGCGAACGCCGAGAACCGCCCCATCACGGCCCGACCGCGCCACGACCGCGCCACGACTACGTCACGATCACGCCACAACTGTTGTTGCTCCCGCGCCAAACTACGACGCATGCGCGCCCCACCTGTTGCTGAACGCGATCCGAGCACGCAGAGGACACGCGAGGAGCAGCGGAGAGCAGGCGAGGAGGAGTGGGGGAGAGGGCGCACCTGGAACGGCTGTTGCGGACGCCGAGGTACGCCAACGCCGGGTGACATCGTGAGTTAAAGAAATGCTCTGCATTTAAAAGCAATATTGTTCAGTCCATCCTAGGAATCACAGAATAAACATTTTTATACACTGACAGTGACTCCTCCTCGCTCAAACTGACCAACACTTCGCATTTGCAACCTCTCACGCTTACATTTTAAGCCACAGAAGCCTCCAGAGCATTTGTCTCTCCTGGAACACAGCGATTAAACCTGGTTGCTAGTCTTTCTCGTTTCGATAACCTTTCCAGCTCGTGAAGCATAGATCGGAAATGCAGCAGCTGCGTACGAACACGCGTTGTGGGAGCCGAAGTATCGTTATCGCGCCGTACATCTTAGGATAGAAAAGTAGATGTCTAACTTTTTTTGTTTTACCTTATATCTGGCCCGACTGCTTAAACCTTGTATTTGAAAACTTACCGCTGTTATTGTGAAAAGGCAGTATTTTGAATCTGTTTATATTTTTGGGTTTATGCTCGCTTTGAACTACATTTTTTTCTCACTTCGCTGATTACTCAACGCGTCGAACCGATTCGGCCCCATGATTTGTCGAACCTGAACTGAACCGGAATAAAATGAATTCACCCTAACCGTTACCGAAGTGGTATTTCTTTCGGTTCGGCACTTTGCATTATATATTACATTGCTGTCGAGAAGTGGGAGCAAGTTTTCATCAGCTCGTTACCTCAAGATCAGCGTGAGCTTATTTAGAGGGCAAGGGAAGGATCTGCTGCATGTGGGGCCCTGGACTTCAGATTCCCCCTTGAGCTCCCTACTGTTTACCCCTTTTCCTGAACGCCAAATAATCTTCAGTAACAAAATATCTGAACTCCCTCCCTCTCTCTTCACAAAAAAGCAAAAATGTTCAGTTCGGCTTAGACATTCGAAAAAAAAACCTTGAAACACTGACACTGACACCTTCTCGCTCAAACTGACCCCGCAGCCGCAACCTTTGACGCTCACATCTGAAGCCACAGAAACGCAGCGGGCCTTTGTCTCTCTTGGGTGACGGGGATTAAAAACCCTCGCTGCTAGCCTTTCTCTCTTCGCTAACATTCAGTGCTCGTGAAGCATAGATCGTAAATACACCAACTGCGTTCGGAAATGCTCCCTGGGAGTCGAAGTTACGTTATCACGTCTTGCATCTTAAGACTCAAACGTTGTCACGTGCAACTTTTTTGCTGCAGTAGATGGTAACCTTTTTACGAAACATTGAGTGTGGCTCCACAAAAGTGGCAGTGTGCTTATGCCAGTTGGCCGGTGCCACGCGCCCGACGGCTCTGCAGGGTCGTCGGGCATACTGATCGTGTGCTTCTATGTTTACGTGTTCGTTAGTAAATTGCCCCCGCCCCCCCCCCCTATCCTGACTGCTCTAAAAAGAATATGCACTAAATTTAAAGGCAAAAGTTAAAATTTATGCGGAGGAAAGTGTGACATCCACCTAACTGCACGCATCCACCTCACTGCACACATCTACCTCACTGCAGTCCTAAATCTGGTCGATCAACACCTGTCAATCACTTCGAGTTGATCAATTCGCTCTCGCGCTACAAACGACTAGCCTCCTGGTTAGCTCAGTTGTTAGAGCCACCGCTCCGGTTAAGCGGTGGTCACGAGTTCGAATCCTGGACAAGGACGAATTTTTCTTCAACTGCGAAGTTTCTGAGAAAGCTGTTTAGCTTTCCTTTGTAGCCGTATGGCTGCAGTGAGGTGGATGTCAAACTTTCCTTCCCGAAAGTTAAAATTCCTGTTAATTTTGCGGTGGACTTTGTCAGCCTCACCCAATCGCAACAAACATACGTCGTAAGTTCATTGCGAGAAAGATAGCTGGTGAGTGACATGGCTATTCTGTTTTACTCATTATATAGCTACTATGAGTGAAGTTTACGTTATAAATGGTGTCAGTGTTATTGTAACGAGGTGATCTTTTGGATGAACCAAACATGCATTTTGGCTTCACGGCCCCTCTAATCGGAACCTTTACAAATCACGTTCCGGTGCGTTTTTGTCTTGCTATATATATTTCACCAATGGCCGTGAGTTCTTTGCCGTGGTTGTCAACGCTGAGCCTTTCTTTCATGATGTACGAAGGAATAAGTTTGCGCAAAAGAGGAGGACGAAGAGACGGGAGGACAAGACGAGCGCAACTTCCGACTTTTTTTGCATTAAATAGCAACACACATATATACCTCCCACCGGTGTTACCCTCTTTCCTATCACCAGTTGCACCACCCGATAAGGCGTAACAAGAATCACAAACCAAATACAACAAACAAAACAACACAATTCGATAAAAGGGCGTAACAAAACAGTATGCACCAGATAGCAGATACTACTTGGACTGTGTACGTCTTCCACACACAAAAAAAAAACGGTGTCGCACTTAAAATCAAAGGCGAACGAATAAAATCAGCCAAAAGGGCATAAACCACTAAGAATAAAATAACATAACACGGGTATAAGAATCGAAGTTAAGAACACAGCTAGCATTTCCGAGACTTATGAAAAGCTAAAACGAATCCAACTTAGAGCCTACACAAGCTTTTTAGCATTAACCGTGTCAACCCTAAAACCAAAGATGAAAGAATAAAAACATAAACTCAGAGCCAAAAGGCATAAAAACGCTAAAAATAGAATAACATTGGTGGAAGATTGCGTCAGCGCGCCCTCGGTAAGCCTCCTACCCACTGAAGTAGCCTTCTTAGAAGGTCATGTTTAAAAGATTTCGATATTTGTAGTCACTTTTATAGCTTTGTTAAATGTTGCAACGCACACTCTGTTTACCACTTCCACCATGTTGTTATTCTATTGTTAGTGTTTTGATGCCTTTTAGCCCTGATTTTATGCTTTTATTCCTTCACCCTTGGTTTTAGGGTTGACACGTGTTAATGCTAAAAAGCTTGTGTAGGCTCGAAGTTTGATTCGTTTTAGCTTTTCATAAGTCTCGGAAACGCTAGCTGTGTTCTTAACTTCGATTCTTATACCCGTGTTATCATGTTATCATTTTATTCTTAGTGGTTTTATGCCCTTTTGGCTCTGATTTTATTCGTTCATCTTTGATTTTAAGTGCGACACGTGTTTTTGTGCGTGTGTGTGTGTGTGTGGAAGACGTACACAGTATAAGTAGTATCGGTTATTTGGTGCATACTGTTTTGTTACGCCCTTTTATCGAATTGTTTTGTTTTGTTGTAGTTGATTTGTGATTCTTGTTACGCCTTATCGGGTGGTGCAACTGGTGATAGGAAAGAGAACACCGGTGGGAGGTATGCGTTGCTATTTCATGCAAAATAAGTTGGAAGTTGCGCTCGTGTTGTCCTCTCGTCTCTTCGTCCTCGTCTTTTGCGCAAACTTATTCCTTTGTACATCATGAACCAACTAGCCAGCAATCAAGTCCTACTTTCTTTCATCGATTGCGCAGCTGTCGAAGTGGGTTCGCGATGCAAGTTTTGATTGATTTATTTAATGTAGGGTTTAAGAGGGTTCAGCAGTGCCGGCCTCCCGTATACAATATATGGACACTTTCAGAAGCCATAAGGCGTCTAATATGTGGCCCAGACTTATGCGGTAAGTGGCAACGTTTTCCGCTGTCGAAAATGGAGGGAATGTTCAGAATAGGTTTTTCATCTAGGATCTTGACTTTTTACAAACGAGTAAGAAATAAGAGCAAGAACATGGGTTTTCGGGGTGCCTGTGTTTCTACACGCCGCATTAAAAATGATCGCCCAAAATCAAAATTCTGTTCCCAACATTCCGTTCTGTTCCCCTTTGGCTCTTATGATTGCATACATGCCTGGTCGAATTATTGAGTAGCGCTGGGCTTTCTGGAAGTTCCGCAGCTCGACAACGCCCGAAATCAAATATCCCGCTCTTGTTGGTGGCTCCAAGAATCAGGAGGAAACATTATTAGGCCGTGCACTGACCGCGTACACGCTGTGGACTTGCTATGTTACTGCGCGGATCGGCATACTTTTGGCATAGAGAAAGAAATACTATGCTTTTGGGCTCATGCGGCGTGCGCGGGAGATTGAAAAAAAGATTGCAGTCGCTCACGGGGTGGGCACCACCGCTTTGATAGAAACTATGCATTGCAGTGTCATCTCGTGCGAGTCGGGTTCCACGTTTATCGGCGTGCGGGGAATAACAAGGTTAGACCGATGGCGTAGGTCGAAGCGGTGCATGTTTTGCTTTTTCGCCGAACGATGGCTTGCTTCCGTAGTAATGCTGTTGTCATGTATTATTAGGGAAGACTAAGAAGCGCTCGCCCGGAGTGATGCAACCCCAAATCTTGAGGGTTCAGCTGTTGCATGTCGTTCATTGCATGGCGGTGTCACTGTGCAAAACTGCAGGAATATTTTTTTTTCTTCGAGGTTGTGAAGGGGGAAGAGGTCAAGGGAATGGTTTCGGACTTGGGTCGCTAAATAAAGTTTATTGGGGCTTCCTCAACTGAGGACGCCAGCCACTTTCCTTATTTTTCTTATTGCTCATGAAAACGTCTTGCCTCTCTCTCTCTCTCTCTCTCTCTCTCTCTCTCTCTCTCTCTCTCTCTCTCTCTCTCTCTCTCTCTCTCTCTCTCTCTCTCTCTCTCTCTCTCTCTCTCTCTCTCTCCGTAGCATAAGGGATAGACATTTCAGGAGGATCCGTTTGTTCAGATTACGGGAAGTTTTTTCTTTAGCTTCAGCTTCGGAATTCTTGCGAATGGTTACTGAGCTTACATAGCCACTTGCGTCTGCACACGCGTACGTTAGCGGAGTAATGTGTAAACTCGCTGACTCGTGCGGTAATTTGAAGCAGGTCTACCACATTATTGTATTTTTCATTATGCGTAGAGATCTTCCTAAATGTAATGGTGCCTTTCTAGAAATCGTAAAATGTAACGTTTTTATTTAATCCATTCCACGCGGAAATTGCCAAAAGGGGCAGACAGAGGTAACTGTGCGAGCCCACAGAATGTTAACTTCACTGTAAATTAAGGATATTAAAGTACAAATTTCAGTCTCCTTATATTAGTTAATGGAAGTTCTTCAGGCAGACCAATGAGTTAATGTTATTGTCGGTATGAAGCTTAATTTTTCTGCAGTTTAAATGCGCTCTTCCAAAATTGCTCCCAAAATCCTCCTTCACACCGTTGCATTTTTATTCCCCAAAACAAAAAATGCACTGTGTGCCGTAGGATGCATTTATACAACGCAGAAGTAAAAAAAGCCATGCTAGGAAGTTTAGTTTAGTCTTTGCAAGTAGGAAATTTGTTTTTTGTTTTTACTTTTCCTGTTCGTTTATCTTTTGTTTTTCATCCCTGCTTGCGCGGTATTTCTTTAATAGGAACTTTGTTTTTATTTCCATTGTTTTTATTGCGTTTAGGGTTCATCGCTTATTTTGATCCTTTTAAAGCATGGATAAACGATTGGTTGTCCTTGACCGTTCACCTGTGTTCGCCTTCTCTCATATTTTTTTGTGTCAATTCACGCAAATACATCTTCTATTTATTTTTGCAGACAGGTCAGTTTGGGTACAAATGAGACAGGAATACTATTACAATATTGCCGCGAAGAAAGCTTTCCGACAAGGCGCCTCCCCCGGCATTGGGAGCGTGCTCTCGTGGCGCCGTTCCACGAAGCCACGTGGAATGCGCGCTAGTGCGGCGGGGCCAGTTTGGAGTGCGACGCTCGTGGGGAGATGCGGTCGATGGTTACGTTGTGGGCACAAGTTCGCCTCAATAATTACAATCCATCCGTGCAACGTCCTGTCGCTACAATATGTTTCCTTGTATCTGCGTATAATACGTATTTTCTATGCGAAAGTGGAACTTGTATGTAGTTGTAACTTGTATCGACGTGTCGAAGCGCAGCACAGTACCAGAGACACAAACTCAGAAGACGCAGAGAGACATGCACACAGCGCACTGTGCGTCTTCTGCTGTGTTCTTCTCCCTCCTTTTGCACTGCTCTTCCACACGCCGTTATGTACCAAGTTACTACCAACTCGCCCAAGCCACTACTCTGCCGAAACTCGTATGCATTTATATGTCCAGTGTGTTCGCTGCAACAGCACTTGCCTTGTTTACGGGGCACTTTCCTCGTCAAGCAGATCAATGGCGTTAGGATCTAACTAAAGATCAAGAACTGCTGTTGTTGACGTTGAAATAAAGGTTTGAGGGATTTGTAATTGTTAAAATGCTTTTTAGCGGGTACTTTGTTTATTTTCCCTTATTTATATTCCATCGGAGCACGCTCGGTGCATTTTTGTTACAGACGAAAGAGCAACCACCGGCAGGCCATGACGGCGACTTGTTAGATTTTGGCCCCTCCATCATGTTGGCGCCATGGCATGTGCTAACTCAGCATAGGTTCTGTCCTCGTGCAGCTGCATTAAATACTACCACCACACTCTTAGTACTGCTAAAAAAAAAGCCTTAAATAGTATTTCGGTTGAAACAGGTTGGAGCTGTTCCACATTATATCTGCGTCTTTCCCCTTTGTTCACCTGTACTTAAATATTCTGGTCCCATACATGGGTGTGTAATTTACGCTGTATGTTAACCGAGGGATTGATGAAGCAAGGCATGTCCAGTTCAGAAAGATACTTTCGTCTTCAAGTAAAATCTGTGAACTCGTTTCAGTTTCTTTTGTAGAGGTCACACATTCCTTCTTTTTTGTGTACGCACCCATGCAACGCTCTTTGTGTTTTTTTATCGCTTATCCTCCGCATTTAAAATGCACTTGGGACGGCGAGATTCAGTGACCCTGTTTATTCAAATTTTTTTAGACCATTTCGATAACTCCGCCTTGGGCTGCTATCCAAGAAGCGCAGTGCAGGCGCGCATGTTTTGGAGTTAACTGTACGACTCCGAAGTGATTCTGGGAACGTCTAATGGACAGGGCGGGTCTGTACCTGATAATGCTACGGTGACGCATGTAGATTCATCGTCATCAACAACAGCCTATTTAGTTTTACTGCAGGACGAAGGCCTCCCCCCTTTACCTCCTCCCGTTTCTTTCCTGTGCTGCCAGAGTCCATTATTTGCCTCCGAATTTTCTTATTTCGTCTCTCCATCAAGTTAATGGCCTTCCCCTTCTTCTAGTGCCGTCTCTCGGTGTCCATTCTGTTGTCCTTATGGTGCACCTTTTGTCCGTTCGTCGTATCACATGGACAGCCCGAGTCCATTTCTTTTTCTTAACCTGAACTATGATATCATCTAAACGAGTTTGTTCCCTAATCCAGGCAGCTCGTTTTCTGTCGCTAAGCGTTACTCCTATTGCACGTTGAGAAGACCTAAGCTTGCTTTGTAATTGTTTAGTAAGTCGCAAAGTTTCCGCTACCTATGTCATCACCGGCAGGACGCATTGGTTGAATAACTTTCTTTTTAGGGATACAGATATCTTACTTCTTATTATTTGCGAGTGCTTCCCGAATGCACCCCATCCCAGTCCTATTCTGTGCCTGATTTTTCTCGTGGTTTGGGTCCGCACTGGCCATCTGGCCAAGGTAGTTATATTCTTGTACTTGTTCAGTGTTTCGTCTCCTAGGCTAAAAAAGGCGCGTTCAGCGTGTTTATTTTTCATCACTTTGGTTTTATGCATATTTATCTTTAGCCCCACAGCGAAGCTCTCTGATTGTAGTTCCTCAGTCATGTTTTGGAGTCTCTCTGCAGATTCACTGAGCAAGACTGTCGTCCGCAAACCTTAAATGGCTCAAGTATTCGCCGTTTATCCATAAGCCTATAAGTTTTCCGAGTCAAGCCTCATGATTACTCTTCAAATATGTTGTGAACAATTTTGGTGAGATGGTATCTCCTTGTCGCACACCCTTTTGGATCGGGATACCATTTTGCTTGTCGGGATACCATTCTACTCTGCGCATTTTTCTATTACTTGGTTGACGACATGGATGTGATCCATTGTAGAGTCTCCTTTTCTGAACCCAGCCTGCTTCCTGAGTTGTTGGAAGTCTGGACTGGTTGTTATGCGGCTAACTACTATCTTGGTAAGCAGCTTGTGTACAACCGATAGAAGGCTGATGGGTCTGTAGTTAAGATCTTTATCTCCCTTCTGGTGAATTAAAACTATGTTGGCGTTTTTCCAGGCTTTTGGTACTTTTAAAGCCCTTCAACACTCTGAGTGAGAATAGTTCAAGCTTTTCTAGTATATCTCCACCCTCTTTCAGAAGGTCTATCGTTATGCCGTCCTCGCCTGCAGCTTTCCCTCTTTTCATGCCCTTAAGTGCCTTTTCTACTTCCTCCCTCGTTACTGGTGGAACATCGCAAGCAACGCTTGTAGGCCCGGCACTTTGCCCCGCTCCAGCGTCGCTGGAGTATAGCCTGGAGTAGAATCGTTCTGCGATTTTTATTATCTCTTCCATATTGTGCGTAATGTTACCCTGTTCTTTAAGTGCGTACATCGTCTCTGCCAATAGCCAGCTTCCTCCTTGTCGCCTTCAAGCTTTCTCCTTATTCTAACGTTTCCTCGATGGCCGCCATCTTGTACGCACGAATGTCATTTGTTTTACTTCTGTTTATCAACTTTCACAGCTCCACTAGTTCAGTCATGATTCACCGTACTCGACAATATCATCACCATCATCCTAATTAACATCATCATCATCACTAGCCTATCTAAGCCCACTGCAGGGCAAAGGCCTCTCCCATTATTCTCCAAATACCCCGGTCCTGTGCTAACTGCGACCAATTTATCCCCGCAAACTTCTTGATCTCATCTGCCCATTGGTGCGACCGAGTGGGGGCACCCGATTCGAGCTCCGTGGCCTCCGACATACGAGTGGTAGCGTGTATGATGCGAACGGCCAGCCGCTGTTGCAGCCGTGAAGAAGTCCCGAAGCCGTAGGCTAACGTAACTGTTTACTTCATAGCGAGAGGTGAGCCGATGCCAAAGAACAATGCCCCGACGGGCGAGGTTAAATTACAGGACTCGAGCAGAGCGACAGCATCGATTCGCTGCTCTAAAAGGAATGGTTTACAGCGCTTGCGGGGGTCTATTTATACCCAAAAGCGGTAACGGTCAAAACGCAACAAGCTGCAACACGCCACGAACGTCACACACACACAACGCTCTTTCCAGAGTTCGTAAGCCGTTCATAGCCTCGGCGCACGTTGAGTCCGGGAGAGGGGAGAGAGGACTCCGCTGAGTTCGCGGGGCCTCTGTGTCCTTGAAGAGTGTGGAAACGAGCCTCGCTGGCAGCCGCCGAAGTTTTGAAATGCGCCGAAAGCGAAGCGTCTGCCTCGGCTTGTCGAAACTTGTCACCGACATGGTGGCGCCTGTTTTCGAAGGCGCACGCAGTGGTTTCGCCGCAAAGCCGAGGAGAGATGCGGGACATTACGGCGGCGCTGGCCGATTCGTAACAGCTTCTCCGCCGGGGGTCCGAGATCCCGATGGATAAGGGTCTTCAACCGTTGTCCGGAGGGATGCTTTCGAAGTGAAGTGCTCGGCAGACGCTCGACTCCAGGCCTTGGCTGTACGACACCGTGCTGGAGCTTCACCGGGCCGGTCACGGGAGGAGTAGTGGCTCCCCAAGAACATCTCTGGCTTGGTCAGGCAAGCAACAGAACACAGGAAGACACAACCGCATCGCCGGCAAGTGCGAAGACAAATCCACACTGAAGATCTACCAGGCTTTTAGTTGCGATAAAATACGCTAATAACTAACTACACTAGTTATATTCCAGCAGTACTTTAGACAAGTGAACAAACCTGAAAGTTGACATTTCGCGTTATTGGAAATGTCCCACACACACAAAAAGTGTAATCGTAAAGTGCGAAACCTGCTCCAGGAAAAACAATGAAATTGAGAAAGTCAGGCGTCTACAGGCCACTTCTCGCGCTGAGAGCCGCGATTTGAGCTCTCGTCATTGCTCCGTGCTTTCCCCAATTTGTACCGCACTTTAGGTGCGACCGTTCTCTGAACGCTGCTGCGACCGCGTGAGAGGACACCGGCCGTTCTCTTCGACAACAGTCGAGCGCGCGGAGGAGCGAACGAAAATTTCCAACGTTCAAACGAGAGGCGCGCACTCCTTCTTGGAGGCGGCGTTCCCTTGGCGCGATGCGAGCTCACGGCTTTACCCCTTGGCGTGCCCGCACTGAAACACGCGCCGCAAGTACCCGCGGAAGTTTTTGCTATCTCCTCGTTGCTCGCCTTTTTACGAACGCGTCCGGCAAGCGAACATCGGAACGCGTTTGCGTTCTCTCCTCTCGGCCGGTCGGTTCCCGACTTCGGCTCAGCCACAGGCGACACCGGAACCTCAACTAGCTCAGCTGATGTTGGCCCATCGTCGGGAGCATCAGCTGGGAGTGACAAGGGCACGACGTGCTCACTAGACACCTGGTAGCTTCGAACAGACCCTATCTCGGCGTCCCTCGCCTTTTCCGCAACACCCTCAGTAAGCGAACACCGAAGGGTGTTTTCGTTCTGTCTTGCGGCTGTCAAGGCTACACTAGATCCAAGCTGCCCTGTCTCAAAAGACGGCTCAGCCGCCCGTGTCACCGGAATCTCAACGACCTCCGCTGACCGTTGCTCAAAGCCGGTTACCTGAGCTGGTGGCATGACGGAATCGGCTTGCTCAGTGGCGAGATCGTCATTTCTCCCAACTGAACAGTGCAAACCGTTCAGTGCCTTGACTGCAGGCTTTCCCACTACGTCGCTCGTTTCCGCACTACCGTCCGAAGGAACAACTTCCGTTTCAGCGGACTTGTGCGGCCTCTCGGTAACCTCATGGTTTACGCACTCCAGCGAAACCTCGCTATCTCGCGAAATGTTCACGTTCAAGTCGGTAGCCGTTCCCAAGGCCTCCCGTGAATCTGAACCGTCCGAACACTCCGCCGAGATCTCCAAGACAAACGCCGACACATTATCGCACTCAGTGGACACGCACTGCCCTCTGCCGCCTCTGCCGACAGTCTGAGCTAATGCGCCGTCGTTATCTCTCTCAGCAACCTTGCTGCGCTGCTGGGCCGCAACCGTCGCCTCCGACTCGCGCTCCCGAGCGTCTGCTACTGGCAGCGCTGGCACGGTGCTTTCCTCGACAACGAGGTCTTTCTCGAGCAACAATTCTAACTCGGGCTTTCTGAGCTTCGCTTTTTCGCGCAAGAGTTGAATGTCGTGCTCTAGTGCCTTACTCTCCCGTTGGAGTGTCTCTCGCTCGAGCCCCCTCCTTTCCCGTCGGATTTGCCTGAGCTCGAGGTCGTACCCTCGCATCTTTTCCTCGTGTTCCTGCTCTCGTTTTCTTTCCTCGAGTTCCTCCTCTGCAGCCAGACGTTTAGCCTCTGCCTCTGCCTCTGCGGCCTGACGTTTCGCGGTCTCCCTGCCATTGACCCGCTCAATGCATTCAGACAGCTCGTCATCGTCAGCCCCAACAGCGAGCCTGTATCAGCTCTGGCTTTCTCAGCGCGTCCGTAACATCCAAGCGCAACTCTTTTGCGATTTCGGCGCACGTTAAAGATCCCCAGGTTATCAAAATTAATCCGGAGCCCTCCACTACGGCGCACCTCATCGCCTGCGTTGCGTCGGCGCGTTAAACCCAACAATCAATCAATCAATCAAGCAACTCTTTTGCAAGCTCCAACAACCGCGGTTTTTTCAACGCCTTCAAATTCATGGCCGGTCTAGAGTACTGCTTTCCCACTTCTCCAAAAATGTTTTGTGCGAATAACCTACGCGACAAAAACACACGCCCTACCAGCTATCCTCAGAAGCCTGGTAAAACTCAGTGAAGGAAAGTCCCGCACTCACCCTTGACCGCCGTGAATTCTGCGAAGTCCGAAGCCGCCTTGACGTCCGTGGTGTTGGGTCTCGCACCGCTGGCTCCAGGTGTTACGAAGTTGCCATTCGACCGCTGCCAACCAGTTGTTGCCACCGGGAAGGCCAACTGCAG
Organism: Haemaphysalis longicornis; assembly: GCF_048455015.1. Classification (NCBI taxonomy): domain Eukaryota; kingdom Metazoa; phylum Arthropoda; class Arachnida; order Ixodida; family Ixodidae; genus Haemaphysalis; species Haemaphysalis longicornis. Next base: position 256,100,604 of record NW_027526203.1, read on the forward strand.
CCGGGAAGAGGTCCAGAGCTGATAGGCCAACGTAACTTTTTACTTCATAGCGAGAGGTGAGCCGAAGCCAAAGAACAATGCCCCGACGGGCGAGGTTACAATACAGGACTCGAGCAGAGCGACAGCATCGATTCGCTGCTCTAACAAGAATGGTTTACAACGCTTGCGGTGGTCTATTTATACCCAAAAGCGGTAACGGTGAAAACGCAACAAACTGCAACACGCCACGAATGTCACACACACACACACACAACGCTCTTTACAGAGTTCGTAAGCCGTTCATAGCCTCGGCGCACGTTGAGTCCGGGAGAGGGGAGAGAGGAGAACTCTGCTGAGTTCGCGGGGCCCCTGTGTCCTTGAAGAGTGTGGAGACGAGCCTCGCTGGCAGCCGCCGAAGTTTTGAAATGCGCCGAAAGCGAAGCGTCTGCCTCGGCTTGTCGAAACTTGTCACCGACATGGTGGCGCCTGTTTTCGAAGGCGCACGCAGTGGCTTCGCCGCACAGCCGAGGAGAGATGCGGGACAGTACGGCGGCGCTGGCCGATTCGTAACACCATCTAACTTTCTGCCGCCCTCTGCAACGCTTGCCTTCTCTAGGGATCCACTCTGTTACCCTTACTGACCAACGGTTATCTTGCCTTCGCATTACATGCCCTGCCCACGTCCATTTCATTTTCTTAATATCTACTAATATATCCTTTACACGCGTTTGTTCCCTGACCCACTCCGCTCTCTTCTTGTCCCTTAATGTTACACCTATAGCGGTGGTGTAGAGGTAGAGCATCCGCCTCGCGTGCAGAAGGACCGTGGTTCGAATCCCGGTGTCGGACAATTCCCACCGGCTTTAAAAAAAATCCGCGTATTGATGGAATTGCAGAAAGTGGCTTGGGGTGCGGCCTGACCCCGGCGACCATTGCCGGTAACGCACTCCCTCACCAGAGCAGGATTGGCCACCCTGGTGTAGTAACGGCCCCAACCTCCCATGAACACGCCAATATCATCTTATGGGGCTACAAAATAAGTTCCTTCGTTTGCCTAGCTAGTGTTCCAGTTTGCTTCCTACTGCTGCTTCTCCATTAGCCGCTGCTACAGTATAAGGTACAGCCGTGAGCTGAAGTAAACGGACCACGGGAGCGGTGGCCAAAACTAATCGCTGCGCCGTCTGGTTGCGCGGCGCCTGCTGTCGAGACCGCGCACAGCGCAGGCGCGGCCTACCAGCACAGCACACATGCCGCTATCGCTCGCCTCTTCACGATTGCCTCGCGCTCCGATAAATTGACGCCAGGGGAACCGCGCGGCCCTTTGGCTGTCTGCTGTGGAAACGGCGCGCTGGCGCAATCGGCGGCAATGCGGACCCGCTGGCAGAGTTGGCGCGCTGGGGATTATCTCGTGCTTGTAGCTTTTTTTTTTTTTTTTTTTTTGCACCCCCCCCCCCCTCCGCCCCCGCGTCATATATTGAAGCAGATAATGAAGCAAAAAAAATTCACTGAATGAATGAATGAATGAATTTATTGTAATCAAGGAAAGGAAAGACCACCAGCAGGCGTAGTTTGTCTCACCTAAGGGTGGACACCGGAACGCCTGCTGGTGTGGGGGGGTGTGGGGAATGGGGAAAACAGTTGTACAGGTAAGGGAGGATAGAGAGAAGAGGTTACATATACAAGTCTAACAGGACATACATGTACAATATATACAAGGTAAACACTTTTTTAAAACACGAAGACAAAAAAAAACACAAGAAAAAAACGTAGCACCCACACACACACCGTTTAGTTTATGTGGGGAGAAAGCGTAGAGCCGGGAGGAGTCCTGAGGCATCCAGGTACGACCCCAGGGCTTCATGGACTCCGTCCCGCTCTCTGGCACTGCCTGGCGGCCACAGAAATTCTTGGAGGGGCCGAGCCCCTCCCCCGAAGGCGGCCAACAGTTCGGTCCTCCCTGCCACAAACTGGGGGCACTCCAGGACCAGATGTGGCAGGGTCTGGACAGCCGCCCGGCAGTGCTGGCACGACGGGTCATTGATGAGTGCCAGGCGGTGTTTTCGCTCGGCTGTCCACACGCACCCCACGCGTAGGCGCAGGACAGCCGAGCGTTGATGTCTCGGCATCCGTGAGGCCCGGACGGGTGGTGGGGCCTCTCCAGCTGCCAACCTCGGGTCCGGATGCTGGGCCCGTACATGTCGCTGTATCAGCAGGCGGGCGTCATCCGCAGCTGCGTGGGCTGCCGTGGGCGTCGGCGGCCAGTTCGTCTGCAGTCGAAGAAAATAAGTCAAAACACCATCTTTGTCGGTTTTTAAGGATAGATACGAAATTATAGGCGTCCTGAGGATGCCAGCGAAGTTGTAAAATTATTGATACTAAGCTTACATTAGGTTTTGACACATACTGCTGTGTTTAGGTATGTACTGCAATGCTTTATGAAACTTCGTTTGCCGTAGGCGGGATATGTGTCATTTCGCAAGTGTTCGGGGAAATCTAGCTTTGCAGTCTTTTCAAGTTCGAGGCACCGACACATACATTTAATGTTCAAAAACTGCGTTGCGATGTGCGGTACCATTGAATCCCGTTTTGAAAGCCCGGCGATTATTGAAACGCATACAAACTACAGTTTTCAATGCCATTATTTGCACTTGAAAACAGTATTGACAGTTCTCGCGCACTTCTGTGACAGGAGTTGAAATTGAAGAATTTCAACCAAAGAGGGATCGGTCAGTCGATCATTTAACATAAAAAGATTACTAGCTTACGGTCGACGGCATGCGCCAGCAAACGACGGTATAATTTAAAAAAACTTTATTTACACGTATTATTTTACAAAGCAATGCACAGGGCCGTCATTCTCAGGTGGGGGTCCGCAGAGAAAGGTCGGTGAAGACACGTCCGACTCCGTGGGTCCCTCGGCGATACTCCCAAGTTCCTTTTTTTTCCAAATCCTGCCGTGAACTAAGAAGAGTGGATTTGCCGCCTTGTATGCTAGAATAACTTCTCCGCACAGCACAAATTTTAAAGCTGGCTTTTTGCACAACGTTTCAATTATGCAAAAAAGCCACACTCAAAAGGCGGGCATAAAGAGATGTGTATGAGTGACTTTGCCTGCAAGGGTTTATTGTGTGACAATACGACACGTATGACTATATTTCATCGTGGCGTCGCCCACCACTTTTGCAAGCCAACAAGGAGTCCTCGGTACGCGACTGGCCGAGTACCACTGACATAAAAAATCAGAGGTCAGGCAAATCCCAAGTCCTTCAGGCAGCCCTACTTCCTTCACAACGCCATGCTCTTAAGTTTAATTACAGAACTCCCGCCTCCAAAAGAGACGTCACAGCGGATAGTGAGGAGGACCTATATCAATTAACCGATACTAGGACGCTGATCGGCCAAAAATGCAGTCAATTGTGTACACAGATTGCCATATGACCAAATTTTAGCTCGCACTCTCATGCGGAAACTCCAAGGTGTTTATCAAAAACACGCTACCGAAGAAACAACACAACAGATCTTAATTGAGAAACTTGCGCCACTCAACAATCAAACCTCGGGTGCTCCGTATGAATTCCCAGCCATGCAATGCACGCCTAAAATTAAGTTCTGCGCAGAAAATTCCCTTCTCTGATAGCCGGCGCCGGCATTCAAAGAAGACTGGCTGCGCGCGCATTACAAAAGAGCCATCACTCACTCCTTCGTCAACATATATCTGCGGTAGTGGCTACAGCCGTAGACCCGCGACAAATCGAAACGCGACTGCGTAGTTTTAGCAACATAATCCCCGTGGACACATTTTCGCGTTCACCCCGTTTAAACCTCCTGACCCTTCGACTGACCTCACAGTTCTCGTGTGTTTACTGGGAGCTTCTATCTACCATGATCCTTATAACACCCTCAAAAACAATTACCGTCGCCTCCCTAACACGGGAGAAAAATAGTGCCACTCAAGTGACAAAAACACTGGTAAAAATGTTATGCACTTCGCCAGCTCACCTCCGCCCGTTTCGGGCATAATACGCGACATCCAGACTTTCCTAGATGCGACGGAAGGCAGAAAACGTTCCCACACGTGTGCTCCGCACCCCCAACGCACATCAGCCCAGCCGACATACAACCAAATAAACAAACGATCAAAACAAGCAAAATAGCCCGTACACAAGCACCCACGATGGTCGGCCCTTTTTTCGGATGTATTTACTACACTGCTTTCCCGCTGTGACCTTGTGATACCTAAGAACAGAAAGGGCACGAGCCGTATACGCAGCCACAGCACGCTATGTGTGACAGCGTAGAACCATTGCCGCATATCAGGTGAGTCGCACCATTTTCAATATAGGGCAGTGCCCGGCAGTGCTCCTCTAACTGCTCGGCGTGATTCCCCTGGCGCTGATTTATGGAAAAGAATTAGTCGCGAAGAAGCAAGTGATAGTGGCATGCATGGAAAACTGGTTGGCAGCGCCTGCGCTGTGCGAGGTCTCGACAGCAGGCGCTGCGCAACCAGATGGCGCAGCGATTAGTTTTGGCCACCGCTCCTGTTGTCCGTTTACTTCAGCTCACGGCTGTACATTTTTCCTTTCACGTTCTGAATGGAACGTTGAAAGGCAGTTTCAAGGAAGTGACAGAAAATATTGCGTTCAATTAGTCTGCATGGGTCTTTCCAGGGTCCGAGAGAAAGCAAGAGCGCATCAAAAGCAAGAGCGCATCATTGAGAAGTCTACAAACACTTGCGGAAGTGTTTGTCAAGTTCTCATCGAGTTCCGCCTGACGCCCTGTTTTATTAGATGCGACGCATCTCTTGCTCTGAGGCATGTCCCTCCTGCGTCGTCGCGGCGTTGTCCGCACGCCACCTGTGCATGCGCGACTCTCCTCCGCTCGTCTCTCCGACAGCTGTGCGCAACGCTCTCACTCCGTCGCATTAGCATAACAGCAACAGCTGCGCGCGCTTCGCTGCGCTTCCGGCTGCTCCGGTGCGAAAGTGCGAAAGTGCGCGCCTCTCCTCCGCTGTCTACTCTCCTTCAGGCGCTGTGAATATAAAGCGGGTAGCGCACTGTGGCGGTTCAGTCAGCGCTCGCTCTCGTTCGACTCAGCGTGACTTGCTTGACGACTTCCTGCTTGGCTTGATTCTTCCGATGAAGACGTCATGGAAGCGACGGTCCCTTCAGCGAGTGGGCTGACACAATCCAATACCAGCGTCAGCGCAAACGCTCAAGGCAACGTTACGACCACCGAATTACGCCCATCTTCCCGCGTATGAGAACACCCGCATGTAATGGAAAAGCATCATACGCGTTCACAACACGTTTCACCCGATTTAGAGAATCAACCAAATGGCAACGCCAATTGAACCCTCCGATGCGTAGCATCACATCAGGGTTCCCTCGCGGGAAGACTCTTGTTTCGGGCGTGATGTTCTTTTAATTATTGAGGGCATTGCTGGAAGTTCATTTTGTCAAGTTTTTTAAAGTTTTTGGGACGTGTCCATTTCGAGTAGGGCACAATTGGGTATTTTGTCGTATTTATTTTTCTGTACATTTTAACATCGAAGCTCCGGTTTCACAGCAACAACAGGGCCCAAAAATATTGATAAATGATCGTGCATGTGTGGAAAAACTTTTTAGCTGAATTTTTTCTGCTTTCGGGGGTGTTTTGTTTATTGAGGAAGGCTGCTAGATTCACGGCCAACAAAGTGTACAAACACGTACTATTTTATTTATTTGAAGTGCTCACCCACAGTGCTGTGCCTTCTCGGGTGAGGTACTGAGTAAATGAGGATAAGGCATACAGAGAGACATACAGAGTGACAGACGATATAAGCAAGGGTATTGAGTCAATAATGGGTTAAATAATGGTGTATGTGTACAGGGTGTTTCAGGGAGACTTTAAGTAATAAAAATGGGCTTTTGCAAGTAAAAATTGCTTTTCTCGCGCTAAGTGATCAAGGGCTGTGGCGGCTGCTATAAAAAGGGTACCAAGTGCTATTTAGGTGATTATGTAACTAGACTTGTTTAATTACCTTTTTTAATTATTCGAAGTTAGGTGTCTGGTCCTAATAAGGAAATTGTACAGGATCATAAGTTCATCCGGTATCGGTTATTAGATTTCCGAAATCGTAATTGCGTGCAGAGGTACAGCGCTCAGAACCTCGCGTCTCCAGATGCACGCAAAGGGCTCCAGGCGGAGCTGAGCGCCGCAAAGCCGCGCCCACCACCCCATGTCACTCGGAGCTGAACATTTCACACGTACACCGAGCTTTATCTTCGGCCCGATACGAGGCAAGGGGCTACCTGAACATGCGAAAGGCCGGTGGCTCAGTTGCTAAGGCGTTCCGCTGCTGAGCACAAGGCCGCGGGTTCGATTCCCGGCCGCGGAGGCCGCTTTTCTGATGGAGGCGAAAAGCAAAAACGCCCGTGTGTACGAGATTTCGGCGCACAATAAAGATCCCCAGGTGGTCAAAATTAATCCGGAGCCCTCCACTACGGCGCGCCTCATCGCCTGCGTTGCATCGGCGCGTTCAACCCCACAATAATAAATAACATGCGAAAGGCATCTGATAGCCGGATTTGTAGATTACAAAGTTATCAGTTTCTTTTACTTTTATTTTCTTTCACATTATTTGTGCACGAACCGTGACCGCCGCACGCGAATGACCAAATGACGGCAGGTCGCGGCCGCACTCGGAAATCGTTTTTACAAGTCATGCCTGGGCGGGCGAGGAGGTTCCAGCGGATCGATGATGCACACGACGCCGCGTGCCTGTTTTCGGGCGAAAGATAAAAGCCTGGTGTGCGTGTACGCGTACAGCTCCTAGTGACATGAGCGTGTGGTAGTGGCTTTGCAGCGCTCAACCTCCGTCCGGACCCCGTTGCGAGGATCTGGAGAGCTGAGGCTCTGAGCGCTGTAGATCTGCACGTAATTACAATTTCAGAAATGTAATAATCGACGCCAGATAAATCACGATCCTCTATAATTTTCTCATTGCAACCAAGCACCTGACTAGAATTAAAAAACATTTTTCCTTCAAAAGCCCATTTTTAAAAATTGCTAAAATCTTCCATGAAACTTCCTGTATACGAAAGTGGAGTATGATCAGACAAGACAGACATTTTCTCAACAAGAGCTCAGAGGTCCTGTGTAGACTATGCATTTGCGTTAGCATCTAACCCCGCACGGGGCACTTTGAGCAATCTTGGTGACGGTGTTGGCGACACTGCGTACCCCGAGCCCCCATACATAAGCTGGATCCAACCGTGGCGATGTGTTTTAAGGTGAAGGGTAGAAACCTCAAACGGTGGCCGTCGGAGCCCAGGTCAAGCTCCGGCGGATGGGCTCCCTGTCTGTCTACCAGGCAGGGAGCTCCGGGACCTCTTTGACTACCAGGGTAAGGTCAAAGAAGAAAGTACCCTCGTCTCCCTGTTTTTATACTATGCTATATGGCATTTTCAAAACCCCCCCCAAACGTGATCGGCCCCCGAAAAGGGGCCGCACCGAAGTTTCTTTTCCACCACTTCCTGACTTGAGTCCTCCGAAACCGAACAACTATCCTCGCTTCATCGTGATGGAATCTGTAGACCAATCAAAACCTCTTCCTTCACAGTCGGTATTTCTGATTTCAAAGTTTCTTGACGGTATTGTTGGAAGGTCGTATAAGGCCAAAAAACATCGAACCGGTGAAATTCTTGTCGAGGTCAGTAGCCAGGATCAGGCCAAAAAACTTCTTGCTCAAACCAGCATCGCCGATCTGCCAATCCGAGTCACGCCCCACCGCAGCCTAAACAGCTCCCAGGGCGTGATTTCCGAGTATGACCTACTAAATGAATCTGAAGCTGACCTGCTGGAGGGCCTTCGTAGTCAGGGCGTAACAGCGGTCAGGCGCATAACCATCCGCAGAGACGATAAACAAATACCGACAAAGCACCTCATCCTAACCTTTGACAAGTCCACCCTTCCAGCATTCATCAACGCAGGCAGGGACGGATCCAGGCTTTTTCTGAGAGGGGGGTCAGCTCCTATCAGTGATGATGATGATGATGATGATGATGATGATGAGCAGGATGAGGATGAGGAGGAGGAGCCTTATTTATTCACTGAAATTTGGGGAAAGCAAAAACACAAGGACTACAAGTCATCAATTCACCTTTTTCTGCGACCTGAGTGGTCATCTTCTTGGGGGTTTAAATTCAAAAATTAAGGAAGGGGTCAGGACATCCGGACCCCCCCTCTGGATCCGCCAATGAACGCAGGTTACATCCGATGTTCAGTCCGGCCGTACATCCCGAACCCGCGGCGCTGTTTCAAGTGCCAACGGTTCGGGCACGGCACAAACTCCTGTCGCGGCCGACTTACCTGCGCAAAATGCGCCCAGCACGACCACCCGTCCGACAACTGTAACGTTCAAAAATTTCTTTGCGTAAACTGCCAGGGTCCACATGCGGCCTGCTCCAGAAAATGTGAAAAGCTTCAATTAGAAAAGAAAATAATCAACATCAAAGTCACTGAAAACATCACCTTCCCAGAGGCGCGAAAGAGGTTCGCCTCTTTCCCCCTGGGGAGGTACGCCGACGCAGCTCGCCGGTGGGCGGAGCGGCGTCTTGTTTCGGCGGGGACCCAGTACCGAGAGTCGGACTTGCCCCCCCCCCCTCCCCCCCCCCCCGCGTCGGGTTGCCTCTTGCAGCCCAACCCGCCTCCGCACCGCTCGCTGAGCGCGGCGTGGTGGCATCCACGTCCGGTGGGGATGCTGCTGCACCCACCGTTTCCCCCTCTCCACCGGCCCGAAGCACACGCGAGGGCCCGGTGGAGATGGAGGCGGAGGAAACCGCAGCAATTTCCACCTCCGCCGCACCACCTGTGCCACCCGGGGCGCTCCTGTTGCCCTCGGCGGTCGCGGCTCAAACGAAGGGCACCGCAAAGGGTGCCAAGTCGGGGGGGTCCGCTACGCCGGGTACCCCTTCCAAATCTGATTATGAGATGGATGTGGGACCTTTCCTGTCTGCTTTGCAGAGGAAGGAGCGGGTCCCTCCATCTAAACCTCCAGAGAAGGCAAAAAAGCCCCTCCCAAGAGTGCAAGCCCCGAAAGACCCTACATAAATAGTCACACTCCAGTAGCTCTAACACATCATAATGGGCAGAGAAAACATAGTTCAATGGAACTGCAGAGGCCCTCTGAATAATCTTGACGACGTGCATGAGATTCTGCATGCCAATCAGCCAAGTTTAATGTGTGTCCAGGAAACACATCTGAATTCCAAGCACGCAAATTTCTTGAATAGTTACCTGGTATACAGAAAGGACAGGGTTGGCTCTACACACTCTTCTGGCGGTGTGGCCATAATCGCCCGCAAATCCTTAGCATGCCACCCTGTCACCTTGAACACCATCCTTGAGGCTGTAGCCGTCCGCACAATAATATTTAATAGGTTGATAACGTTATGCTCCATCTACATCTCTCCTGATCTTGCACTTCTGAGCTCTGACTTTGAGGCGCTGGTCGACCAGCTGCCTGAACCATACATCCTAACAGGCGACTTCAATGCACACAATTCTCTTTGGGGCTCTTATCGTACTGATGCCCGAGGTCGCCTGATAGAGAAGTTTTTAACATCCTCTGGAGCATGCCTTTTCAACAAGAAACAGCCTACATACCATAACATAGGACACAATACATACTCAAATCTTGACTTGGCTATTGGTTCGGCAGTTCTCTTTCCTCTTCTCGAGTGGGGTGTGGGCACCGACCCATATGGCAGTGACCACTTCCCCACTTCACTAACATATATAGGTAAAGGCCCAAGCAGTTCATCTTCCCATAATAGGTTCAATGAAGCACGAGCTAACTGGAACACATTTACAGAGACATCCAAACTACACCACACATCCATAGGACACCTACACGTTGAAGAAGCTACCCAACTCCTCACGGCGCACATCATCGACGCCGCCGAAAAGTCCATTCCCCACGCCTCTGGTGCCCCGAGAACCAGAGGAGGCCGTGGTGGAATGAGAACTGCAGGTGGGCGCGAGAGGCCCAGAACAAGGCGTGGGGGATCCTTCGTCGGTACCCTACATCGAGTAACCTCCTCTTGTTCAAACGGGCCAAGGCGTTCGGAAAACGTGTGCGCCGTGAGGCAAAACGAGAGTTGGCACACCTTCTTGACATCCATTAATTCATGCACGGACACACACAGTCTGGACACGTATACGCAAGCTCAAAGGACAACAGACACACAGCCTGCCCCTGGTTAGCACAACAGGGGACACACTTGAAGACCAGGCTAACACACACTTCGAACACGTGTCCAGTTCAGCACACTACACAAACACTTTCATGAAACACAAAACATCTGCAGAAAAGAAGTCCCTGCGTGATACAAAGAAGTCGCAAACTTCCTACAATTCTCCATTTTCAATTCATGAGCTGAAGGCTGCTTTGACCACATGTAAACATTCAGCTCCAGGTGCAGATAAGATTACATACACAATGATTCAACACTTACACTCAGACACCCTTGAAACATTCCTACTTTTATACAACAGAATATGGCTTCGGGGCACATTCCACGCTCTTGGAGGGAGGCCATAGTAGTGGCTTTCTTAAAGGAAGGGAAGGACCCTTCCTCTCCTGCCAGTTATCGTCCCATTGCCCTGACAAGCTGCCTGTGTAAGCTCTTTGAGAAGATGATAAACGGGAGACTCGTGTACTTCTTAGAGTACAATGGTCTACTCGAGAGCTGCCAGGCAGGCTTCAGGGCGGGGCGATCTACCAACGATCAACTCGTTGCATTAGAGGCGTATATAAAAGATGCTTTCCTTCATAAGCAGTACTGTATGACAGTATTCTTTGATCTAGAAAAGGCGTATGATACTGCTTGGAGGTATGGTATCCTCATCGATTTGAAGTCCTTTGGCATATCGGGTAACATGATGAACACGCTTGCCAGTTACATGTCCGAAAGAACGTTTCGCGTGCGAGTTGGAACTGCACTCTCTAGGGTTCATGTGCAGGAAAATGGAGTGCCACACGGTGGAGTTTTAAGTTGAACCCTTTTTATTGTGAAAATGAATTCCCTTAGGAAGGCATTGCCACCGTCGATTTCCTGCTCAATTTATGTAGACGACGAACAATTATCTTTTAAGTCTTGTAACCTGTCTGTCTGCGAGCGCCAAGTCCAGCTTCGTGTTAACAAGATAACTGGCTGGGCAGACAGCAACGGTTTTAAATTTAATCCAGGGAAGTGCACTTGTGTTTTGTTTTCCAAGAGGCGTGGCATCCGGCCGGATCCTGACATTCAACTCAATGTCTTGATTCCTGTCAAAAAGGAACACAAGTTTTTAGGCATAATCTTTGACGAAAAGCTCACATTCATCCCACACATAAAACAACTAAAACATAAATGCTTAAAAACAATGAATATCCTGAAGGTTATCTCGCACATCTCTTTTGGTGCTGACAAACAACTTCTTTTACGTGTTTGTACCAGCTTGATAGGTTCACGATTGGACTATGGTAGCGTTGTCCATGGGTCAGCCACTAAAACATCCCTCAGAATGCTGGACCCTGTGCTTCATCTAGGGCTCCGCTTGGGGTGTAGTGCCTTCCGGACTAGTCCAGTTGAAAGCCTGTATGTAGAGTGCAACAAATGGAACCTACAACGTCAGCGAGCATACACAGATCTCCTTTATGCTTTTAAAATTTCATTCATGCCTCGCCATCCTTTTAAATCAGTTTTTCATGATACATCGATGACTGAACTCCTTTTAAATCTACCATCGTTCTCTGCGCCCTTCTCTTACAGAGTTAGAGAGGAAGCGTCAGAGCTTGCTGTCTCCTTTTTAGATACAATCCAAACCTCTCTAACAGATTTATAGCACCATGGCATCTCCGCCTTGTATCATGCGACACATCTTTCACACATTTAGATAAAAACCGAGCTCCCACATGTGCAATTCTGCAGCACTTGTATTTGCAGCAGAAGTATCAGTGTTCTGAATTTTATACGGATGCCTCTAAAACCTACACCTCGGTGTCCTGCGCGGCGCATGGGCCCGGCCTTAGTGTCACGAGAACTCTTAACAGTAATACAAGTATCTTTACGGCAGAGGCTTATGGTGTACTTCTTGGTGTTAATCATATACTTCAAAGCCACATCCCGCAATCCATTATCTATACAGATTTCCTCAGTGTTGTGCGGGCATTGTCGTCAACAAAGTCTTCAAAAATCATGTTGTAAATCTTATCATCAAAGGTAATATGTCTGTGTATGTCCACAAATTTGAACTCGTCCTTTGCTGGGTCCCTGGCCACTGTGGTATAGCCGGGAATGAAGCAGCGGATCGAATGGCTGCTGCTGCTACACTCTTGAATACAGTAGACATAACCACATTACCCTACCGCGACGTGAAACCACACATCAGACAACAACTTCGCAAAACATGGCAAACACACTGGAGTGAACAAACAAACAACAAGTTACAACACACGTAATAAAACCACACTTAGGACCATACACCACCGACACACGTAATAGATACACTGAAGTCGCCTTAGCTAGATTACGGATAGGGCACACACATGTAACGCACTCGCACCTGCTCACTGGATCTCCAAGACCTGTGTGCAGCAGGTGCGGAGAGGCCCTATCCGTGATCCACATCCTCATACAATGTAAGGCACTCGACATTACACGACGCAAACACTTCCCACAACTACACACACGACATACTCCACCACACCCGTCACACTTCTTAGGAGACGATGCCATGTTCTCTGTTCAGCGCACCTTTAAGTTCCTATCAGAAGTTCACTTTTTACAACTCATCTCATACCACCCATAGTTTTACCCCTGGTCCTATACACCAGCCACCTTATTTTTTAACCACTCTTGTTCTTCACCCTGGCCCTTTACACCAGCCATGCTCAGTTTTTAACTGATTTTATTTCATGTTCTCTCCTCATCAAACAACTTTGTGTTTGGCGCCCTTTGCCCATGTCGGCCTTGCGCCAATAAAATCAAACCATCATGCGTTAGCATCTAACCGGTCAGTTAACCGCAGAGGCATAACACCGTTGGTAGCGCTGCAATCCCGAGACCATCTTGTGTTCCATAAAATTATGTTGGTTGTCTCTAAGCGGAAAATTTTCCGTGCGTTTGTATCTAGCGACGCATCATCGAAATCACGATTTATTTCTTATTAGCCAGTTGATTCTCAAGATCCGTGCACGTGGGTGGCATCGCGAGCCTTAGCATTAGGCGGCTCTAAATGCACACCTAAATGCGTTTACCACCTAGCCGCAAAGTATGGAGCAGCAGCTGAGGCTGGTTAGCGCGGTGCCGTTGATTAATTTTACAGCACCTTGGCCACTGAGCCATCGTGGCGGGTCAGTTTAGGAAACTGGACTAGACAATTTCTCGCCTTTTTTAGACGCAGTAACCTTATCTAGGAGTCGCAGGAAATGAATCTAGCTTTTCATTCATACCACAAAACACCCTCCTCGCCCTCTTTGCAAGTCGCCGACTTCGTGTTCCCCAGAAAAGTCTGCATGCAAAAACGCAAGAAACATGTGGACCAAGTCATATGCCAGTGTTCATTCCGTACTAATATCCATTCTTGGCGACGATCTTCGGTCATATCAGAGAATGCTCGTGTCCGCGCACGACCGAAGCATCGTCATCCATAGTTTCTTAGTAAGTATACTAGAGAGGAAACCACGCCTCGTAAGCCATGTCGTCGGGGGGGTTCATGGGAAGACCCCCCTTTTTGGCTTGGGCTTGGCATGGCAATTGGATTCTTAAGCGGCTTTTGGGATTTGCTGTAATCCTCCCTGTCGAAATCCTCCCTGTTCTGTGATAGCCGTGTTCGGTGAAACTGCAGGCAGTGCGTGATCGCACCTGACGTTTCTCATGACGCAGTCGAAGGACGTATGACCGAGCGGATAATATGCCGCCGCGAAATTTGTAGCCGACGAAAAGAAGAAACAAAACGTACTTCGACGAAGACAAGATACGACAGATACGGGCGCTTGTATGCGTCCTATCTTCTCATCGTCCACGGCGGTTTAAGGCCACGTTTTCTTTTTTCTTGTTAAACTAGCTGGCGGTCGGTGCACCTGTTCACCACGAAGGCAACGTTTTTACAGGCACGCTCAAAAAACTTTCCAAACTCTTCAAACAACCTATTATTTGAATAATGATAAAATTAATAAAGGCTCTAATGAGTTTTCCCCCCAAATATTAATTGTTCGTAACTACAACCTTTGCCTGCGAAATAGCAGGCACAACCGTTCCGGCAAAAATACGCTTTACTTACTTTTTCTTTAGTTTTAAAACAGCCTGTTTTTATTTTCCACTTACATAATTACGCACTATTCTTGGCGTTTTTGTGGCACTTTGTTTAAATTTGCGGTCACTAAAACGTTTTACTCCAAGCCAATGATGAAACTAAGGCGAGCGCATGATATAATGGCGGTCCATTACGACACAGACGGCCTTGATGTGAGCCACATAGACGCTAGCGTCAGATTCCTCTCTAGTGTATATTGTAAGAAACCCTATGGCCATCATCGGAGCTATAATTTCTTTCGTGCGGCGGCATAAAGCGCGCTGCGGTGTCCTGGTTGTTTTTACACTGCTAGATTGCTGCTACCTGACGCAGCTTTTTGGGGGCGATATGTGATGCCATCTGTGAAGCAAAAAAGTGCGAATCTGAGTTGGCGCCGAACTGCTGATTAACGCGCCGACGCAACGCAGGCGATGAGGCACGCCGTAGTGGAGGGCTCCGGATTAATTTTGACCACCTTGGGGGTCTTTAACGTGCGTCCGAAATCTCGTACACACGGGCGTTTTTGCTTTTCGCCTCCATCAGAAAAGCGGTCGCCGTGGCCGGGAATCGAACCCGCGACCTCGTGCTCAGCAGCGCAACGCCTTAGCCACTGAGCCACCGCGGAGCGTATGCAAGTTTTCCAATGTCGCATATTCTCAGCTGCGGCTCAGTATAAATTGCAACTTTTTCAAAAAAAAAATCGTAGCTTTATGCGTGGCGGTGATTATGCAGACAAAAAACCGTAAATCTTGTAAATCTTAAAACAACACCCTGCTTGTTCTTGTTCTGCTTTAGAGAGACGAGGAGACCGCGGAAACAATCTCCACGTTCGCAAGATTCCTGTTACGAGAAGAACCGGACCTGTTCGACAACATTTTCCGGGCAAAGCGGTTCCTCGAGCTAGCCGACCGACGCTTTCGTGGCAGCTTCGGAATCCAAGAGTCCTTCTTTGACCCCTGCACAAAAGGCGGAGACGAAAGCTGCTGGGCTCTCGGTCTGCACCAGAGGTGGAACGCTGTGCTCAACCCTGAAAGCGTCGAAATGATTGCTCTCCACGAGGGTACATTCTCCTTCGAAACCTTCGGCGATGCGCCAAACTTACACACCCTTTTGGACCCCAACGACGCGTTCTCCGTGTGCATTTGTCTCTGGATGCTGCGACACCACCGTTGCATTTCAAGAGTGTCCTTGGATGTGTCGGTTATCGCTCCCCATTATCCCCGCATCTTCTGGAGGCTGCTGCGCTTCAATGCCGAGTACCTTGACCAGGTAGAATTGAAAGGCTTGGGCGAGTCGAACGACGACTTCAATATCGGCCACCTTCTTCACAGCGCCGTGCACCTCTCACATCTATTTTTGACCAATTTCAGGCTAACTGACACAGGGGCCGCACACATAAGCGATATTGTGGCCAACAACGACGACCTGGCAGTCCTCGTCTTGAGGGACGTTCGCCTCGGTACTCCGGAAATCCAACATCTCGGAAGGATCATTTCGGCAAATGGGCACCCGTGGACGCTCGAACTAGCAGGAAGCATTGAACCGAGTGGCGGCCGAGACGACGCGGTAGCCAACCTCTTAGACACAGCGCTTGGAGGACTGCGCCTCGGAATTTCGTGCAACTGGACGCCATTTTTTCAACGTCTTGGCAACAACAGTGAGCTCTGCGAATTAGAAATAATCGATTGTGGAGCTCTCCATCTGTCGTTGGCCGACCTAGCGAGCGCCCTAATGGTTAACAACTCACTGAAGCGCCTGAAGCTCCAATTGCGCTTGTCGAGTGCGGAGCCGAGCATCGTCATCGCTTGGCAGCGCCTTAGCCAGGCTATTGGCCAAAACCGAGCACTGCAACTGCTCAGCTTCGCCTTCTCGAAGTTCGGGGACCAAGAGGATGCTGCAGTGACCGCACTTGGCGATGCGCTAGCCGAGAACGAGACTCTGCGAGAGCTTTCGGTTGAGGGTTGCGAACTTTCGTATGCAAGCTTACATGTGCTCCTGGACAACCTCGCTCGGAATATGATGCTTCAGAAACTACTCATCGGGGCCTTGGAGGATGCCGATATGTGTGAGCAAGTGCTCGGGCACATTGTGGAACTTGGCTTGTCCGAACGTGTTGACTGGATTTGCAAGCTGAAGTGCGATCGGTTGTTATGGGCCGCCGTTGAGGTGAGGGTAGAGGCGGCACGACATGGAGCTCAAGTACTTCGCAAAGTGAGCGTGCTGGGTCCACGCGTGCAGGGTGCAGGCGATTCATTCACCGGTCTTTCCCTCATGTACAGGGCTTTGACCTCGCTTTCGATCGAAGGAAACGTTGTCATAAGCAACGCCGGCGCGGAGACCCTCGAAGACTTGTTTGCAAGAAGCAGCGTTTTGGAAAGCGTTACGCTGCTATTTCCCGTTGGTGAGAGTCTGGTGGTAACGATACTAGCTGGGCTGGCGTCTTCAAAGACCGTTTCATCCGTAGTAGTCGGTGGGGGCTGGCCCTTGGTCGGTGCGGCGTCGGTGGCGTTCGAAAAACTTCTCGAGACCAACAGCAGCATAGTGGAGCTGTCCATCGTCGAACGCACCCGGGTTGGCTTCGAAGATCTCAAGTGCCGCCTTCAACGAGGATTGAGGCGCAACTACAGCGTTTCCAAGTTGCGACTCCTGTACGGGGAGGAACGAGTCGAGTCACGCGACAGCAGGGTCGTTCGACTCTTGCAATGTAACAGGATTATGACAAGTTGGTCGTCTGATGCGATCGTTGGATGCCACATGACCAGGGGTGCCGCCTACTCCATCCATCGCATCAACACCTGCGACAGCGGGCGACTCATTTTGCGCACTGGCACTGGCTACAGCGACGAGGAACTGGACAAAAAATTACCGGACGCTTTAAAGAAGGCGAAAGAGATTCTCAGAAATATGGAGACCTCTTTGGGGTTTAAGCGACAACCTGAAACTACTGCTTCTGAAGGACAGGATGCGGACATTCACATGGACTTTTTGAGGCTGTTCTTTGAGGAATTGTTTGGTCCTCTGTGCAGGTTGCATACTTTTACCCTCCAGGCAGGAGAGTAGACGTGACAAATTAGACAGGCTGTGTCTTGCGTGCAATTTTATTTGTCGAAACTTTAGACTGAACGAAGCGAGGCCAATCTTTTATTCATTTTTACCGTGTATGCGCCACTTTTATATGCTTTAACCTGTAAATAAATTGCTGCAACCGTAATGTTCTGTGCGTACTTCGTACGGGGTAGTCAAGTGTGCCTATAAGTATGTCAATATACAGTGGGTGAGTAGCTGGCTACAGGATCGCAGTAGCGCATTGATACCAAAGTTAATTGATGCCATCTCATGGCGCCAACGCAAAACGCCCTGTTCGCCGTGTTTTAGGCCCCAGGAATGAAACTAACTTCAAAGGACTGCCATCGCAGAATGCCCCATCAGCGGCACCGTTGCGCAGTGCATACAACTAAATAAGTTCCACTAAACGTGAAAGCTCTCTAATGGGGATCTGAACTATCCCTTTGTGATGCGCCGGACACGCTTCATCACTCTGTGAATGTCCGCGTGACCCCTTCCCACTCTACCCGCTCCACCCTCTGGAAACAAGGAATTGATGCGCCTACTTCGGCGTTGTCCCTAGGCGCTCAAATAAAAGTCCAGTGACGTCACGTTTTGATCACGTGACCCAAAGATTTCTGTCCTCCTCCTAGCCGCTCCGCTCTTCGGTGGCCTTGGATATCACAGCCCAGGAAGTTTTCTCCTTTTCTCCGCAACATGGAGGGGTCTGTTATGGAACGGGACGCAGACGCGAGGCCATGGCTGAGCCGGACCGAGGTTTATTAGCTTCTTTCTCCTCTCTCCGATAGTAATGATAGTACGCGGTCGTCTTCCTCTTCTTCCATAATTCCGCAACATACCCCCACCCCCGACGGTGGCGCTAGTGGTGAGGAAGTGCAGAGCAGATTAGTCTAGGCTTGCCGTAGATTAGTCCAATGTCAATCCTGCGGAGTGTGGAGGTGGTAGATGCCTTTCTGCTTTATCCTCCATCGATGCTTTGAGGCACGATGCCTTCTTCTTGACACTTTCTTGGCTAAGACGGGGCCCGAAGTTTTTCTTGAATGAGACTGCCTTTTGAATGATGCAGTGCAGTTGCTCCACGAGTGAGCATGGACAAATCGTGTTCGGAATGCAGCCTGAACCTTCTGGTCAGTGGTGCCCTTTTCTTTGCCTGTTCGCCTTCGACGTTCCTTTCTGCGTACTGGCTGAGTTTTAACCACTTGCATCTGTGTCGTCGCCATGGATCTGCGTTTTCTGTTTTCTAGCGGTCGAGCGGACGCTTGTCTTTCCCGTGCTTGAATTCGCTTGTTCAGAGACTTACTGCCGAACCACTCGTTTCGTAACGCTGGCCCACGGGTGAATGTCTTCTCGTTGCACGCGGGACACCTGTCATCCGTTGACTTCACCTGAGTTTTGCGCATGCGCGATGGCCTTTTTGGCTTGGCCCCGAGAGCATGCGAGTCTGGGATGGTATTTTCCTCACTTGGGCGGAATGGCACGGCACCGGCTGCTTCGTCGAACTCGGTATTGCTTCTGCGTCCCGCAGCCTGGTTCACCGACGACGTTGCAAATGCAGGGGCGCTGTGCTGCTCCGTGTTCTCTTCCGCTGAACACCACGAACTCGCGGTTTCGCAAGCAGCCCTTGTTGCGAATGGGAGTGCTACAATGGCCGCGTCCCTTTTCATGGAGGTGCCCCCTCTGAAAGGATCTTGCGTCGGTTGAGGTGGCGACAAAGTCTTCGTCGCGGTGAACGACGTCCTTAACCTTGCCTGAGAGATTCGTTCCGTTAACGAAACCCTCGTGCGACTTATCGCATATGAAAACTCTTCGCCTTCTTCTAAGTCTGCCACAAAACTGTCAAAGTCGAGAAAGCTCTGGATATGACCGTCCAGCTTTCGAAGTTCGTCTTGTTTTTGTTCTGCCATACGGTGCAAATCGATGAGCATACTTATATTTAATGGTGACGATTCGAAGACACGAATAGTGGTGTTGGCTAGTTCCGTTATGTCCGCCCGGAGGATGACCCGCGATCTGATAAGTTGGTCCACGACCTGCCTGTCATCCAAAACAGAGAGCGTAGCGAAGCAAGGGTCGGGACTGTCCGATGGGTGGGGTTCATCTCCGGGTTCTAGGTGGGGGGTCTGTGTCCAGCACGCAGCCATGGCAGGCACCGGTAAAGGGTGAGGCCTCCGAAATGAGACGATCCGACGTACCTGAGGCCACGCACTACCTTGAAGGCGCTGCGCCGTGGAGCCGCTGGTCCGTCGTACCCGGGTTTCACGGCACCAGAAATGTTATGGAACGGGACGCAGACGCGAGGCCATGGCTGAGCCGGACCGAGGTTTATTAGCTTCTTTCTCCTCTCTCCGATAGTAATGATAGTACGCGGTCGTCTTCCTCTTCTTCCATAATTCCGCAACAGGGTCTATTTCCGTTCTGGTGCCTCAAAAAAACAGGCATGTCTGCCTGCTCGAAAGCAAGCGCTCAGTCTGGAAGGGCGTTTTTGAAGCAATAAACGGTTGTTGTCGAGTGGTCTGGTTGAAAGAGGAGTGTTGAGTTCGTCACTCAGTCTCCGCGCCCACTGAAAACACAAGAAACCCTGAAACTGTGCGCACAGGTTCAGACAAAACAGGTCGGTACACAGCGCCGACGACGGCGGGTCGTCACAGTTGACATGGCCACAATGACGTCGTTTAGGACATGCTAGGACACGCATGTAATGCGAAGGCAAGATAACGGCTGGTCAAGTGGATCCCTAGAGAAGGCAAGCGTTGCAGGGGGTGGCAGAAAGTTAGATGGGCAGATGAGATCAAGAAGTTTGCGGGGATAAATTGGTCACAGTTGGCACAGGACCGAGATAATTGGAGAATAATGGGAGAGGCCTTTGCCCTGCAGTGGGCGTAGATAGGCTGGTGATGATGATGGTGATGAGGTACAGTGAACTAGAATTATTCTAGTTCACAATATGCCAGGGGTGCATAATGAGGAAAATTGAAGAGAGTGCGGTTGGTTTTTCCGCGCCTTTCACAGCAAATTGCGCGCACACCGCTTCACGTGCACGTGCAATATTTGGCTCAGGTATTCGTGGCAGTGTAATCTAAACATCGCGCAGGTTTGCATAGCGCAACGAGAGTGCAGGTCGTTCACTGAATAAAAATAGCTGCCGGACAAGCGCTGGGGCACTATAAAGCACCAAATCTTGCGAATAAAACAAACTTGTGTTGCCTGCATAGCCCCGCCACGCATACGCAACACAGTTTGGTTCATTCGAAAGATTGCCTCGTTAGAATCGTACTGGCTCCGCTTTTAACGCACACTTCGCTTAAATAAGCTATATAATTAAGGGGCTCGCCTGCGTTGCGTCGGCGCGTTAAACCCTACAGTCAATCAATTATATAATTAGGGAAAAAGTATGGCCATTCGACCCACTAGCTCATTTCCCGCAACAGAACCTATGATGTCATATGCCCAGGTGCGATTGGCTGAGGCCGGCAAAAGGAAACGCAAATTAGGCAGGGCTTACCCTGCCAAACCAGCTATTTGCGCTTAAACGTAATGCATATTCATTTTAAAGCAGTACGAATGGCGGGGTAAACATTGAAAGTTACGAAAATATACGTGCACAGAGAAGTATCGATGGATGCGCACTGCCGTTGGTACTGGGCGCCCTATATGGTCCCTGAAAATATTTCTAGGGACCATAGCACTATGCTTGTCTTAGCTGAACAAACCTTTTCTTTCCTCCATGGCTGAACAGCAGATCGCCATTTTGGAGTTGTTGCAAGCGATTTGGGGAGTTGTTGCAAGTGATTTGCAAGCGATTTGGGGAGTGACGCGACTAGCGATCGACTACTTTTCGCCGCGGACCAAATCGCTCACTTCCCGAGAGCGGTAAGGGGCGCAACTTCCGGCTTAGGGAGAAAACCCGGGAGAAGGGGCGAGAGGCGGCATATACGATCGTCTGCTCGCTGAAATATGTTTATTTCCAGTTTTTGTGACAAATGCACACATCAAAAAAAAAAAAAAAACCTTGCGGCCGTGTGTACTTTGATAATCGTATTGGGCGCTGTGCGGCAATATTGGGATCGCTCGTCACGTCGCTCGCGCGATCGCTATAGCTTCATGTGGCTGCCTCAGCGAGCGACTCTTTCGGATCCCAGTCGCGTCGCTCGTCGCGTCGCTCGCAATATTCGCTGCATGTGGTTACTGATTTACACGGTCTTACACGACACTGGCCGACTGGCGTAAGCGACGTACGTTGTCCTAGAGTTGTCAATCGATGTTGTCGATTGACAACAACTCTATAGGCACCGATAAGCCCACGAAATAAGAAATAATCCTGAGACAACTCCAAACACACTTTCCCACATACAACACGCCTGTCCCATACTTTATGACCCCGTGTATCGATTGCCAAGTCCCAGCCACACTCTACCACATTGTCTGGGATGGCCAGAAACGCACATCTTCCTCTCATTCCGAACCCCTCACGCGAGCAGTACGTGTGAGAGTGAGCTGATCAGCTGTTGCCCTGACGCGCAGCTATTGTTTACGAAAATGGGGAAGCGGCTGGCCGCACCAACATCTTGTACTGAAGACCCCGATGACGTACATTCTCTCTTCAGATCTTATTAAAGTCTCTCTCTCTCTCCGTCTAAAATCTGACCCGGAAAAAAAGCTCCTACAAGCCCTAAAGGCACACGTGTAGTACTGGGAACGTCCAGTCGGACACTGCGACATCGATCGCGCATGATCTATACATTATATAGGCCGGTGTTACCAATACCGTTTACAAGACAAGATGCTGCTGCACCAAAGGTTGCCTAGAACAGTCAGCGATCTACGTGGGCTGCTGTGCCTCATAATTACACACCGGCCCTTTCACTCCAAAACCCTGACGGCAACTTTCGGATGCCTAATGGGCTGACCAAACATGATGAAGCGGTTCTTCACCGCGTGCGATTTTCGATTCAAGAGCTCTTCTAGTTCATCTAGCACGCACCTCTATTTTCAACCTGATAAAGGGCGCTGTGCATGTGGCTGGGCTCTGCGCCGCGAACAATTCCCTAAACTAGAGTGTACTAGACGTAAATAATTTTAGTACTACCTATAAGCACTGCAAGCTGGCCATCGTAGATTTTCATATAATGAAACTATGCTGGCCATGGCCTCCATGATCAGCTGCGGGTGCGGCGGAAACGGAGCTGAAGCTGGAAACGAAGTTGTCGCCACTAATTTAAACCGATCGAAGTTCAATCGCACGCTTTGCTTAGAAACATCGCTGTAACTTCAAATTTATGTAGTCGAGCAGGGACTGAGAATATTAGGTAAAAAATTGGTGCTTGGGGCTTTCTAAAAGTGACACCGATTGCTGCAATAATATTTATTTGCCTAATGGGCGCTGAAGGTAAAGAATGAAATTGTGGAGTTACGATGCTGTGAAGGTTCCTTTGATGCACCTCCATAAACTAAAGGCCGACGAAGGGACGTTTCCATACGGGCCATCGCTGCCGACGCCAGCGCCGTCGTATCGACGTGGCCAGTTCAAGTGGTTCAGCCAGGTGACTCGTTTTGGCGGTTAAAACGTGTTACCGGGAGCAGAAGTTGTGTGGGTTATGAGCGTATAATTTGATTTTTGGGCAACAGAAAGCTTTTATCTCTCACCGGGAAGTATACTTCCAAGCCCAGAAGGTTCATTTAAGGGTTGTCATGAATCCCTCTGAAAGATTTCGCCGTTCCGACGACGTTGAAGGAGCCACTCGGCCCGCGCATTTGGTCGCGAGCCGTCAGCCTCGGAACCAACGGACGTCCTTGCTTCCCCGAGCCTCCAGCGGGCAGTTGAACCGACTGGTTAGTATCGGTGTTATCGAAACTGTGCGAATGATTCGAGTGTCATGTCTGGCGGGAGCGGTCCGTTGTCTGACGGGGCTGTTGTTGCTGTGTCGCCAACTTGCAGGTGCCGATGAACGCCCCGCCGCAGCATTCAAACGCTCAGCCGGCGGAAAGAGATAAGATAGTTCAATGGGTAAAAGAAATCGCCGATCCGAACACGCGTGCAAACGCGCTTTTGGAACTCAGGTATGTGGTAGCTGGCAATGCTTGCCCACTGCTTCTGCCTTCCCCTGTTCCCGGGCGGGTGGAGCCAGGCATACAGAGCCGCAAAAGGCAGAACTGCCCACACCAGTGAGGCTCGCGTACCCAACTTAGGACCCTATCACTGCACAAAGTGTACACCAAAGAGAAGAAAGCGCGGAGGCAGAAGATAAAGGAGAAAGCGAGGGAAAAAAAAGATGAGTAGGAGTTCAGTTCTTTGGCGTGACCCGAACATGCTGCTTCGCCGGTAAACGTGCATAAACTGCTATTTTTAATACGCCAGGTTAATGCCTCTTTTATGACTGCACGTTGCTTTGGGACAGAGTGAAGAAATGAAACGAACTTGCAGTCGAGAAGAGAAGGTGCAACTGGGGTTAAACCAATGGTCAAGAATGAATGGTGCATGTTGCCTTCATGGCCCTATTATTCAAATGGAGACTTAAGTGATACCCATCACTGCCAGAAGTTGTGGGCCTACTCAATTATTAGTCCCTGAGCCCCTGCAGACTGTTTGAGATGCTTTTCAGTATTCAGTTTTTTTCTATGTGTCCGTATGGCCCTTCCTACCTGTGGAGAGTCAGGACTGCCAACAGGCTGTCTGGGTCTGATAAATCAAAGGGGCCTGGTGGCTTCAGGCCGCTTTACTATGTGCAGGGTAGCAACAGCTTGGCACTTTTGTTAGCTTTTAATGCCTTTGTGTACCCAGTACAGGTTACAAATACTGATGTTGGATTGACCTGGACAATTCATCAGTATAAAGCTTTATTGTTAACAAGAGTGTTGCAGGCACTGCAACATAAAAAGGCTATGCAGACCTTGTGGCTAAGGTAAGATGCCTGAGAATTGCCGCATCTTTTAACTTTGTAATTTTTTGCACTATTTACGATGCTGGAAAAAGTGCCCTGTTTGTATTGGCAAGAAGGCGTACCAGGTCTGGAAGAATGAATGTAGACTTATGAAGTGTGGGTAAATCGTTGACTGCATTCCTAACTTATGACAGGGCTAGGCGAAGGTCAAAACGTGACAGACATTGCATGGATGTTTTAGCCCTGACGTCACTATGACTGAGGTGTAAGCAAAAGGCAGAGTGACTGCAATGGTGAGAGGTATCCACACCTTTTGTTTTTGTGGTGGCCTGGGTGCCGACATGATATGCTAGGTTATGATATGCTAGGCTGGAGCACACAAAGAAGTCTCTAGGAAGTTTTCACCCCTGAAGGGTGTAAAACACAGGAAAGGAAGTGAAGAGGGGTGGACATCCTTTTGTTCCGTGGGCAAGGTGGTGTGTGTACAGCTTGAGAGGTGGCTCTGGTGAGGTGCGTGCAAGCACACGCAACGCTTTGTGGCTGATCTAGTTGAATGCGTGGCAGATGATACCGTGTCTTCAATTAGCAATTCTGTTCAGTGAATAAGGCTAGAAACAATGCTTTTCAGGGTGCGTTCCAATGGTGTCTGTGCATGTCCTGCATAATATGAGAACATCTAAAACACAGGAGCTCTAACAGAACAGCTCTTGCTATGCCTCTGCATTGTTGTTGCTTGCAGGGCCTTCTGTGTCTACAAATGGGACCTTCCCCATTCATCGTGGTAGACCATTCTCCCAGAAGCAACTTGTAGGGCAACAATTTTTTAGGCGCCCATATGTGCACCCAGCAGATTGTTGCAGCCCATTGCAAATGGCTGTGCGCATAATAAGTGAGCACCTATGTCATCTTGCAGCAAGAAGCGGGAGGTTGTCCCTGACTTGGCTGTCATGCTGTGGAACTCCTTTGGTACGGTCGCAGCGCTTCTGCAAGAGATCATCAGCGTCTACCCTTACATCAACCCACCGTCTCTCAGTGTGCGTGGCCCTTGGTCTGTTATGGATGATAAGGATATTAAGTTGGGATATTGTCAGCTAGGGTAGACAGGAATTGAGAAAATGTCTCATTCCTGCATTGATCCGGTTGCAATGTGAGCCACAGATCAGTTTTGCCACCTTGCGGTTGTAACGAGCTTATTTGTGTGGCAGTTTAGTATTTCCATGATGCATTCTTAGGTAGTGCGTACTCTGCACGTCATATAATACTGCACGAAAGTTGGCGCTGATAAGCTTGTGAACTTTATGCCTTTTACTTTGTGTCATAGTTGAATGTTAACTTGCAAGTAGAGAAGTCAAAAGGGCAAATGGGGGCATGTGTGCCTTTACGGGAAAGACGAATGCAAAAGATGAGATAAGGAGCAGGACAGACAAATGCTTCGGTTGTGTTGCCTTCTTGTCCCATCTTCATCAAATTCTGTCTGGCCTTTTTAGTCCAAAAAGGTACTCTTGAGAGCAGGAAAGCTGTCTGAAATGTGTGCAATTGCAATTTTTTTATGCTGTCATATATAAATCGCTGTACAGCAAAACAAGTGAAAGTGCAGGTGAAATATGCGATGCTGCTTGATCATGCCTTTCCTTTTCCCACCTCCAAAATTATCCACAGGAAGCAGAAAGCTAACATTTTGCACCAGGAATGGAAATCAGCTAGTAGAATACTAAGGCACTTCTATAAATTTTTTCTGACCACTTGAAGGGAGTGAAAACTTGAATGAGATGTTTTTGTTTTGTTTTGAAACTATGGTGAGACACTGTTCAGAAATGTTTCCAACCCTATCATAGAGATAAGTGATGGCATTTCACATACAAGTGTGTTCGTACCCAAACTGAAGCCCTGTCCACTTTGAACGAGCCTTGGAGCATTACTGCGAAGGACCCACTGCGGTGGCTCAGTGGCTAAGGCGTTGCGCTGCTGAGCATGAGTACGTGGGTTCAATTCCCAGCTGCGGCGGCCACTTTTCTGGTGGAGGCGAAAAACAAAAACGCCTGTGTGTGCAAGATTACGGTGCACGTTAAAGATCCCTAGGTGGTCGAAATTAATCCGGAGTCCTCTACTACGGCGCGCCTCATTGCCTGCATTGTGTTGGCTCATTGAACCCTACAATCAATCAAATTATTGCGAAGGACAAGTTGACATCTACCCATTTGGAGCTAGTGTCACTGACACTACATGCAGCTTTATGATTGCAAAGAAAAGCTAGGCAGCTTTCAGAAATATTGCAGTTCAAGAAAACTGTCCCAGTCTGGAATGGATGTTCACTTGTCCTTTGCAAGAACTTGCTCCACACTGGAGATCAAGTTCCCATAAAATGTTCATTTTACAAGTGCTAAAAACAAAGACCAATCTTGGGTTGGTGTCAGAATGCAAACAATGTGGATGTTCTTTTAATTCTGTGCATTCAGCTGTTGGTTACCGTGCCTGTAATTGAGGCCCATTGTGTTCTCTGTCCTGGCGGTCACCCACACAGGCGCACCAGTCGAACAGAGTCTGCAATGCCCTGGCTCTGATGCAGTGTGCAGCTTCGCATCCTGAAATTCGCCCCAGTCTGATTGCAGGTGAGCTGTTGGGCTTGTGTTCATTTCAGTGGAAACTTCTGTATGCCGAAACCTTGCACTTTGTCACCTGTGTTTGTCACCTACATTGCAGCCCTTTGTCACAGCCTGAACTGAGGCTAGTCTACCTGTTACCAACTGCACAATAAATTACTAAGGGCACTTAAATGGGCCACGAAGACAAAATACAATCTTGGTTCTTTATCAGAGTTGGCTTTGTCCCAATTTCAGTGATCACAATTTTTTCGCAAACAAGTAATTTAGATGAAAACAGATGAAGCAGTGGCAACTTACCAGCCACTTTCTGACCAGGTTCTTATGACGTCGCAGGATCTTCTTTTGTGCTATTAGTGACCTCCGAACAATGCCACTGAGAAACACGACTGTGCGACTGTAGTGGTGCCTCTTGTTTTGCTTTGTCTTACGTGCAGTTAATACGCTGATAACTCTCTTCAGGTTTCTCTTTATTGCATCACTGCTGACATCATTTGCAAAATTATGGCATTTCAATGTCTTGCTTTTCTTTTCTTTCTTTTTTGTGGTTGTAATAGAGCCTGTGTGGGTTACTGAAGAGTACAGTCGAACCCGACTATATTGAACCCGTTTACATCGAATTATCCTGTATGTCAAACTATTTCTGGTTACGGTATACAGGGGTGAGACAGCTGCGCATATTGCGCAGATTTGATACAAATTTGTTTTCCTGCTCCAGGCTGCTCCAAAAGCTTGAAAATTGGTAAAATTGCGCCAAACTGCTCCAAAACAGTCTGAGAGCCAACGATTTTAATGCTCCCATCAGTTTCAGTAACTGCAAAAATTGTGCCAAAGTGCTCCAGAACAGTCCGAGAGCCAAGGATTTCAACGCTCCCGGCAGTTTCAGTGGGGAAAAATGCTTACTGATGGCATAATTTTTCGGCACCCCCAAGGTGATGCTGTTAATGAAGGTTTAATTGATTGATCATTCAATAAAAAAATGCATAGAATTGTCCCCAACAAAATAGTTCTTCAAAAGTCACAATGTAGGGTTGCACGTGATATATTCTGAGTTTTTGAAGTTTTCCTATCGACAACCATAGCAAAGTTCTTCAGAAAAAATTATTGTGTACTGAGATGACAAACTACGTCCGGAACGACATTACTTGGCGCCGCCGTCTTGGTATGGTGAAGATTGGAAAACATGGCCGCCAGGTGAAGCAGTTGCTGCTCGTGGTTCAGGCAGAGTGCTCTTCGCCAATTTCTACAGTGGTTGTGGTTATGGGGGTGACTGGGTCTACATGTAGTCGTCTGATCTGTTGCGGGAAGTTGTGCAACTCGAAAGATGGGAGTTCATCAAAAACAATACGGTGCCCGCGAATTCGCCGTGTTTCGGCCTTGAAGTAAAATTTCGGACCCGTTGCGGTGTTATAAAACGCTGAGTTATTGCTGCCTTTAACAGCGAACTTGCCATTGGCGGGAATGGGATGATCGACACTGCAAAAGTGGCGGCGCAGGCTACATCGCCGCAAAATGTTGAAGCAGTGTCCGATAGTGGGACAAGCTATTATTGCATGCTAGTAATAATGGTTCATCTGTCTGAAGTGAAATTTAATGCAAAGCGGCAGGTGGCTAAACATACCAACGTTACTAAAATTACGATCGTAATGAGCGTGTACTTTGGGGATTGAAATGGGAGGGCTGGTGGGGTGCGATGACTGTCACCTCGCTTCGCGCAACTTTTTCCATGGCTCTACACTTGTGTGTAAAGCCAAGTGTGGGATTACACAAATAACCATTCCAGCATTCACATGATAAAAATGCCTTACGATTGCTTAGTTTTTTCTATTCGATATTTTCAATGGTCCTCCATATGCTATTTATGCATAGAGCCTAAGAATTTAAAAATAATTTGTAAAAAGGTAGTGCAGTTTGCACCTTATGATATTCTGGTAGAAAAAACTTTATTGAAAGGCTGTTTCAGTGTTATGTACGTTCAAAACCGGTTAAAAGTTGCGCTTTCCTTCCCAATTTGCCAAAAATGTGATTGGTTAGGCTCCAAAGGTGACAATAAATGTCGTTCTTCTGCTCCAAAATCGAAATTTCGCTGCTTCAGAAACTGCTCCCAAATATGATTCAGCTGTCTTACCCCTGCAATAAGCACGGTTATATGGAACAAAAATACCAGTGACTCGTTATATTGAATGCCAAATGCTGCAGAAGTGCCCCCCCCCCCTCCCCCCCTCAAGTTGGCTTTCCCTTGGGGCAGAGGAGTAATTCCCACGGCACACCCCTAAAAGCCGCTCATGGGCAGTTCATGGGACTCTTTCTCCTTGCTCTCTCTGTTGTGACTGCGCCACCGTGCCGTGTAAGGCGGGCCATCGGTACCCCCCATGCAAGAAATGATCTTGGCCCATCTGCTATGCTTTTCTACGTTGTGGTTGCGTTGTATGTGCATTTTGGGCTTTGTTCCGAAGTGCAAGTGTGGTGGCTAGCACTAGTGCCACTAAATGAAGGCTTATTTGGCAGCTGTAGTTATAGCAAAAGCAGCTGAACTTTCTTTTGCTGTAAAGCTGTCAAACATAAATTGAGTTGGATGCAGGGGAAGTTGCACGTCCCCACAATGCGCAAGATTGCCAAGAGCATGATCGGCGGGGAGTTAGGCTCTCGGCAGATGTTTCTTAAGAAGCCGCCTGAAACTCCTTCAAATCTGCCAGCTTCTGGGTGCCGGTGATGATTTTGAAAATGCTGAGGAGGGCAACAAAGCCACCACTGGTGTTGCCAAAGTGGGGAGGGAGCTGTCAGAATTTCTGGATGCCGTTGCCGGGTCAACATGGGTGAATTCGTCGAAGACTACACTGCCGACGTTGTACCGAGTGCAATTGGAAGTGGGAGCAGTGAGGAAAGCAATGACGATCCTATGCCCACAATCTGAGGTAAAGGATGCACTCACACTAGTCTGGGGCTTCTTCACGAATGTGAAAGGTTGCAGCCTCAACTGCTCCAGCTCTTTACACATTGTGGAGAAGTGCATATTGTCAGGGGCAGCAAGTTTGTTCAAAGCAGAAGGTACAGGACTTTTTGTATGAAAGTAAGGCAGTTTTATAAATAAAGTGTATATAATTTTATGTGCTTTTATGATGTCCAATTCCTAGCATGCTTATATCGAATTGTGCCCTATATCAAACTGATAGGTGGTCTTTTTAGAGTTCGATATAACCGGGTTTCACTGTAGTTCTTTCAAATTAAATGAGGTTGTATTTTGTCTTTATGGCATTTGTCCTTAAGCCACACTTTCGTTACATTTTAACCTACCCACTTGAAAGTTTCACTGAAGTGTGTTTTGGTACGTTGACAAATATTCAGCTTTTGCCTATGCGGCATATTTTTGAAATTATGTAATGTTATGCCACACTGTTTCGCCCAAAATTTTTACCAGGTACACACAAAATACTGACTATGACTATTGGGGCTCTCAAGGACCCAAGAGTGTTTTGTTAGCCAGATATATTGCTAACCTTGTCATTGCAAAAATTAAAATGGTATGAAATTTTGTTACAAAGTGCTAGTGTTTTGGCCAAGTAAGCTATAAAATATTTCATGCTTGTGCAAACAAGTGATGCATTTTCATAGCTCTATTGCGCTGTGCAGTTCATAGGCTTGTGAACGCAGCATGTAAGCAAATCTGACAAGCACATCTAGGAACTGCGGGCTACAGTTGGGCTCCTGGCAAAAACGTGAGAATGAGTCTAAAAGTGTAGGCAACAAGCTAGAGTGCAACAACTCGGTAAATATTCAGGCTAGGACTGTAATATAAATGCGCTCGTGGATGCTGCAAGCGATCAGCAAAAATCGGCGATGTTGAAACTGAAAATGAAGAAAGCATGGCCATTGAAGTGACGTTGCAGCCGGCCAGTGAGCGACCCGATGGTCAGCAGCTCGGGAGCAAGCCTGCACGCAAGCTCTATGCGCGCAGTGGGCAGCAACTGGGTGAAGCATTCACAGCAGAGCTCGACCGGTTCTCCAGCTGCGTGGCTG
The DNA here is from genome assembly GCF_048455015.1 of Haemaphysalis longicornis. Classification (NCBI taxonomy): domain Eukaryota; kingdom Metazoa; phylum Arthropoda; class Arachnida; order Ixodida; family Ixodidae; genus Haemaphysalis; species Haemaphysalis longicornis. The sequence goes on from NW_027526203.1 coordinate 256,131,463, forward strand.
GCCAGAGGACAAAGCCCAGGCCGGCTGGTGCGCCCAAGGCACGCGGTCATGGCAGTGTACCCAATCCGCCAGCAGGTGCAGTGTCGTCTGCGGCAGAGCTATTTTAAACACTTCTGACTGATTAACGAGGCATTTTACGGGGCTACCACTCGTCTCCCAGCTGATTTGGTGGCACTTACTGTATGGTCAAAATAAATTTGGTCGAGGTGAAATTTCTGTGCAGTTGGCTTTTAAGCTAGGCAGTGGGAAAGGTGAAGGTTGCTCCTCAAAACTTTGTGAAATAGCTGATAGGTGTCATCAGACGACGTTGCTCATCAGCCTGTGCAGACTGGTTTAGACAAACGTCCACCCTGAAGAGGTTGTGCCAAAGACGGGGCACCATCCTCGTGTGGCTCCTCGAACAAAGTGAAAACGAAAGTGGTGCTCACTCTAGTCAGGTTGTGCACAGTAAAAATCAGAAGAAACGTCAAGAACTAGAGGTGCTTGTTTTCTCTTAAAGGCCAACTGCACTCTAATTTTACCTTGACCAAATTTATTTTGAAAGTGCAGTAAGTACCACCAAATCGGCTGGGAGACGAGTGGTAGCCCCGTGAAACGCTTTGTTAATCAGTCAGAAGTGTTTAAAAAAGCTCCTCCGCAGACCACACTGCACCTGCGAACGGATTGCGTAAACAACCACGATGAGCCTGTGATGCTCTGCTGCGAGCGGGCCACCCATTTGCTGCCCCGTGCGTGCGCTCCCGTGCTGCTGACCGTCCGGCCGCTCGCTTGCTGGCTGCAATGTCATTTTAATGGCCGCACTCTGCTCGATTTCGGTTTCAGAATCGCCGATTTTCAGCGATTCAGAATCGCTTGCGGCGTTCACAAGCTTACTTCAACTGTTGTATTTCGCATCTTGCTTTCTTTTTCAGACTTTATGGAAAATAGTGTTTTCAACAGGTCGAAATTTTGAGTGCCGTTGGCCTTTAAGAGCAGTGAGATTTCAGTTGGGTCCTAGTTCTATTCTAGTCATGTTAACCTAAGCTTGAGGTTCGCTGTCTGAAGCAAGTAGGGTACCCACACCCAGGCTGTTACAGATGTGAAACCCTCCATTAGGTTTTACAGGGTCAAAACAGCCTCAGGCCAATTTTCAGTTCCTGGTGGACTATCTTTTTGCATGAAGTCGGCATATTTCCGTTTTTGTCTGCTCCTTCATATAGTCACTAGGAAACTTTGGTGTGTGATAGGACATAGGAAGTGATCAGGCAATTGAAAATGTGACGTTTTTGGTGGCAATTGCTTTTAAAGGGGAGCTTGCATCTCTCACTGACGTCACCTGTAGTCCAACCAAAACACACTGAAGGAAAGCCAACTTTTTCTGAATACGATGATGATTCTGGGTGAAGTGAAAAAAAATTAGAACACTTCCCGTGATCGGAATCGAATCTGGGTCCCCCGTGTTATGAAGCTGACATCTATCTGATTCCACCACTTCAGCATGGTTGAAGCAGTTTGGATTTGGAGAGGGGTGCATGGACGTGCAAAATTAGACAAAATGCACCCCTCCGTCTAAGATAATGGTCGAATGCTAGGGAAAGCCATGAAATGCCCGTATCATTAAAGCAGTTGCAGTGCTTTACTGATCGCAGTGCAGTATAAACAGTCTTAAATAAGAAACAGGTGCTCGCTTCTGGGTTGGTTCGTTTGGGGTCGGGCTTGATTTTGGAAAGCTTCACATTCCCCCATTATTGTGGTTTTTGACAGAGCGGTAGTTGATTTTTTACTGGAAGCATCAATTCTCACTGAACAAAGTGAGGTGGGAAGTGCCCGATCTTTAGGACAGAGCAAAGTTGCATGCATTAAAGTGAGAGTGAAGACAACATGCAATGTTTTCATCTCAAATTAGGGCTCATGCTTACATCATACTTTACTACTATTTTTTTATTGGCAAACGGTGCTTTAACAGAGGGAATTTACATTAAAAGGGCAGGTTTAAAGTTACCCTCTGTCTTCCTAACCCCCATTACCTGCCGAAATTGCTGCACGACTTGGTGGTGTCAGTGTGCTGACTACTTGTGAAGGGATGCAGTCTAACTCAAAATCCACCTCCTAGTGAAGTGCAGTGGAGCATTTCACCTCTGTGAAAGTGTGGCTGCGGGTATGATGCTTGTTTCTGAAGGTGAACCGCAGGCTTATGTCTACATCTGACTAGAACTGGGCAACTAATTATAGCTCAACCAAAGAAAATCGGTGACTCAAGCTCTTTATATTTCTTTTTATTTTGAGGCCATGCAGTAAGAATACAAGTTTGTTTTAATTGTAAGATTTTGTGTTTTATAGTGCCCCCACCGCTTTTCCGGAAGCAAACGGTGCTTTATTCACTGAGAGATTAATCAATTGAAGTTAAAATTTCGATTCCCCCGCCAAATCGTGTTTTCATGACGTCTGCAATGATATCACAAGAACAGGTCTTCAAGCTGCTGCGGAGCCTTATTTACTGTTAGTCAACCTAGATGACGCCACCATACCGGGGCAGGCTGTTTTCTGCCTTTGCTTTGTTTTAAAGACGATAGTCTTTCTTGGGCTACTTAAACCCAGAAATTTTGGTCTGTCTGTATGTCTGTGTGTCTGTATGTCTGTCCGTCTGTCTGTCTGACTCGATTCAGCCACCCGGCCAAAGCAAAACAATGCCTGCGCAATAGTCTTATATAGTCGCAGCTAAATCTACCCGTCTTGGTCCGGTGTAATGTTCATACGTGTCAACATTGTTGAAGAAGAACAAGACATTACGCAAATATGAGACGACAAATCAATACAGAAGTGATATTTGCAGTGTTCCTTTATAAAAATTCAAACATGCTTGACTTTTGCGAAATTAAATACTTAATCAACTGCAGAAAAAGAATTCACTCCGCCGTCGCCTGCTGTCGCCAGCGGCACTATAGCTTCTGGCGCCATTTTAAGAAATCAACCGGCAACAGTTACGCAAGGTTCCACTAGATAGGTTCCACGTTCTGCTTGCAACGCACGTGGAGTATGGAAACGCGGTTCTATAAACGTTGAAGTAGGGCGCCTCGATTAACGCGCGTCTTCGCCGTACGGCAGCGTTCGCATCGAGACACCCGGTTTGAAGCAGTGGAACGCGGGAAATTTAAAATGATTTAAGCAAACCTTTGGTGTCTTTACCTTGGGAGGAGCGCGACGCAAGAGGAACAACATGAGAGGTGAGTGGTAAAGCGAAGGGAGGCATTTACTTGGCAAAAGTCGATAAAGACTATCGTCTTTTGACGACATTTGCAACGAAAGGAGCAGATACGCGGCCAATTTTTTACCGTATTTGTGCCTGGTTTGTTTTTGTTAAGGTAAAATATAGTTTTTTGAAACATGGTGTTCACTCAACAAATATGGTCATGTTAGACACCATCGCTTACGCCAATTGGCCAGTCTCGTCTGAGACAACTCCAAAGTGCCACAGGGCTGTGCAGCTAAAACAAGCTTAGAGCGCACAGTACCCACGGCAGTACGCATTGGTACTTCTATTTTTACGTGTACTTTTGTAACTTCTACTGCTTACCCCTCCATTCTTACTGCTATAAAAGGAATGTGCCCTAAATTTAAGCGCAAATAGCTCGTTCGGCAACCTTATAAGCCCTGCCTAATTTGCGTTTGCTTTTGCCGGCGTCAGCCAACCACAGAGCAGGCACATATGGCATCATAGGTTCTGTTGCAGAAAATGAGCTAGTGGGTTGCATGGCCATTTCCATTTTTCCTAATCATATAGCTTATTTGAGCGAAGTTTACGTTAAAAGTGGTATCAGTATGATTCTAATGAAGCAATCTTTCGAATGAACCAAACTTGTGTTTTGTCTGCATGGCCCTTTTAAAGCCCAAGTGACTCATAGCTTGAAGCTCCTTCCTTTGCGGGGAGCATCGGCATACAGCAGTGGTACACCATTGTCATCACATTTGGCTTCAAAGACTGTTTTTGGGTACCTTTAATAGTGGTATCGCCACCGGATTTTTTCCTTTAATGTTGGTAGCAAACTGTCTTCCCCAAATTCAAATGCATTTTTGTTTGACCAGAACTGAAATCTTGATGAGGTATAGCCAGGCTTTGCAGGCCAGTGGCTACAAAACGATGTTTTATCAGCGATGCTGTTTATTTTAAGCTGGTGGTTGGGCTGTCGATCATGTGCAGAAAAATCTTGCCAAGCGGTGGCGCCGCAGCTTTACCGTAGCTTTGCTTCGCCGCGCATGAGCGGGACTCATGTCGCCGCCTGTCGGAGTCCTGATACAACCAGTGCAAGCATGGGTTTACAAACGCGTCGTGGGGTGGCTCGCTCTATTGCTTTTTGCGACGATTGTTGCAGTTTTCACACTGCAAAGAGAACTAAGGCCAAAATGAAAGAAGCCGAAAGGCTGAGAAGCGATAATGTTAATCACCTTCTTAATTAGCGTCCCACGCTCCAGCCCACACAAGCTGAACGGTGGCCGCCAAACGAGTTCAAAAATTTTGAGCAAACGGTCGTCCTGCTGCGCCCTCCACTACTCTTGGAGCTCCACCGCAAAGCCAGTGGGCACGTATACATTGTACATACTTTAATGAACAAGTGTTTGTTGCTCTTGACGAAGTGTTTGTTGCTATTGACGACACCATGCAGAAAACTTGACCGATTCTTGAAGCATAACCGTGCATAAACATAGCCGGACGAAGAATAAGGTAGGTGGGGCCACCAGCTTTGCTTTTTGCCCAGTCTTTGCACCACTAGTGCGAAGCTGCTCCAATTTGTGCATGCGTGCGTGTGTGTGTGTTAGCGGGGAGGAGTTTTTCCTTCATTCCTTCATTTAAAGAAGAGTTGAGAAGGGATGTAGAATTCGTGATCCCAAAATGTGTTGGTTCTTACTGAGCAAATTTTCATTGTGACCGCAGGGAGTGTGACAAGGCAGTTTCAAAGGAAAAAGAAAAAACCTAAATAAATGCGATGGCATGCAAGCATAACGGTGCTTAACACAATCCTGTTGTGAGTTACAAAAAGATTGTGAGCACCAGTGAGTTTTGTGTCACTGTGCAAAGCAGTTTCTTGAAGCATAGGTTGGCCACACATGCATCGCAGAAAACGTTGGTTTTCTGCTACACTCTTTTTTGTTTGTAGCACAGTTTACACTTTCGATACTTTTGCACATTTGGGGCTTGCGTTGAGCAGGCATATCAAGTTCGGGACCAGTTTGGCACACTGTCCCTTTCGGTCACCTGTAGAATCGTCCAAATTGCTAAAAATGCATCTTTCCATGGTGCTGTAGTGTGCGATGTCGACACGCATCTCAGTATCATCAGAGTGCCCATTACATGACACCGGCGGTGATTTCGAAAATCGGCGTGCAGAAAAACAAATCAAAGAGGGTGTAAGTGTCTCCGCTACTCAGTAGATGGCGCTAGCTCTCAGAGCGCACTCGGAAAGCGCCAAATTCAAATGGAAAAGTGTTAAAATTTCAACTTGAAAGCGTCAGTAGTATACTGTCTATTTGAATAGATGTGGGCAGGAAAGTGTCAACTAAAGGTGTATGTTGTCAGTGGGGAGCAGAGGACACAAGGGCAACGCAGACAAACTGACTGCTGTGTGAGATGTAAATGCAAGGATGATGTTGAAACGTGCAAGATGGTACCAGGATTTTGGTGTAAGCAAATGAAAAAGTTACAACTTTGCAGCAAAGCTGAGAGCTTTTCACTCTTTCAAAAATTATACCTTTCACAAATGTCATAGACCACATAGCCAGGCATGTGGTCAATGGAAAAAACATTAAAAAAAATTTAGTGGTAGTGAATTGATTCATTCTATTTTGATGGAATTGAAACAAGTTGTTATAAAGAACAGCTGAAAATGTTTAAGCAGTCATTTACACACATGGCATGAACTACTGAAGACTACCAGCCAATTTTATAACTTGAGACATGGGAGTCTTCACAGGGCTTTCTTGCACTAATGCACCAGATTTTTTGTCCATTTTCAGGTAGCAGATATGGATCTCATCAATGCATTAGGCTTTCTTTTTTTGTGTGTGTGTGTGTGTGTGTGTGTGTGTGTGTGTGTGTGTGTGTGTGTAAGCAGATTGTATGTGGATAGTCAAAGGACAGCCTTGTCATGCTTGCACTGTGCTGCCAAACCACGTCGTTTCTAGTCGCGACAAGAAGCTGTGTTGGATTGATACCTTGGGAAATTTCACGCCTGACTGTGATGATCATAGTAGCACCATCCACTGTGTGAAAAAGCACTGTTAGAGGTTCATATACCGTTGAAGAAATGGCAAAAGGTTCATGGCAAGTGAGATCATCACAAGCCAAAATGGAGGCGATTAGTCAAGTGACTGTGGTGTGGATGATGCCCATTGAGGACAGCAGTCGTGGAGCAGCTTCTCTTGTGCAGCCAACATCCCGATGTACCTGTACCCTTTCCTGCAAACCGTGAGCAAGAATAGGCCGTTTGAGTTCCTGCGCCTGACTAGCCTGGGCGTGCTCGGCGCTCTGGTCAAGGTGAGTGGCATTTCAAGGAAGAAAAATTAATAGCGTGGCTGTTTGAGAGGGGGAGGGGCCTTGTGTGGCCAGTGGGCGGTAGTGTTGTGCAGCTGCTGTGCTGCAGTTATTGCATGTGCGGAGGAGTTCCTGCTCCTTCAGGAAGAAATAAAAAAAAAGACATTTCTTTTTGTGGTCATCTTTGCAGCCTTGCTTGCCATGCCTTGTGCCGTTTGGGGGTGAACTTGCTTAGTAAGGGGAGTTTGGAAACTCCACATAGGGGTAATGTATTTATCGAAGGGGGGAAGGGTGGTGTCCTTCCCCCTCTTTGATGAGGGTCATGCATGTTGTGCAGCCATCTGTTGAAAGAATTTAAACCAGCGTACAGGTGCCATCGAAGTAACTGGAACATTGTCGCGTCAATTTTCTTCTTCCGGAAACTGCCTGGCTGCATTGGTTTGCATTAAAAAGAGTCCTTCCCAATAGAAAAAGCTTCCTGTAAATCTGTAATGGCTGTCATAAAGCCAGTAGGCAAATATTTTGTGATAATCGCAAATCCTTGTTCCAATTACTTATGATGGCACCTGTACAGTGTAGTGCAATGTTAGTGCATTGATCAAACTTCCTAACAGTTTTCCTAAATAGCCTCCCTCCCCTTTACAGGTAAGTGAAGATTTGTGATGTTTGAAATTCTCCGAGGATTTTATTCAGCTGCTGCGTGTTTCTTCTTTCTCTCTCTCTCTCTCTCTTTTTTTTTTTTTTCTTTTCCACTGGCAAACGTTACACCTTTATGCATATGCTTGTTGAAATTTCTGCCGACAAAACTCGCCTTCTGTACTCTCGGGGTCAAGTGAAACGCAAACACGAAAATATGAACCTGAACACACAAATAGCACGATTTCTCTCTATGCAAGCCAAAATTACGCGCGGCTTAGTTACAAAAACAAAGTTTGGAAAAGTGGATTTCTAAACATACCAATAGCAAGCCATTATATGAACTCGATGAACAGTATTTTTCAATTTTGCACGTTCTGGTTCATATTTTTGTGTTCGCGTTTCATTTGACGCCGGTAGTACACCTCTCATCACAGGGTGGCTTTTCACTATGCTTTTTTATGGGAGAGTTCCACAACTCCCAGCGTGTGCTCTCTGTGGAAAAATGACATCAAATCTAAGCTGTCGTACGGTTTTCCGTTTTCTCGCCTTTGGGGTTCCCAAAATAGGCTGGAAAGTCTGTTTACATTGAAGAAAGTACTGGTTCAACGCTGCCCTCTGTCAGTGCAAATAAAGCTCCCACTGGAACATAGCATGCGACAGCCAGGTGCACTTGACAGCGTAGTGTCACGTAAAGCATTAAATTTAAAGGTGCAGTGTCTAGTGCTATGTTAGTGTGCCCACTTTGTAACGTTTTCATAGCAGAAACACCGAGCAGGTGCTTTTCCAGGCATGGATAATGCAAAAGTTCGAGGAGAAGCGCTCTAAAATTGCAACGAGTAAATGTTTCCTCAACTGGCTGCCTTGTTTTCTTGTATTCCCCATCCCCTGAGGCCAACTGCTTCCCTCAATATTTTCTACTGTCCTGGTCGGATTTACATAATTTTAGCTGCACTCAAAAGCTTTTGAATTGATTGGCGCAGAAAATCCATAAAAATAGAACATTTATTCTTGCTAGTGTAAAATTTTGCACTTCGTTTTAGTACAAGAATGTTACTGTTTCCTGACCTGATATTTGATACGATAGTAGCTCTTCGAGTAACAGTGGTACAGTTGCACTTCCTGGTCTTTCTAGAGCACAAATACAGTTAAGATATTTCATTGTTTTGTGGACAGGCTACAAAAAAGGGTGAAAAGGAATGGCATAACGTACTCTGTAGCTTAATAATTGGGCCATGTAGGTAAAAACGGACTGCATATTGGGACTCGGGGGGGGGGTAAAACAGGCTGAAATGTAAACATAAAGTGCACAGGTTAAATAACAAAAATGTCTTTAATGCCAATGTTTAACAGTTGCTCAATGTTGCTGTTTTACACCACATTTACTGTATGGGACATTACATTTCCCTGCTCCAGCTGCTTCATTTGCCTGCAGATGTGGAAGGCTTTACCTGAGGCTGGGCTCTGTCACGGGCATGCTTTTTCAGAATAGCTGTAGCTTGTCTTAGTCTTGTAGTGCCAAGTTGATGGAGTGGTTTCAGGGGAGAAACACCGTACACTCTGCATTATTCGGTCTCTGTGCAGTGTGGAATAACACAATTTTGCACCTCGACAATACATTTTCTGACAAATCGTGCGTGTGTAGACCTCATTTTGATCATAACCATATTTCAACAACGTATGCATAAACTATGAAGATCAAGGATAACAAGTAACGAGAGGTGTTTCCTAAAGATAATTTGGCCAAAGGCTCTAAAAAGTTTTAGAAGGTTTTTACCTTCTTTTCAAAGTGAGCAGCAAGTTAGAGGGTGTTGCCAGAGAGGAATTTAGATGTTTTAAAGTACAGTTCACATGAATGAAATTCATTGTGCATAACGTCGAGAATGCTCTTTGAATCTTGACAACCCTGTGAGCCTGCACACACCTTGGCAAGTTGCTACACGGAGCAAGTGTAGTGATAGTCACGGCCCAGCCCTGATTGAAAGGAAAGGACCGAACCTCACTACACCTTTGCTTGACGAAAAACATTTCTGCAATAGTGAAGAATTTGTGCTTATTTCATTTTAAATTCTCATCCTCCTACATAAGAATAGGGTTGTTTGTACTAATGGCTTTGTGATGTACTTTGGGGAGTAGCCAGAAGCAGGCAGTCGGTACATTGGCTGAATGCCAACAGCACAATTTGCAAGTTGGGGATAGCCAACTCTTTGCCTTGTAATGGTGCAACCATGGGTTTTGTTCTTGCTTGGACGATAAAATTCGCTAGAATTTTTTACTTCATCTCGTGTTATAGTGCCCCTCTGAGGAAACGGGGGCAAGATACGTTTGTAATTTTGGTTTCAATTTCTGTTGGCTTGACGGAAAAGGAAGGCAGGGGTAGAGCAATGACCTTAGCATTCGTGGTGTTTGCCTTTAAGTCTGGTTCATTGTTCGCACATTCTTGTACTGTAGCCGTTTGTTAGTTGCCTTATTGCCTTTAGCTGGAGCTATTGATGGGAAATGTTTTAGCTGTTCAAGATTTTATTGTCATGAAATGTGAAGCCCAAGTATTTGTGACACCCAAAAAGCAAAGCCTGGAGAGAGGGCTAGCAGGAGGGGAGGAGAAAGATTTGCTTCTGATTGGTGGACAGGCGAGAGAGGAGGTTAACATGCTGAGATGAAGAGGGTGACAGGTGAAGGGGGTAACGAAAAGAGGGAAGGGCTTGATGGGCAGGGAAGGACACGATGCCCATTGATTAACTTGGGATAGGGACGGTTCTGGAGGAATGTCATTCTTTGTAAACTGATTATCGGCAGTACTGTCATCAACTTTATCGCTTCATCCTAGTAGTTCTAATAAGTGCACTCATTGGAAGGTTTCAACTGCTATGACTTCTCTAGAAAAAATAACCAATTGACAAAACCAATAGCCTATTGAGTTGTTTACACCAATTGCTATTGGTGTATCAGTCTATGGGTGCTTTGGTATGTTGGCCTAGTCCTATACATGTATTGGGTTAGCCTAGGCCTATAGGTGTGCCAATATGAGCCCATTGGAGCACCCATTACATAATGGCCAAATAAATGCCAAGGCCATTAGTCTGTTGTGTTTATTTGGCCACGTTACACTTGCTTCAGTGAATTTCTGAAAACATGGTCACACCATCCTTCAGGTACCACAAAGCCGTAAATGCTAGTTGATTGCATCTTTATTGCACAAAACTAACCATGTCCCACGGGCTGTCAAATTATATCTGTGCATTTCTCAAGTCATAGCTGTAAGACCTGCAAAAACAGCAAAACAATTAGGAACTTGCGCAACCATTGTAAATTTTTATGAGCGCATCTAGCATTCAATCCAGACAGAACCAACGAGATTCTTTGGCAGCATGCCACTAGACCCCAATGAACTACAATGCATGAGTACGCTGCAGTGAACACTACATTCGGAAAGCTAGACATCTATTTCAATTTTCTCTGGACGAAACATTGGACGAAAGGAAACATGGACGAAAGGAAACACTTTGTTCCACCTGTACAAAATGCTTATACAGAGTCTGTGAAGGAAAGTTCGACATCCACTTGAATGCAGCCGGACGCGCTACAAAGGAAAGCTGTACAGCTTTCTCAGAAACTTTGCAGTTAAGACAAATTTTTCTTCAACTGCAAAGTTTCTGAGAAAGCTGTGCAGCTTTCCTTTGTAGCCGTACGGCTCCATTCAGGTGGATGTCGAACTTTCCTTCACAGAAACTTACTCCACCTTAGGGATTTCCCCTAAATCTGGTCGATCTATATACAGAGTCGTTTATAGGCGATGTTAAAGGGACCTTGCAACACTGTTTGAGCAGTGCAAGTAAACCTACACGATGTTTATATTACACTGCAAGGAATACCTGAGCCAAATATTACATGTGCACGGGAAGTGGTGAGCACGCAAATCGCTGGGGAAGACGCAGAAAAACCAACCGCGCTCTCTTCAGTTTTCCTGATTATGCACCCCCGGCAAGGCCTGAACGACGTCATTGCGGCCATGGCTGTCCTATTGACTGTCGCTGGTCAACTTCGCGGCTTATGTCTCGCATTTCCTGTGACGATCCGCCGTTGTCAGTGCTGTGTACCAATTTCTTCTATGCCTGAACCTGTACCCAAATTTTTTGTTTTTATGTTTTGAGTGCGCATGGAGCTTGCGTGACGCTTAATACTCCCCTTTCAATGAGACCACTCAATAACAAACGCTTATTGCTTAAAAAAGCCCTACCAGCTTGAGTGTCTGCTTGCGAGCAGGCAGCCATGCCTGGTTTTTTGTGGCACCAGAGCGGAAATGGACCCCTTCACGTTGTGGAGAAAAGGAGAAAACTCCTCGGCCTGTGATATATTGAAGGGCGCCGAAGAGAGCGCTGCGAGCCGCCCCCTTCTCCAGGAGAGAGTGCACAGCTTTTGTCGCGTTGTCCGCGGTCGAGTTGAGTGGGAACAGTTATGCGCTATTTCTCATCGCGCGTAGTTTCGGTGATAGTGAATGTATTTTCATAATTCTTGCGGGAGGAGATTGCTCGGATAATAGACTTTAACCCAAAAGGAATTCCGAGTAGTCGATGGTAAGTGCTGCAGGGTCTCTTTAAATACAGCAATACAAACGCCAAGTCCTGTGTGAATTTGTATTTGGTTCACACATGATTTGCATTGATAGTTACTTCTCCAAGAAATGAAAGCACCGCTTGTTGACCTGCTCTGCTGTTTATAACATAAAAGTTTATCAGAAGAAGAAAAAAAACGCTTCGACGGTTTCATGGCGAAAAGAAATGTATACAGTCAAAGCTCGTTAATTCGAACTCGAGGGGGACCATAAAATTGTTCTAATTAAGCAGAGTTCGAATTAATGGGCAGGCACCAGAATGAATGCGCATCGCACCACACTGCGCGGGCAGAACACAAAGCCACCTCTGGACTCGTTATCACGAATTAGGCGCTACTACACTTTTTTTTTTTTTTTTTTTTTTTTTTTTTTTTCTCGCATGCCACGTGATCGCAGGCTCAGACCAGTGACTGCGGCACAAAGTAAACGTGCAACGGCATGCACCGGAGCGCTGGCACCCGCTGCGGAAGCAAAATGAGCTGTTGGAGCAGCGCAGCGCATGTGCTATGCTGTTGTTTTTCTGCTTCGTTGTTTTGCATCTCTAGCAAATTTGGCTTGGTTTGGATTTGAAACGCATTGTAATCACTCTGGGCCGACGGCTTCTGCGAGGAGCGATGAAAGCCAGGTGATCCGACTTCGAATTAACCGTTCTGGATACTCACGCGGTCGAATTATCGGGAGTTTTCCCCCATTGAAATATACAGGGCTGTGCCGGGACTGTCAGTTCGAATTAACCAAGTTCGAATCAATGAGCTTTTACTGTAAATACCTTCAAATGCAGAAATCTGAGCAGCGTAATGCACACACGTTCATCATCTTGCCCATGTGTGAAGACATGAATCCTTGAACATGAGCGTTGTCATAGGTGTCTGTGTTTTTATTTGAGTCTAAAAAAAAGCAAGAAAGCACCGTACAGAACCAAGGAGGTGGCAAGTCTTTTATCAAGTGGGTACATTTTATACTGCCAAGGTCAAGTGCAATGAGGAGAAACTGGGCAAGTGTGAAACAATGGGGAAAAGAAACTGCAAAAACGGTTGAAAGAATGGAGGGAGCTGCGTGGACAGGATATGGTGTGGCAAGGTTTAATTTAAGAGCATCCTATACACCCACACTTGAATCAGGCTGGCTACTTGGGTTTAATCCACTGAATGAGGCCTGGGATTTCATTAGGGGTCAAACCATTTATGGAAACTCTACGTATGCTATTCAATTATGTATTTAGAGCAGTGGTTCTCAAATAGTGATCCGCGGACCCGAGAACCTCTGAGGGGTCCGCGAGCCTCTCTCAAAACTTTTCCACCCGCCATTCCTTTCTCGATTTTTCCGGCACTTCCTTGCACTGCAAAAACGTGGCTTCGCCACATTACATGTACACTTTGATTCTCCTAGTAGCACATATTCTAACATCTACATTTTGCACAACACGTTAGCTCTGGGAAAAAGAAAAAAGGGAGGCAGCATATCGGTGTTTAGAAGACTTTTAGATTCAAGCACTAATTGCTTATCATTATGAGGTGCATCGTCATTAACGTCAAACAGAAAAGGCGGGCATTGTGTAAGTGTGTGGGCTACGTAAGCTGCAAGTACAATTTGTTTGGAATTATGATGCTGATGAACATATGCTTCATCGTGGGATCCCCCATCACTTTCGCAAGCCCAAAAGAGGTCCTCAGGGCAGACATGGCTGAAAACCGCTGATTTAGAACATGCTGTCATATTCGATGGGAATGTCATTAATCAACCTCAGTTGAAAACTTCAGTAACCAAGACATTTTAGTGCACTGAGTTGCTTCTAAGGATCATGAATCATTGTCAGCCCTGCTCTTGATTTCATTTCGACTTCAATGTATTTTAGCAGCAATGTCATTGTGGGTGCTCGTGGCTTGTAGCAAAAACAAAAACAAAGCCTTTTGTGTCCCATGGAAACCTACTTACATCATAAAGCTGTGTTCTTTCCGAATAGCTTCGGAGAACCCTGGGGATGCGTTCACTGGAGCAACTTGTACCTTAGCAAAGAGGCAGGCCACTGGCGGGCAGGGAGTGGCAGGCAGGAATATTGGCTTTGTCACAAAGAGTGGTCTCAAACCACACATTATCCGTGGCCCCTTGCCTGGTGTGGGACAACGTTGAGATGTGGCGTTGTGTGTTGAATTTTGTACATGTTTGCAGTGGCAACTTGTTTCATCTGACTGCTGTCATTTTCTCTGCTTCTCTGTGAGCAGTCGGACGAGCCGGCGGTCATTAGTTTCCTGCTGACCACTGAGATCATCCCCCTGTGCCTCCGAGTGATGGAGTCTGGCTGTGACCTGTCCAAGACGGTAACACTCTGCTCGCAGGCAGATATATTGCTGGGAATTTCGAGGCTTCTCAGCCTTTCTTTCACAGTTAGATTGTACACTTGACTAATTGCTTGCTGCCCAACATGAGGGAGGGGTGGTTCTGCTGTCTACCAGGAACTTGCCTAGAAAGCCATCCTGCTGTGAAGATCTTCTTTGGAAGTTTTGAATTAAATGTGGATTCGAACTTCGAATAAAATTGTCTGTGCAGCCATTGCAGAGTTCGAAGATTTGCACATCTCTAAAAAAAGGGAGCAATCCATTGGTGATATGTGGTCATTTACTGAGTCATGCAATAAGCTTTGTGAATGTTGGGGGGGGGGGGGGGTGTTAGTGAAGGCTCTACCAGGGTGTGCTTTTGTTGGGGACATTAAGAGTAAGTGTGAAAGAAGTAGGAACACGAGACGATACAGTGGCATCTCAATGATATGAATCTCGTGGGACCACGAAAAATATTCGTATCATCCGAAATTCGTATGAGCCAACACAGACCGAGAAATTGAGCACCAAAAAAAGTTTTCGTTTATTTCTTTTCTTACTTTTGCGTGAAAAAATCCATGTTGTTCTTCTTTTTTTTTTTAACCTCCATGTCACCGAGCAGTCCTTTCTGAGCACGTAAAACTTGGCACTTGTCTCACTCACAGTGCACAAGCTTGCTGCACGCCACAACACGTCAAGGGCATGCAGGGTTTTGCTTGTTGATGGTGCTAGTTCACTTCTACCGCAGCCTCGCCGTCACTATAAAGCACCTCGTCTTTTGCGACCTCCCAATGACCGTTAGCTTTATCTTCTTCGACCCATCGGCATTACAGCAGAAGAGCACAGTTACTCTTTGCTTACTGTTTTGTTCACTTTGACAAGCTTCGCCTCTTAAACACAAGCTTTTGTTGGATTGCGAATTAAAAAAAAAAAGGCCCCACCTAATCTGCGTTATATACCGTACTTACCCAATTCTAACGCGCACCTGATTTTTCAAGCAAAAAAAAAAAAAAAAAAACTTGCGCCTCCGATTGTAATTTGCATGGAACTTTGTGGCCAAGAAAAACGAATGCGAGAGAAACGGGCAATTTATTTCCCGAAGTAATCTCACTCATCTAACTCCTCGTCGCTCTCCGAGAGCTCCTTGTTGCTTTCCACTGACCACAACATCTTGTCCTCGGTGCCATCAAGCGCGTTTGCGATGCCACACTTCTGAACGAACGTTCAACCATGGTCGATGGGATCGTGGCCCACGTCTTGCACGCCCATCCCACGAGCTTCTCCAGAGGCACATGCTTCAGCCGACCACTCGTTTTTAATGCGTGGGAGCCGCTCATAAGCCGCTCGTGGAAGCGACGCAACTTCGTTGCTGCTGCTGCCATTGCTGTTATCAAGCGCACAAGTGGAACGATTTGACGATTTGTGTGAACACCGATAGAAAAGCCTAGGCGCCTAGACTTCCTGCGTCCGAAAAATCGTTGCTAAAAGCTTTGAGCTTTGGCGCCATCTTGAGATGGCGATGACGATGGATGGAATTAAATTTCCGCGGTTTCGGCAGTTTCGGTTTCGTATCCGATTCTAACGCGCACCTGATTTTTTGGCCTTTTTTTTTTTTTTTTTTTTTTTTGAAAAAAGTGTGCATTAGAATCGGGTAAGTACAGTAGGTCCCGTGCTTCGTACTTTGATCGAAGCATCAGCAGAGTGTCAGCCATCCAGTCGCTCACTACTGAGTCGTCCACCTTCTTTTCTTCGCCACACACGGTTTTGTATACAAGAGCATGCTGCTGCTTGAAACAGTGAACCCACCTGCCGGAGGCCTGAAAGTTCTCAGGGGTGGAACTGCTGCGCCAATTGCGCCATTGTGCGCCAATTTGCCCTGCTGCGCCAAGCTGCGCAGAAATGGCAATTTGCGCGATTATTGTCCATTGAGAGCATACAACGCCAAATTTAGCCAAGTCTTGTCGTCGTCCGGGCAACACTGAGCGCTGGCTACACAATAGACGCAGCCGGATCCACGCCGCATCCATAGCCACGGCAGTTTGGTGCACTTAGAGTGAACTAGAATAGGGGAGTGTCCCGAGCGGCGGCGCCGAGCCTCTTCGGTTAGCGTCGACACCGCCAGGTGGCGCTACTGCTGCGTTTCACAGCTGCCCTGGCGCAGCGAAACCACGCGTCTGGACAAGCTTTGCGATCTTTTCGCGTTGTCTTTCTGTTTTCAAAGGCGTTCAGAGGCTAAGCAAGATTGTAAACGGCTAAATGCGACTTGTGCTTTACTTACTGCTGCTCCGGATATGCAGGCCTCGATGTGATGAGCCGTAGTGGTTGCAGGCACCTCTGGTTATGTTATCGGCAATTCTGACTCTCTCCGAGATTTATGTCGCGCGCGGACGCTTTTAAATGTCTATGCACTGTTACACGTGTTCTCGACTCGCCACATACTGCCTGCCGCAAGAGGATGACGAAGTTTTTACGAATTGACAGCAGCTGGTGTTCAGCATGAACTGCGAGTCTCTACGAATCGGAGAGCCTGGCGATTCAGGGAAAAAAAGAGCAGATTTTTTCTTGTATTGCAGCATTTAATGGTGACCAGTTTATTAGCTGAGGTGTTGCAGCCAACTCAATATATTATTCTGCGGATGTAAATACAAAACACTTTAATTGCTTCTTGCCATAAATGCATTACTTTGGAGACTTTACATAACTCTTTTTTAAGTTTAATAAATTCAGCGCTATTCCCGATTTAACGAAGTACTTGGTGTTCCACAAGCCCTCAACAGGAGCAAAAAAAAAAAAAGGAAATCCTGCCCCATTCCTGGGAGCAGCTTCGTCGGCTTAATGAGGTGGCAGCAGATCTGAGCTTCCATGACTGTCTGAGCGTGGATGCGGACGCAGAAGCCTACACGACGGAGGTTTTCAACGATGAAGAACCCGTACAGTTAGTTTGCGACACACAAGAGGTCGCAGAGGTTGATGACGGCCCAGAAATCGCCGAAGCTTCTGTGCCTGCTCAAGGCCAGGTGATAGATGATATTGACTTGCTCAGGCGCTTTAGTGGGGCTCACGTAGGAACTGAGGACGCGTTGAACGCCCTAGCGTGCTACGAAAAGTCTGTGCGCCCGATGCTAACAAAGCGCACGCAGGCGAAAATTATAGGCTTTTCTCCCAGTAAATAAATTTGTTTCCCCCAGGAACCCTAGCGTTTGATTGTAATTATGTAATTCACCGTGGCCGCTGCTATTACGGTATCTCTTGGTAGCTGCTGGAGTGAGCCTTCACTTAGACATCGAATTGATGGAATCAACTCCTAGTAAATAAAAATTCCCGATTTTACGAAGTTCTCGATTTAACGAAATAATTTGTGGTTTGCGATGACTTCGTTCAATCGGGATTTAACTGTATATTTCCTATTGATAAGTACTAATAAAAACGGAATAACATTTCATGGTAACGCGCTTGCATGCCATGCTATATGCTGAGCACGGCAGGGCTAATGGTACAGCTTCCCTCTTAACAGCAGAGCCATTTGAGCTCTTAGTTCCGCCGTTCAGTGTTACGAGAAAAAAAATTACAAGAAAAAAAGAGAACACTCTGAACATCGTTTCTGGCGGGACCTATCGCGTGCTGTTGTTGGGAGCACAGACGCTGAGTTCGCGCTATGGACGCCTGTAGTTCGCGAATCCTAATGCAGTTCACTTTGTGGGAGATGTGAAAGCCTGCGGACAAAACGATCCGGACCTGCCAGTCGTGGAGAACTTTCAGCGGAAATTTCGGAAATAAATGTGAGGTGCAGCAGCCGGGTCTCTGACGAAGGGAGAGGAGCAGCCATGGAGCTCTGCTGTTTCTCCAGCCTTGCGCCAATTTGTTTTTAAAACTCGATTTAAAAAAGCACATGCATATACAGTGAATAAGATGCAACTGATTTCACTTCAGTGTGGCAGCAAAGTTTATTTCATAGCATCTAATTAACGTTTTCTCCAGTTCCGTTATCTTTTTGCAGCTGCGTCCACTACTGGCCTACAAGTGTGGATAGCCACTTTGACAGCCTGGGGCAAAGCAGTGGTAGTCCGTCTTTTTTTAGGCATCTTTCTCGCATGTTGGCCATTGAAGAAACACACTTCCTCAGTGCTTTAAATAAACACTTATACTTTCGCACAGGTTACACTGCACGCACATGCGCACCTCACCAACCGCGTTTCCTCCCGGTGGCCGGCGCCGGCTGATCAGCTGCGAGATTCCGCACCAGCGCCCCTAGCGGCGGTCAACTGCGCACGGCGCGCCGAAAGCAACGCTGCCTCCGCCCGCTCAAGACACTCCCCTATTCTAGTTCACTCTAGGTGCACTCGTGTTCTCTCGTGGAGTTTGTCGCAACGTTGTTATCGCCGCGGCTTTCCCGGAAGGCTGTCACCAGCATGAGTAAAAGTAGTTTGAACAGTTATCTAGTGATATAACTTGAGGCATGGCCTCTGGAATTTGCAGCTGCTCGAAGTAAGACGAAGGACCCTTACGCACATCCTTCGCATCAGAGGTTCTTTTTACGCAGTTACTGCGTAACGCAGTTACGCAGTTACTGTGATGATCGAAGTCTAATTTTTCGGGACCTCCACGAACCGGGAACTGCATGCGCCCGATGACGCGAGCTTCCGCGCGAAGGGCCCTTCTACGATACTGAGCGCATGCGCACGCTCCTCTAGAGTGTTGCGGCGGCCGCTATCACTTTCCTTTCTGCTGTCGAGTGGGTATTGTGGGTATTTCGACAGCTGCACGACACGTGCGCGTTAGCGTTCCTCGGTGGGAGTTTTCGGTGCGCACAAACCCCGAACTTACGACCGAATTTTTCGCGCTGCTTTAATGAAAGAAGTGGTGCCACACAGCCGCCGTACTCGTTCGCGCACCGACGAGGCCCGACTCGACCGCGAAAGCGGGCGTCTTGATGGGATGCCGTGCCCACTTTCGCCTTCGCGTCTACCACGGAATCAGGTGTTGGGAAATCGCCATTTTTGTTCGCTGCCTGCCTTTGCCTGCCTTCTCGGTCGACGCAGCGGCGGCAGCTTGCTGCGAATGCGGCATCGTATTGTACGGCGCCCGTCTTCGTGTTGGGGAATATCGATGCGAGGTAATGCACGCTCGGCGAGCGCGCTACCCGCACGGCGCTCGCCGCACGACACCTGATTTCACAGTTGCGGTGACGGCGGCAGCGGGGCGGCGCACTGCACGCGATTGTTTTAGCTCGAAACTATTTTACCAAAAAAAAGCAGCCACCGTTAGTAATGTAGTGTTGATTATTATACAAATAAAGGCCAAAAAGTTGCTTCGCTGAATTTAAAGGAATTGGCAAAAAGCAGGTTTCAGTCCCAGCTTCAGTCCCAGGAGCTGGTACTTTCAGGTACCAGCTCCTATTTGATTTATTGCACTCCTTCTAAATAAATCTGGCCAATTCTATTTCTCATGCAGTTTTTGGATTAGTTCCTCTTAAAACGGCTCAGCCGCATTATTTAAGACCGTCAGTGTGCTCCAAAAGTGCTCAGAAATATCCCCTAGATTGCTCCAAACCTGCACCAAAAGGGGATTTTTGCTGCTCCAAAGCTCCTGCTCCAAAAAGCTAGACCCTGCTTCCACCCCTGAGTTTCTCAATTCCAAGCGAAAGGGCGACGTCGTCGGCTTTCTGCTGGAGCACTTTTCCGTCAATGTTATCTCCAGCCACAGTCACTTCCTTGAACCACGTCGAGAGGATGTCTTCAAGTATGACATGCTGGGCTGTCTTGGCCTGCTTGACGTTCAGATGAACTGCTGCAGGTTTTGCAAAATCACGTCCCGTTGCCCAGTGATGGTGCACACGTCGACGGTGGCAAGCCAAGCTCTCTCTCTCTCTCTCTCTCTCTCTCTCTCTCTCTCTCTCTCTCTCTCTCTCTCTCTCTCTCTCTCTCTCTCTCTCTCTCTCTCTCTCTCTCTCTCTCTCTCTCTCTCTCTCTCTCTCTCTCTCTCTCTCTCTCTCTCTCTCTCTCTCTCTCTCTCTCTCTCTCTCTCTCTCTCTCTCTCTCTCTCTCTCTCTCTCTCTCTCTCTCTCTCTCTCTTTTTGCCAAGTCGCTGCACTTCCGTTTCGGTTCGCTGTCGACTTTATTCAGGATCACCAGCTTCTCCTTGAAGAAAAGGGCCCTCCTTTTGCGCTACGTAGCTGACAGCAGCCTGGTTGATTTGGTTAGGAGAATCCCGTTTACAGTAAAAACCTCACAAACGCGTCTCGGCAACTGAACATCCACCATGAGCAGACAGTGGCAACGGCTAGGAGTGGCGCACTCCGATGTCGCGGTCCCCCACCCACGACCAGTGAGACGCCAGCAACTGAGTGACGTCGAGTTGCTACCCGACTGCATCACTGCCTGCCTAAGGCCATCAAGGTGTCCTCCCTGGTGGCATGGCAGCGGCAGACTCGGCGTTCCGTGCATGCTTATACAACAGCAGCACGGCCCTTCCCGGAGAAAGAGTGACAAAGAGGGGAGAGACAGCCTGTGCAACGCCGTCGCTTGCTCGCTGGGCAGTTGTGCGCCTCACCGGCTCATTCGTACCGTCCACCGGGCCGCGCAGGTCCGTTCATAACACCCGAAATTTTCCCTATTGCAAACAATGCATTTTCGCCAGGACTTCTCAAAAATTTGTATCCCGAAATTCGTATCATTGAGATTCCACTATATTGGAATACTGGTGTTGGACAACTGGCAAGCCAGCCTATGTCGCGCGGAAACCTACTGACTTCATTAGTGTAGTGGGAATAGCACCACATCTCTTGAAAGGGCAACCTTGGGGCCAAGTGTTGCAGTGTACGACTCTGCAACTTGTTGTTCTCTGTCAGCCAGCATAAGCTTTGCCGGTGTTTTTTGTTTTGTTTTGCTTTCATTCTAGAATTTTTAGGTTGACTTGGGTCAGAACTCCTTTACACATTGTATCCGTGGCTTTATCCCCCGATGTTCTGGGTGCACTGCTGTGTCCAATTGTAACCTTTTAACCAAGGTTTATTGAGCTATGCAGATGCACTTATGTCTTGCTTTTGATCTGAATGCATTCCAGGTGGCTACTTTCATCCTGCAGAAGATTATGCTTGATGACACTGGCTTGACCTACATCTGCCACACCTACGATCGCTTTTCTCACGTTGCCATGATTCTGGTGAGTGGCAATATTTTAGTGGTCACTTTTGGTCTCTCTTAGAATTTTCTCATCTTGTGTTCCACACACACTCCCCCACACACACACACACACACACACACACGTGTGTGTGTTCTCCCGCCCTCCCTACTCCCCAAAATTCCATTGCCAGTGACATTACCAGTTAAGGTTTCTGTTGTGTGGCCTCTACCTTTTCACTTAAAATTCTGTTGTGGTTAAAAGCTTACTGCATCACTGTTGGCACAGACGGGCACGGCTTGCTTTCATACTTTCTATTTATTCTTTCAAATCCTTTACCATAGGAGCACAAGCGCTCTAGAAACACCAGTGGTGGTTGCATCGTCCGTATTTTAACAGCGGAGCTTTTGCACAAGCCGTAACTTTGCCATTGCAGGAAAAAATAGCAAAAATATGTGCAGCGCTCGTGAACGCATGCCTCGCGGTGACCGCCGAGCGTCCTCGGCACGTGCAGTGGCTTTAGCAAAAAAAAAAAGAAGAAGAAAAAGAAAAAAACAACTTAAAAGCAGCGAGGAGCGTGAAAATGGCGAGCGCTCGTGAGCGCGGTGACTGCAGAGTCCCCGGCTCGCCGTGCAGTGGCTTTAGCAAAACACACTACCTGCTTGGGAGAGGTTACCGCTGCCGCCGCATTCTCTAGAGAAGCCATTATGGATAATTGGAGACGAGTGTGCCAGTCCTTTCCAAGAAGTCTTGCAGATCCCCGCCACCACTAACTCGAGTCAGTGATGAAAAGCTCAGTGAAATCAATCAATCAAAAATGTTTTTTATTTTCACCAGTACAGCACTCAGTGAAAAAGGGGTGTGGCCGGAGAAGATGCCACTTTTCTATGGCTTGACAGCCCTAAAGTGGGTACTTTGACCAAAATTTCATATGCATAGTACATTCACTTTGTTTTTTCTACACGCCTGCAGCACCTCTGCACAGTGTTCGCGCGAGGGCAAAGAATCGCGTAAACACCGTTCCCAAAGCTTAGCACGGCAGCACTTGGAAAAGGCCTAGCGCATGCAGTCAAGCTTGTGAAGACGCATGATAAGCTGAGCAAATAAAGCAAGAATATAACTAGGCACAGTTACTAACCAGCCATAAAACATCAATCGTGGCCATCACAATTAGCTAGGTTTTTTTAAATCTCTTCACGACGAGGCAGGTTTTCCCGAAACCGTTCGTCAAACACATCGGATTGCTGCCTGACGTTTCCCCAAGGCAGCTTCCACATTTTTAACGATTTTAGTCTGGTCATTGAAACAGCTGTTATGAAATCTGATGACGGACAGCTGTGAAATCGAAAGTTAGACCAGTTGGACTGCGCCCGGTTACCGGCAGATTGCACACAATGGATGGGAACCAACCCTCCTACTTGAGGCATTTCTTACCTTTTTCACCGAACGGAACGGTAACGATGCATGCAGGAGAATAATAAAGACCGAACTTCACTGAACCCGAGTTCTTTATTACAAAAAAAACGACGAGGGCAGACTCGCCTCCGGGTGCACGACTTCAGAGATAGCCCTGTTTTCAATCTCATCGGAGTTGCGTTTATCCACAGCGGCCTTGTTCTTGGCGGTAGAGCGGACCATCTGCTTAGACAGGCCTGTACTTCTGGCGATGTCGGCCTGTTTTTCCCCATGTTCGACAGCGTTAATTGCGCGTAATTTATCCTACAGGGAAATCAGTTACCCTGCCGCTCATGCCGCTGGTCGCACACACAAAAAAAAAAAAGCCACTGGCACTGGCTTGGCTGCGACGCCGACCCGGCTGCCATCAATGTTGCCAGACATAAGTTTTCTTGCCAAAATAAACAAAGAAAGAGGATATCGGGTGCCGGCCCCGCGGAAGTCCGCTATAAACATTCATCGAAACAATTTTTGCCTAAAATTTAGTCTGTTGTAGCCGATAGTCTGCTCTAGCCGGGTCCGTTATGAGCGGAGTGGACTCCATTTAAAATGCATGGGGACAAGACAAACCTACAGAAATGGTCTGTTGTAACCGAAAGTCCGTTGTTGCCGGATCCGCTGTAACGAGCGTAGACTGTATGCAGCTAAAATTGCACTTTGCGTTGCAGTGGCCTGGATCTTAGTTTCTTGCGCTATGGGGTCTGGTCGGTAGCCGTTACAACAGCATGGCATGGCAACCGCAGACTTGTTCATCACCACAAATAACTATCTATAAGTCTAGTCTATAAATAACCTCCGAAAAAGTACTGCATCCCACTCTATATGCTCGCACCACGCTCGAGACATTGGTCAAGCTTTTGGTGATCAGTTCAGTTTCTCTAAGCTGCTGAGACATGCCGACTTCATAACATCATTGTCAAGTCTCTCAGTTCATCAAAACTAATGCCCGTAGGAGAGTTAAGAGGAATTACGACTGCGTAGACACCCAGCCGCTCAATCTCCGCCAAGCCATTCAGGGGAGTTGGTGCGAGCAGCTGATGGTGATGATGTGGCTTGTCCCTTTGTAGTGGGTGGTGGACCGAAGTGGTGTCCCAGCTGGTATTACAAAAAAAAAAAAAAAACGGGGGAACAAAAAACAAGGGAGTTATCGAAAAAGTTTATCGTGAAAAAAGTGTTAGCCAAGCCATCGGCTAACACTGCCACTTTGCGACATGTTGCGGAGTTAGCCAAATTACATGTTTTTGCTGGGGGACGCGCCAAATGGGATGGCCGGAGGAACGGCACGCCGC
The DNA here is from genome assembly GCF_048455015.1 of Haemaphysalis longicornis. Lineage (NCBI taxonomy): Eukaryota > Metazoa > Arthropoda > Arachnida > Ixodida > Ixodidae > Haemaphysalis > Haemaphysalis longicornis. Next base: position 256,155,394 of record NW_027526203.1, read on the forward strand.
CGGCAGCTGACCGCGGAGGCCAGGCCGACACATTGGTGCTTTCACTTTTTGCTTCAATCAGAAAAGCAGCAATCGGAAAAGCGGCAAGGATTGAACCCCGCATTCTTGGGCGCAGCAGAACAATGGGCTCAGCAGTACACTGAACCACCGCGAAGGTTTGCTATGAGGCAGTTATTCGATAAAGTGTGCTTGAGATAACTCTGAGTTTCTTCCAGCCACATGGGATCCACTAGGTCTTCAAGGTTAATATGTGCCTTGCTGTGTGTGCAGGGCAAGACGGTTCTCAATCTGGCCCAAGAACCAAGCCCGCGCTTGCTGAAGCACGTGATTCGTTGCTACCTCAGGATGTCGGACAATCCCAGGTACTTCCTCCTCTTCCCCCCTGCATGTGGGGTCAGCTGGGCTCCGACTCAATGCTGCCTGTGTGGTGGCACATGCTCATTTTAAGACTTATCTGGGGCGGAGGGAGGCAGAAATGCGACTGTGAGGACGCGTGTTAAGCAGGCGGGTGTGTGCCTGCAGAGGAAAAGCCTCGAACTCGTCGGTCGACTGTGTTGAGGCCCAGAAAACATGTCGAGGCACGCAAAGACTTTTCCCGAAGATGTCAGTCATCACAGCAACTTTGTCCGTTCTAAGGATGTTTTCGGGAAGCAAAATTTTTCTGTTTCAGTTTTTATTCTGCAACCTCGGCACTTGTATTCAGATAAAGTCAACCTGGATGTAATAGGATTCTAAGGGGATCGCAGAATATTTTGATATATCAATAATTCTATATTGCAAATCACTCCAATAGAAGTCCAATAGGGAACCTTGGCACATCTGTGGTAATTGTCTTGAGTACAAAAAATTGGCGCAGCTCGCACTAGTGGTGCAAGGCTGGAGAAACAGCAGAGCTGGTGGCCCCACTCTCTTCTTCATTGGAGGCCCGGCTGTTGCACCTCGCATGAATTTCGGAACTTGCCGCTGAAAGTTATTCATGACTGGCAGGACCGGATCGGTTTGTCTGCAGGTTTCCACGTCTCCCAAGATGGACCGTGTTAGCATGCACTAAATCCCGCGGCAACCAGCGTCGTGAGCTTGGCATCTGTAGTGCGATCTCGGCATCTGTGCTCCCCACTTCAGGCGCGAACGGATGGGAACTGGCGAGAACAGCGTACCAGAGATCACGCCATGACGAACGCTGGGCAGAGTGTTCTCAAAGGTCAAGCTGGCCGATGTGCAGTGTGGGAAGTTCTTGCCAGTTTTCACTACGACTTAAATTGTTAAAGGCATCATTGATAATAACCATCAATGAAAGTTTGCTTCTGCACCTGTACTGGGCTGCAGAGTTGCAGAGGTCCTCATGTCCATCTGGTAACCTTCTGTAGACTAACTCTTCTAACGTTTAAATTCCACCAGCAGAATGTCGTGTGGGGGTGATAATGGCAACTCTTATAGTTCATCTTCCGCTACAAGCTCTTATTGAAGACTGACTGCTTGTGCGTCTGCATCACATGTTTTCAAGTCAATACTCTGCTGAATGCCAGTTCTGTTCACAACCTGGAACTCTACCTCATGTTAGTACAGTGTGAGCGCAATCCCAAACTTCTGCCTCTCCGGTCCCCTCTTCCCATCCCTGAGCTGTGATGACCAGTGGCCATCTGGATGTAGAGCAACTCCTGACATCCCGAGCGAAGGCTTTCTGCTCACCTCATGGATTCCCGGGCTAGGAATCCATGAGGAAGCCCACTTCAGAAAGCTCAAATAAACGTTTCTCTCTCTATCTCTCTCTCTCTATCTATCTATCTATCTATCTATCTATCTATCTATCTATCTATCTATCGATCTATCTATCGATCTATCTATGTATTTATCTATCTATCTATCTATTTATCTATCTATCTATTTATCTATCTGTCTGTCTATCTGTCTGTCTGTCTGTCTGTCTGTCTGTCTGTCTGTTGTCATACCCACCCGACATGGTGCAGGGGAAAAACAGCTAGCATCACCTAGTAGCAACTTGTGGTATTTGGTGCACATTACTTGTTTGGCTGCAGTTTTGTTTGTATTTATTATTTTTTCATTCACATTTTTCTTTCTTTTTTTTTTCTTTTTTTTCAGTAAAGTATAAGAGCTATGTATTTTTCTGCCCAATTCCTCAATATTCAGCCATTGCATATTGTTGTGCGATATTGCGTATATGTGTACAGTTTCGCTGGCATTGGTATGGCCTGTTCCTTGCTAACAGGCATAATGGGATTATGAAGCATCATTTTTTCAACTGCATCTCTCTTTTGTCTTCTATAGCTTCTAATATGCTTTATCAATTCTTGAACAGTCACACACCATAAACTTTGAAGCAATTTGAAAAATCGGCAAAGAACATATCGAGCACCTATTCCCCTACTTAAACCCTTTGCCTGCCATAGACTAGCTGAGCTCATCCACACGGGTTGTACCACTCTTATTGAAGGTTAGCTACACTTGTCCACGCTAAAACAAGCGCTTGCGTGCACCGCAGTCAAACTACCCTGAAATATTTTGTGTAGTTTAAATTGACTTTAATAGACGGTGCTGTAAAAAATTTGAAAACCCGCTCAAAGCTCTCAAAGTATGCGTTTTGGTTGAGAAACTCTTTGATGCTCGCAATAGACTTAAAAATGGCGTCCTCCTCTGTGCGCGCGCATACCGGCACCGTCTGCACTCCGGAAAAAAGAAGAAAATGTGTTTTTGCAGAAGTTTTCTCGGATTCTTACTGTATAATGCGGAATATAGGTCAAGCCAGAATACAGGTCGATTTCCTTACCTTGTAGCCACAAATAATAATAACAAAAAAAGAGATCGGTACACATTGTTTTGTTGAGGCTATGACTTGTTTCGTCTCAGATTACTTGTTAGTGTTGTCTGAGACATAGCCTCCTTTATAACGGCTTGTGCCTGCTCAGTGCCAGAAATTCCGCCGTTCGCTCTGGTGGCGCCCTAATCCCAGGTTGTCCTGTGTTGGCGAGGGCACAGTAAACATTTGTCTACACACCTGGCAACAATGAGTGGTTTAAAAAGAAGTTGTCAAGACCCTTTGCAAACAAAAAAACGGGTTGTATAAAGGTGACTCTGGCTCTGAAATTCACGAGGCCAGAAATAAAACCACCTAGCTAGGGTGACGCTAGAACTTAACAGTGTAGTTATAAAACAGATGATCTTTCTCGGGCTATCTTCTTCGTTCGTAAATAATTTAACACAAAAATTTTTTTTCTCCGTTTCCCTCGATTCAGCCAGAAATGTTACGGGTGAGTTTACTAGTGGGTTTGTGACCCACTGGGAATTGATCGGTTATTCGGTAGGTGATTGGTGAGGTAAGAATGAATGTACCGGGGAGAAGTAGCGAGAGAAACAAGCTAAGTGCATGCTGAATGTTTATCCTATGTGTATATAGGGGCTCTCAAATACTGAGCATCGCCTTGAGCTAAAGATTGAAGTCGTCATTCTTTGTGCAGCAGCCAGGCATTGCCGATTACCGCGTCGTCAATATATCTACTACATGCGCGATGGCAACATTTCGTGGAGCCGCAGCGACGGAGAAATAGGGAAGGGATGGAGGAGGGTGGGCGCGTACCTTTTCTGGGACCCTAAAAAGTATTAGCCGCAGGACAACACTTAATGGACTCGTAAGTAAAAAAAGGGAGCTCAACTGTTTGGACTTCTTGAAACAAAATTTAATTAGTATGACTCAATAATCACTAAACATCGAATCTAGAATCATGATTTTTCACTTATCAACATTTCACTTATCAGCGGGAGAAAAGTTAACTGGCTCTTATCGCAGTGACAACATTTTGCATACATTTTGTTAGAAACTGCCGTAGCGAACCCAAAAGGGCGAGCGTGCAGGCGGAAACAGTACACAGTTTAGTAGGTTTGCGACACCACCCATAAAGCTTCGGTCTTTAATACTGGCTCATGAAGTTCAAGCTCGCCGTTTTGCGGACTTTTGTAGCTGGAAGACGCCTTCGTGTAGCAGACGACGCCGAGGTGCGTTTCAGTTCACCTCCGCCTGAAACAGTAGTTCGCATCGGCATGGCCATCGAAAAACCTGGGAACTTGGCGCCCCCACAGTGAACGGGCTGCTGCAATGGGTTTCGGGGCGATAGAGCAGGCACAGTAGGTTATATAGGAGGCTATGTCTGAGATGTCGTTGGACGACTGCTTCTCGCTGGCTGGCGCCCACATAGCAAGTCATGCCGGTGCAGTCCAGGAAACTGCTTATGCAGCACTTCTTAAACACTCACAAGACCATGTCATCATGAAGCGAGCACAAAGCGTGGGGCACTCATGTGCAGACTGCAGCGAGAGCCAGTCTGTGCAGGCGGCCAGCAAGCATCTTGGTGCAGAGACGTCGCACGACGCTTGCGGACAAAAGTTGCCGCTTTGTACAGCACGTGCACAGAGCAGCAGTGCTAATGAACCAAGGTCTTCCAAACATTGCTCACCGAGAGCTGCCCCTTCAGCTAATGCCAGTAGCGTACACTTCTTTTGGTGACACTGAACTGGCACAAGGCAGACACATCGTGGAAAACTTCCAAATTTTTGTTTAAATGCTGCTGTGAACTGGCACCAAGCGCTTAAACTCATTTTGAGCAAGAAGAAAATAGTACGCACACATCCACTCATCCACTGACAGCGACAGAAGCAACAAAACAAAGATGACAGCGCGTCCGATTGGTGGTAATGGCGATGGTGCTTTTGCAGTTTGGATGGGCTTGATGGGCTGCCTGGTTGCCGAACGACAACTAGAATTATGGCAGTGACCGCTATATAGGTCGAGAAGTGACTTTACGGCAAATTTTTTGGTAAAAAATCTCGACCTATATTCCGCTTTAAGGGGGGACACTGGTCTTGAGGACATTTTTGTTATTTTTTAACCTTTGTGCTTGAGATTTAAACATTGAGTATAGGCTTGGGCGAATAGTGGAATTTTGCTTCAAATCGAATTCGAAGCGAATAGTGGTTTTTCTCGAATAATTTCGAATCGAATAGTTCGAATATCATTACAGTTGAACCCCTTTATAAGAGACACATACCGGGGAGCAGTTTCTGTCTCTTATATGAGATGTCTCTTATAAGCAGGGTACCATGTTTTCACTTACTAATCAGACCCTAGTTCAATGTGGGCACCCTATGACTAAAACAAGCTCAAAAGAATGCTACAGCATGTTTCAAAAGACTCATTCTAATTTATGTTTGGCCCCCAGAATTTATGAAACGGTTCTGAATCTTTGTTTGCTTCATGACTGTATTTACACTGTATATTTTACAACCGATTCTGCAAGCTTTTTTTTCATTCCTCATTTGTGGAAGATGAATCGTACATGTTGAGTTCACAAGCCTGATGAATAGGCGGAGTGCACAGCTTCTTCCGCTGTGTGCTCAGGCTATTCATTATGCTTGCAGGACTCAACATCTGCGGTGCTTTTTGATTGGGAGCTATGCCCGCGGGGGAACCCGCATGTGCGATCGCGCTCCATCCAATGGATGGCAGTGAGCTTCAACCACTTCTGTAAGTTGCATTTCCATTGGCAGGGCTTCTCGTCGTCATTTTATAGCTGACTGAACCACTGTGTGTTTGCTGAAGTTATAATAAATAGGGACTGCAGGCGTCTGTCGTCCACCTGAGCTTCCAGGATGGAAGCAACTGCAATTAGTGACTGGTGGCACTGCGTCTGAAGTTAAAATGTCTATTACAAGCGAGATTATTGATTAAAGTTCAAGGGTGACTTGTCCCTTATAACCAATCTTCTACATCCAATGTCTGTTATAAAAGAGGTCGATTTAATGGGAAAGATAGGGCAGCCAACCATGTGGGTCAATAGTGTCTCTTATACCCATTTGTCTCTTACATCAGTGTCTCTTATAACGAGGTTCAGCTGTACTACTTTTTCTCACATACTTTGGAAAATGATAATCATTCATCGTAAAAATGCACGTGCTTAAGTAACTGATACTCATACAATAAGTTTCGTGAGTCTGAACTGTGTTCTTGCACTTTATTTTATGAACACTGGGGGAAGGTAACATCAAATGTTCACATTATAAAAATAATAGGAGCACTGCAAATGCTGCACACCTCGTGTCAACAGCTGACGGCACAGTTACAGGTTCTCATGAAGGAAAACAAGCTGCTCGACATGCTGTGTGAGAAGCAGCTCTGGCCTGTTGCTAACTACACCGCCTGCAGTTGAGAACAGTCTCTCACTTCTTGTCTGAGTGGCTGAGATGGAGAGGTACCTCTGAGCTACTTTAGCCAGGGCTGGGTACGATTGGCTCCCACGACCTTTCCACCAGTCCAATGGGTTCTCTGCTCGAGGCAGCAGCGGTGCACTCAGGTAGTCGCAGACTTGCCTAGCGGTATGACCATTGTCAGTTTCTTGACATGCGGTGGAGCTCAATGTAGAAAAAATAGTCCACACAGTGCTTGTCGCACCCATTGCTGATTCTGGCACGACAGAACATCCTTGGTCCTGTTTCTGCTGTGACGGCAAAAGCTTTTCCAGAGTAGACACAAGCAATGCTCTTGCCCGCTTCTTTTCAGCTTCCGTGGTGTAGCAGATACTCTTGAAGTGTGGGTCAATCAGCATGGCAAGTGCTGGCACTTTGGCCATCTTGATGTCGGGGAATCATGTCGAAAGACTGCGCAAGAGACTGGAGGCAAAAGGTGCTGCTTCATCTGCTCCAGATACGTGCTCCTCAAGCATCACACGCGTGCAGTGCAGGAGTGGAATAACTAGTGAAAGAGTTGGATAGTGGTCTGCAGAAAGCTCGGCAGTAGCCTGCACTAGGGCTGAAGCACTCTGATTATGGCATTCATCAGCTTCAACTCTTGCGCGCTCAGATTTTCCACCGAGTCTGACTCCGACAGCTTTACAGAAATAGGAGCCCGAAGCTTCAGCAGCCTTGCCAACATTGCATGCTCGCTGTTCCAGCGGGTTGGGACATCTTGGATAACTTCAAGGGCCGGCATGTGCATGTCATTCTGTATTTCGAGGAGCCTGCCTCGTGCTCGCGCGCTTTCCTTGTAGTGTCCCACAATGGACTTTGATTTCACACAGAGTAGGGCAAAACTTGAGACTTCCTTTTTTGCATCACTAATGCACAGTTGAAGAGTGTGTCCAAAACACTGCAGTCCCTCCCACGACGACCTGGCGACAGCCGAAACAGTTTCTTCCATTGTCCGTGACAACAAAGGTAGGGATGTCTTCGGGAAGGTCCCACTCTTTTACGACCGCTTGAAGAAAACGCAGGATATTGTCTGCCGTGTGACCTTCTGGCATTGCTTTGCATGCCAAGGCAAACGCATGCTGCATGAAGTTACGATCCAGCATGTGAACGGTCACGCTCACGTAGCTGTCGCCCGCTCGCAATGTCCACGCGTCCGTTGTGAGCATGTAGCACTCTACTCCCCGGTAGAAAATTTCCCGCAACACCATTTTCAACTTGTTCATCTTCGCCGCATATAAGTCTGGAATAATCGTCCTTGAAAACTTATTTCGAGAAGGGATGACGTACTCGGGCATTGCGTAGTTGATCATATCCACGAAGCTTTTAGCTTCGACCACACTGTACGGCTGAAGGTCGTGGGCAATGAAAGTGGCGATTTTTCGTGTCATCTCTTTCGCTCTTGGGGACGTCGGCTGGAGCTTTGGCTTGAAAATGGATGCAACTGAAACCGGCGACGAGCTTTCCTTTCCCGCGCTCCGCTTTGAGGCCACCATTACTTTACGCTGACGGTCGGATAAGTAAGCATTGTACTTGCAAGGGTGTCGCTTCAGGTGGCTCACTAGCGTTGTAGTCGTTCCGGTTGGGGTCTTCAAAACGGACTGGCACGATTCGCACCGCGCTGTGCCGCCACCGGGAAGCTTGGAGTAGTATTTCCATATTGGATTTGCGAACGTTGGGCAGGCGTTCGTTGGGCGTGAATCGTCTTCCGACGTGCGAAATGACGTTGACGCCATTTTGGAAATAGAGCTGTGCTGAATGGATTGGATTGGCTTCTATCTCCCACCTTCAAGCAAAACGTGTTAGCAATGGCGATAGGACTGACAGCAGCTATACGTGAATGGCTGGCTGCGTGCTGCTACACTGTAGTGCCGCTTTGCTTGCGCCACTTGCGGTCCGTGCCAACCATGACCGGCTTTATAAAGCCGGTCGTGGTGCCAACGTTCGAAGACCGTGCCAGCGTATTCGGTGACGCCGAATAATTCGAAATTTTCGAATGCTTGAATTTGAGTCGAAGCGAATTCGAATAATAAAATATTCGATCGAATATTCGAATTTGCCGAATATTCGCCCATCTCAATTTGAGTATATTTCAACATCCTGAGCACAAATATGCAGTCAGTTTTCGTCTATGGGGTGTAAGTTTAGAGTTGTGCAACATGCTATGTCACTCCGTTTCGGGCAATTTTTTCATTATGTACCTATGAAATACTCAAATAGCTTTTGTCCCTTTGTGCTCTAGAAGGACCAGGGAGTGCAACTATACCACTGCAGTGATTTTAGCATGGTTTCTGCAAACGCTGTAAGATTCGTAAATGTCAGGTCATCAATTTACAATGTTCTTGTAAAACTAACTGCATTAATCTTGTGCCAGCAAAAAGAAATTCTGTACTTTTGTGGTTTTATTGCACTGTTCAGTTCATAAGCTTTCGAATGCAGCAAAAATGATGTAAATCGAACCAGTATACCCCAGATATTGTACCCGACAGCTGACCATGAGGGAAAAAAATAGGTTCAATAGGTTCTGAGAAAACAGGGCACGAAGATTGCAAACATGGGCAAAAAAAAATGGTCATTTAGGTAACTTCAAAGGGCGACAGCTTTGTGAATACCTATGATACAGCTATGATATTTTGCAGGTACATTCTTTAGAACCTGTAGACTGCAAATAATATTAATACAGAAAATTGATTTTTTTTTTTTTTTGGCAAATTTTCGGTCCTCAAGACCAGTGTCCCTCCTTAACGGTATTTGGGGAACTTCAATTCTTATCCGAGAGTGGAAGTGACGACACAGAGCAGCACATCTTCTCAGAATCATCGTATTTAGATGCCGACAGCATCTCAGCGTGTCAGCAGTGGATGCCAATAGGTGTAAACAAACTGCCACTGCCACCTCCAAGGTTGTTTTCACGGCCAAGCTTGGCCGTGAAGCCTTGGAGGCGGCAGTGAAAGTGACTTGGAAGGAGTTGATGTTGGGAGGAGTAAATGTGTTTCTTTAAATAATTATTCTTCAGGGGATAGTTCAAAAACCAGAAATTTCTACGTATGGGTCGAAAAGAGCGATTATCCAAACACCAATCTCCACAGTTTGCGCACCTTTTAATACGGAAAAAAACGTCCGCTGTAGCCGAAGTATGCAGTATCCGACCGGTGTTGGGGGTGGGGGGAGGAGGTATACGAGCGTAAAAGTGTGAAATTTGACCAGTACTGCACATAAATGCTACAGACCCTATTCTTTCTACACGCCTGCAGCACCTCCGCACAGCGTTCACGTGGTGGAAAGAATCACCTAAAAACCCTGTTTCCGAAGCTTGGCACCGGCCCTTGGAAAAGGCCTAGCATATGCGGTCGAGTGCGTAAAGACGCACGCTAAGCTGAGCAAAGAAAGCAAGAATATAACAAGAAGCAATTACTAACCCGCTATAAAATCAGTCGTGGCCAGCAGAATCAGCTAGGCTCTTTTAAAACCCTTCGTGACAAGGCACCGTTCGTCAAGCAAATCGGATCGCTGCTTGACGTTCCCCCAAGGAAGCTTCCACATTACTTTTATAATTATAGTCTGGGCATTAAAACAGCTGATACGATATAATCTTATGGACAGCTGTAAATGTCCAAAGTTCTACCAGTTGGACTGTGCACGGCCACCGGCAGATTGCACACAATGGATGGGAGCCAACCTCCTACTTTAGGTATTTCTTACCTTTTTCATCGGCCGGAACTCGAACGATGCATGCGTTGGAATAATAAATGCCGAGCTTCACTGAACCTGAGTTCTTTATTACATAAAAAAACCTGTGAAGATGGACGGCAGACTTGACTCCGAGTGCGCTGTTGTTCAATCCCACCAGCAGCGTTTATCGGCAGCGGCCTTGTTCTTAAAGGGACACTGAAGTGATATGTAAACATTGTGGGATTACTAGCGCAAATTGTAGTCCGAAGTCAATAGGCCATGTTTCGACCACTCTGAGCGCGTTTACGCGAATTTATTTAGTAGAAAAAGCAATTCGAAAATGCTGTCCTCCTCTCTGCACCCTCGCCCATTTTTTGTGGCGTTTTCGTGTGACGTCACGAGGAGACGAGCTGGCAATCCGCCTCTTTCACAACCACACTGCGCATGCGCAATCCCCTAGCGGCCAAGTCCCTAAGCAGTCCAGTAGGGGCAGCAGACGACATTCTCCACAGCTCCCGCACAAGCGGGAAGGGGCCGTGGTTGTACAGTTGAACCTCGATATAACGAACCTCGATTTAACGAAATTCGCGATATAACGAATTTTTTCAAGTTTTCTAACAAAATTTTGCTAAATGCATGTATTTTTGTCTCGATTTTACGAAGTAATTTTGTGCGGCGCTTTCGATTTAACGAAGTCACGGCAAGAAAGGAAGAACGAAATTCCGGTCGAGGCACGTTTTATTTTGCCTCTCAGGCCCTACGTTGAAAAAATTCAGTGCTCAAATTGACTCTTGAAGGCTAAAATGAAAGAAAAGCGGTGAAATCTACGGTTAACAACAATTAAAAGCGAAGAACGAAGCTGCACAAACCGCTAGCGGTCATAGACGGGTTAATAGTGCAGCCACTATTTTGACGTCTCCATCGTTGCCTACGCCAGCGCCCTCTATGCTTAGGCTACCGAAGCCTACTTCAAGCTTTTTTTTTCTACGCGTCATTGCTCACGGTGCTGCTGCTCTAGGTTGTGCTCGCTGATAACCAAATTAATATTTGGTTCGTGCATCGTTAGGTGAGTCTTGTCAGCAGCATGAGCACTCCAAGAGAAAGAAAAGTGTTCCGAACAAGAGCCTGAGGAAGTTCGGTGGAACTGGCAGCCACCGAAGTGTGATGGATGCCATCGATGTTCTGCGGAGGCACGCAGGTGCACACGAATGTTTAAGACCTTGTTAGCGCTGTCAGCATACGAGCGTCACGTAAAGCCCGCCCTGGTCAAGAAACGCCAAGCACTGTTTACGGACTTCTTCACTACGGCTTGAACATCGAGTGCTGGTGGCAATAAATTGCTCTCTTTGAACGTGGTCATCTTCGTTTCACCAGCGTTCATTAGACAGCTGCGGTGCGGAGAAATCAGTTTCGTAAGGGCTCAGTGGGCATAAAAGTAATTGCTTAATCGAATTTGGCCGGAAGATTTTTAATGCAAGCTTTCCGCTTTCCGGAGCACGTAAGCGCTGCTCCACAAAGTGAAACGGTCCGCGTGTACTCCGCTCAACTCGCAATCATAGCTTTAGCTCGAGTGTTGTGGTTGCATCACGTGCCCATACCATAGAGACTAATTTTTTCTTTCTCTATGCCCATACTGCGGAGCCTTTGTACATGAAAAAAGTCTTTCGAAAGTTTCATAGTAGCCTTCCGCTGTTGGCCCGCCGCGCCTAAGCCTACCACTGAATGGACGAAAAGAGGCGTAACTTCGAACGAGCACCTCGGCGGGGTGAAGTTCACGGGACATGGACACGGGTTCAATTGACTAACAGCGGCATTTAGTAGGGACCGAAATGAAAAAAGAAAAAGTGGAAACCTAGTCTGCTATCATATTTATTGAGGCGTTGCGGAAAAAGCACCAGTTTTACGATGACGCATGAACTACTGTCGGCTATCCGAATTCCATTGCCCAAGTGTTGAAATTCACACAATTTTCGCGGCCAGTTTTAGTACAAATTTCGGTTTAATTGGAGAGGTAACTACATAGCAGTTGTTGCCTGGCGAGGGCCAAAGTGTTAAAACCCCAATAACTGGTTAAATGAACTGTAAAATCGAAACCTCGATTTTACGAAATTCTCGATTTAAGGGGGCAGACTGGTCTTAGAGCTATTTTTTTTATTTACCAACCAATTTTAATGAAACTGCACTGCGTTATCGAGTTTTTTGTGCTGATTTCAAATCTGCCATTAGATTGTTTGTAAGTTGATTATATATTGAGTTAATTAATGATTAATTGCCATTATTTTGGGTCACAGTTACAAAATAACCACTCCATACAGAATGGCAATTACCACATGGCTAGGCAGGCAAATGACTAAAGAATACAACATAGGAAGTACTTTTTTGATTCAGCTATTTTTGGTCGTTTTACAACACAGGGAACTTCACTTCTCCCGTGCTCTGCCAGAAACCGCTCGCAGGTGGTGCCAATTGAACACAATAATAATTTTCCAAAGCCTCCATTTGAAAAATTTGTTTCCAACATTGTATTCTCCACACATTTCAGTATCAGAAGCAAAAAGAATTACAGTTGTACCCGCTCTGGGTGCCAAGATATCTGAGGATGAAATGCTAGCTTTGCATTGCAAGAAAAGTGCCGTTTCACCATCGAATTATGCGCTAACTGAGCTGTAGAGTGCACTTTAAAATGCTATTATAATATAATAACAACAAAATGTGGTGCCTTTTGATGAAGAAATTTACAGACTGATAGAAAAATGACCGTGGAGGCCAAAAATGCCATTTTTGATAAAACGCTTTTTTTGACCGTTTTTCGGCCCCAAAGACCCAACTGCCCCCTTAACGAAATTTGCGGCCCCAAGTACGACTTCGTTATATTGAGGTTTAACTGTATTTACATCGTTTGATTTTTTGTGTGTGCTCGTTGTGCGCGGAACAATGCCCACAACTTGTGCTGCGTTCCACTGTAACTCGGAGTGCCGAAAAGAGAACGGTGTCGGCTTCTATCGCTTCCCGTCGGCCGCACGCGATCGGCTACGGCGGCTTGCGTCGCTCGCGTCGGCTCGGGTGATGGGAACTCTAGGCTTAGCATCCTGGCGGATATTTGATCGCCGCTATCTGTGCAACTGCGAATGACAATCCGCAACACAACTTTTCACTACACTGTCATCCCCTTTCTCGCATGTGGAACTCTATTTAAGTTATAACTGCCGTTTGAGCGATCGGTGACCAAGACATCTGCGTAGCCTGTTTCGATGCTTCCGCGCAGGTATCGCCATCTCTCGGCCGCTCGGCGCACCGCGCGCCGCGGCGACCGGTCAGCGTAGGCTTGCATCGCGGCAGATATATCTGATCGCCGCTTTTAAAATAAGCCCTGACAACAATCCCTAGCACAATTTTTCACCACACTAACACATACTTTCTCGTATGTGGAACTTTTTAGCGATCAGATTGATTCAGAAGAGCAGCGACAAGCGCGGTTGCTACCGTGGTCTGCGCCGGTTCGAGCCGCTGAGTGTGCCGAGCTGGCAGGCGCGGCCGGCGTGTGCGCGGACTGTTTCCGAATGCAGAAAACGCTTCACGATTGCTTGCTTTATCCATTTCTTGCGAACAAACGCGCAGAATCTACAAATTCAGCTCAGCGATCATCGTAGTTGACCATGGAGCAAAAACAGTGGGCAAAGCGACGCCGACGACGCATCTCATGCGCGCATCGGGCCGTCTCAAATTCACGCGTACGACTAGTCGTGGCGACAGTCGTAACGATCAGTCGCATGCGAATCGCATGTACCAATCGTATATGTGTCCAGCGCTTAAAGGCATTTTGCGAACTGCCGGCCTTTGTTGAGCTGGCGATCGCACTTCATGCCAGACGACTCCAAGTACTGCTCGCTCTGCTACTCGGACGGCACACGGATCTGTCCGAGATTTCTCTGCCAGCCCTCATTCAGTGATAACAAGCCGCCTGGTATTATGTGATGACCAGGGGCTGTCGTCTTAAGGCGTTATAACACCAACACAGAAGAAAGACTTCGGCTGCTCCTCGCCGTAATGTGGGATTGCCGTGCATACAATGAGAACGCAGCTGGAGGAAACGCCGGCAAACCCTACAGCTTCAACTTACGCTAGGCACGCTAGGTGGCAGCACACCGCAATGAAAGAGGCGGATTGGCTGCGCTACTGCACGGTTCGCCGACCTTCCGATCGAGTCAGTCGGCACAGCGTTTAGACCGCCGGCCGCCGACGGGTCGTCGGAATTGGCTCGCTCAATTGAAACTAAGCCACCACACGTTTGTGAATGAAAGAATGTGCCTTTCTTTACTTTGTTAGTTTGTCCACAGTATCTAGCTCCAAGTCGAGTGAAGGTTGCCTCACACAAGCGCTGCACAAGGGCACATGCGACGCTTCGCTGACTTTACACTAGTAGGAAAATCAAAGGGCACTTGAAGGTGGGAGTCAATATTTGTACTAAGAAAATGAAATCAACTGAAACTTTTACTGTACAGCGCAAAACTAGGGAGCAGGAAGTGCTTTTTTGCGCTGAGTGAACAAGCACAGCGGTCAGCAGCACGACCGCACATCTGCGAACGCTTTTCCATCCAAGAAATGCAATTGCTAGACGTGAGATATTGTGGAAGTTTGGGGGACGCTTACTGCACGGGCGCTATACGACAAATAGTCACCTAAAGTACTTCAAATGATAAGACTAAATAAAAGTGTAAACTGGTTGTACATTATATACCTTATATATCCAGCCTCAACAGAGCTGCTCTGTGGCCGAGTAGTCTGAGGCGCTAGATTGTCGTTTTGAAAGTCGCAAATTCGAATCCCCGAGGGTGCATGTTCTCTCTCTCTCTCTCTCTCTCTCTCTCTCTCTCTCTCTCTCTCTCTCTCTCTCTCTCTCTCTCTCTCTCTCTCTCTCTCTCTCTCTCTCTCTCTCTCTCTCTCTCTCTCTCCTTTTTTTTTTCCCCGTTTTCGGCCGATGTTTTCTAAACTGAGTTCAGCATTTTTGGGCCGTAGCGTTCACTGTTCCACGAGCAAGTTTGCAGAACGCGCGCAGACTGCCACTGACGCTGTAGCAAGTTCTCGTTAGCGTACTGCTGCTTGCGGGCAGTGGGCACAGGCCTGAATCAGCACACCCTTGGCCTGCTGCGAACACGCTTTTTACAATACAGGCATGAGTGAGGCAAGCTCCGAATATGATGGAAAAGCGCATGGCATTTGAGCATCAGTGGTGACGCGGAGGGCGTCATCCACTGCGTAGGCCTCGGCTAGTGATTTCTACGATTCCAAGCTGTCCTGGGAGGCTTACCTCAGTCATTTTACAGCCGACAATATGGCAGAAGGGCGGTACGGCGATTACTGAGATATCGAGAAGGCCCATCCAACGATGCCGTCAGATGTCAAACATGTTGTTTTACAGAACCGAAACCGAAACTTGTTTGAATGATAACCTCGGACATCGTCCAATCACGGTGCCATCTCCTCGCGACGTCACAGCTTTAGTTGGTGCGGCCGCCACAGACCGCGCATGGTAGTTTTTCTTCTTTCCCGCTTTATAAAATAATTAACGACTTATCCACGGGATAAACAATGAAAAGTGAGGTAATTTGCGCCAGTCTACGCAGTGCAAGCAGAACCGGGAGCTTGACAAATTCACTTCAGTGTCCCTTTAACGGTCGAACGGACCGTCTGCTTAGATAGGCCTGTACTTTTGGCGATGTCGGCCTGTTTTTCGCCGTGTTCGACAGCGTAAATCATATTTAGTTCATCCATCAGTGAAATCAGCTAGCCTACCACTCATGCCGCCGGTCCCACAAAAACATGGAGGTCCATGCACAAAAAAAAAAGGCCAGTGGCACTGGCTTGGCTTGGCTGCGCCAACCTTGCCAGACATAAGTTTCTTTGCCAAAATAAACAAAAAAAAGCTTATCGGGTGCCGGCACCGCGGACGTCCGCTATAAGCATTCAGTCAAAACAATTTTCGCCTAAAATTTAGTCTGTTGTAGCCGATAGTCCGCTATAGCCGGGTCCGTTATGAGCGGAGTGGACTTCACTTAAAATGCATGGGGACCAAACAAACTACCAGAAATGGTCTGTTGTAACCGAAAGTCCGTTGTTGCCGGATCTGCTGTAACGAGCGTAGTATGGTCCCTAGAAATATGTGCTAGTCTGCCGTCCGGCGGCCGCGAAGGGGGCTCCTCCGTGATGCATGCAGCGTCGGCGCTGCACGCTGTCGGAGCGCGGCTGGCCAGTGTCGGCGTGGGGAGCAGTGCAGCGGACGGCGCTTCGCTGTGCTGCATTCGTAGGTATGGGCGCTTTCAGCCGATTTTAAGGGCGCATTTTCGTCCTCTACGAAACAGACTAGCCAAATACATTGGTTCCTACGAATACGAAGAGTTTGTTACCGAAGCATGAATTAATGCCAGTACGTTTTTTTGCGAATTAAGAACGATCGAGCCGCCAAACCATGGAATCGTGTCACTGTCTATCCTCGATATCCTCTTCCAGGGAAAAGGTTTCTACACATTCTGGGGGGCATCGGAAACACTTTCGGCACGGAATCTTTTGCTAGCTGGGGCACATCACGCGGTATTTCGACTAAGTTACCCAACAAAGAAGCGTTTTTGTGTATACCCCCGCCGTACACTGCCGTGGATATATAATTGATTGATTGTAGGGTTTAACGCGCCGACGCAACGCAGGCGATGAGGCGCGCCATTGTGGAGGGCTCCGGATTAATTTTTACCACTTGGGGATCTTTAATATGCGCCGAAATCACGTACACACGGGCGTGTTTGCTCTTCACCTCCATCAGAAAAGCGGCCGCCACGGCCCGGAATCGAACCCGCGACCTCGTGGATATATAAGAGCGTGAAAATATTTGTGTTGTAGTAGGGTGCTTCATAATTTTTTTGAGGCGCTTTGGAACCATCCTCACTTCTCTTTGCTTGGGAGTCAAATACATTATTCCCTTGTTATAACGAAATCGCTTTATTCGAAACATCGCTTGAATATATAAGAGCGTGAAAATATTTGTGTTGTAGTAGGGTGCTTCATAATTTTTTTGAGGCGCTTTGGAACCATCCTCACTTCTCTTTGCTTGGTAGTCAAATACATTATTCCCTTGTTATAACGAGATCGCTTTATTCGAAACATCGCTTGGATATATAAGAGCGTGAAAATATTTGTGTTGTAGTAGGGTGCTTCATAATTTTTTTGAGCCACTTTGGAACCATCCTCACTTCTCTTTGCTTGGGAGTCAAATACATTATTCCCTTGTTATAACGAGATCGCTTTATTCAAAACATCGCTTGGATATATAAGAGCGTAAAAATATTTGTGTTGTAGTAGGGTGCTTCATAATTTTTTTGAGGCGCTTTGGAACCATCCTCACTTCTCTTTGCTTGGGAGTCAAATACATTATTCCCTTGTTATAACGAGATCGCTTTATTCAAAACATCGCTTGGATATATAAGAGCGTGAAAATATTTGTGTTGTAGTAGGGTGCTTCATAATTTTTTTGAGGCGCTTTGGAACCATCCTCACTTCTCTTTGCTTGGGAGTCAAATACATTATTCCCTTGTTATAACGAGATCGCTTTATTCGAAACATCGCTTGGATATATAAGAGCGTAAAAATATTTGTGTTGTAGTAGGGTGCTTCTTAATTTTTTTGAGGCGCTTTGGAACCATCCTCACTTCTCTTTGCTTGGTAGTCAAATACATTATTCCCTTGTTATAACGAGATCGCTTTATTCGAAACATCGCTTGGATATATAAGAGCGTGAAAATATTTGTGTTGTAGTAGGGTGCTTCATAATTTTTTTGAGCCACTTTGGAACCATCCTCACTTCTCTTTGCTTGGGAGTCAAATACATTATTCCCTTGTTATAACGAGATCGCTTTATTCGAAACATCGCTTGGATATATAAGAGCGTAAAAATATTTGTGTTGTAGTAGGGTGCTTCATAATTTTTTTGAGGCGCTTTGGAACCATCCTCACTTCTCTTGGCTTGGGAGTCAAATACATTATTCCCTTGTTATAACGAGATCGCTTTATTCAAAACATCGCTTGGATATATAAGAGCGTGAAAATATTTGTGTTGTAGTAGGGTGCTTCATAATTTTTTTGAGCCACTTTGGAACCATCCTCACTTCTCTTTGCTTGGAAGTCAAATACATTATTCCCTTGTTATAACGAGATCGCTTTATTCGAAACATCGCTTGGATATATAAGAGCGTAAAAATATTTGTGTTGTAGTAGGGTGCTTCATAATTTTTTTGAGGCGCTTTGGAACCATCCTCACTTCTCTTTGCTTGGGAGTCAAATACATTATTCCCTTGTTATAACGAGATCGCTTTATTCGAAACATCGCTTGGATATATAAGAGCGTAAAAATATTTGTGTTGTAGTAGGGTGCTTCATAATTTTTTTGAGGCGCTTTGGAACCATCCTCACTTCTCTTTGCTTGGGAGTCAAATACATTATTCCCTTGTTATAACGAGATCGCTTTATTCAAAACATCGCTTGGATATATAAGAGCGTGAAAATATTTGTGTTGTAGTAGGGTGCTTCATAATTTTTTTGAGGCGCTTTGGAACCATCCTCACTTCTCTTTGCTTGGGAGTCAAATACATTATTCCCTTGTTATAACGAGATCGCTTTATTCGAAACATCGCTTGGATATATAAGAGCGTAAAAATATTTGTGTTGTAGTAGGGTGCTTCATAATTTTTTTGAGGCGCTTTGGAACCATCCTCACTTCTCTTTGCTTGGGAGTCAAATACATTATTCCCTTGTTATAACGAGATCGCTTTATTCAAAACATCGCTTGGATATATAAGAGCGTGAAAATATTTGTGTTGTAGTAGGGTGCTTCATAATTTTTTTGAGGCGCTTTGGAACCATCCTCACTTCTCTTTGCTTGGGAGTCAAATACATTATTCCCTTGTTATAACGAGATCGCTTTATTCGAAACATCGCTTGGATATATAAGAGCGTAAAAATATTTGTGTTGTAGTAGGGTGCTTCATAATTTTTTTGAGGCGCTTTGGAACCATCCTCACTTCTCTTTGCTTGGGAGTCAAATACATTATTCCGTTGTTATAACGAGATCGCTTTATTCAAAACATCGCTTGGATATATAAGAGCGTGAAAATATTTGTGTTGTAGTAGGGTGCTTCATAATTTTTTTGAGGCGCTTTGGAACCATCCTCACTTCTCTTTGCTTGGGAGTCAAATACATTATTCCCTTGTTATAACGAGATCGCTTTATTCGAAACATCGCTTTATTCGAAATTTCTTCTGGTTCCAACCCAAACGCATGCTTTTAGGCCGCATTACTCGAAGCGCTCGAAGAGCCTGACCCGCATGAGCGAAGTGTCGAGCGGAGGCGTCGCCCATTGGTGGCGACCCATCAACAAGTCAGGCGGTGAACATGGCCGGTCAACGCAAGCTGGGATTGCCCCGGGATTTTCTGGAGTCAGTTCATGCTCGATTTGCGTCATCCGACTTTAGACAAACGATCCAACTGCGTGGTACGGCCCTTAAATTTTGTTCCTAGACATTGGTCAGTGGCGTGGGCGCGACGGTGTGCAAACACCGACACTCGAACCGTAGAATTAGCAGTGTCGTTGACAAGGGAACGCCGAAAAGCGCTTGTTTTGCAAACTTCACGGCTGCACACCTCGAGGGAAATTTGCCCAGCGATATGCTAAGCCTTTGGTGCGAAAACCGTCAGTTTTCGTGATTGCGCTGTGTACCCAGAGTGAGCGGGTAATCGTTTTTTGAGCGCAACAAGCACAACTCTAGCCATTTGCCATCTAGCCATCTAGGCATTTGCGGCGGTTTCCAGCGCGAAATTCGCGTATCATTCCGTGACGCCCGCACGCCTCCCTATAAATTGGCCACAGCCACTGCCACTTTTATGGGCGACGACCACGGCCTCATGCATTGCTGGTCAAATCGGAGATGGGGTTGCTCGTGCGAGACAAAAACTTGAAACAGCCAAAACTCACTTCCCTTTTTGCAATCGAATAAAGTTGTTCTTCTCTGAATACATTGTGTTTTGGTTCCTTGCAGTTGTGGCGCAATTAAAGCTAATTGCTTTAGCTCTTCTCGAGCGGTTGCTTATATCGAAATACCGCTTATAACGAAATTTTCTGCCGTACTGCTGACTTCGTTATAACGAGGAATTACTGTATACGCTTTGAAGCTTGAACGGAATCTGACCAATTTGCATCGTTCATTAATTAGGCCCAATCGCACGTCTAACGCTGCCTCCTCAGTTGGCAATATCTGTTAAATGTAAATGCCGAATAAAAGTAATAAGAATGTACGCACGCATATGATGTTTTTGGCACTGTCAATCAACAGGCAGAAACTGTGGTACTAGCTTCTATTTTGCGCGCCTGTAATTTTTGTGAATTCCACGATTTGGAAAATTCGCTAACTTGAAGAGTGCGGGAAACTTTTTCACTAGAATCAGGCTGCCAAACAGTAACTGCGCTTGCATTCTTCATTAGACAGGGCTTTCTTACTTTTTTTTTGATGGCCCGCATACTCGGAGTGAATCGCGAGACGCACGCAGGGAAAGCAACAAGGGAGAACATCTGTGCTATGTCCAATCACTTTACTTGCGGCTGTTTGAAATTAAAAAGATAAGCTCTTAAGGCTTATTTATTTCAATGAACATATGCCTTGCTTTAACATCCCCTCTCCCTAGGGGAAGTAGGAGGGCTCGACCAGAAGTATTTAGGAACTGGTTTTTTGGTAAAGCATTTCACTACAGCTTTTTTTTTTTTTTTTTTTTTTCCTTTTTTTCTTTTTTTCTCGAGTCGGCCAGGACGGGTACATGCAGACCACCTTCAATGCATGACGTTCGGGGATAACCACTTAGTTTTCACAATTAGCACAAACACTGCGTGGCGCCGCCGGGCTCTCCTGGAACGGATCTCACTGTCTCAACAATGCGCGAAATAATGGTACCAGCGGTGGTAGCGAAACGGCTACTCTCGTTGCTGCGGTTTCATCCTTCGGTCTCACTCGCGAAGGTAAGCGTCCGCAAATAGCCTAGGCTTTGTAGCCCGATTCGCGAAAAATTCGGGCCGCCGAAATTAAAAGGACCTATATTAGTTCTATGGCAGCTTCCATTGTGAGCTGATGTACCCCGAGCCGATGGATTTCACCACTCTAACTGGCCGTAAAACCCCCATGCGCGCCCGCTCTCCGTGGCAGTAGCGCGCGGCACAGGCCGGCCGGCGGCCGCTCTCGCTCCCGCCGTCGGGCGCTCCGATTGCTGGCAGCGCCCTCTGCGCAGCGCTGCGCGTGCATCAGCAGCGCGGACACGCCTCCCCATAGAGAAGGCGCGCGGACGGCAGACTAGCTCATATTCTAGGGACCATAAGCGTAGACTGTATTCCGTTCTTTGGAATTTACCACACCAAGTCTTATATCTGGAAATCTGATCCCTGCCACAAGCATGTGCTTCGCCTGTCATTGCGCCTTTTTTCTTCATCATCATCCTCTTCTTCTTCTGCCCTTTTTTTTTTTTTTTTTTTTAATAACCAGGAGACATTTTCTTCACCTAAGCATCTAGAGACTCGGAAACTCTCCATGGTGCAGTGCAGTCAAGTAATGTTCTCTTCATACTTAAAAAAATATGTTTCATCTATCATAGTAATAAAGTGCATTTTACTATTTTTTCCGGTTGTTTCAAGATTCGTAGAATTGGTTGGGCGAATAAAAAATAATGGTACAGTCGAATCCCGCTACAACGAAATTGACGGGACGTGCGAAAAATTTCGTTGAAGCGAAAATTCGTTGAGGCGAAATCTGCCCCAACACACCACGGAAAGGCCAGAAAAATAGCCCCGTACGTTTCCGCAACATTGGCAGCATAATACAATGTTTAGAAAAAGGAGTGACGCGCAAGAACTCATGTTTATTTGGATAACAAACATACCAATGGTTATCTGTTTTTTCACCACCCAAAGAACGAGTTACGGAGGGGGGTGAAGATATGCATGCAGGCGCAATACGTATCGCTGTACAACAAGGCGTGCCCACCGAGCTGATTACTTGCAGATAACTGCTAGGCCGTCGGAAGCCCCCCCTCTCTCGGAAGCCCCCCTCTCGCTTGTGGCAGGAGCAGTGCCATTATCTTATCCTCCGACAGGGCACGGCAGCTACTGACCTTGGCAGGCAAGACGCGCGCGCTTGCATTTAACATGACTGCGCGCCCGCGACTAAGATAGGATGACTAGGCTTCAAGACCAAACACGCAAACATGATTTTTGCTCTTGGCTATGAAGAATGGTAGAAGGAAAACAGCAAGGACAGCTGCTCACAACGCATACATGACGGCACCGCACCAGCAGCGGAGCACATTCATGCAATTTCAACTGGATACGGATTGGCTGTAGCTCTGGGGCTCCGCCTTGGTATGGTGGCTAGATGGGTTTTTGCCACCATAGCCTTGGCGAAGCGGGCCTGCGCCTCGTGTAAAGACGGCCAGCCACATCGTTATCACCATCAAGCAATGGCGTGCGCCTATGAGTTATTTTTTCTTTTGTTTTGGGTGGCGGTGTGGTCGCAACGCGCATGTTTTCGGTGAAACTAAGCGTCCTGAATGTATAAAAAGTTGCAGATAGCTGGCTCTATGCTTATTTTATTGTAAAATAATTGTTCGAACCCAGCCCAAATCATCTAAAATTTCGTTGAAGCGAAAGCAAGCCAGACAAATGGTTCGTTGTGGCGAGGACTTTGTTGCATTGACTTCTATGGCTAGCTGACGGGGAATTGGAAATATTTCGTTGAAGCGGAAATTTCGTTGAAGCGGCGTTCGTTGTAGCGGGGTTCGACTGTATTTTCAAAATCTTATTTCGCCAAAATACTCAGTAGGAGCCATGAGGACAAAACACAAGTTCGGTTCATTCGAAAGATTGCCTCAATAGAATCATACTGACACCACTGTTAACGCACACTTCGCTCAAATAAGCTGCATAACTAGGAAAAAACAGAATGGCCATGCGACCCACTAGCTCATTTCCCGCAACAGAACCTATGATGTCATATGAGCCCAGCTGTGCGATTGTCCAAGGACGGAAAAAGCAAACGCAAATTAGGCACGGCTCATAGGCTTTCCGAACGAACTATTTGTGCTTAAGTGTAATGCATATTCATTTTACAGCAGTAAGAATGGTGCAGTAAACAATGAAAGTTACGAAAACGCACGTAAGCATAGAAGTACCGATGCGCACTGCCGTTGGTGCTGGGCGCACTATGCTTACAGGGGTGATCCAGCTGCGCCATTTGCGCCATTTTGCTACAATTGTACTCTCCTGCGCCCAGTGGTGTTTTGCTTGCGCCAAATGCTCCGAACCGCTTCAACCTGCTTCAACCCTGTCTTTCGGCCGAGAGTTGTCCCCTCAAACCAGCTGAAGCGAGACGATCATTCTCCCGCTAACCAGCATGATGGTTCCTAGGTTGGCAACTTGAAAGAAGCGGTGCGCTCGATTATTCGGTTGCCCCAGCCGAGCTTCGCTCATGGTGCAGCCACAGTGCAGCAATAGTGCAGTCACGGTGCTGCTGCTTCGGAGCAGAGAAGTGGTGATTCGGCAAGTCGGCAATGCATACAGACCGATGGCGTGGAGTCCGCAGTGGAGTGGTTTTCCGCGCTGCTGCAAACAAGCATAATGGCATTACTTCATGTGTATCGCTTGTAGAAAACTAGCGATTGACGTTCGGCCACTCGTGACAAGATACGCAAACGAGAGTTTATTCTTTTCTGCGCTCGCGGCGAATCGTTTTATTACTGTGCGGCCTTATATTTAGGGCTAGTGCAGTGGAGTAGCGCTAGCCAAAACTGCATCACCCTAAGTTTAAACAGCTTGCTGTTTGGGATTTTCGCAGCAGGTTTCTCTTTGTGTTTTTTTTTTTTTTTTCTATTTTTTTTTTCTATTTTGCGTGACGGTATTGAAAATAAAGCCCCTTCATATTGCTTCTTATCCACCGCCTGAGTGGTCGGGAATGTGGTGCTGATGTTGGCAATGAAAAGCGGCTCAGGTGGAATTTGGAACAAAAGGGGATATCATGCCGTGCACTGCTGAAAAGGGCTGAAGACATTATTTCAACAGGGTAGGCTTTATTAGCAGAAGGCAACTCTGCCTTGAGCCACACCCTCTCCGAGCTGAATGAACTTAGGAAGGCAAGCAAGAAGCAATAGTATGGTGTGATGTGTGTGAAGTGCAATATTTTCTGTCTAAATATTGTCGAGCCGGACCCTCCGAGCTGGATGAACTGAACGAAACGGCAAGTAAGAAGCAACAAATCAATGCAATATGTTTGACATAGGGAAATATTTTTATTGTAAATAAAATGGGCACCCCTTTGGTATCAGTAAGTTTTTGTAATGATTTCTTGGTGTTTTTTTTTTTTAAGTTAAAGAAACGCTTGTCATCTGCTTCACTTGCAGCGGTGTCTAAAGGCTGTGGGGGCAGACATTTTTGGTGCTTTAGTTACCAGCTTCAGAGTCTACAACTGTGGGGAAGTAGTTAGCGTTGCCTGAATGGTTGCCAGCCTTCTTTATTTCCAGATAAATGAAGATGCAACATAAGTTTTGTGCTGCTCCCAAGCTGCTCCAGAATCAAGCTCTGATACAGTAGTGCTCCAAAATAACATTTTTTCGGCTCCAAAAATTGCTCCAATAGTTCAAATGGCTGGATCACCCCTGTGCTTAATTTAGCTGCACAGCATTCCGCCACTTTGAAGTTGTTTTACAGGACACTGGCCGATTGGCGTAAGCGGCGTTGTGTTACGTGACCGTGTTTGTTGAGGATACCCCAGGTTTCACGAGGCGATCACTTTTTACAGCAACAAAACCAAGCCAAGTGCAAATACGCTCAAAAACAAAGCAACGGCGGACAGCGGTTCGTGGATGACTATAGCAGCGCCATCTGAGAGGTCTGACGGACAGCAAGGCCGCCAACCCGAATGACGCAGTGGAAGTTCGCTTGAATACACGCGCTTCTGACGTCATTGCTGACATTGCGAAAACCGACGATTTGGCGGGAGAATCAAAATTTTAACCTAAATTGATCAATTTCTCAGTGAATACGGCATCATTTGCTGCTGGACAAGCGCGGGGGGCACTATAAAACGCAAAATCTTTTAAATAAAACAGACTTGTATTCTGTCTTCATGGCTCCTTTAAGCTAGTTGTTTCCAAGGACACCAAGGGCTGCTGAGTCAGCGACAGTGGCTACTGTCTGTGCGAATGGCGCTTAGCCACCGCTGTGGGTGGCGGCTCACTACCTTGTCACTTTTCCCTGTTGCTGCCCATTGGTTGCTTATATCCACATTTGTGAATTTCGTTAATTTCCTAGTTTACTGGCCTGTAAGTGTGTTCACCATCAGGGTGCATAGCCATGTTTTGGTGTCGGAACACCTCCCGAAATTTTCTGAGCACCGCATTCCCACTCCTTTCGGCCTTTTTTTCGCTCAGGCTACTTACACACTGCTGCAATATAATCGCGTGTAAAAACTAAAATAAAGGCGACTTATATAGGTATAAAGGCGACTTGTATAGGACTAGTGCAAAAGTATTATTTAAATTTCAGTAATGAGCACTGGTGGCCATTTGCTAGTGGTGCAAAAGCAAAGTCGTTTGTATTGCTTTAGTGGTACCAAGCTAGGTTCCACTGGAAAATAACATGCTCCTTCTGAATTGTCATTGAACCATACAAACTCTCCCCCATTATCCCAATTTTCAGTTTTCAGTGTACACTTACTTGCTGTTTCATAGTAGGCTGGCATGTGAACAGTTGTGTGAATGTTCAAATTTTCAAATACTAGTAGTTTGGAATATTACACTATTCAATATTCGCTTTGAGAACAGTTGTAATATTAGCAATTTTCGAAGTGTTGGGATACTCACAATGGCGAGTTTGTTTGCCGTTTAATAATCAGTGAGGCACAATTTTTAAAATCACAATTAGACTCACACGTTCAGCAAAATTGTATGTTCTTGTGGTAGTTACCTGGAATGCTGTTGCTAGTGGAACCTATATCTATAAATAACGATTCAGAGTCATCTCATAATTTGGAACTCTAGCCCTGACCAGAGATACCCCCAGAATTGTGAGTAGCATGGTTTTTCAAAAAAACAGAAAATTGTAGTGAAATCGGCACAAAAGCTGCAGGCTTACAATAGTGCTTAGAGCAGCACGCATGCAGTTTTTGCTCTCAAAACTCAACCAGAACTGTTGTAAACGTCTTGAAAATGGCCAAAACAGTGGTAATTTAGGGGCACTGGAGGGCCCCCAAAACATGTACAAGAGCAGCAACACTGAAGCTTAGTGGTGGAACATTGTTGAAGCAAAATTTTTAGCCATTGATAACTAAGGGAACTGAAGCATGGCTGTTCATATTGTTGCAGTTTTACTGTGCGTGTTTGGTCATAAAGTCAGTTGCTGATGCACCGCAATAATAAGTGGTCAGTGTTCAGGCACAAGCAACGACCACTCTGCATTCGGCCACTATGTACTTTCACTCTGCAGTAAAAGGGAGGTTTCTTCAAAAAAATTGCCTTCTCACCGCAGCAGTGCAATCAGCACTTATTCTGAAAGCAGTTTTTCTGAGAAACTTTTTGGTGCTGAATACTACTTTGAAAGAGGCGAAATAAGGGATGGGGATCGTGGGGCCACGGTCGATTTGTTCAAATTGGTGTGATGGTGAGGAAAGAGTTGGGAACTGTCCTCAGAGTGGGGTGTGCGCGTGCAGAGTACTTGCTAAAGGAACGAGCGTTCCTGGGAATCGCTGCAAGGCCCGCTCTCAGTGGATAGCAGCAGGTGGCTGGTAGTGTTTGGATGGTGCACAAGATGAGAGCGCATGGCAGCGTGAGTTCTCAGCGTAATCTGCCCCCCCCCCCCCCCCCCCCCCCCCCCTTAAAATTGCAGGGCCCGTGAGGCCCTGCGTCAGTGCCTCCCGGATCAGCTTCGGGACGGCACCTTCGCCCTGTGCCTGCAAGAAGACAAGTCCACGTCGCACTGGCTGGCCCAGCTCCTCACCAACCTCAACTCGGTGCCCCCCAGCGGCCCTGTGCTCGTCTACCAGGGTGCCGTGCCGCCTCCACCGCCGCCCTTCCCCCGTGAAGGGTGAATGGGGGACAGGGGCCAACAGTTCCCCTCTCCAGGTTTACACTCTAGTCTTCCTGTTTGACCTGGAAACGGTTTGAAAATTTTGGAGCAGCTAGGCCAAGAAGTGTCCTTGCTAAAAGTCGTGCTCCGGCATCCTTGCCGATACCTGGTGTTTTATGAGCTTTCCACTGCACTGGCATCATTTTCAGTGCGTGAGCGTTCCTAATGGCCTGTGGCAAAATTTTTGTGATATTTTAGTTGAGTCTCAACTACTGCCACTTACAGGGTTGCGCTGGGTAAACGTCTGTCTGGCTGATTTTTGTAGGCAGAGCCACGTGTGCCTTTTTTCTCTGACTGCCAGACTACTTTATCAGCGGCCCCCACGATGACATTGGTCGTTCTAGCGTGGCAGTTCCAGTGGTCTAGTGTGCTGCACAGCAGAAGTGGTGACCTCTGACGGGGTAATTTACACGAAAGCCACAGAGCTTTGTTAACGGGATGCACCCTCCTTTCTCTTTCCCTCATGCTGCCCCTAATGTTGGGAAATTTCAGTGGCTTCCTTGGCCCACTTCGCAGTACATGTGTCCCTTTCCTTGGCAAAATGAAAGACGTAGTGGCTAAGAGGGGAGAACGAGGGGGGGATGCATACACTGTACTACTGGAATCGCACCGCTATATCGCACATTTCACTGCATCAGTCAAAATGACCTCCACAAGGTGCCAATGGGTGCTAAGTGGGCCTGTGCAATAACTCATGTGGCAGCAGTTCTTTGTTCCTTTTACTTGACCACTGGAGGGTTAGTGGTGGTTCCTCCGTTTATTACGTGCCAACACCAACACAATTCTCATCATATTTATTTATATAATCATCCCGAGAGTACGGGGTGTATTTTATTTTATTTATTTTACACTTGTATACAAGTTTACATGTGGACGTTTATGTAAGAAATCACTTCTCGGTGGTTTTCATATATCTCGTTTTATTTGTTTTACACTTTTATACAATTTTACTTGTATACTTTATGGAAGAAGTCACGTATTTGTTTTTATTTATATAGCCATCCCCAGAGGACAAGTTGTCTTATTGTCTCATTTGTTTTACATTTTTCAAGTTTATGTGTACACATGTATGTAAGAGATCACTTCTCATTTGTTTTTTTGTGTGCAGTGCCATGTTACACTTGTTGACGCTGCAACCTGATTTTACCTGCCACTAGAGGTGGCTTTCAAATGTATACGTGTGTTGTACATCATTAAAGAAACTAAATAAAAAGAATTTTGCTCACCATTGGCACTGAATGCATTGCAAGGTTTGTCATTAAATAGACTAAGAAATAGCATTTTTTTTGGTGCAGCTGTCTTCTCTGAAACAAATTTTAAATATCTAAAAAATTTGGGAGGTGGATGGGTTGTATTCTATGCTGTTTTTTCTTCAAAGTGCCTCTTGCATAGTATGTCTTGCACTTTTATTTGAGCCATTTATTACAAAATGATTCGTTCTTGCTTTAGTGTCTCTTTAATGGGCATAATGTCCACGAGTTCCGTCATGTTTTGTGCTTCAAATTGTCTTAGTACACAAATGAAACATACTGCCCTTTTCATGATGAAAAGAGTGCAAGCAAAGACGAAGACGGAGATAGGGTAAACACACATGCGGCGCTGAAATAACATTTTCAGCACTGCCCTTTTCAGTGGGTTCTGGAGCTACTGCTGCTGTGAAAACTGGCAGCAGAACTGATCTCACCCCGATCTTTTCTTGGTTGTGCAGAAGTTTGATAACATGTTTTTTCCTTACTGGTTAAGAGGCCTTCAAAGCTAGCTACTTAAGATGTGAAACGCAAGTGTTATATTCTTTGTAAAAATGTTTTGGTTTTAAGGGTCAAGTTTTTTTTACTGAAAAATGTTGAAAACTATGCCCTATTACCCAATGGCACTTACAAACAGCATGACAAAACTTCTCGCTACATGCAAACTGTGCCTCAGGCTAGCCAAAGGAGGTCGCAAGAAAAGGCAATTTTTGGGCATGCATGGAAAACTCCATGTTCATGGAAAAAACATTTAAAGCGCTGCAGCTCCACCTTACATTGGTCGTAGTGGCGGCCTGTAAATCCTTGGTATGTTTGACGAGCACTGAAGTTTCGAATTCATTTCCATTAGAAAAATGACATATGGCAGCCGTGAATTGGAAATGCCATCATTGTGCCAATTTGCATGATCTGCTGAGCTCTTGCAGCAGGCCAAAAAAAATGACAACTTGAGAAAGCAAGACACGTCAAAAGCACTGAGGCAGTCTGGACAAAAAAGCTGTAGTTGCGCCTCTATATAACTACAGTGGAATCTCGGTGATACGAATTTCGTTGTGATACGAATTTTCAAAATTCCCCGGCCAAAATGCATTGTACGCAATGTAAAAAAATTCGGATGATCCGTTCGCATTTATCACCCGGTGCGGGTGATACGAACACGCGAGCCGCGAGCAGATGACTGCGGCGTGGACGGGAGGCGGGAGTGTTTGTGCGGCCGTGTGGCCTTGGTCGCACGCAGGCACAAAATCATTAAGCGTGAACTGCATGGAGCGTTTTCTGCTCACGAAAACGCGCCGCGCAAGCCACAGGCGCGCTGACGCCACCGCGAATACCACCCGCATGCGGCGCGCGGCGCGGTAAGCCGCGGCAACATGGCGGCGTCAACGGCCGCGAAGTAGGGCGGGTGGCTCGACCGACCGCTTCTGACCGCTCTTTAAAGAACAAAAGAAGTTGCTTATGAATTAAGGGAGCTGATGAGTCCGAAAACGACACTGTAAAGCATCGTCCGCGCGGCTAGGGAAAGCGCCTATCAAATATCCGCCACCGTGGTAAGCCTAAACATCTCCGGCGGAGCCAGCGGGCTGTCCGGAGCGCTTTCAAACTGCCGCCATGAAGAGCGTGCCTCCCCGTTGGCGCAAGTCGGCAGGCTCCTCCCACTGCCGCGCGCGTCGCGCGTCATTTTACGAGCGATGTAAAATCTGACATGGGGGCGAAATCGTCAGCGCGGGCGTCAAAAGAACGCGCGCGCAAACGCCGACGCGCCCGAATGGCATGCGGTTCAGGCTTGAGTTCGTGTGCGCGCGTCGCGTCGGCGATGAGCGCGCGTTCTTTTGACGCCCGCGCTGACGATTCAGCCCGGCACCCAGGCGCCAGCCTCTGCCTCGGTTACCGCTAACTGCATTGGGAGGAGCCTCACGACTTGCGCCAATAGGGAGACGCGCGCCTCAGGCTGGGCCACCTCCGCGGTGGAGATTTGGCGTAGATGACATTTTATAGTGCTTCTCCCATACTGTCAGCTCCTTTCCCGCATGAGCAATTTAATTTACACATTGAGCTCCGTTTTAACAAAAGGTTAGAAGCGGTTGCTGAAGCTACCTGCACCTCTTCGCGGCAAGAGCCGACGCCATATTGCCGCCGCCTGTCGCATGCGCAGCACATTTCCATTTTTTCTCGTTTTCTGATGATAGGGAGGCGAAGCTAAAGTTTGCCGGGCGAGGGAAGCGCTGCCCTCTCCCCGGAGGGGGAGTACGCCGGGCCGGCGGCCTATTCGGCACGTGCTTTTTTCGCTGCGCGCGTGCTGCATTTCTCGCGCTAGGAAGAGGGCTGGGCAAAATTTTCTTTCGACTTATGAAAGCATACACATTAGCACGTGTCCAGCAAGTTCGGTTTACACGTAGAGTAGTTACTGAGTTCATTTTTGTCGACGTTTGTCTTGTCGTCTGCTACAGACGCGCCGCCTGCTTCCCGCCGCTCGACCGGCAGACTGCCCCGACGATTTTAAGGGCGGAAACGCGTTGTTCGGCGGTCGTCGGTTGCTCTTTTCTTCTGCAAGGCGACAGCTGTTGAACTGGTCACAGCGTACTTTTCTCTTGTTTGTTACTCCCTTCGCGTGCTCGCGCTTCTGACATCCGGACTTTCTGGACTGCAGAAACACTGACGATTGCAAGAAATGTAAGATAAACGTGATTGATTATGGTTAATAGGTTATTTCGTACTCTTGAAACAATCAGCTGCATCTTATAAAAACGCATTAGAAAGGCACACGCTAATAAGGGGTGCGCTGACAGCGCCGAATTTCCATTTTACTTGTCCTTGAAGAAATGTTTGTTTGCAATGTTTGTCACCCACTTGGAGTACAAGTATGGGTTAGCGTGACAGTTCGCGGAAACAACAGAACAGCTTGTGGCGTATAACTTTTAATTACTATAATATACAGAATTTGATGTATACCTCTTCTAATTACCAGTATTGCTAAATGTGGGAAAAAAGCGAACAACGCAGCAATCCCGTCCAGAACACGTCACAATGACAAGACGGACCAGAGCTACTACACCCAGGTAAATCGCTAGAAACTATTTTTTTTTCACCCATGCAAAATGCCAGCCTATTGTGTTATATTTGGACGATATCGAACGGCACCAGCTAAACAACTCCGAAGTTCATTTATTGTAGCGGAAAACAATCATTGGCAGCATGCATTAAAAAAAGTGTAGAGGGGAGGACTCGTTAGAACACTAGTTTGCATTTTCAAAGCCGGGTAATGTAAACAAACAAAACAAACAAAACAGATACAAACAAAAATGTGTCAACTTATTTCACATTTCGAACCGCAGTGATCCATGCTTACCGTCTATCCTTTTGGTGCGCTTTCGCGGGGAATATGCAGAATTTAACGAATGGATCCTCTTCTTTCGCCTTGTTACTGTCGTGGCAGCTGACCATGCAACAATATGGGGGGTTTGCTTCACTTTCATTTAATCTTTTCCTTTCGGGCGAGTGAGGAGTGTTCCCGCCGCCCTTTGTACGTGCTGGCTTAAGTGGCTCGCGCAGCAGGCGGTCGCTTTCTTCGCATTCGTGAGTAGGGGGCTGGATGCCTCAGGCGGTGCGGTAGACAGCGCGAGCTGCGCGTGCACTTGCCAGACGCGGAGGAGCGGGCCGGGAGGCGTCTGCTTCACAAGAGTACTCTTTATCCTGTGAAACAGCCGGGGCGCTTGGCCGTTCGAGCGGCGCGTAGCAGACGACGCCTCTCTAGCAGACGACAAGACATGCACCGGCAAAAATGGACCCAGTAGCTACTCTACGTGTAAACCGAACTTGCTCGACACGTGCTAATGTGTACGCTTTCATAAGTCGAAAGAAAATTTTACCCAGCCCTCTTCCTAGCGCGATAAATGCAGCACGCGCGCAGCGAAAAAAGCACGTGCCGAATAGGCCGCCGGCCCGGCGTACTCCCCCTCCGGGGAGAGTGCAGCGCCACCCGGCGATCGTTCCGGAGCCTATACGAATTTTCGGGTGATACGAATATTTTTGCCGCCCCTTGAGATTCGTATGACCGAGATTCCACTGTAATTGAAATGGGCAGTTTGCTTTGTCGTGCTGAACGGAAATATGCCTACCATGCTCAAGCTTTCCTGGTTCACTTTTTGACTGTAAGCACTCATTCACAACTTCAAAAGTAACCCATCGCTTGGTTCTTGCGTCTGGTTCACAGTTTGAATCGTCAAGATGCAGTGGGGGGGTGTCTAGCTATGAGCAAGGGCCGCAGACCTGTGTGGTACCATGTGTACTATCTTTCCACCAGTCATACCCCATTAAACTCTGGCAGATAACAAATGATCTGCACCCAACGTGCACCAGACTTCACTTCTTGATTTATACTAACGAAACTTACTTGTTGTGCTTGTAATTGTCGACTGGTGGTGGTGGTTGTGGTTTGCGGGAGAGTAAAAGGAAAGGAAATGCACTGGGGACATTTTGAGCTCGGCGAGGAGCTCACCTGCATACAATCCAGTGCGGGGAAGGGAAGTAGAGGGGGAGTGACCGGATAAAGTGGAGGGGGAGAGAGAGAGAGAGAGAAAGGTATAAAGAGAGGATAAAGAATAAGAGATAGTGCTGTCAGTCCGGGCACATCAGTCAGTCACTGCAGTCTAGGCTACAGCTGCTGCGCGAGGGTGGTCGTCTCCAGGTAACGGAGCATATGGGCGAAAACTTCCCGTTGGGTTGCCGATGGCCCCTTTGGGAACAGAAGGTCCGCCATGCTGGCGCTGTAGTTGTCAACTTGAAGCGGTATTTTTCATAGTTTATAACATGCATGTGCCGGCCCTGCTCCATGTGGAAAAGCGCACATGTGGAAAAGCTGGGGGCAAAGTGAGGGAGGGAACCCTGTAACAAAAAATAACACGTGCGGCTGTATCTCCCGCCTTCGGTTTTTGTTGCTGTCTTGTTCTTAGCAGATCACAAAAAGGTAGCCAAATGCCATCGGTTCTAGTCTCACAAGCAGGACTCCTGTTACATGACTTCCTTCAAGGCCGTTGTTTTTTTTATCTTTGAACATGGACCCCAAGAGTGTGGGCACTTGCAAGGGGGAATGTAGACAACTCCACTCGTAGAAAACCCAGGATATATTACAAGTCGTTCTTCTTTCCTGGTTTGGTACTGATTTGCACTAAACCTCATAGTGCTGTACACTTTATTCCTAGAATCTTTACTAAAATCGGGTGCTTTTAGGCTTAGCTACTACTTGCTATGGTAATGGCATGCATCCAAGGGTGGCGTGCAGAAGTTCACATTCTGAATAAAACACAAAGGGGTGGAGTAGAGACTTTGCATAATAAATGTGCTCCCATATTTGCACCATTTCTTGCTTAAGGGTGGGAAAGGGAAGGGAACAATGTTCACGAGTAAATATGGCACTTGTTTCACTGTGTGTGAGGCTTTATGAACTTACTTGCGTTTGTATTGCTTTCACACTGTGTTGGGCAAAACAAAGCACCCGCCTTAAATTACCTTGCACTAGAGAAAATAGAATCCCTATAGATATGTGGCATAAGTACCATAGTTAAAATTGGCATTCTCTTTACAAACAATTGGCTGTACATGGCCGAATGTGGTGCAGCCACAGACAAATGTCATTCCCCTGCTTTATTGGATCTAACTGTGATGTCTAATGCACAGTCATGGACAACCTAAGCTGAAATAACTGTAGGGCGGCTGAAAGACTGGTGACATGGCCCAGCTGTGAGAATGGAAAGTAGCAACCAGGTAAAACGCATTCGAGAGTGCCCTTCGCTGTTGCTGTGCAAACCAACCAGTTTCATCTGCTGCACAATTGTCTTACCAATAAAGGTATATCGAGATAAATGCAAGGGTGAAAGTTTTTCTGTCGCACAGCAGAGAAAACCAGCAGATTCACTGAGAAGCAGCACTCCACAACACGTCTCCGTTTCCATGGCTGGGCTGTGTGCCACCAGTACCCCATGGCCGTCGTTACGTCATATTTCAGCTTTGGCTGTCCATGGCTGTACTTTTGCACATACGTAATGTGAATTGCAAGTTTTCTGGTCATAATTGTTGTGCCTGTGATGATAGTGGTGGGAAGAAGGACACTTGTATCGTTTGTTGGTGTGCATCCTGTAGACCTACTGACCAGATTGGTTTCGGAGGTGTATTAGCAACTGCACTCAAGAAAAGTTGAAGCTGTATAGGTAGAATGCACATAAAAGTGTTTTAGTGACGTTGGTGGTTAAATGCAAAGCTTTCGCGTGAGGAATTCCTTGGTTGGCCAATCTCGCGCCATGAGTATGTGCTACTCTAGAGGTATGCACCACTTTCCTAGAGTAACCGCAGCAACACTCCTAACATTTGGGTTTGGTATCTACGGCGTGAATCGGTACCTGCTGCTTGGCGCAGAGTGATTACTTGTTTGAGTAGGTGCCAGTTCAAAGTGTTGAACCTCAAAATGTGACGTTAGGCCGAATGTCCTAAACATCAAAATCTGACGTTAGGCCTAACGTCCAGAAACGTCATTCTTATCGTACGTCAAGCTGTGGGTAAAGGCTGTCGACAATCACCTGGGAACATAATGCTAGACCCATATATGTCACGCCATCGCACACCTGCGTTACCACCTCGCACATGAACCTTTAGTGAAGGGGGCCTAACGGAGCTGCCACCAAGCTTCGCAGGGGGGGATTTTAATTTTTCTACACTTGATGATGATGATGATGATTGATATTGGTCTCCCCTTTGAAGCGGGTTGATGACATGTCATCTTACCAAAAAGGACTAATATAATCATGTTTTACACTCTTGGTTTAATACTAGCGCTGCTTAGGGCAGGCACTAAAGCTTATTAGGCCCGAATTACTTTTTTTTTCCCTGTTACAGGTAGTAACTGTCCTAGGCAATATTCCCCTCTCTGCTTTTCGTCCACCAGCATTCTAATCTTCTTTTCGTCCCCTCGACAGCCTCGAAGTTAACTTCCTCTGTTATACCCGTAA
The DNA here is from genome assembly GCF_048455015.1 of Haemaphysalis longicornis. NCBI lineage: Eukaryota > Metazoa > Arthropoda > Arachnida > Ixodida > Ixodidae > Haemaphysalis > Haemaphysalis longicornis. The sequence goes on from NW_027526203.1 coordinate 256,190,755, forward strand.
ATCCTAGGGCTTCTGGAAGCCCAATATTCCCTTCATGTAGATTTGGATGGATACCCTCACATTCTAACACTATGTGCCGCATAGTTTCTGTTTCTTTTCCGCAGACCACGCATACCCCATCATTTTGAGAATACTTCCCCACAAAACTCTTAGTTCGCTGGCAACCTGCTCTAGCCTCAAAAAGCAGAGCACTGCCCTGGGAATTATTGTAGATCATCATGGCTTTCCTGTGGTGCGTTTCTGCGTGCGGACATCATCAGTAAGAGGATGAACGCTTTGCTTTACAACATCGTTATCAGTGTGTTAACTGCACGATAGCTTTCAAATGGCAAGATCAAACGGAACTAGGGGCGCTCCACTGCATTCTCCCAGTTGTTTCCTGGTCATCGCTTAGGTCGGTGGCCGCCAATCGCACTAACAAGGTTCCGTGATGTCATAGAGAGAGATATATATAAAACCTTGATTGGCAGAAAGTGGGTGGAGTTTCCTATGGAATTGGTATCATTGTTATTAGAAGAAGCAGTCTTCTTAATCAGCCAAGCTTGAATTTTGTCTTGGTAGTGCTTTTAACAAGGCCTTTATTCTTCAAGAGAAATGGTTGACTGCTGGCCTCAAACAAAACGATGGCAACAGGCAACTGACAAAGCCACAAATTTTACAGTCACTTGTATTGCGGTCCACGGTTACAAGCGTCAGTCCCTTGTTGTCGTTGAGATCCAGTAATTTTCATTAGGTTTACATGTGAGGCCCTCACAAATTTGTCACTACTGAGAATCGCCATGTAAACTTCTGGTTCTGGCGTGTGTTCATGTTGGAATCTAGGAGAGGAGACCGCAAAGGTGGGGCAGAACTTCTGCCTTTGGGTTTACACGTGTGTGTGTGTGTTCTTGGCAAAACTTTAGCAGCGGATTTCTTCATCACAAGTAGCTGAGCAACCAACTCCTGTGTTGTTGCACGAACAACCTGCTTTAAAGAAGAGGAATGCGGTGTTCCGTTTGCAACCTTTGTTGCTTGCTGTACAAGGTGTGAACTTGTGACCAGCTGCCACTACCCAGTGAAGGCAGCCAAGTACACTAATGCATTGCTGTTTTAACTAGTTAACTGCAGCCTGCCTGGAAGAAACAAGAAAACAAAGGCATCTGAATGATTAAAAACAGCAGATGACCACTTCAGCTCAGGTTCGGCCACTTGCCTTCCATGGGGATTTTCCTTCATAGCTGCGGCTTCATCAAGGAGGGTTGCTCTGTAACGGTATACAAAAGTGCTGTAGTTTGGCACTTATTTCTGTTATGCAGAAGGGTTCTGCCTGTGTTCAGCGGACTCTCAGCTTGTAACTGACTCTTTGCATGTGCATTTCATCGCTTCGATAAATATGGCACAATGCAGTAAATTTGTGTGCTCTGCTGTGGCTCGCAGGTCGTCAAATGCTCGATCAAAGTGCTCGAAATGTACCCTCAACAGAACTCAGATGCAACCAACCATGGGCACCAACGTTCGCTAGTGTCTGGAGCTCGGTGCATCTTGAAGCGTGTGTTGGCAATCGGTGCAAAATCGGCAGTGTCCAGAACATGCAGGTTGCAACCTTCCTTGCAAATTTTTTTCTCTGGCTTGCGCATAACTCGTAAAAATATGGGAAAAAACAAAAACTGCACGTGTGCACGCATGTTTGTCCTCTCGTGGAATCAGCCAACTAAAATTCCAAGATTAAGCGAGCTCACAGTCTTCTCGTGTGAAACTGATGAGCTCCTCGTGAAAGGTTAAGTCGCCCACACACATCCACCTGCGCCTTGCGTGGGCACGAGGGAAATAAAAATTTGTTGGAATTCCCGAGTGGTGATTGTTACACGGCAGTGCGTTAACATTCTTTCCAGGACCTCGTGTGCGCACGCACTCCTCTACGCACGTTTGCCTTGGATGCCCTAGGCACCAGGGCTTTTCATTAAATAGAGGGAATCCTATTTAATACCCCACATGACCCATCTATGAAGAGAATCCTGTCCCATGTTTTTTCGGTCAAACAGATGCCTACCTGCCCGGTTCGGTGGGATGGCAGTAGGGAGATGTGACCGGGGAGGGTGGGGTAGCGGATTAGTATGGACCGAATGGAATATTTTTTCATGCATTTTTACTGTAGTTGCAACAAAGCAGGAACCGAAATGTATCGTCCAAACTGCTAACAACCTACACCACTGGTTACTCGCTAAGCCTTCAACGTGGCTGACGCCGCCATTTTCAGGAAGTCCTGGGCACACTGTCGAGCGTAACTGTGACGAAGTTTGCCCCCCACGACATTTAGGCAAAAGAAAGTGACTGACTGTTGTCAGACATGGATACTCCGAACTGGGTGCGACCTTTTCTACTATGCTGAGTTGCCTCTCGCATTCAGCGTACACTTACCGGTTCAACTTCTGCACTACGCTTTCTCAGCTCTTCACTGATAACGATGCCAATTGGTGTAGGATTGGATTGGATTGTCTGGTTGCTTCGGCACCGTGTGGCCAGAGTTGAAGAAAGATTTGGAAAAATGTGGGTGCGTTTTCGGGAGATTTTTGTTTTGGTCGAACAATTGTACAAAACCATCAAAATTCAGGATTCTTCTGGAGAATTCGGGCAACCTAGCAGGTGTGCAGATAGATAGATTTCTCGGGGATGAGAAATCTAACGTCTGTTGCGGATCGGCCACCTCGTTGCGGGTGCGCTGCCAAGAAACGAAGCCGTGGGAGCCCAGATCGAATGTCCCTTTAATGGCGATGACTTAGTTACAATGATAATGATAGTAGTGCACGCTCCTCTCCAGCGCACAGTCTCTTCGTCTTCTTCGCAATTCCCAACATTCTCCTGGCCACAAAACAGATGTGGAAAAAACATTAACACCTTGCAAAAGGCTCCTGGCGAAAACATAGCACCACCGCAGTTCCTGGTGCAGGGCTAACTTTCGGGCCAGTTGAACCTAGATGGTCTTTCTTTCACCGTTGCTTCCGGTTACTTGCTTTCTTTCGGCGTATCCAGGTTGTACACCGCGCTGTACACTGTGTCTGATGTGCTGACGATGCCTGTAGCCATTCCTGACGATGCCTGTAGCGGCTCCCACGTCGGTGGGAGCCGCTCGTTTTCTCCCGGGTTTCGGCACCAAATGTTGCGGATCGGACACCTCGTTGCGGGTGCGCCGCCAGGAAACGAAACCGTGGGACCTCGAGCTTCATCTTGCAATGAGTCTTTCAGCTTGACTGCTGGTTTCCTTGACCAGAACCGTCGACTTGTACGGTTGTCCCGCTCGAGCGATGCGCTGCCGTCTGACATCTGCCGAAGGCAACGAGAAGAGATGACCTCACGGAGATGTTTATCTTCAAGAGTACTTTTTTCTGGATCTTTGATAATCGTTCACACTCCAAAATGCCCTTCAGTGTCTTTTCCGCGATCGTGGGACGGACAATTCTGTTCCAGAAGTCCACCCGGGGTTTCGCTATGGGTCGTGTTCATGGTCTTCGTGATGCAGGCGTTGTGGATGTCCGCGTTAGTGTCCGCTTTTCGAAGCCCCTTCATCTGAAGGATGCCAACCATTACTTGATGACGGCTAGATATCGGCTTGGTGGCCTGCGTCTGCTCCGGGAAATTGAAGTTGGGGCCAGTGTGCTTCTGGTCTTTCTTCACATTGCATGCATAGTGCGGGTCGCACATGGCAGTCGCATGTCTCCCCTTGCACATCCTGCACCATATTTTTCGCCGGCACTCCTTCGATCGATGGCCTACCATCGTGCATCTATAGCATCGCATAGCTTTCGCTAGCCGCTTCTTCTTTTCAGGGATGCTCAGAGAAGCCTGGCATGCCTCCGTCACGTGCTTTGGCGATCTGCAAAAAAAGCACTCGTTTCGTTTGAGCATCACACCTTGGTAGGCGCGTAGAACCGACGTTGATTGGCCGTTACTTTGTAGAGGGCCGCTTGAGTCTGCCGAAGTTCCCACTGGAGCACTTCTCTCTCTCGCCTCGAGCTCAATTTGCAAGTACCACAAAAGTTGGTCCAGTTGGTGGCACGTCGTCACGTTTGCATCACCAGAAGACGATGCCATAGCCGTTGATTTCGCTTGGAGGCGGACGTGTCGGTGAAACGCCACAACGATCTCTTCCGGCAAAACCTTGAGCAGGATGTCGTATAGCATCGCCGAGAAGCTGCTCGTTGGGACGTCCAACACGTTCAGGCAGCGGATGTTTGGCTGAACGGAGTCATATAGACTGCGCAGCTCTCTCGTATCAGATGCAGATGGCACGTGCTGAAGCCCGCGGAGCATTCTAAAATGCCGCTGTACGATCCGGCGCTTGTCCCCAAACCTGTCCTGGAGCTGCTGGATGGCACTCTCATAGCACGCCTCCGTTGTTGGCAGTCCGGTAATGGCAGCTGCTGCGTCACCTTCCAGGTAGTTTTGGAGGTAGTGAATCTTCTCGGTGGTGGTTAAAGCCTGGTTGGTGTGGACTGCGCCGTTGAATTGCTCCCAAAACGACGTCCACTGACACACGTCCCCATAAAAAGGCTTGATGGTAAGCGTTGGGAGACGAGGTCCAGTGATCTGGGATGGAACCGTCGTTGGGGCACGGGGCGTGTTAATCGCAGCCGAGGGGGCAGGTTGCGCCGTGCTGCTGACGCCGAGTTCCTCGAGCCGGTACGTAAGGCGAGTCAGAGCCTCGAGCGTCTGGTCGTTGTAATGCGCCGCCGACTCGTACTCCCTTTCCAGCTCCTCAACAGGAATGGCGTCTTCGACCTGGGTGTCGATCTTGCTAAGCTCCTCGCAGCTAGCCATGAGCTTGTCCAATACCTTTCGGAGCGCGAGCCGGTCAGAGCAGCCGCTCTCGATGAGCGCTGTCGCCTCGGTCGAAATTTTTGTGGCTTGGCTCGCCTGGCAGCTCGTTTCGCCTTCAGCCGGTCCATCGTTTAGCAATAAAGTCCGGCTTACTCGCTTGGTAGGCAGCCCAATCCGCGCGTTGTCCCCCTGGGTGCGGTTCCGAGAAGGACAAAGTTGCTTGGGCGACTGTTTCTGGAAGAAACTCGTCGTCGCCGTTGCTCGTTGCCCACGTCGGTGGGAGCCGCTCGTTTTCTCCCGGGTTTCGGCACCAAATGATGCGGATCGGCCACCTCGTTGTGGGTGCGCCGCCAGGAAACGAAACCGTGGGAGCCCAGATCGAATGTCCCTTTAATGGTGATGACTTAGTTACAATGATAATGATAGTAGTGCATGCTCCGCTCCAGCGCACAGTCTCTTCGTCTTCTTCGCAATTCCCAACAACGTCTGAGAATGCTTATGCATTAATAACAACTTTTGACCATCGCTTTTCTGTTGCGAGTGGCGGACAAAACTTATGACCAGGCATTTTACAATGCTCTTGAAGAACAAGAACACTAACTAGTGGGAAGGTTGGGTAGAGTACGCCCAATGTATCCCGAAGTTTTGGTTTATAAATTTCAACTTCTTGTTTTCGAAGTTGCTGTTCTTTTTTTTTTTTTTTCTTGTGTTCTCCACGTCCTCCCGATATTCTGGGCCATTTGTATTGGATTGTTGAGGCAAGGTTCAGTCAGCACAGAAGCGTTATTTTATGCGCCCCTTTTTCTCAACAACACACATCAGTTTCTAGGACCATGGAATATCGTCTACGCTCACTCTTTAAAACAGCTGGACTCCATCACCACAACTCACCTGTACCCGCCGCAGTGGCTCAGTGGCTAAGGCGGCGTCAGAGTCCTTCAATGCCTTTCTGGTCATGAAACTTCGCCATCATGCTATGGGAGAGCTTCGTTCGCTGCCGCGCCGCGGCGCTGGTGTTGATCGGAGGGCAGCGGGGGGCGTGGTCAGAGCGCGTTTGGCAGGGAACGGACCACGGAGTAAGATAAAACAGACGCTCGCCGCCTTATCAGCAGTGCGCTTTCGCTTTACGTGTCGTGGGCCGCTCAAATGGACTTGTCATTTCGTGAGTGGCGAAAAAATTTCCTGCGAACGGGCATGCTGCTACTGCGTTCCTGCCTGCTTGTCTGGGTACAGAGCAGCGGCGGCCACCTGATGCCCTCCGATCTGCGGTGGCGCCACTCGCGGTAGCCTTTGTCCCCGTACGAAACTTGGCCGGGAGTTTCATGACCAGAGAAGCATTGAAGGACTCTGGTGGCGTGCTGCAGAGCCCAGGACGCCGGTTCGATTCCCGGCAGCGGCGGCCGCTTTTCTGATTGAGGTGAAAAGCGAAAACACCCGTGTCTTCGAGATTTCGGTGCATGTTCAAGATCCCTAGGTGGTCAAAACTAATCCGGAGCCCTCCGCTACTGCGCGCTTCAGCTCACCTGTATACGTAAGCATCCATTGATGAACGTGTGTCACACATTCGCTCGCTTGTTCCTTTGAGGTTAAAAGGGCAAAGTCGGCCAATGATGGTGCCTGCCATACTACATTACTCGTAATATATTCTGCGCCATGACACTGCATGTGCAATACAAGCATGACACTTTCATCACTTAATCAGAGTTCTGCGTCTACACAAGCCTTGTTCATATCTCATGCAGGTGATTGCGATGAACGTTAGCATACTCGCAGAGTCATTAGAAAGTGATGAGGCTATAATAAATCTGCCCCGTGTTCAATAAATAATATAGGCTGAAAGTTGCCATGTTCGGACTTCGCGTCTCAATGCAGCTGTTTAAGCCTCGGCTTAATTATAGTGCCTAGAATATACAGTATATTATATAGGTACTATATATAGCTTAATTAAACCTTGTTCGTGTATACCCCAACGTTCGAAATGTGGGTCTTAAGCACAGAGATACCTCTGGTCTATGAGGAGTGCTCTAATGTATCAGGCTATCCTAACGTATACGGGCCCGTTCTCGGTGGCGTGCTGTTGCCATAAGCACCGACTGCATGCGCTCAGTGGGCACAGGCCAGAATCAATAGACCCTTGGCCTGGTGCGAACACGCTTTTTACGATACAGGCATGAGTGAGGCAAGCTCCAAAAATGGTGCTAGTGGCTGAAAGCTTGTCTACAGTGTGTGGCAAGACAACGCTTGCTAGCTCGGCGAAAGGGCAGCCGCAGTTATCACGTAAATTTCATATTTGCCGCACTTTCGAGGCGCTTTTTTTTTCAAAGAAAGTGCTACGAGTTGTGCCGCGCCTCCACCAGATGGCGCCACGGGTCCACGAGCATTTCCGGGGGCGCACGACGTTAAGTAGTTTGCGTTACGTTAATGTTGTTGCACTTGTGGCAACTGCTGACGAGAGAGCGCTCGTCAGCAGTAATTTGAATGAGTCAACGATATAAGGCGCGTTCGTAGAGTTCCATTCTGTGTCGGCTTTGTGGCGCAGTGGGTAGAGCACCATGTACAGTGCGCTCCCCCCGCAGGGTCGAGGGATCGAAACCTGGCGCCGGATAGTAATTTCTTTTAAATGCGAATGCATTTCTTAGTCGGGGGTTGTCGTGCTCCGTCGGCGTGCGCCTGCATTCCTCCAGCGCGAGCGCACGTGAGCGCGCGCCTCGTAGTTCTGCCTTCGTCGTCGTCGTCGTCGTCTCGGCGCGGCGGACCCGCGCCGCTACAGTCGGGGGTTGTCGTGCTCCGTCGGCGTGCGCCCGCAGGTGTTATCTCCTCCTCGCCCCTAGCAACAGCTGTGGCGCGCCTAGCAACCGGAGCAGGTGGTAGCTCGGGCGGGAGTAGCGGAGGGCAAGGGGAGAGGAGGAGCGCGCTCGGGCGTGTGAGGGCGCTCGCATCGCGGAGCTCGGGCGGAGTAGCGGAGAGTGAGTGGAGAGGAGGAGCGCGCTCGGGTGGCGTGGGAGGGCGCTCGCATCGCGGAGCTCGGCGGGAGAGAGAGCTCGCGCGCGGGGCGGGCGTGTTGCGCGGGTCTCTCTCTCCTCTCCGCGTACCCTCTCTCCGCTCGCTGCGCTCGGAAAATGTATATAAATGCAGTGGAGCGCACGCCTCTCTCCGTTACTGCTTGCCGCAGCGCACTCATCGGTGCACCCAATGCATTCGCATTTCCGCACGATCCCCTTCAGGGAGGTGGGGGGAGTTTTTTTTTTATATAGTAGGGAGGGGTGCGGTTCGGACTACGGACGTCAACGCGGGTGACATCGTGAGTTACTGAAATGCTCTGCATTTAATATGGGAGAAAAGCGCACGGCATTTGAGCGTCTGCGGGGACGCGGAGGGCGTTCATCCACTGCGGAGGCCTCGGCTAGTGATTGCTACGATTCCAAGCCGCCCTGGGAGGCTTATCTTATGCATTTTACAGCTGACAACATGGCAGAAGCGCGGTACGAAAATTACTGAAATATCGAGAATGCCCATCCAACGATGCCGTCAGATGTCAAGCATGTTGTTTTACACAACCGAAACCGAAACTTGTTTGAATGCTAACCTTGGACATCATCCAATCACGGTGCGTCTCCTCCCGTCGTCACAGCCTTTAGTTGGTGCGGCCGCCGCAAACCGCGCATGGTATTTTTTGTCCTTTCGCGCTTTGTAAAATAATTACCGACTTATCAACCGGATAAGTCGAAGCCCTGAAGTAGGAGGAGCATGGCATCTTGAGTGCTCAGGCGACTCCGAAACCCTATGAGTGAGTCGGGGTAGAGTTCGTTGTCTTCGAGATAGCGCTGCCATCGGTTGAGGAGGACATGTTCTAAGACTTTGCCCACACACGAAGTGAGCGAAATCGGCCGGAGATGGTCGATACTGGGCGGTTTGCCTGGCTTCGGAATTAGTACTGTTCTGGCCGTCTTCCACTGTCTCGGGAGGCGACACGCATGCCAGCACTTGTTATAATAGCGCAGCGACAGCCTGATCATTGAGGTTCTTAAGGGCCTTGTTCGTCACTCGGTAGGGGCCCGCCGCCGATTTGCAGTTGAGAGTTTGCAGGGCTGCCCGCACTTCCCAGACCTCGATGTCCCGGTCTAGGACGTCGTTGGCAGCGCCGCCATATTCCGGTTGCTGATCAATAGGGGAATCGGGGAGATATTTGTCCTCTAGGTGTTTGCTCACCTCGGACTCGCCCCGCTCTGCGATGGCTTTGTGAAGGATGCGAGCGAGGGTGTTCTGTTGGTAGCCTTTTGTCTTAGTCTCATCGAGCAAGTGCCGAAGCAGTCGCCATGTCCTACATTTATGTATCGGCTTCGCTGCATACCTCGTGCCACTGTTGAGCGCTGAGCGATTTGTAATGCGCCTGGATCTCTTCTTTGAGAATGGCGACTTTCTTGCGGAGGCGCCTGTTGGTGCGTTGCTTCCTCCAGCGCGCTTGTATGGAACGCTTGGCCTCGAGCAAGTGGGCGAGTCGGCTGTCCATTTGGCTAGCGCTTTCGTCAGTCTCGATCGTTTGGGTCGCCTCGACCGTGGCCTGAATTACTGCTGCTGTCCACGCCTCGATGTCTTCGATTTCCGCCCTTTCCTCAGGTAGACATCGCCTGAACTTATTCCAGTCCGTGAGCTCGTGTGTACGGGTGCTCTGCGCACTCTTGGGGTTCAGGAGTGGAACGCGCACTTCGAGAACGTAGTGGTCGCTCCCGAGTTCCTCGCCCGTGTTCTGCCACCGCGCCCCCGGGGTGGGAGCTGCCGTCTTAATGAAGGTGAGATCCGTGGTAGTATCACGGGTGACTGATGTACCGATACGCGTGGGGTACGCCGGGTCCGTGAGCAGCTGCAGCCCGGCCTCAGTTGCGTCCTGCAGCAAGTTACGGCCTTTGACGGTCGTTTTCGGGTAATCCCAGTCTTGGTGTGGCGCGTTGAAGTCGCCCCCGATCAGAAGTGTGCTACCCGCGGCTAGTCGGTTCGCTCGATGGAGGAGCACCCGAAACCGCTGCTTGTGATGGGTCGGATTGCTGTACACCGTGACGAGAAGGATGCGTTCTTTGTGTTTCTTGCCAACAATCACTTCCAGCGCGCAGTGTTCGATTGCACTGCTTTCGATGAGACTCTGTTCTATGAACATGAGGTCTTTGCGCACGAGAATGCACACCCCTCGGCCGGCCCCCGTGGACGTCGCACGGGGTGGACGCGCGTGCGCCCGATACCCAGAGAGCTGCGGCGGGGACTCGCTGAGCGTTTCCTGTAGCATAATAACATCGGGCTTACGGTTGAGATGTCGGAGGTATTGCTGTAGTATGGCTTTCTTGCCCACGTATCCATTGCAGTTCCAGTGCCATACCAACAAGTCTCGTGCGGGTGAGCTCATTGCGAAAAGTGCCCGTGCGTTGGTTGCTGATTAACCGGCTGGGGGTCCCCACCTAAGCCTCGGTGCGACATTAGCATTTGGAGTTGGGTTTGCATTTGCATGGTCATGGTCTGCATGTTACAGCACGTTTGTTCTAACTTCGCGCTGCGCTCGTTTGACATTTTAATGAAGGCGTCGGTGCGTTCCTCCAAGCGCTCAAGCCGTACTAGTAGCTTCCGTCTCTTGGCGGCCTCGAGAGCCCTGCGCTCAGGTGTCGGCTCCGCTTCCCGCTGTTGACTTCGTGGGTCCTGTTCTGGTCGTGCCTCCAAGGTGGCTGCCTCTGCGGGCGGCGGGTTACCTGATGGTGATGAGTGCCGTTCGGAGGGCGCTTGCTGCTGTAGGGCGAGGAGTCGGTCCAGCTTCGTGTTGATGTCCGCGTTCATGCGTTCAAGTTCAGTGATCTTCTGGCGTAGTTGGGCGTTTTCGTTCTGGAGGGCCTTCATTGCGATGTCCTCCGTTTGGGATGGTCGTAGAGGCGTCTTGGGTGTTTTGAGGGTATCCGCCCAGGCGACTCGTTCACGGGTTACCGAGGGCTGTCGGGCGCGACTTGTGCTGCGCTTGCTGGTAGAGTGGTGTCCACTGTTGCCGCGCGTGTGCGACCGCGATCTTCTTCGTGTGTTCTCGGGCGATGCGGTGCGCAATGGCGGGAAATCGGCAGCTGTGTTGTATTCCGGGAAGCGTTGGCTGCCTAGAGCATCCATCTTGCGGTTCCACTGCCGGCGCTTGACAACATAGGGCACCTTGAACTTGTTTGTGCACTCGCGAGCTCCGGTCACGTGACGGCCGCCGCACAGCTTGCATTTAGGCCTGCAATGGCGGTCGTGGTCCGCGTTAGGGGTAGCCTCGCCACATGCAATGCATAATCGGGCCGTATTTCACATAGTTGGGGACCTTGGGCCCCTCAAACAGGACGATTACCGCTGTCGTGTTGCCGATTCTGTGTGCTTGTAATGCCAGAGGGTTCGCCTCATTTACGATATTGGCATTGATCTCGGCGGGGGAGTCCTAGATCGCGATTCCTCTTATCACACCCTTCACGGTGTCTTCGCGTGCCGCTTAATACGCGCTGACCTCGTAATTCCTGCCTTCTATGAAGAGGCCTTGCATGCTTACATATAGAACATTCCAACGAGGGCGCCGCCATCTTGCGTGCGCAGCGCCCTTTCGTAGCTGGCCGATTTGCTGGCTTGGGCGTTTGCTCCGCGGCGCATAGGCTCTTGCGGCGGCTCGGTGAATTTTTCGTTGTAGCGCGTTGTACGTTCTTTTCCGCAGTATACTTTAAATGTGAAAGTTGTTGCATAGAACGAGTTTAAGCGATCTGGCTTAAATTGGCGGCTTTTTGGGCCGCAGTGGGGCTGAAATTCGCCTCGAGGTAGCGTGGTCCACGGTGGGTAAACGATGCCGTGTCGAGCATGTTTGCAATACTTCGTCACAATTTTTTTGTTTGTGTGTGTGCGTCCGGGATAGCGTATAGCGGGTATTTTGATCGCTTTAATGCAAAAACTGATGTTTGTTAAAACGATTAACTGTGGTACGCTCGGCGCTCATGCGCAACAAACAGAAGCGCGTGTCGGTGTAACAGAATTCTGGCTTCATATACCTGCAGGGTTTATTACAGGTAGTTTTGGGTGAACTTAGTATTAGGCCCATTACATAGTTTGTATATATCTTATCGATATATCAACATCTCACCCTCAGCCACCACTGCCGCCAACAATAAACAAAACCTCCTCTCTCTAGAATTTCAATCGGCTCTGCAGCACAAATTAGCCGTGCACCTAATGTACAACATAAATAAAATAAACAACACGGCTCCTGGAGAGCGTCATGTAAGGACTTATTAAGCGTCCGCCGTTGGCCAACCAGACAAGCGTTCGCTTTTTCCTTGCTTAGTTTGATGTTGCCGACAGAGACATGACATTTGGGAAAAAAGCCTGAACTCTTGGAGTGAGTGAGTGAACAACTTTATTTTGCCCGAGTCGGGGATGAGGGAACAAGGGAGGTAGAATCCCCTTCAGTAGTCCCCTCCCCCTTTCGCTCAGATTGGCTGTGGAAAGGGACAACTCAAGGAGGTAGTAGTCACTGAAAATCGCCAAAGCCATCCCATGTAATACTTGGAGCCGGGTATGCCGCAATGCGGCCGCAGCAATGGTGGAGACGGAACTAATACCATCTGCGGCACAGGCAAGTTTCAGTGACCCATTTTAGTTTGGAAAGAAAGTAGAATTTTCTGCCAGTACTCCAAAGTAGGTGTACCGAAAGAGCTCAGCAGAACAAAATTGCCAAAAATTTTAACGTGCGCAACTCACAAGCTGCTAGTCTGGCTCATTTATTACCAACAGTTCATTAAAATAATGCGTAAATTAGTGGTAAACCCGCACGCGCGATGCCTACAAAGCGTAGTCAAAGCAAAGGAGCAGCCGCGCCAGGCCAACACCAGGTTGTTGGCCAGGCCCGCCGTGATCCAGAGAGGGGGAAAGGCGGCCGACGCGTCGCGGCCGCTGAGTTCGAGAGTACGTTTCCCCCTCGCCCGATGGAACGGTCGGCAGGGATCGGGGGTGCTCACCACGATGATATTTTGGGCCACGTAGGTGCGGATTGTGTCCGCGTTGGCTTCATGTTTCGGGATTCCTGCCGCTGCGACTACGGAAGACATGATAATCGTCGCCTCGGTCCTCGCTATGTTCAGGCCTCCACGTGGCCGCACTATTATCTTGATATCGTCCTTTGGCAGTATCGGTGGCATGCGTGCTGCTTTCGTGGCCGCTGCCGTGGCTCTCCTGGCGTAACTAGCTCGCTCTCGCGCTCTCGACGTATGTTCAATCGATGGGACTCACCGGCTTTCGAAGCATCGTCGGCGGCAGCGGCGGGCTTGGTGCGCTTGCCCACTGTCGTCCATCCCGCCGTATCTCTGTGAGTTATGTCGCTGCCTTGAACTCCGATGCTCGTCCGGCCGTCGTGGCTGCCGAGCTGCAGATCCGAGCTCCTATCTTCCTTCGGTGCCGTGCTAATATCCATCGCCGTGTCCGCGTGGGCCATACCGAGCGGCGGTTAGGCCTAACGGCCGGTGCCGGCGCTCCCGGGGGCCATACTCGCGCTAGGCCTCGGCTAGGCTTAGCGGGGCGGCCACGCTGTGCACAAGAAAATCGTTCGTAAATCGAGTAATTCACGTACCACTTGGTCGACTGTGGTGTCAGTCGGTGCCGGAGATGGTACCGCGCCCACTGTGGTAACAATGAAACTTCGGTATAGGATAATTAACAATGAAACTTCGGTATAGGGTAATTAGCTCTGCGATAATTGGCATATTAGCGGGAGCCGACGTGAAGCGCGTCCGCACTCGCCGGCCTCCTAGCGGCCAATCCGAGATCGTCTACTAGGCTGGCATTTACACGCACCCCGGTAGTACGACAACCCGGTCATACGACGCTTTCTCCCGGTCCCTTCAAAGTCGTATTATCGGGGTTCCACTGTAGTTAAAAAGTATCGGCGGGCTTTCACGTTCAAAGCACGTAAGCAGACTTAAGTGCCCTGAAGAATGTTTTGCTTCTGCTCGTTAGTAGAACAATGATTATAAAGTTGCTCTCAGCCCGCACTACCAGCACCTTTTGTACCACTGCTTTTGTGCCTCTGCTTCTCTCCTCCGCCGCACCCTTCAGTCCTTTATTTCCGACACAGGTCGTTTACACCGTCGGTACAAAGCGCATCTACTTGTTCGGTCATTTTCCAGAACAATAAATTAATGATATTCGTTATGTAGGCTCGTTATACATTTTTTCAATCAGAATTTCTTTTTTCTTTATTTCTAAAAAATCCACAGGCTCAAGGACAGCCGTTCGGTTCCGGCTGCAATGCAACGCTGCTTTTCCGATTGAGGAGACAAGCAAAATCGCCTGTGTGACGAGATTTTGGCGCACGTTAAAGATCCCAAGTGGCCGAAATTAATCCGGAGCCCTGCGTTACGGCGCGCCTCATAGGCAACGTGTAGTTTCGGCGCGTTAAACCCCCTCATTCGAAATAAGAATTTTTTATACTGTTTTCACACAAAAAAAATTCTCATTTTAATTTCGGTCTAGTTCGCCTTGTAAATCCCCCAGACGGTGGGTACGCGCCATTGATAACTTGGCAACAACCAACCACTCAGCTTCACGCAGAAAGACGACGACGCGAAGTGACCATTGAGTTGTGGTCGGCGTGTCTCCCCTGCCTGCCAGAGGGACTTCATTCTTTCCTTCATTCATTCCAGCTACCGATCCGCCGCGCCCGAGAACTCCCTGCAAGCCGTCGCATACGCCGACAAGAACCTGCTGCAGAATGAGGTGGAACTCACGCGAGAGAGAGAGAGAGAAATAACTTTATTCATATAAAGGGTTAGGGCGCGGTGGGCACGACCCGGAGGGTCGCGACGACTTCAGCCGCTCGAGTCACGAGCTCCTTCTGGAGCTGGGGGTCCGAGCGGCCCAACGCCTCCATCCACTGGTCAGGAGAATTAATTGGAGGGAATGGGTCCTCATCACAAGCCCACATATGGTGCTGGACCGTGGCTTTTTCACCGCAGCGGGGGCAGAGCGAGGATGGGTAGAGGGAGGGGTGGACATGATGGAGGACGGCTCGGCACGGTAGAGATTCCGTTTGGAGTTGACGCCAGAGGCGTTCCTCCTCCAGAGTGAGGGATGAGTGAGCGGGTGGAAGCTTGCGGCGGGAAAGGCGGTAATGCTGTGTGACCTCTCGGAATGTGAGGAGACTGTCACTGATCGATCTGGCTCCGTGGAGGGAAGAGTCCACATCGTAGGCCCGGGAGACAAGTGCTCGGGCTGCCGTGTGGGCCGTCTCTATCCCTCCAATGCCCGTGTGAGCCGGGAACCATTGGAGTTCGACCGCGTCGGATGGCGAATTTAGACCGAGAATTTTGTGTGCCGGGGCAGACATGATCCCTTTGGCAAAGTTTTGGACGGCCGTTTTCGAATCCGAAAATACAATTTCAGGGGTGGGCCTTTGGGTTATTGCTAGTGCGATTACCGCCTCTTCCGCGACATGCGGGTGACGGGTGTGAATGGTGAGGGTTGCAAGAGGAGGAGATGACGTGGAGTGAATTACAGCAATGGCGAATGCATCTTTATGCCGATATTCTGCGGCATCGACACAGAGTGTCGCTCGAGAAGGGGGACATTTTTTATCCAGTGTCGTGGCTCGATGAATCCGCCTGTCAATATGAAATTTTGGGTGCATGTTTTTGGGAATCGGTCGAACGATGATATGATTTCTGATTGATGATTTGATGCAGCACACAGACTCGGGGCTTTGAGCTGGTCTGATCCCGAGTTTCTGCAATAGGTGTCTGCCCGCGGAGCAGCGCCCTAGGCGGTTGACTTGGCCAGTGCGGTGGCCTTCGATTAGTTCTGCTGCCGTATTGTATGTCCCTGTTGCCTCTAATCTGGCAGTGGATGCGTTCGGTGGTAACTGCAAGGCGGCTCGGTAGGCTTTGCGGATGAGACCATCTACTTTCTTCATTTCGCTGTAGTTGAGGGGAAGATAGGGAAGAGCATACGTTAGTCGGCTGATAAGAAACGCTTGTACAAGTCTCAAGCGGTCTTGTTCTTTCAGGCCGTGCCCTCGGGCAACGATCCTACGGAGCAGGCCAATTATTTGGGTAACATGCGCCGAGAACTTTTTGATTACCTCCGTATTTCTCCGATTACTCTGTAGCAGTAGGCCTAGAATTTTGAGGTACAGGCTTCCCGTCCACTAAAATATGGATGGAAGCCTCTCGCGAAGGTCCAGATCTTTTTGCTGGCAAGACAAGCATCTCTGATTTGGTGGGAGAGCATTGCAGGCCCGCTACTCGGGCCCGCTACTCGGGCACGACGGCTGTAACCCTATGGGTCACTGTAACCCTATGGGTCACTGTAGGGTAGCGCCAGCTTGCAGGGTTTCTTCTATGTATGCATCACTTCCTCGAGTGACCCATAGGGTTATATCGTCTGCATACATGCTGTATTGGGGCACTCGATCCAGAGCACAGGCTATGTGTGACACTGCTATATTAAACAGTAAGGGGGATATGACCGACCCCTGCGGTGTGCTGCATGATGGTAGTTGTATTTCAGGAGATTGCAAGTCACCCAGTGTCAGCGTGGCTGTTCTGTGAGATAGGAAGGCGCGAACATAGTTGTACGTCCGTACGCCTGGCCCTATGCGTTCTACGCCTGCCAGGATGGCTGAGTGAGATACCTTATCAAATGCTTTTGTCAGGTCCAAGGCTAGAATGGCTGCGGAGTCACGTGAGGGAGGGTCCTTCAGCAAATCCCAGTATAGCCTTAAGGTGGACATCGTTTGTCGCAAGCCCTGCCCTGAAGCCATACATGTTGGGCGACAGCGATTCTTTTTCTTCTATAAGCCTGTTTATTCGTGCCATAATTATTCGTTCCATTATTTTTCCAATACATGACGTTAGCGATATCGGCCTGAGATTTTTTGTCGAAAGATGTTTGCCCGGCTTAGGGATTAGAGTAACATTCGCATGACGGAACTCTCGAGGAAGAGTGCCCTCTTTCCAATGCTTGTTAAAAAACTTGGTGAGATAAGATATCGAAGATATCGAAGTCCTCTTCATGCTCATAGCGCCTTGTAACCGATCGCACAGCTCTTCCCATCCTGATCTCATTAGTTTGTTTGCATAACATTCGATTTCCTTATCTAGGATGGCTATTCGCTTTCTTAGGCGCCTGTTATGCTTTTGAGTGCGCCATCGCCTCTTAAGGCCTTTGAGGGCTTCCCTCATATGCTGCAATTTAGAGTCGACGTGTGGCGTCGGTATTTCTGGATCTAATTCTTTTTGGTGATTCCGTACATCGCCCAGGAGCTGTTCCGTCCATTGAGCTAGGAAGGCAGGTCCCCAGCTTGTCGTGCCTCCCGGAAAGCGTGCCAGTCTGTGATGACAGTCTGCATACGCTTTGGTGGTGTGGGGTGTTTGAGTGTCGTGTGTAGCTGTATTATGTGATGATCACTGCCGAGGGTGTAGTTTATGCTACTCCATTCTGCATGGCCCACTCTATAGGTAAGGGTGAGGTCCGGGGTGGTGTCCCGTTGTACACTCGTTCCCTCCCTAGTTGGTAGATCCGGTGGAGTTTCGAGTGTCAGCTTCTGAGATTGAATCAGATCCCAGAGCAGCCTGCCCTTTTTGCTGTCCCTAGGATAACCCCATGCAGTGTGTGGAACTTTAAAGTCTCCAGTAATGATGAGGGGGAGACTGAAGCGGCTCGTTTAGCGGCCAGGATTAATGACCGAAAATTATGTGTGTGTTGCTTGGGGCTACTGTAAATGTTTAGTAAATGAATAACCTGTTCTGTCCTACACTTCGGGTAGACCGTTACAAAGTCGTGGGGGATGCAGCAGCTATCAAAGTGTGTGTATTGTGCTGATATGTTTCGCTGTACTAGAACTGCAGTGTCGTGTTGTGTTTGCAAGGACTGATAACCTAGACATCTGACACGCTTTCCGGGTTCCTGCAGCGAAATTATATCCGGGGGATTCTCTACCTCTTCTAGCAATAGCTGCAGTTCCGCTCGTTTCCGAGCGAAGCCCCGACAGTTCCACTGCCAGATCACGAGTCCCTTAGAGGCCTTCATCGGTGATACCATTAATTGGGACGTTTTGGAGAATTATTTGTGCGGCCATGTCTCTGACACTTGACAGCATCTCCCGAGTAATGTTCTCAAATCGGGCCTGCATTTCGGTCTGGGCGCTCAGGATGCTGTGTACTGTTTGGGTGTATTCAAGCTTTTGCTCGGCTAGCACCCTCTCTATACCCTGCAGGCGCTCCTCCGAGGGGGACTCGGGGAAGAGATGACTCTTCCCATTGGGTGGGTGGGTTTGGTGCTCTCCGCTTGGGCGGGGGCTCCTCTCGCTGCTTAGTTCGTAACTGCGTGATCTCCTTTTTGAGGGCGGCATTCTCAGCTCGTAGCGCGGCTATTTCGAGGCGCATGGCTTGCAATTCGCGTGCTATGTCAGATGAGAGGGGAGGGGTGGGTCGGATGGAGCTGGGTGATGAGAGGGGGGATGATGGAATGCAGGGGGTGGGGGGTCCTGACCAAGTGGGTAGAGGCGTTGGGACCACTCACCTGTTGCTGTGGGGGTCTGCCGTCTTGTAGGAGGGCGGCTTTGTAGCTGTTACTGAGTTCCGTGCCGTGCTGGTTTCGGGGTGGGTGCGGCCCCGCCTTGTGCTCGTTGCCCTCGGGAAGCTTGTTTCGGTCCTTGGCGTTGCGGGCCTGGCGCTCCAGGTGGTCGGTGCGGGTTCCGTGATGGAGTCCAGGGAAATCGGCGGGCCGGTCGTACGGAGCCTTGAGCAATTTTCCTTGTTCCGAGACCACCTGGGCATACGAGGGGGCTCGCTTGCGTGGTTGAAAGCGTCTTGGGCAGTCGGCGGAGCCCGTAGGGTGAGGGCCCTCGCACACTATACACCGCGGGGTGCACGGGTGGCCATCAGAGGGATTTGTTGTGCCGCAGCTGGAGCATCTCTTGGGCTGTCTGATGTTCGGGCACACATCTTGCCGGTGCCCGGCTTGCCAGCACACCGCGCATGCCTCCGTCTTGCGGCGAAAGGGCTTGCACCGGTACATCGCTGCCCTGTATCTCACCCAGAAGCGTACCCGGTGGCCGTCGAACAAGATTTGTACCATGTTAGAACTGTTCAAACGTTTGGCATCAAGGATTGGTAAGTCCGAGTTGTAATCAAAAATGCTGTCGCGCACTTGTTCCGGGGTGTCTTCCTGTGGAATGTTGAAGATGATTCCCATGCTGGTATTCGCTGGAGCGGACACGTGAGCGGCTATTTCATATCGCTGACCGCGAAGCACGAGACATTTAATCCCGGCGTATCTGGTGGCACGGTCTTCGGAAGGTGTGCTAGTAAGCAGGTAATTAGCCACATGGTGTATCCGGATTTGGCACTCACGGTTGGGCGCCACTCCCGCTTGGGCCAGGATGGCGTCGGCTAATGTGGCTAGCGCTATAGACGAGAGCGCAAGTCCTCCTCGAGGGCGCAGGACGATTTTTACATCAGAAGATGGCAGAGGCGAAGCCGGCGGCGGGCGACGCGAGAAACGCTTCTTGTTTTGCTTTGGCGCACGTGCAGAGCTCGAGGTGTTCGTGCCTCCAGTCGAGGCACGTGCTTGATCGCGCAGGGCGTGTTGCCGGTGGCGAATCGTAGCCCACCCGGGCTGCTGCAGCTCCTCGGGGTCGATGTCCTCCCCTTCCACGATGCTTTCCATCCCGGGTATTGGCTCGCGCGGCCACTTGCAGATGTTGTGCCGGCGGTGATGGCGACTTCCCTAGGCCTGGTAGGCCTAGCGAACTCACGCGACGAAGAAGGCGAGACTAGAGCGTGCTGAGCGAGGTGAACGTGCATTGCGTGTTGCGTGCAGTCACTGGCATCGCAGATCGAGCAGCCAGCGCCTCGTTTCTCCGCTGTTGAAACCCGGTGTGCTTCTGCGCCGATTGAGGACATTCAAGCTCGCAGTGAGTGCATCGAGGTACGATCGGTGCACGGACCTGCAGCCATGTCCGAACCTAGTAGGCACTCGACGGACGTTATGGTTAAATTTCTGAAGGAGCGAGTGGAGTCGCACCAGGGCATCTCGCTCGAACAGTTGACCGGCCATGCGTCCCAGTTGCCGCCGGGACTGAGGGCAACGTACGGCTGCTCACTCCAGTCCGTCATGTTTCTCCTGCAGCAATTCCCCGACGTTTTCGTCATGCGCAATGGCAACGTCTGCGGCGCGACAGAAAGCCGCCGGGCGACTCCTTTACCCAACGGCAGTGCAAAAAGCTCCGTTGTCTCCGCGTCGGACCGCGCTACGAACGAGGAGGACATCACCTGCCTCACTGATGCCACGGGAATTGTTTACCGCCTGTTCACCCTGTACGGCTTCATCTCCATCGAGTCACCCATAAAGGCAAGCGTCTACTTCGACGTGCAGTCTTTGGAGAACGCCCAGCACAGCAGCCTGCTGTTGTCCGGGCTCCGGGTGGGCGACAGCGTCGTCTTCGATGCCAGGCTTGGACCCAAGGGCTGCAAGGCCAAGTTCCGAGCAACCCGCGTCACTATTGCCACACCGACCAAGCTCTCTTCATCCCACAACGCACACGATGAAGAAATAGGTGACTGGAGCTTTTTTTCGTACCTCGTCGACCAACACGGTGTGGTAGAGTGTGTCCGGTCCAGCTTTGGCTTCATAAAATTCGGCCCTGATGAGAAGGAGCGGGCCTTCTTTCATGTTAATAATGTGGAGAGGTCGCTGAGGAGCTCGATCAAGGATCTTCCGGACATGTTCAGCGTTGGTGATGAGGTTCGCTTCAATTCCAAGTTGAGCATGAAGCCGTCAGAGAGGGTCAAGTGGGAGGCTACAGAGGTGCATCCCTGCCGGAGCAGCGATCGCAGTGGCGCTTATGACTACGAAAATTTCAATGACAGTGAATTTTTTGTGTCTGACGATGACTCTGACACCCAGGACCTCCTTGAGACGAAGCTCGACGAGTACCAGAGCCTGGAAGCTGGCTTCAATGGGCCCGATGTGGGCTACGCTGAGTTGGATGCCAGCCCGGATAAGGCGGATTCGCCCGGCTTCCCAGTTAATGGAGAGGCGAAATTGATGTCATCGTTAGAGTGGGAACGCAGGCACAAGATGTCAGGGGAGCGGGGCCTCTTTACCCCGTGACCGAGTCTGTTGGTACTGTAACGTTCGGACCCGACCACGGTCTAACCGCTTGCGCTGCCGTCGAAGTGATGTACCGCGACGAGGAGCCAATCGACAACCTTCTCTGGCAAGTGGCGGACGACCAGGAAGTCAGCCTTCGAGGCCGTGCAAGCGGACGACAAGACGTGGATTGCAACCCTGGTGTGGATCGGGCAGAGGCCGGCGCAGCCGCGAGTCGACGACAGTGAAGACGTGTTCAACAGGATCACCAGAAAGAGTTGGGGCGCTCATAAACAACTGCCAAATGCCGAAGCGGAGCCACGCGGCGAGTTTGGCGGAGAAGAAACGCTTCAAAATGTGGGCCCGAGTTCCCAACTTTTTCATCCAGCGGTAACGAACACCCCGACCTTCATGCGGTCCCCTGTATCACACAATGAACCATCTCCGCGTGAAAGGGCCCCATCGTGTCTTCCTGCAGGCGCAAAAAACTAGGTGCTCAATCGTCTGGCGAAAATGGTGGCATTGGAGTTCATTGTCGAGGAGAAGCTGCGAGGCATCCTCCACGACGTTTCTGTCCAGACAGTTGATGAAGACCCTTTCCCATCCCGAACTCCAGGCCAGATGGACTTGCCCCTTCCTTTGTAAGCTTCAGCACCCAGACTCTGTTCACAGGAGAAATCAAATCCGAAGGGTTGCTTATCAATGATGTACCGTTCAATTGATTGCCATCCGATCTTCCGTGAGAACTGCTTAGTTGCGATTTCCCTTGCATTTCTTTCCCCCCATATTTTCCGGAAAGGTTATTGAGAAAAAGCACGAAGAAATAGCTGCCCTTTAAAACCAAAAGGCGCATACATTTAGTGTCTCATCGTACAGTACTTCACCTGTTCTGCACAAGCGCGATTCAACTTGGAGGGAGTGTTGCTGCGTTTTTTTTAGCAATCTAGCGTTTGAAGTGAATTCAGAAGTGAACCTGTGCTCTTTCTCGCTGTTTAGTTTCTGCCTAAGTAGTCCCAAGTGCTTATGCAAAATGTTTAAATTTTATAAAGTGAGACGTATGAAGTTAGGGTTGTTGTAGTTACTTTATATAAAGGCCAGGAAGGTGACGTGGACCTTGACACCTGACCACTTGTTAATAGGTATTAATGCGGAAGCATTAGCGTTGATCTGCACTTTTGTTCCTTTGAGTTTCGCGAACGCCTGTGTTTTTAAGTACGGTATGGTTTGTAGTTTTTTGACAAGTGGTGTGGGTATATACAATGGGTATGGGTATATATATATATATATATATATATATATATATATATATATATATATATATATACACGAGAGGGTAGACACACGTATGAAAACGATGATCGAACTAACGTTTCGACCGGGGTCCGGTCTTCGTCAGAGACCCCGAACGTATGCTTCCCCGGACCCCGGTCGAAACGTTAGTTCGATCATCGTTTTCATACGTGTGTCTACCCTCTCGTGTATTTTTGAAACCGAATCCCGGAACTTATTCATCGCTATATATATATATATATATATATATATATATATATATATATATATATATATATATATATATATACATATATATATATATATATATATATATATATATATATATATATATATATATATGAGTATACATACGCGCAGACGTATATACCTTCGGAGTAAATACGTCTATAAGCCGAAATCACTTTAAAGCAAAAGCCTTGAATGCTCCACACTACGAAAAACCGCCGCTGTTGAATTGTAGTAGTAGTTTTCCGGTGAAGAAAATGGCCACCGGTGTAGACAGTAAAAAATGGCCGCGTATCTGCTCCTTTCGTTGCAAATGTCGACTAAAGACGACAGTGGACTTGCGCCCCTGCTAAGTAAATGCCTCCCTTCTCTTTCCGGCTCACCTCTCATGCTGTTGCTCTCCCGTCTCGTTCCTCCCAAGATAACACGCTAGTGGTTTGCTCAAGTCGACTTGAATTTACCGCGTTCCAGTGCTCCAAGTCGGAGGGTCTCGATGCCAACGCTGCCGTACGGCGGAGACGCGCGTGAATTGAGGCACTCTACTACAACTTTTATAGAACCACATTGCCCTACTCTGCGAGCGTTCCAAGCGGGACGTCGGTCCCATCCAGTGGGATCTTTCGTTGCTATTGCCGTTTGTTTTCTTAAATGCCGCCAGAAGGAAGCCCGGACAATAGTAGGTGACCGTTTTCTGCCGTTGATGTAGTATTTAATTTGAAAAAGCAAGCGTCCATGAATTTTTAATAAAGGAACACTGCAAATATCACTTAATTATGTATTGATTTTTTTGCCTTATATTTGCGTAATGTCTTCTTCTTGTTCAACAATGTTGACAAGTATGGACATTGACACCAAACTCAGACGTTTAGATTTGGCTGTGAGTACATAAGACTATTGCGCAGCTTCACTTTCACTTTGGCCGGTTGGTTGAATCGAGTCACAGACAGACAGACAGACAGACCAAAATTTCTGCGTTTAAGTCGCCGAAGAAAAATTATTGTCTTTAATAAACAAAAAAACAAGTGGGATCCCATCGTATTTGAACCCTGGTATCCTCACCAGCATGCAGCAAACCGATGCACTACTGCGGTGCTTTCTCCACACTTTTTTATTACCTGGCTTTGACAATTATATAACACATTACAGATCAAGAGTAAAAATCCACACAAGAGGCTGCTCAACCGAGGCCAAGCGTAAGCTTAAAGGGGCCCTAAACAGGGTTCCAATAGTTGCGATTTTACGTGCGCAATCGCTGGAGTGCTATCCAAGGAACGCCCTGCCGCAAAAATGATTTTAAAGCATTGAGTATTACCCGAGTTATCGTTCATTAAAAAGGGCCAGCAATAAGGCCTGGAGCTTTTACCCTCTTATCGCGTCTCCGAAGCACTGTGGAAGCTGTGATGTCACCGACCAGGCGCAAGACCACCTAGAGAAACAGGGCAAGGTTCGAGATTGGCTCTGCTCAGTCACGATTTTTTTTAACACGAAAGTGTTTTATTCCGAGATTCACGAAGATTTCACTTGCGTCATATCCGTCACGGAAATGACGCCAGTAAAAGAAGCAAGCGGCCTGTAAAGGGCCCGGTGCACCCCTGCACACAGGGCCTTCTTGCGGGGAAGCAACCTTTAGAACCATAGAGTACGTTATACTTAGCGTTGTTCGATTTCTGGTTTTATATTTTACCACGAAAGTGTTTTATGCCGGGATACACAAAGATTTCACTGACGTCATATCCGTCACGGAAACGACGCCAGTACACCTTTGCCGAAGCGACCCGCCATCAGGACGTCACTCGCCAAGCACACCCACTAGACAGCCGCCGACCCGCAAATCATGCTCAGGTGCAGATTTCGTTCCACATTTCACTTTCGTGTTTTACCAATTCCTATGACAGAGGAATCAACAACACTTTTTTTCAGCAGTCGACGGCCATGCTGCGCCATACAGCCGCTGAGCGGGGCCATTGGACAGTCGGCCCGCATCGAATGGCCCTACGTCCGTGCTCCTCTCGTCGGTCATGCTCGCGTCGGAACGTCTCTTTTCGAATAAGGAAAAGGGTTGGAAGGCCAGGTCCCAAACGCAACATGCGCGCTCTCGACAGTGAGGATTCCCACCGACGACTACTGGCCCGCTAGCGTTTCTGCATGCGGCGCTGTCGCGGCGCAGAAAAGGCCTAGCATCACCGCTTTTATTCCGTCACCGCTTTATGAAGCCACGCCGATGACGATCACCGGCGATATCACCCCCTTTCACGCATTTATAAACTGATTTTCAGCAATAGTCCTGCTCTGGCGGGTGGATAGCTGCTGCGGTGCACGCCGTATCATGCATATATATACCGCAAAGTATACGCTTGTTGTAGAGTTGTAGACCGTGCAGGCAGATGCTTGCCGCGGTCGCGCGTGTAGCGACGTTTCCGCCTGCAGAGACTCTCCGTGTTTTTCAGCGTTATTCATACCTTGGAAACGACGCGCTATATCTACAAACTCAGCTAAACTCGTGTGACGGATGTTGACGATCGACATTCGTCCCTGTAGGGACGAATGTATACTATACTAGTATACTATACTAGTATAGTATACTAGTGCTTATTTAGTGGCTCTAAGCGCCGATCACTGAAACGTGCACCCGTGTGATTGCACGATTGAAATGGCGACCTTCGGAAGCCTATTTAGGTCCCCTTTAAGTTCCCTCAATGCTGTGAGCTGCTCTGTTTCTGAGGCCACACGGGCAATACCTCTTGAGATTTAATTAATTCAACAAGGCGACCCACGCTTTCTCTGATATACTGCTTTGCAGAACCCGCATCAATGTCCGTTGTACAGCCTTGAGGAGCGCCAGCGCCATATATGCTGTCGAGGCCCAGTGCCATGACTAAGTTTTATGGCACCCCATCCTCCTGATATACGGTGAGATACCTTGTATATACCGTGAGGGTGTATTGCGAAATTGCAGAAATATACCCCCTCCCATCACCGCAGGAAAGCGTCACCCGGCCTATGACGAATGACCAAACGGCCTATTACGAACCGGCCTATGACGAAACGCCATGTGACGAAGGGACCGTATCCCCGGTGTAAGCTTGGGGTCTATTCGTTTCACCTGCACCGCGTGAACCAGTTCAGGCGGTGCCGCACTTCACCGTTCGTTTCAGCGGTGCAGCTCGCGGCACCTGAACCGCGCCGTTCGATTCACCGGTGGTGCCGACGGGTGCAGGACGGGTTCACGGCTTTGCCTGCACTCCCTGCCGAGGAGGTGCAGAAGCAGACGAAAAAAGTGCAGGGCTGGTTCCGCCGATGGCGGAACCCACTTTGCACCGCTGTGAACTGGTTCAAGAGGTGCAGGCTGAATCGAATAGACCCTTGGTCTTTCTAGCTGGCTTCCCTCCACTGCCTGTTCTGCAGAGAAGCATAGCCATCTACGAAAGGAGTACGATTACAGAAAACGGCTTTAACTCTCCTGTTGACAAAAGTATCCCGATACCGATTACATGACAATTAAATGCTAAGACTACTCTACAACCGTGAAACCGAGCTTATATTGTGTTAAAACGGTCAGTTGAAAATCGCGAGAAACGGATGGTTCTGGATAAGACAATACATACATCGATCATGAAGCAGGAGTACAATAGTGCATATCACGTATCGGTATGCATTTAGACTGTTTGTAAATGCGTTTCTAGTGCGCAAAAAAATCGTCCCTTTCGCACTTCTCTCAACTTTCCTTGGGAAGGGATGGTAGATTTTCTATAATTACCTTTTTTGCGATTGATTGATCCTTTTCGGTTCTTTAGTAGGATGTTTAATCGTAAAACAAAATTGTGTTTGACAGTTCATTCATGCGAGCTCGGTATTTCGGTGGCTGAAGCCTGCAACGGGGAACGCGAATCAATTCGCCAGTCAGAATTAGGTTAATTCTCACATGCATGACGCGGCGTAAGGTCCGATCAGGTCACAGACCATGTACATTTCAAGCAGACAATGCTGCTTAAGATGTGCAAACGAAAAGAGGCTTGCCAGTAAAAAATTACACCATCTTCCCGTGGGGAACCCTGATGAGGATGCGAAGCATCGTGGCGGTTCCGTGTGGTTCCATTGTGTTGCCGTTATGTTGAGTGATCTGGTTTTTACTAACGCCAGAGGGAATTCCGCGTACGGGTCCACACCGGTGGCAAAGGCACGCAAGTGCTGTTGTGTTACGGTGAGTAGGCGGTGGTTCTCGAGGCGCCGAAACTCGTCCATCATGTTCTTGTCGATGTTGTCTCTGTGGTAGAATCGGTAGTCTCCGTCAGCTTTGGTGAGGTAAAGGTTGTTGACATTGGTGCACCGGCTGAGAGCAATGTACACGCCCTCCTCTTTGCAGCTTTGTCTTCTCGTTCTTCTTCTTCTTCGGCAGTTCCCCTACGGGAAGATGAGAGAGAGAGAGAGAGAGAACACTTTATTGGCTGAGGAAGCGACCAAAGAGAATTGAAGTCCTTATGTTGGCGACGGGTAAGGGCTGAACGTCCACCCCACCAGGACGTCTTCTCCTTGAGTTAGGTGGGTGATACGGGAAG
This sequence comes from Haemaphysalis longicornis, assembly GCF_048455015.1. Taxonomy (NCBI): domain Eukaryota; kingdom Metazoa; phylum Arthropoda; class Arachnida; order Ixodida; family Ixodidae; genus Haemaphysalis; species Haemaphysalis longicornis. The sequence continues at coordinate 256,217,751 of NW_027526203.1, forward strand.
ATGACGACGGTGGTTGAACGCGAACCTATCTCGTGATGGATTCTTTGGTTGGCCAATCCCCAGGGGCATCCTGCCACAATCAGCATCAGAGGCGCTGCGGACGGGGCTGGTTGAGCTGCAAGGCGCGTGGTGCTTCCCGCCACAGCTTTCCCACGGGAAATTCAGCATCCCCCTCTAAAGTTTTCAGTTCGTCGTTTCCGTTGACGTTCAGCTTCGCGTGCCTTCGTTGTATCAGTAGCTTCTTGACGTAGTTTGAATGAGTCAAGGACATAAGGCGCGTTCGTAGCACTTGCTCCTGTCCCGGATTTGTAGCGTAGTGGGAAGAGCACCGCGTACCTCCTGTTGCGGCCAGAGAGTCGTGGGATCGAAAGCGGGTGCCGCTATTTCTTTTTTTTATAGTGTAGTATCGCGGAGCTGTGGGTGTAAGGAGGAGAGTTGCGCATGCGCAGTGAGAGTGTGGGAGGCGCCGCCATCAACGACGCAGGACCAGGCGAGCCTAAGAAATGCTCCGCATTGAAAAAAAAAGTTAGTAGTTGTGACAACGCAGAGCAGCCATCGGGGAAAAAGAGATCGGCCAGGGCCGCAGACACTACTCAACGCCTCCACAGTCAGACAAGAACTGTTTATTTCTCGCTCCAAGCACACGAGGGGCGAGCACACCGCGGCCGCAGGCACGGCGTCGGGTGTCGGAGCGTCGGCGCGAAAACGAGAAGAGGGAAATTGCCACAGTCGCGCGTGAATGCGCCGAAAAGCACGTACGTTATATAAACACAGTGCGCCACGCCACAGTTGTATTAACCAAAATGCCAAACAAGTGAAGTTATTCACCAACAAGCTAGCGCGCTCTAGCGAAGCCTCAGCGACTGTTTGATTTTGCCCGTCTGATTTTAAGCCTTTACAAGCTACCAACCAGTTTTAGGGGCACGAATACGACGGGCAATAAAGCGAAACAAGTAGTGCTACAGCTGCTCTTAAATAGCAGGAGCCGGAAAAAGATCGGTGTACTGAAGAGACCAATAAAGAGACGTTTTTTTCCCTTAGGATACGCCCGAAAATAATAATCAATCAATCAATCAATCAATCAATCAATCAATCAATCTTTATTTTTGGTGCCCAGGAACAACCCTAGGGTCTTGGTACTGGTACACCATATACAAGCATTCATAAAAACAAACTAAAATCAAGACAACACAACACAGAAAACCATATATATGAAAGAAACAATAAGATAAAAATAGTTACAGAGATCCCACAAAGCAAAACAGCAAAAAAAAAGGAAGCCTAGTGTTAGAAGCCATGACACCCGGCCAGCAAAACGTTGAAGGCACGTGAAAAATTGAAAATACACAAGCAAAACTCAATGCACATGACGGAGATAGATTATACACATAAAACAAAGGTTTTGTAACAAAATGTTAGGAAGTTTCAAAATGAAAAAACGAAGTTCAGCGTTACAAGCACTGACACCTAAACCGACAGAAATTCAAGCAACACAAAATCAGGAAAAGTGAAAAACAAACAAGCAAGATGATGATTTGCATAAAATAAATACGGAACCGAAATACGGCACATAAATGACATAAAGGCACTTAAGCTACAACAGTTTTCAATTCATTAGAGAACAAAGACAAAGAGCTCTGGAATATATCAAGACGATCGGAATATTCATTATATGCACATTGTATTCTGCAGATGGACGAGCATCGTTTACTTAAAGCATCTGTTCTGAAAGTTCGAAATCTTCGGAAAAGTTTGTTCGGCAAGTTGACATTGATAAGTGCAACCAAGTCATCACACAAAATATCACCATGAAGAAGTTTATAAAGAAAGATAATGTCAGCTCTCATTCGTCGACACCAAAGGGAAGGAATACTTTTGAGACAAGATATGCTGCCGTTTGCGTCTTCTTGTACATGACGGAAACGGTGCCTAAAGATAGAAAGGAACTTATTTTGAACCCTTTCGATGCGGTCACTATTGGACTTGCAAGTTCCATTCCAAACAACAGAACCGTATTCGAGAAGAGGTAAGCACAGAGCCGAATACAACTTTAAGAAAGGAAGAGGACTTTTAAACTCTCTAGAATACCTGCAGACAGCACCCAGACATCGAAGAGAGCGTCCGGTAATTTGTGTAACGTGGGAAGAGAAAGTCAGAGAAGAATCAAATAGTAATCCCAAGTCCCGAATTTCGGTCACCCTCGGCAGTGCAGTGCTTGCTATTTTATAGGAGTATTGCAGCTGTTGAGTTTTCCTACTATAGGAAACAACTTTCGTTTTTGAGGGGTTCAAAATTAAGTCGTTTTTGGTGCACCAACGATGGAATGACACGATATCAGCCTGAAGAGAATTACAGTCCTGAACATTACGCACTTCTCTGAAGATTTTCACATCATCAGCATACAACAAAAAAGAAGAATTTTTAATGGCAGAAGCAACATCGTTAATGAAAATGGAAAAAAGAAGGGGGCCCAGAACGGAGCCCTGGGGTACACCACTGGTTGCTTTGTACCTAAATGATGTTTGACCATTAACACTTACATAGCAATATCGCTCCTGGAGATAGCAACGTATAAGACCCACTAAGGAAGCGTGAACATCTAACAGAATGAGCTTGGCAAGCAATAACGAGTGGTTGACTACATCAAAGGCCTTGCTCATGTCACAGTAGACCGCATCAAGCTGGCTTCTACCAATGACTGCTGGGACAGCCTGCTCCATGAAGCATGCGAGGTTTGTGGAAGTTGAGCGACCACGCATGAAGCCATGTTGATTAGGAATGAGGACGTGTTTAAGTGAGAAAGACAAGACCTTATGAAGAGATAACTCGAATATTTTAGAGGCAGAACAAAGAAGCGACACTGGCCTATAGTTCATGGGGTCAGTTTTTGGGCCTGACTTGAAAACAGGGAATACACGACAGATTTTCCATGATCGAGGGAACGTGCCAGACCGGAGACAGTTATTAAATATTGAGGTGAGCACAGGAACAAATATATTTGCATACGTTTTTAGAATTGCAGCAGGAATACCATCTGGCCCAGAAGAAAACGAGGGCTTTAGCCGCTTAATGCTGGCCCGCACGATGTTCTCATCCAATTGGAAACAAGCGGAGTAACCGTCCTGGTGACAAGAGACGCTGTCATCATCACTACCACCGCTAAGCCCAAACAAAGAAGAAAACTGACGAGCAAAGCAGTCGGCCGCATCTGCAACCTCATCGCCGTTGGAATCCAGTAGACGGATAGATTCTTTCGTTGTACTAGATCTAGAATGAATGTACTTCCAGAAGGCTCCCGGCTGATGAGTTGCTTTAGCTTCAACTGACGCCAGGTACAAAGCATGATCACGTTTGTGCAATATTTTGCATAGGGCACGTAGGCGCCGGAACTCCTGAACGAACTGATTCGCACCAGAGCGCTTCATCTTTCTGTGCGCGCGTTCTTTGAGTTTCAGGGCATACCGCAATTCAGAAGAAAACCAGTGTGGGAACTTGAACTTCTTTGGTAAATATTGCGGGATGTATTTCTTCATACCCAAAAGCACAATCTCAGTAAAACGGTCAACTTGTTCATTGACATCAGAGTGGTCAATGACTGTTGACCAAGGGGCAGCAGAAAAGTAGCCATACAGCCCAACGTAATCTCCCCGGGCGAAAGCGTAGCGAGGTTGCGCATTGCTTGAAATTACAGAACGGTGGAGCATTGTAGGAAGGCAACAGGAAATAGAAAGAGGAGGATGATATTTGTCGGGTATTACTAAAGCACAATCAGAGCGCGACACATTAACGCCATCGAAGTTTGAAAAGCACAGGTCCAGAATGTTTCCACTGCAGTTTTTTATGTGATTACGCTGTGCCATGGAAGTGAAAGACGAAAAATCTAGTAACCTATTACCCTTCTGTTGAAAGTGGTGGTTGTAGTGGGAACAGGTGAGGTGGCTCCACTGAACGCCAGGAGCGTTAAAATCTCCAAGGAGGAGGACCTTGAGGTCGCAATGAGTAGTGAGCACCTGTTCAATGGAGGAGACTAACTTATTGAACGCGTCAGGAATAATAATAATAATAATAATAATAATAATAATAATAATAATAATAATAATAATAATAATAATAATAATAATAATAATAATAATAATACCTTATTAGCATACATATTCAATCACGGATTTTTATACGGTACCACGCACGTGCGCTTCCTCATTGGTTACGTGTGCTGTGCAGAGGACCAGACAGACAAGGAAACATCGTCGAAATGTATAATTGGCGGTCTTAGTACTAAATAACGAAAACAATGGGTTCGATAGCTCCAGGTAGATACCTCAGGCTCAGGTAACAGTATATTGACAGAAGGACGAAGTTTTAACGTTAAACTTGATGACAGTGGAGTGGAGGCATCTCTGGGCTTTTAGATAGAAAATGCAGGTATATTATTTTTATAATTAGGAATTTATTCGGGGCTGTCTAAAAGTGTCTCGGCTGTGCTCCGGGGTTGGCGCACCACTTTTCCTCGTATACGTGGGCAGAAGTCGCGGCCAAACGATTGCTGTCAATATGAGGACAACCTCCTCAAGTAATGCTGTAGTAGACCGTGCGAGGTTTGTCAGTTTGTCAGGACTGATGAGGTTAGTTAGCCTAATAAGAAACGTAGGCTTTCTCTCGTGCCTTAAAGGACATTCTTCAGTTTCTTCTGTTTTTCTTTAAAGCTTCCAACACACGCCAGTAATTTAAGCATTTCTGTCTTTATTATTTTTAACAAACAGCCCGCGGGTTGCCGCAATAAAGTAAAGTTTTTCTTGAGTTTGTTTGCAACACGGGAGGGAGGAGATTTCAGTCGAAGTCAGAGAACTTCAGGGATGCCTTCCACGGGGCGAAGCCCATAACATCAGCCTCTGCTCGATAAATGAAGGTTCATTCTCTTTGCCTCTTAAAATAAAACCAACCCGCGGGCTTTAAAATAATCTTAGACCCCGGAGACACAACCTCTCTTTCGGAAGTAGCCAGACCATATTACGAATTTTTTTCCGTATCAATTAATGCACAAAGTAACAATAGTAGAAAAAAAAAGTTGTTTACTAATAAATAAGATCGATTTAATTTTGTAGGCCACCTTTTCTGCCTGAAGTATAGCTCACTTTCCGGGCCGATAACATGGCCACAAGGTGCCCTTTCAGCATAAGTTCAGCATAACATCAGCGTCCGAAGGCAAAAGTTATACTTGAGTTAGTCTTGTGAATATGGCCTCCCAAAGCCTCGTCAGGCGGTTTCTCGGAAGGCCAATTCCACCTTCGCACCATCGCTCTGTGAAATCGTGGTCCATGTTTCTCGGCAAAGCTTGATAATTTGAGATTATTTGGACTCAGGCGTTTTCTCCCTCACTTCAAAGTGCACCGCCGCAGTCTCTTCTTTTGATAGATGGAAGACAGAGCCGGTTGAACGGAAGAGGGAGGGAAAGGGGGGAGAAAGTGGGCATTCAGTGCAGGTCGGCGCCCCCTTTTCGCCGGTGCCCTGGCCCCTGGGCGACCAAGCGGCACATCAAGCGGAGGTGCACAGTCGACACGTTATCCCTGGTCAATACCAACGAGCGGGTACGTACCCTATCATCACCATCCTCATTAGAGCACGTGGAAAAGTTGGCTTTGGTACACTGGCTGGCTTTGGCGCAAGGCGTTGCAGGTGTCCACAGTCGTTGCTTTGCGACCACCGGTCAGTGCACACTGCATCGACGGTTGCCGCCATTGGCAGACGACAACCAGAGAATCCCATGTGCACGAGATTTGACTTTAATTCAACACGGTTTGCAGAGAAAGGAAGCTTCGCGTTTCAACCATCTTTGTCGTTAGATGGAGGGGCTTTGATTTTTTAGATGCAGAGCATCTGATTCACTCGCCTTGTCCCTCCGGCGTCGTCGTCGTTGTCGTCGTCGGCGTTGTCCACCCCTCCCCCTTTCTCCTCGCCGCGCCAGCTGCGCTCTCTGCCGCTCACCCCCTCTCCGTTCCGATAGCGAACACTCTCTCGCGAGGGGCATTGGATTGGATTCGATTCGATTGGATTGGATTGGCTTGGCTTGGCTTGGCTTGGATTGGATTAAAGTGGATTGTGTTGGATTGTGTTGCGTCATAGCCGCGGAAGACGCGCTGGGGCCGGCGCATGTGCAGTACTCTCTCTTCCGCGGTTTCCTCTCCTTCGGGCGCGCTGCGCACATAACCGGTGTGCCGTTCTCCGGCGAAGCAACATAAACGCTTGGCTCAAACACCTAGAGTCAACGCCGCTTTACAAGTACGCCAACGTCGTCATCGACTGGGACCGGCTTACGCAGTCCCCTCAACGTTATGCGCGCTATAAAACGCGGTTCCTTCGCCGCTCCGCCTATGCGTAGCATCTACACAGGGGTTCCCGAGAGGGGAGGTGGGAGTTTTTTTCTGGATGTCACGACTTCCCAACATTCGTAAATCATAGAAATTACGAACTACCCTGCAACATCGGCTACAAACCAGGAAGGCACTAATTGAATTGAACTCCCTCATTCAATGCCTCATCGAAGGAGAAATCGAGCAAAGGGTTCAGGAAGCAGACCGGTTCACGCAGGGTTTTTTGTTTCCGAGCAAGGGCACTACTGAACCACCGTCTGAACGGCCTCAGGACGAAACTTTACTGTAGAATATCCCAAGCAACCACCGGACGTCCGACGGCCGTCCGCCGTACGTCCATTCCGGCTCTAGCGGACGCCCGAATGACGTCCGTTTCAGGGCCCATGTACGTACCATGTGCGTCCGTCGGACGTCCGGTTTTAACACTTCCGTACGTCCAGGCGGACGTTCGAAATTGGCTGTATTTTGGATGTTCAGTAAAAATTTCCAGAATTATATAACGAGAATCTAATGTTCTTACAACGAATTGTACACTACACCGCGCAAGGCTAACGCACCACCGGCCAGACAGCATGCATGAGCACAGTGAACTTGCTTCACATGTTTCGTTAGCGGTTCTCAATTCTTATATATGCTTCCACAAAGAGATAATCGTTGGAGTTGGTGAAGTACTTCAAAAATTAAAAAAATAAGGCTTAATATTTAAAATATGCACATGAAACTTCCAACCTACAAGCCAGGGTGTTGATGCACAAAATCTTTTTAATTGATGATGATGATGATGATTCCTATTGGTTTCCCCTTTGAAGCGGGGTGATGACATGTCATCTTACCGAAAAGGACTAATATAACCATGTTTTACTCTTGGTTTAATACTAGCGCTGCTTAGGGCAGGCACTAATGCTTATTAGTCCCGAAATACTTTCTTTTCCCTGTTACATGTGGTAACTGTCCTAGGCAATATTCCCCTCTCTGCTTTTCGTCCACCAGCATTCTAATCTTCTTTTCGTCCCCTCGACAGCCTTTAAGGTAACTTCCTCTGTGATACCCTTAAATCCTAGGGCTTCTGGAAGCCCAATATTCCCTTCATGTAGATTTGGATGGAAAGCACAATAGCTTTTTTTGTTTTTGCTTTTATATTCAATATACGCTATTATTTGATGCATAATAAGAACTTTTTACGTCCGTTGGCGGATGTCATTCGGACTTGTACAGCCGTTTCTGGATGTCCACTGTACTTTCGAAAATGTACGTCCAAACATGGAGGTACAGTGGCCGTCCAAACTGGGCCTTGGATGTTCGGCTGTATTTCGGACGTCCAACGGACGTCCGTGGTTGCTTGTCGTAGCCAATATGCCAAGGGAGTTCGTATGCTCCTTAAAGGGGCCCTGAAAGGCGTTTTGAGCACACTAAATTGACTAGCGCAATCGTTAGATTGGGTCGTCAACGTCATCGTCATCTGTGCCAGGTATTACTCTTTTACGCGCAGCGGAAAGCTCACACTTTTGTTGCAAAGTTTGTCGCTTTTTTCTCACCCTTCCCTTCGTGTTTTTGGACGCCGCCATCTTCACATGTCTACGTCATTGATTCCCAGATGTTCGTCATGAACTTCCGGCAAAGAGATGAGTCGTCTGCTCAGCGTCGGCTCGCCGGCTGATCTGCCAGTGGAGTTATGGTCCCTAGACATATTTCTAGGGACCTTAGCGGAGTGCAGGAGTGCTTGGACATTTCACGACAAACGAAACAAGTGTAAACAAACGCTTAACCGTTTGTATTGAATGTAACAGGGCCATAACACGACATGGATATTCTCTTACTTGAGTACGTTCCATAAAGAAAGCGTTGAAGCCCCGTGGCACTTCTTTCTTGCAATCGCAGAGAACGCCCTGAGCCGAATTTCCGGGTTTGACGGATACATTTTATTCAACTTCAAAACAATCCAGAGATGAATTTCGAACGAACACAACGTCACAACATGCGTTGCAAGCATGTTGTAAGTCCGAACCGCGATTGACAGACGATGGGTTGCCTCCTCCTGCCCCTCGTAAATTCGGCACTCACCTCGCGCGCGGTTTGCGGGGACGAACAGCAAGTCACTTAATTCTGGCGCACAAGCCGAGATGGCTTTTAGCTACGCACACTGCACATACCCCATGCGAGGTTGAGTCATACGCCGCTCGAGAAAGATAATCCAGACCATGGGAAGCACTATATATCCACCCGCAGAAGCACAACGTCGCATTTCATCGCGAAACAAAGGCGTCCACAACAAACACACCATCGCCTCCTGTAATTCCAAACGCATCTCGCACCTCCAAATGGGAGTGAGTAGTATGTCTGCAGTACCCATATGCCGCGAGGTGGGGCCCCGAGCTGAACCGGGATCACGCAACCGTAACTGACTTCTAGAGCGGTTTGTGCCTTGTTGTCAGGGCAACCGATGTTTGATATTGTCAAAAAATGGCGCTCGCTCCAGCGCTAGAAAGCTCAGAGCCGCGACGGCACGCGACGGAGCATGTTTTGCCAACGTTGCCGCTCTCCACCACGCGTCGCCCCAAGCTGAACTGGCGTTTTGTGCACGGGTTCTGTATCGGTTTAAAATGTCTTTTTCACATGCCGCCGGCAGGAATTACTACCGCCACAAAATAAGACCCGGCACCAGCGGGGCCACATCTGATACGGCGCTTTTTGGATAAACAGTGCGCTGTGCATCCAAGGGAGCGAGCGCACGATCCCCCGTGCGGCTGCGAGTTCGCCGCCCATGGAGGAAAGAATACTTTCCTCCATGTCGCCGCCGATAAAAAGTCACGTGCCGCCGATAGCAACTCCAGCCAACGTTACTAGAAACTCCAGCAACGTACACCGCGAAAGGGCAAGGCCAGGCCGCCGCACACATGCGGTCAGATTTTTCGTTCGCTTTTCCAGCCTTGAGCGGAGTGTAGGATTCATGGTGTCGACAAAGCTTGCCCGTAGCAGACGGCAGTGGGAGCAGCGCAATAGCGGAAGTACGTCACCGCCGAGGAGCGCAGCATCATGGGAGGGAAGGCTCGCTCACCGTCAACAGCGGAGAGTAAGTTGAAAGGAGGAGGAAACGCGGCGCGACGATAATGCGCGGTTTTTGATTTACAATTTCTCAGCTAATACTCATCGCTTTAACAAAATTCTTGCGGGAGGAGATTGCTAATACATTGCTTTATTTGGTTACATGTCCATCCACGCATCGGCGGAAGGTATTTCAGGACCCCTTTAATCGCTGAAAACACTTTCCATGGCAAACTAACACCCGTTCTAACGAAAGGCTAAAACATGATTTAATAAGAGGCTCCAGTGATCTCAGTTCAACGCCTTGCCTCACGCGCACCAGTATCTCCGCCAAACAAGAGTACGCGTATTTCCGTGATAACTGCTCCGTACACCCAGCTTTGCTGCTGAAGAAAAGAAAGGTGCGAAGTATGATGCTTTCCCCCAAACTGTGGCGGGATTGAAGCTCCTAAGCGTTAAACTAGTCTAAGATATTGCTATGGGCAGCGTCTTTGTCCAACAAAGCCTCCCTTTGCGATGTTTCCGGCAGATAAAAGGAAACATCACTCGTAAAAACATGCTTATCGTGATTGCGCCTGTGCGTGAGCTATGCAGAGGAACTCTACATCCAGCCAACGCTGCAGAATGGCGACTTGGCAATAGTTGTTTAGGCTCTAAATGCGCTATTCTGAAACTTGATCGTCGAGCAAGGTCAAAGAATGTTGCAAACCACCAAACTCGTTAAAATAGGACTGATGTGGACCGTCACGTCAATGACGTTGAAATAGGCGCCGGACAGCGTCCAGAGGGCGACACGGAGCCCGCGACACCCAGCGCCCCGCCTTCGGCAGATATGCGCAACACTGGGTCGGTCCCCGCAAGCCGTTACGTTCCTGGCTGGAGGGCTCTCCTCTTTTTGCAGAGCGGATGAAGCATATTAGTTGCCCCTTTTGGGTTTAAAACGAAGTAAGAGATTGTACAGTATTCCTGCCACATAGTGCAGGCGAATGAAGAAAGGAGCACTGACACCAATTTTCGGCGTTAATATTATTGCATAGTTTGCTTCCTTCACTCAACAGAATACCCTGGCTGAAATATGAGTGGCCTACGACGCGAAGAACATAGTTCAATTGGATCTCATTTATCGCGCCGACGGAGAGAGAGAGAGAGAGTAAACTTTATTTGAAAATAGGTAGACGGGAATGTGGAAAGAGTTATGGGTGAAGTCCTATTTCCAGGACTCCAGTAGCAAAGGCTCCCAGCTTGGCTCTCTCTAGCAGCTCACGCTGTGTCGAAAGGTCCGAGGTGGACAGTGCTAAATCCCAGGACTCTCTGGAGGTTTGGTAGGTGTTCTGTTGCCAAATTATAGGGCAGTTCCAGACTGTGTGGAATAAGTCTGCTCGTAATTTGCATTTGTGGCATTCTTCGTTATATCTCTCTGGGAACATGAGAGACAGTCTGGATTTGTGTGGGAAAACGTTGGTTTGTAGTTTTCTTATGTTTCGTGCGCGCGCCGACGGAGCAGCGCGCGGAGCAGCGCGCGGAGCGGCACTCAGCAAATGGACATCAGCGTGACATCACTCCAGGAGAGGAAAAAGAAGTGACGCGACCGCGCTCGTCAAAAACTCGTGACGTCACTTCACGCGCGCGGCCCCACGAGCGGCGAGCGGCCGCCGGTGACGTCCGCACAAAGCGGTGAGGTCAGGCAGGGAGTCTGTCATATGCGCCGTTCGGGATGAAAGCGCGGGAATTTGAAACAAACTATTTTCTTCAATGTAATTAACTATAGCGCGCTGAAGTATTTGAAGTGCTGTTTCAGGTTGGCCCGTCCATTAAGCATCGATAAAAGCAATAAAAGTGTAACATAAAATTTTCGTGTTGAAGAAGGATTTATTCGGTTGAATTCGCGTATGGGAAGGCATATAAAGGCCGCATAGGCGTGATGCCCAGAAGAGAAACGCTTCTATACAGCCTGCCTGCGGGCAACATTTTTTCAAGATCAGCATGTTTCCCTTCAAAATAAAACGTAATTTATATTGTTCAATCCGCAAAATAGGAGGCTTTGTCGGCAAATATATCAGACGTTGCGCGATATTTCCGCGCGAGGTATTCCATCCATGTGAGTGCACTTGCGACTGCAGAACTTCTAACTGGACCACATGGGTGTTACATATGCATCTTTGATCCGAATGTGATGCTCCATACATGTAACAGTATGAAATTCACATTTGCTTGTGTATAGCGGAAGCGCCCGCTCCGCCAAGGAACTTTTGGGCTTCCAGGTGTAGCCCAGTACGCCAGCTGTATAAAAACACGCCCCCAAAAAGAAACTCTTCACGAGAAGGCTATCACAAGAAATTTTATTGGGCGAAGAGGCGGTGGGGAGAGGGGCAAGCAAAACATCTAATAGGCGTATCGGAATAAATTACGGAATATTCATATTCGGGTATTTTTTTCTCTCCACGCCAACGGGTCCGGCGTGAGGCCTCTCTTAGCAAGAAATAGTAGCGTCAACACCTTTGCAGCAAAAGCCAAGGGGAAAAAATTTAGTTCCCTGAGGGCACCCCTCACTGGTCCTTAGTGACCGGAATCACAACGGATGGGATAAATAAAGTTTGTCCTCCTGCTTCTCCTCCCCGAAAACTCAAATTTCGTCCTGAGTTCATATATTTCCAACTTTTATTTTGACACGTCTTATCTCTATTTTTCGTTACATTTCAGTGGCTTAGACAACAATTCAATTGCTTGTTTTGCATTATAGCTCGCGAAACTTATAAGAGTGTCCGCCCCATTTGTATTTAATACGGCGACATCAGGGCCGTAGCCAGAAATTTTTTTCGGGGGGGGGGGGGGGGGAGGGGGCGGTATGGATTTTGGTAAGGGGGTATTTTTGCTGAAAGCAACAGTAAGTATTGCTTGCGGGCTGCCTGGCAAAGATTTCGGGAGGGGGTTCGAACCACCCCCTCTGGGTACGGCCCTGGGGGATATGAACTATTAGATGAAGCAGAGTAGAACCGCTGGGTGATCTATAACTGTGTTTGGGGGCCCTCTTTGTTACCAAATTTAATGCGCACTTATGTGTATTTACCGCCTGCTAACCAGCCTATACTAACAAGCTGCTCGTACACCACGACAGCATGTAATTCGCTCGCTTAGTGTGGGCTTTTCAAGATTCAGTAACCCCGATTCGTATCTCCGAAAAAAAAAAAGAGAGAGAAGGAGAATTCGCGGGAGAAAGCAAAGCCTTGAACACACGCTTCCCAGTTGTGTCAACCTACGGCTCGGCAGCAAGGCGACGGCATTTTATCGGCGCCCCGTTTTATTTGGAGGCTTCGCCCTACTATAATAAATTTCTGCATGAATTTGTTGCAGTATGTAGTAGATATACACGCAAATAACGTTATGACACACGTTTTCGCAAAGTTGCGTTGACGGGCGCTGAAGGCGGTGTGGGCGGCGGCGCGGCGGGACCGACTCAGAGTTGTGCGGGTCTGCCGCGGCTGGCGCTGCCACGGCAGACCCGCGGCAGAATAATTGTGAGGGACAAATTACTTGGGAACGAGGGGAATTAAAAGCAGTCCAGTATAGACTACAGCCACCTCTCAGAGTGTATGAAAGGTTGACTCTAATGGAAATAGATGAAATAGGTGCCCACAGCTTAGGAAGTGACCATAAACGGATAACATTGACTTTTGGAAAAATGGAAGGTCAAAACCAGAAAACGGTGGTACACTTCAAATTAAACGATCAGCAAATGGCTAATATTGCCAAAAGCCTGGAGACGGAAATCGAGAGACAACCTACGAAAGATTGGGAATACAGCGAACTGATTGGTATCATTCAAGGAAAGATAAGGAACGCGAAAGAACGCAACTACTGGAAAGGAAAAAGAAAACAAGCTGGTGGAACAAGGAAATCAAGGAAGCTATAACACAAAGGCAGCAAGCATAGAGAGAGCACAGGGAGACCAAGCGAGTGGTAATGCAAACAGAGGAAATAACTTTGAAGTGGAATTGGTACCGCCTTAAGAAGCTGGAAGTACAAAAAATTGTACAGCAAAAACTTAAACGAGAAAGTGAGCGATGGGTCTCGAATATACGGGCAAAGGATAAAGGCGCGCTGAGAAAGTTTTGGAATCATGTAAAGGAACTAAGGAAAAAGACCGAAGTACAACGTCATGTCATAAACGGCGAAGGCCAGGTACTAAAAGGGGAAGAAGCGGTATTTCACATACGCTCAATGATACAAGAGAAGTTCAGAAGAACGGAGAGAGGACTACAGCATGTAGAGAGTGGGTGCGCAACTGAGGTGCGTACAGATAGAGAGCTAAAGTTGGAGAATCTAAACTGGAAAAAAAGCCGAAGAAAATGTTCCAGCTAGTACGGCAACAGGGAAGGATGAAATTCCAAACGGCTGGTCAACCTACTGGGTCCAAAAAGCAAGGCACAACTGATTCGAGCAATCGAAAAAGTGATAAAAACTAAGGAAGTACCGGACAATTGGCGTAAGAGCAGGATGAAGATGATATATAAAGGTAAAGGAGACAGGGCTGATGCCAATTCGTACAGGCCTATTACAGTTACCTCAGTGGCATACAGGCTGGCAATGCAAGCCATAAAAGCGGAACTACAGGCGTGGATAGAGGGGAACAGCATACTGGGAGAACTACAAAATGGTTTCAGACGGGACAGACGCTTAGAGGACAATTTATTTGTCCTAACCCAATGCATAGAGGTGTCAATGGCTCAGGAGAGACCACTATGGATAGCATTTCTCGATATAAAGGGAGCCTACGATAACGTAGATAGAGAACTTCTATGGAGTATACTTGAGCGGGAGGGATTAGGCCAGGACTTTATATAGCTGTTGCAGGGAATTTACAATGAGAGCGAGGTGCAAATTACCTAGCTGGGAGGACCAAAAGTGCACGAAACCGCGGTAGTCACAAATAGAGGTTTAAAGCAGGGTTGTCCTCTGTCGCCATTGCTGTTCATGCTGTACATGGCTAGACTAGAAAGAAAGCTTGAAGGCAGTAAAATAGGTTTCAATCTATGTTATAGCCTCAAAGGACAGGAAGTTGAACAACATATCCCGGGACTGATATATGCAGATGACATAGTACTACTAGCAGATAGCAAACAGTGTCTGCAACAACTCACAGATATCTGCGGGGAAGAAGCCACTGAACTGGGGTTAGAGTTTAGCACAGCAAAGTCGGGAGTTCTAGTTTTTAATGACAACACCCGTAACAAATCGGTATTCGTTCAAAAAGCAGAAATACCATGGGTAACGGAATACAAATATCTGGGCATATGGTTAAACGAAAGTGAGGCGTATCTAAAAACTCATTAGGAGCATTAAGAATGAAAGGCAAAAGAAATGCCTCTATCATGAAGCACAGAGCACTGTGGGGGTACAGATATGAAGCAGTGAGAGGAATCTGGAGGTGAGTAATGGTACCAGCACTCACCTTTTCAAACGCAGTAGTGTGCGTCAAATCAGAGATTCAATCAGGGCTAGAAGTAAATCAGAGGGCCGTAGGTCAATTGGCATTATGAGCACACAGTAAAACAACAAATGAGGCAGTGCAGGGAGACATGGTATGGGCATCCTTCGAAGTGAGAGAAGCGCAGAGCAAAATATGTTTTGAAGAACGACTTAGAAATATGCAGAATTGCTTGGGTTTGGGCGAGTTGTTTTTCCATATCGACTTGAAATTTCAGCTTGAACAAAAAAACGACAGGACTTAGGAAGGAAACACGGACACAGTGCTGACTATCAACTGAGTTCACTAACAAAAAGCGGGAACATATATACATGAAACATTGCACAACATTGGCACAGCGCGACACTCTTTTTTCCGAGATTAGTTAATGGGATAATCGCTAAGCAGTTCCAGTTCTTTCGCTGTCAGCGCCACGGAAGCTGTGATGACGCACTTGTCACCTTTCTTGCTGATGGCTACTGCTTCGACGACCTCACGTGCGAGGCGATTGCGTTTCTTTCGAAGCACGTTGATCTCGTCGATGCGCGCCGTGCATTTGGGGTAAGTGCGGCAATGGGATGATAAGTGGCCTGATGACGTTGTCTTGAGTGAGGCAGCATGTTCACGTGCCCTGTCATTAATGCACCTTCCGGTTTGTCCCGCGTAGACTTTTTTGCATGATAATGGGATGCTGTATACGACTTCATTCTGGCATTCGGCGTATTTTGTTCGATGGTTGGTGGTGCATGTCTCCCCTCTTGCTTCGTTGTTTACGCGTCGGCACATCTGATACGCCTTGTTGGGGGCACTAGAATACTAGAGGATATCTACACGCCTTGTTGTGGATACGCCTTGATACGCCTTGATCCTTGCCCCCAACAAGGCGTATCCTTGTTGGGGGCAAGAATACTAGAGGATATCTACAATGGATCTACAGCTGTCATCATCCTCCATAGGGAGAGCAGTAAAATACCTATAAGGAAGGGTGTCAGACAAGGAGACACAATCTCTCCAATGTTATTCACAGCATGCTTACAAGAAGTATTCAGAACGTTGGATTGGGAACAGGTGGGAGTAAGGGTTAATGGAGAATACCTCAGTAACCTCAGATTTGCTGATGACGTTGCCTTGCTAAGTAAATCGGGGGACGAATTGCAAAGCATGCTTTCCGCAGTGGGCGAACAGAGTAGAACCGTGGGCCTGAAAATTAATATGCAGAAAACTAAAGTAATGATCAATAACCTCGGGACAGCACAGCAGTTTGAGATAGGTGGCGAGGCAGTGGAAGTGGTGAACGAATATATCTACTTAGGCCAAGTTGTGACCCCAGATCCCAACCATGAGGCAGAGATAATTAGAAGGATCAGACTGGGGTGGGGTGCATATGGCAGACATTCTCAGATAATGAATAGCAGCCTACCATTGTCGCTGAAGAAGAAAGTGTATGACAGCTGCATCTTACCGGTACTCACATACGGGGCAGAAACTTGGAGGCTCACTAAGAGGGTTCAACTTAAATTGAGAACGACTCAGCGGGCAATGGAGCGGAAAATGATAGGTGTAACATTAAGGGACAAGAAGAGAGCGGAGTGGGTCAGGGAGCAAACTGGTGTTAAAGACATATTAGTAGAAATTAAGAAGAAGAAATGGACGTGGGCAGGGCATGTAATGCGAAGGCAAGATAACCGCTGGTCATTAAGGGCAACAGAGTGGATTCCTAGAGAAGGCAAGCGTTGCAGGGGGCGGCAGAAAGTTAGATGGGCAGATGAGATGAAGAAGTTTGCGGGGATAAATTGGTCACAGTTGGCACAGGACCGAGGTAATTGGAGAATAATGGGAGAGGCCTTTGCCCTGCAGTGGGCGTAGATAGGCTGGTGATGGTGATGATGTTGGGGGCACTGCAGACAACGAACACACCTTGCCTGGCTGCAATTTTTTTTTAGGTTGTGGGCGAAGCCATGTACATAGGGAACTACCACGGTATTCCCTCTCGTGCGCTGCACGTTCTGTCTCCTCTTATTTCTTCCCCTAGTAGCACAAATTGTTGCCGCAACGTTTCTGCCGCGTTGCCAATGTTGCGTAACGTTAGGCAACGTTACACAACGTGGTGACAATGTTGCCGAATGTGGGCCAACGTTGGACACATTCAGCAACATTGACTCAACGTTTACAACCAATGTATAGGCAACGTTGCCTGTGTGCACGTTTTTTCACGTTGCAGCAATGTTGCCAAATGTGGGCCAACGTTGGACACATTCAACAACATTCACGCAACGTTTACAAACAACATCTAGGCAACGTTGCCCGTATGCACGTTTTCTTGCGTTGCAGCAATGTTGCATAATGTGGGCCAACGTCGGGTACATTCATGCAATGTTTAAAAACAATGCATGGGCAACGTTGCCCTTTGGACGCTTTTTTCGCGTTGCAGCAATGTTGCCAAATGTTGGCAAATGTCATATGTTAAACGATCGTATGGGGAGTTACATAAGCTGCCTAAAAATTCAAATGATCCCATACAGCAAACTTAAATGTTGTCGATATAGTACATGTACGTCAGGATACGTTAATTTCGGGAGTGTGGTTTTTACATATTTAGCAATGTTCACGAAAAAAACCACAACTAACATTGCCTGTGTACATGTTTATCTAGGTTGCCGCAATATTGAGGAATGTTGAATGTATAGCAGCTTTCATTTATTTATTATGTGAAACACCACACTAACTTATGTTTTGGAGGGATTACGTCACCTACAAAAGTTCAAAAGGTTATGCACAACGGACGCCTTAGCCACAGTCCACTGTACCATCGCCTCCTGTACTTTAGCTGCGAATAATACGGCGCTTACATATACACGCACGCACGACGCACGCACATAAATGAAATCCCCAATCGTCAGCCTGTCCACTGCAGGACGAGGGTCTCTCCCAATACGGGAGGTTTTCGCCGCATCCTACGCCAAAGGGGCCAATCTTGTTCTCGTGAACGGATGCCATCTTCTAGGCATCGCCTATCTGGTGTAGCCTCTCTGATATCCGCTGATGATATACCACAGGACAAGGCAGCACCCCAGACCGGGGAATATAACAGAACAAAGGGTGGTACCTGTACCAGATTTGAAGTTATTCAGAGGCAGACAGCAGGGTACCCTACATCGATGTGTGATCATTTAGAGACAGGGCTCTCGAAAAACTGGTCACCGAACGGACCCTCAACGTCGCGGCGGCCCTATGCCCCCCCCCCCCCTTCACCCTAAAACCACAGCCACAGTTCCAAATAAAGTGGATTCTCTCTTTCTCTCTCTCTCTCTCTCTCTCTCTTTCGAAAAACTGCAGAAATGCATGTGGAGGAGTGTCACACTGAGCGTGTAGATTTCCCCATGAAACCTAAAAGAAAGCGCGAACGTTTGAACGTTTCTCAAACGAAAGAAACGCGTGGTGCCGGTTCGATGGATGGCGCAACCAAACTCGGAGGCAGATCCTTTTGTTTTAGTCTCTCATTTGTTGGATGATCGCACAATATTACTTTAGAGTGGAGAAAGCCTAGCATAAAATAATACCGCCATTTCGCGCATCGTGCGTTTCGTTAAAGCCAGATGCTGCGCCGTTCTAAGACGGTCATTTTTTCAAGATGGCCGCCGGCTGTCCCACAATAGAAATTCGTTTCTATTTCATGTTTTTAGTAAGAGTGTAAATCTCATCGCCGTTCTTGGTGTTAATCAATATATACCACAAATACGGGACCTTCGATTGAAGATTGAGCGCGAACAAAAGATTGTTTTTTTTTTCAGGAAAAACTTGCAAAAACGCTCATTTATTGCTGTATCCTTCTGTATAACTAAAAAGATACACAAACAGGCTTCGTTTATGTTGACGAACAGAATTTTAACAGGTCAGGCAGGCCGATTCCCGATCATAGCCAATACTCTTTCTATAGCCTTGTAATCGGTGTCGTGCATGAGCTCGCGTCATCCGCAATGATCGTGTTGGCGCGGCATTTCTTTGTGTCGGGCCCGCGGAGATTTCGTCCACGTGGAAGAAATCGAACCTCCGTTAGTCACGCAGGCGTAATTATTATAATCATCGTATAAAGTACGTCCTATAAATATAAATGTCCGTATTCTACCTGTTTCCTCTTATTTTTACGGAATAGCAATTGCTCAGTTTAAGCCAATCCTTGCAGCGCGTTATTTGTTTTTAGCAATAAACAATGATGAGAAGTTTGAATTCCCCTTCGCGCCCTACTTGTTACTTACCCCTGCTCCATTTATATGTCCCATTTGCACTTCAGCCTTAGTAATGTCGCTCAAAAACAGTCACTTTCAAGAGCAATCATGAATTTTCTACTCGTCGTGCTAGTCGCACTTTTCTTATGGAGTTGCTGAACAAATGTGTACTTTTTTACGGTGAGCTGTCCACAATGATTTGAAGATATGACTCAACACCTATCGAGGCACCTTATTTCTATACTCTTCCGCTTTTTTTCTTTTTTTTTTCATTCACTTTTCCTAAATTTGGTAACGCGTATACGACGTATAGACGCAAAAATTTCTTGGCGGCGTGCATCTGACACATATGAATTTCTTGAGGACAGACTGGATTTAAATAACTGTAAGCCGTCGCTTTTGTTGGGTATCGACGCGTTTCCGTGCAATCCAGTCCCCGTGAAGTTTATGAACGTGTGCGCCCGTGAAATTTATGAACGTGTGCGATGAAGCGTCGCTGTGCTATAGGCGCGACAGTCACGCTCTGAAAAATCGCTACATCCGGTGTAAATCAGATCCGTGTAAGTGATGCATCCGCTAGATCCGTGCAAATGTCACCCGAATAATAGCGTGTTTTAAGCACAATTTCACTGATGTGCGAAACCAACTTCACCATTTTGCGAATGCGCTCTTAAAAATCTGTCAACGGTTCCTACCAGCCCGTGCAGGTCGTGTCGCTCATAGAATTGGTATACCGATTGTCTCATCTTATGGTGTGATTTAGTTATTTTAGGAACCCACGGTGGCTGTTGTGCTTCTGAGCCCAAGGACGCGGGTTCGATTCCAGACCGCGGCAGGCCGCGGCAGCCGCTTTTTTGTGTGTGTGTGGAGGCGAGAAGCGAAAATGCCTGTGTGTTCTAAATTTCGGCGCTCGTTAAATAGATCCCCCCGGTGGTCAAAATTAATCCGGAGCCCTCTACTACGCTGCGCCTCATCGCCTGTGTAGCGGCGGCGTGTGAAACGTCATAATCAATCAAATAAGATATTTTAGTGCGATTTTAACACATCATTAACCTTAAGGAGCAAAACACAGCTGCTGCGTACCGATAAAGCCGCGCGCAGCATTCACCCTCGAATGTGCGTTGTCACGTATGGCCAGCTATCGGGCTGTTTTCGTGTGTCTTTTACAAATGCCGGTCGGGTGCGTTTTTGTCCATGTGTATGCCGCATATATCCAGGAAACTGACCGAATACAGCGCCTGCTAATTAACCCAACGCGCGCATGAAATGGACGGCGCATGCAGCATGTTCCGACGTCAGTGCATGCGTGAGGCACGAATCAGAACTTGGGTTTCATTGCCTTCTGTTATTTCGCACTCATTATTTGCCGAATAAATAAATAAACTGGAATAACAACAAGAAAATAACTTTTTATGCCATCGATCGAGTTTACTGTACTCCGACTTGGCTTCCTATTTCCTATATTGAAGCTCACTTCACCATGTACATACCGAAATTTAACGCGGCCTCTTTACAATGCAGATGTGTTCTTTTGGGGAACGTGCACCATATGAAAAGACAAACTGATCGGGTATACGCCGTGCTTTTCATTCTATGTGTTGGTCATATCTTTAAGAGCTTCGCGCAGATACACCTAGCTGTTTTCATAACTGCCTGAAAACAGCACCCAGAAATGACTTCCCAACTTTCCTTTCCTATTGTTGAAACATTGCGCGTTTTTCTTAGGCAGTAGATTACGGCTGTATTATAAAAAGGTAATCATGAATCGACAAGGGAAACTTCCAGTTCCATTTGGCCCTTGCAGGCTCGGGTCTCCCAGAATATGTATGCTAATAAAGTATTATTATTATTATTTGGCTAAGTTTTCACAAGCGTCTCGCACTGTTAACGTTCTCTCTTAAAGAAGTACTGACACCAAATTTTTACTTCATGTTTTTTATTGGTTAGGTGTAATATGTGGTATACGTTGCCGTGAAGGGGCATTCTAGCGATTGCGCGATTGAAATGGCGACCTTTGGAAGCAGCCTATTTAGGGCCCCTTTAAAGCTTGCATGGCCGGATTGTTTTTATGGCGCCGCCTGTGTATCATCAGACAAAAATAATCTAGACAGAAGGCTCAAACATTTCCTTGTTGCTGGGTCCTCATAATTGTTTGAAAAAAATTAATTTACTGGGGAAATTTTATATGCAAGCTATAAAAACTTTTGTGCATCATACTGGGGTGTGCAAGCCATACATGTCGCCAACTAATTACAATCGTATGTGTTTTCCTTCCAATTGCCGCAGCAATTACACTTGATTCATGAGACAGATTCAAACCCAAAGTTCATGTTCTTTAAATTGCCCCCTTCGTGTGAAATTTAGTCACTTCCCTCTGATCAGCGAACGTTCCGACTAGTCCACACCTTGCACCCTTGTTTGAAATAAACATGAATTGGGCTGTTTTATATTTCAACTTCCCCATAAACATTTTACCTACCTCGAGCGCCAAAGTAGAGCACCATCATGCATATTGTAACAATAAAACAAAACAAAGACCTAACCCTGACACCCACTTTTCAGCCGATACTGCCTGTACGAAAGCTCATTGGCATATTTCAAGGATATTTTCTCATAATACAAACGAACCTGAATTCCAAGTAACCTGAAAACTAACTTCCCATTTTTGCTTTTGTTCCGTTCCAATAGCATTGCACACACTATCTTCAGATTTTTCCTGTTTTAATGTTTATTCGTAAGAGGCTCCAATGCATCGAACACTTGTCGCGTTCTGCTTGGCGCGAAACGAAATACAGGGCGCCAGGCGTTCTCAGAAATTTCGGGGTGCTCGGAGAGGCACGACGTCTCGCGCGTTCCTTTCTCCCTGCATGCCTTATTTTTTGTTTTCGTCGTCGCCCCGTCCCTTCTAGAGTGTGTCGCAAAGGAAGTTTTAGCAGCCGCGGCGCAAAGTTGGGGAGGGCCGAAAAAAAAAAAAAAAAAAAGGAAAACGCGCGTCCTTGGCCAACGTCCTACCCTCCTCTCACACGCGCACACGTGCGCGCGTTCCTTGCAGAGCGGACCCCTCCTGTTCCTCTCTCTCTACGCCTGACAGCCGTGGCTGGTGCGGGGGAGAGTGAACGAAAAGCGCGCGCTTTTGCAGAAACGAGGAGCCATCCTGAGAATCAAGCGGAATGGAGAAGGAACATTGTACGAAATTTCGTTGTGTGGCCGCATGTTACGGCGAATATTAGTGGGCCGGAAAGTTCATAGCAACCGACCAGTGAAGGTAAGCGCTCGATTTTCTGAGCTCGCCTCGTTCTTTCGAACGCAGTTTACTTCGTAAAAGAGCGGGAACAAGACTGCCCTCCCGTCTAGCTTCTAAGCATCCTTCTTGCTTTTGCGAATGCGTACGGTTGTAAAACGTGGAACATGTATTCAGCGCTTAAATCAGGTGGGCGCTCAGAAGTACACCTGTTATGATGCTGAAATCGAGTGTAGGTTCTGCAAGAACCTTGATACGTACGATTCCCTAGCAAAAATTCCAATAGAAATTTGTATTGGTCCAATAGAAATAATGTATTGGTCCTATAGGTCAGGCTATTGGTTCTATTTGAGTATCTATAGGACCAATACAAAATCTATTGGTCCGATAGAGTGACATGTATTGGTCCAATAGACCAATTCGTATTGGTTCTATTGGTCCCAATGGGACCAATAGCAATATATTGGGACAAAAAGCTATTGGAGTAGTGGGACCAATAGCTATTGGTTGTATCAGCCTAATTGGTCAAATACATTGTCCGGTGCTATTGGTTTACAGGCACTAATAAAAAGTAGAGCTGTTAGCTTTTTTTTAGGCGGTGTGCTGCTAAGCCCATAGCGTCACTGAATAAAGGCTTAAGCCCAAGGACGGGGGCGCGATCCCGGCCGCAGCGGTTGTTTTCCAGATCGAGGCGAAAGGTAAAACCGCCCGTGTGTCGATCTCGCGCTGCGGCGCTCAGTACACACCACCGCTGGTCAAAATGAATCTGCCGCCCTGCAAGCAATGTTTCTGCCCGAAAACATTCGATTCACGTTAGCTGCAAGCATTCTGCATTTAGCACGCCTCAAAAATAATGTCCCTGTAGCGATTAAAAATTTCCTGGTAGCAACGAGTTGCAGTCGCCGGCGCATGGTGGTTGCCCGCAATGCTTGCGACAAGCAAAAAACACCGCGCGTGTGATTCTGTGCCTACAGTAGTTATAGATCTTTTCGCGAGCGTCAGCGGTCGCCTTCATAACCATCGCCTCTAATTTTTCCAATCTCGCTGTTCCGCGGAGCGGCCATATTTGTTTTGGGTGCCGATTCAACGGCCGATTTTTAGGATAAGTGTCGTACTTAATATATGTTTGCAAAAAGTAAAGCCTACAAAATCAAAATTAACATCAAAATAATTAATCCCGCATCATAAAATTGCATTATAATTTTAAGGTGAAATACATTACTTAAAACTGCTCAATAATGCTTCTCTGACAAATATGAACCTGGCGGAGGTTTCGTATGCAAGACAAAGCAAAATGGCTTCTTCCATGTCCGGCGCTTCGGCGCTTCGGCACGATCCCGCGGCGCGGGCGTTCATCTCAGCGGCCAGCCACCGTGTTTGTGAATTTTAGTGCCACACATTTTATTTATTAGTTTTAATGTTACGAGGACATCATCTGTGGAGCACTAGAATGTAAAGACACCTTCGACGTCGCTCGTATTCAAGGATTATTGTCTTCACGCACGGCGAGGTGACGAACGTGCACGCATTACGCAGCTCGGATTCTCGCATTTGAAGGTATGTATACATTTCTTTTCACCGCGAAGCTGTAGAAGCTTTTTACTTCCTGATAAAATTTCTTATTAAAAATAGCAGAGCAGGTCGACAAGCGGCGCTTTTATTTTTGGAAAAGCCACTATCGATGCAACCACGTGTGAACTGAGTACAAATGCATGTAGGACTTTGTGTTCTAATTAACAACTGTGCATATAGCGTTTTGTACTGATGAAATGAAGTGCCGCGGGTAATGTTTCATCCAGATGGAATCGAAACGGGATGTCTAGCTTTAGAAGCGTTCCGATCACATCGGCGTACTCACGCACTGCAGTTCGTGGTCGAGCGGCGTGCTGCCGTAGAGTGGTATGTTTCGCCTGGACGAAATGCTAGACACACTTATTAAAATGTGCCGTTATTGCGGAAGTTCCTAATTATTGCCATGCTGTTTTTGCAGGTCTTGCAGCTCTGACTCGAGGAATATATGCACCGGAAATTCGACAGCATGTTGGGCAATAAAGCTGCAGTCAACCAGCACTTACGGCTTTGTGGTATTTGAAGGGTAGTGGGACCACGTTGTGTTTAGAAACTTGCTGAAGCAAGTGTAGCATGGCCAAATGAATGCAGTGAACTAAAAGCCTTGTCATGCATTTGGCCATATTTCAATTGATGCTCCAGTGGGCCCATGATACCAATACACCTATAAGTACCAATACACCTATAGGACTAGACCAATACACCAATAGGTACCAATACACCTATAGGACTGACCAATACACCAATAGCTATTGGTGTCAATAACCCAATAGGCTATTGGTTTTGTCTATTGGTAATTTTTGCTAGGGATTGGCTTTTAATTTACTTCTCGCCACAGCTGCTGTCGCGGGCGAAAAATATCTCATAAATTTAACTTTGTTATGTTTAATTTCACGCGAGTTTCAGCGGCATGCTAGCTGTTCCAGAACACAATTAGCGTTGCAGTTAAGAATTATCATCTGGTTATGCTAACTGCCTTACGATGTAAAACAACGCCTGACGTCTTTGTAGCATTCACAAACTTTCCATGTGAAAAGCTGGTCTACGTCGGATGCTTATAATTATAAAGAATATGGCATACGCAAAAAAAAAGCAGCTCAAGGCCAGTTTTAAGCACATTTTTCGAGAGCAAAAGGTAAAATAAGGCAACCAAGAAAATACGCCGTTGTACGTAATTTTGTCTAGTTGTGTAATGTTTCCATTCTTGACAATTGCCTATTTTCTCATTTTTGTTCATTGCGGGCTTCTCTTGTTCATTGAAAATTCTCTCGCACGCTGTCTGATGACTTTTCAGTTAATTACTGAATTGACCTGTAAAGAAATTTCTGTAAGGTATTTTATATAATTAAGTATTTTTATCCTTTTCTGTTTTCTAGGGATGCTTGAGCTAAACCCACTCATGCGATGTGCGTGTCCACACAGGCATTAGAAAAAGTTAAACAAGCAAGACAAAATGGAAAGTGAAGCGGCCTGTTTTGCTGTATTCCTTCCTAAAGGTAAGGTTTTCTCCATTAGCTAAAATTTGCTTTACTTCAGTTTTCTGCACCCCTTCTGACTGTTTTGTTTTCAGAAATGCCTTAAGATTTACCAGCACCACAAAATTGACATGGGAATAAGCTAGCTCACCTGGCAGCAAACGTCATCCAAAGTGCAGGTGAGCTTTTGAGCACCCTGTGTGTTACAGCAATGCCCTTTTGTTTGTTTCTCAGGAATGGCTGTCAAATCTCAATTGAACAAGAAAATCAAGAGGCCATATTGTATACCAAAAGTCCTGGTGTTCTGAGAGGTGAGACATTGTCTAGGCTGTAACAACTTTGCAACTTCTCCTATAAACTACAACTTTTGTTCATTTCGCAGAATTAAGCGTCGCAGTAACAACCCTACGTGTTACTGGGTTCATGGCTGTCAAGTATGTCATCAAATTGACTCGTCAAGGCGCAGAAGAACAAGCGAGCCCCGGAGGAGGAAAACGAAGACATCGTCTGAAACAGCGTACTTGCGAAATTCAAGGCTTTAACAGAATGCGTATTCGGCTCGATTGTTAATGGTAAAATAAAAAGCACATGTCCTTTCATTTTAAAGAGTCTCAGTGTTGTTATTTACGCTAGCTGCGTGTTCCTTGCTTTAAAATTCTGCCATTTCTTAGTTTGTTATTTTGCCAGACTGCCTTAATTGTGTGTGTTGGTCAGTGCAGGGATCAAATGTATGAATATACAGGTCTAAAATGCCGGTTTATACCTTTCAGGAGTTTATGCGGACGAGGTTTGAACCGCTCGCTTATCATGCAGTCAACAATCGTCTCTCTAGGAAAAAGTTTTCTATTATTTTCATCTAGTTATTGTTGCATGTATATTAGATTCGTGTAACTGTAAGTTACCTGTACATTGCTGCAATATTATTGCTTTGTAAGAGAAATATTGCTTGAAAGTCATCAACAGTGCGCTGATGTGGCCCTCGATCGTGGTGAAAAAACGTATCTGTAAAGTCGCGGTAACGTTGTAGGAAGCATCGCTTGAACATTAAAGCGACGTTTTCTAAATGTTACCCGCACGTTGGAAAAATATAGCTGGAAAGTTACCGCAAAATTGTAGCAGTGTTATTGCAACTTCATAAAAACATTGCTTGAACGTTGAAGAAACGTTCTTTGTATGTTAAAAGTGTAAATCTAAAGTTTCTGCAATATCGTAGCAATGTTATCACAACGTCTGAATGATACAGGGATATGCTTAAATGTGGTAAGCACGTTGCGAAAATGTAGGTGAAAAGTTACTGCAACGTCACCAGAAAACGTCTTATAAATGTTGTTCAAATGTGTCCTGCACGTGGCTTGAAGGTTGCTCCAAGAGTGGAGCAACGTTGGCGAACGTCAGAAACAACGTTATCCAAACGTTAGAACAACACCCTTCAAACATTGCCCCCATGTTGGAGCAATGCTAATATCATGTTGACGCAATGTTTTTGGGAAACATTGCACTAACGTTAAAAAAAGCGGACATTAGCCACGTTTTGGCAACGTTAAGGGGAAACGTTGCAGAAATGTTCGGGCAACATTCTGTGCTACCAGGGTCCCTTCACACGCTGCAGTAGGCTTTCGCTCACAGCCGCCAGGAGGCTTTCCGCGAAGCCGGCGTTACGCAGCCTGGTTACCTGCCGGTTGAAGCTCGATGTCATCTGATGCGCACAGGACTTCTCAATGGCGGAGCGCAAAGCCATGGTTACAATCGCTCGCTTCACGTTCTTGGAGTGTGCCGAGTCGTGGGGTAAGAAGCCCTTACTGCACCGTGTCTCGTACCGCCAGCAGATATGCCCCTTGTCGAACCGCAGGCTGAGGTCCAAAAACCTCAGACTCAGCACTGTGTCCGTGTTTCCTTCCTAAGTCCTGTCGTTTTTTTTTTTTTTTTGTTCAAGCTGAAATTTCAAGTCGAGTTAGAAATATGAATGAGCAGAGATGGGCGGCCAAAGTGTTACGGTATCTTTACATGAAAAGCGTGGACACACAATGGAGGAAAATAACCTGCAGAAGGCTCAGGACACCTGGAAGTGCAGGGGAAACGACCAAGGCAATAAAAAATGAAGTGAAAGAAACAGAGACAACGACCTGGAAAAAGAGGATGGATGCGAAAAAGTCCTTAGATATCTACAGGATCGGGAAGCAGGAGATCACAAGGGAAAAATTATTCGATAATACCAAAGGGAGTGCATTGCTTTTTGAAGCCCGGGCGGGTTGTTTGAGGACAGAGAGAGAGAGAGAGAGAGAGAGAGAGAGAGAGAGAGAGAGAGAGAGAGAGAGAGAGAGAGAGAGAGAGAGAGAGAGAGAGAGAAAATCACGCCATATCCACGGAATGAATGATGATAAATGGGGCGAAGCTCGAGAGGGGGAGATCATCGGTAACAGTAACTCTCCCGTGAAAGTTCGCCCATTACATCATTAAGAAAGACGTACGACTGTGTGCGTACATTGTACAAATCAACTTTTATTTTCGCAGTCAATTCTCCCAGGCCCAGACCTGGTGAAAGACCCCGC
Organism: Haemaphysalis longicornis; assembly: GCF_048455015.1. Taxonomy (NCBI): domain Eukaryota; kingdom Metazoa; phylum Arthropoda; class Arachnida; order Ixodida; family Ixodidae; genus Haemaphysalis; species Haemaphysalis longicornis. The sequence goes on from NW_027526203.1 coordinate 256,245,685, forward strand.
GCCATCGAGGACTACCCCGCACCTCCACCACAATTTGTCACGTAGGATGGGACACAACGGTAAAGAAAGAACTTTTATTTAGGGCGAACTTGTGCCCGAACAAGACGAGAGGAAACGAGCAAAGGTTCTTGCGTCTCGTTCGATCTCCGAGAACGACTGCCTGCGTTCGTGGCGTGATCTCTTGCGTGATCTCCCCCTCGCAGTGCACGTGCGCTCGCGCCTCCGTTGGCGAACACAGACAAGCTCGCGCTCCCGGTGCCGAGTTTGCGCTGCCGGTTGCAGCCGGTTCTTGCGCGTGCAACGCGGCCCACTTTGCGACATCTCCGAAAGCATGCGGCGGTCACGTACCACGAGACACAAGGGATGGACAGACCCATGACTTAAGGAGCTTCGCCCCTAAAACTTTATTTCTGGTCAGATTAAGACCTATGCGTCGTACTCTTCCGCAAGAAGGATCATGGCTCGCTGGTCAACGAGGGCCGCCGACGCCAACCACACTCGCCAGTTCGGAGGAGGGGGGTTAGGGTAATGAGGAGACTGCTGGGCAGCGGGGCAGGAGAAAAGGATGTGCGTATGCCTGCGGCGTCACCCCAAAGCGTGCCCGTCTTGCCCTCTCCCACTGCGCCTGAATTCCGTGTGGTGGCGCCACCCACCGATCCTCCCGCTGCCGATCCTCTCCCGCTAGTCGCGTCGCACGGTAGCAGACGATCCGCGGGCAAAGCGCGCACTGAGCATTCTCGCTTCTTGCCAGCATTCCTGTCGTTAAAGCCGAGTAAGTAATGACTGCCCGCTAATTAAGCGACGATTTTGCTCGTGAAATAAGTATACCTTCCCAGCCGAAGAATGCGATGTTGCTGCGTTCCATTCTGTACATCAAGCGTGCGGAAGGAGGAGCCCAATGTCTCCTACCATGAGTTCCCAGTGGACGAAGCCCTGAAAACGCAGTGGTTAAAGAACATTTCTAGGAAGAACTGGGAACCGAACTCAACGTCGAACTACTCAGTGGTCTGCAGCCTTCACTTTCGGCCGGAAGATTTTCGGACTGACACGAAAAGGCGTAGGTTGAAGCAAAATGCTGTGCCTAGTGTTTTCCCGCACTACCCTAAGTACATGAAGCCGGCTCCGAAAAGAGAAACAAGAAGCGACGCCAGCATCAAAAAAAGAAAGCGGGAACCCTCACCAGCAAGAACGACTAGTGCTGCACACAAAGCATCATCCACGTTGGTGTTACCAGCAGTGACTTCACGAGATGCTGCCACGGTCGCAGCATGTTCAACTCAAGGCGAAGTCTCAGAGATGGAGGGAATCGATATTTTTGGCCAACGCACGTCTTCAAGCGACTGCCAAGATTACGAAACGGACATGGATGAGGCAGAAACGATGGCAGCAACACCTCGCCCTGCGTGTGCCCTACGGACCATTGGCACGCAAGCAGAAGTACGGTACACCTCGGCAGCTTACTTGGAAAGGAAAAAATGGACAGATAAACAACGAGCATGGAAGGCACGCAATGAGAGGTTGCAAGCAACTGTTGATGCCTATAAAAAGGAGCTTGCTCGTCTGAAAGAAGATAACAACGTGGTCAAGTTCCTAAGCATTGTGAATGACGCGCACCAGGGAAATGCAAAAGCAAGGCTCATCATGGATCAGGTGGTCAACTACGAGGCGAAAAAGCCGGCATGGAGCGAAATTACCGTCAGACATTGCATCATTCTCAGAAACCTTTCAACAAAATCCTATGAATACATCAGAACTGAAAACTTGCTCGGCCTTCCATGTCGCACCACGTTACAAAAGTATTTGGGAAGCGCTTCAGGAGAAACCGGTTTCAGTGACCTGGTGAAGCAAAGGCTGAACACCGAGCTGGTGTGCCTCCAAACGCCGCAGGCAAAGGTCTGCAGCCTTGTTGTGGACGAGATGCGGATTAAGCAGAGGCTCGAGTACCACAAACAAAGAGACGTGTTTCTTGGAGACGTCGACGTGAGCAAGGATCTTGACCACCTTTTATCTGCATCGGATAAAGGTGAACTCGCCAACTCACTTCTCTGCTTTCTGCTCTGTGGGTTGCACGCCAAATTTAAGATTCCCGTGGGATATTTTTTTACGAAAGGCTGCACGGGCGAGCTGCTTGCAGAAACCATCAGACATGTCATAAAAAAAACCGAGGAACTTGGATTTCAAGTTGTCCGGCTGGTTACGGACAATCACAGAACTAACGTTGCAGCGATGGAAATCTTGTCGGGAGGGCAGCTGCAAACTCAAGTAACCCATCCGGCCGACCCATCTAGGCAACTGCTCCTTGCTTTTGACCAGAGTCACGTTATCAAGAATATTCGATCACAGTTTTTATCCAAGGACTTCGGACAAAACCAAGAAATATCATCGACGTATGTTAAGGACCTCTGCGAGCTGCAGCGGGGAAGCAGTGTGAAGCCTGTCCGGTTCCTCACCAGAAGACACCTTTACCCATCGAACCTCGAAAAGATGGGAGTCAAGACTGCACTGCAAGTGTTTTCGCCAGCTGTAACCGCTGCCTTGAGTTTCATGAAAGACCAGGCAGGACACACCTGTGACGCAAAGTTTGCAGGAGTCGGCCCAACAGTTGAGTTCATGAGCAACATGCACAAGTGGTTTGTGCTTATGGATGTGAGCAATTGCCAACAGCACATCCACCAAAACAATCCAGACACCAAGGAATTTTCTGACCCTGACGATCCACGACTTCAGTGGCTTGAACTTGTATTCATCGAATACGTTGAAAACCTCAAAGAGACAAGCTCAGAAGACAGCTTTCTCACAAAGGAGACCTACCATGCTCTCGTGTTCACCACTGTCTCTAACGTGCAGTGCATCAGGCTTCTGTTGAGTGAGCTTCGGTTTCAGTTTGTTTTGACAAGGAAACTTTCTAGCGACCCAATAGAATCATTCTTCGGAATACTGCGGCGCTGCGCGGGCTGTAACGATATGTTGGACGTGCGGAGCACCCTTTGCGGCATAGAAAAAATGCTGAAGACCGGAATCGTGGCTTCTTCAAAGAGCAGCAATGTCAGCAGCTCGACATCTTTCTGCTCATCCCGGGCCATTGTCGGAAGCAACGTGCACAGCACTGAGATCACACAGCAAGCGCTACGAGACGTCTGCACGTCGGCGACACCAGTCCTTTCATTCGTCGGAGGATACATAGCTCGTGCTGTAGCAGAGAATATCGCATGTGACAAGTGCGTTGCTTTGGTCCAGAAACCGAGGGGAAGCTGCGCCACGGATGGGCTGATATCCCACCAGGACAGAGGTGGGCTGTCATATCCGACGCAGCAGCTAGTGCGACTGCTGCATGGATTGAAGAAGTTTGTTGACGCCATGCTTTCTGATCGTCGCTCGCTTACGAAGCCCCTAGAAGCATGCTTGACGCACAGCGTTGAGCTCATCACGTCAATGCCAGTCTTGGTGTGCGCAAATTCCGACGAGAGTCATCGGCGAGAGTTGGTGGAACTTATATGCAGAAAGTTCATCAAGCCGCTGCTGACCAACCATGCATTTGATATGACCGATAAGAATGCAGTGAGAAGGATGTGGTGCACAAAGCCTCTCTCACGAAAAGTTCTCAAACTTTGAAAATCGGCTTTCCACATGCACGTGCAGGTGCGGCGCATGCAGTGTAACATAACAACTCTGTTTTCACATCTGTTTTGTTTGTGTTCATTTACAATTGTTCTTGAGCTGTTTTATGCCGGTTAATTTGTCTGAATTTGTAATAAACGTATGTGTGTTGTCGGATGCGCGTCTCGATCGTATCGTTGCCCAATGAAACCGACAGCTTCACCGCTGCTGTCATGAGTCGAAACACAACCATTCAGAACATATCAGAACAGCAAACTGTACAGGAAGCTGATTACGTGTAGGGAGTTACACCTGTCTATTCAAAGTAGCCAATATATCCGCCAAAGAACAACAAAACCGATACAGTTAAAGCGCGTACCCATACACTGTACTAGGGAAACAGAATCTGTTCATTTAATGATTGCACTATAAAGCACTCTGGAAAAGAGCACAGTCATCTAAAATAACAACAAAAACGCAGGGATACAAGTTTTATTTTGTAATATACTTCAGATGGAAGCAAAATCGCGCACAAAAACCCGGCATGAGCTGACGCCAGCAACCGCTACCGAGGATCGGTCACTTGCGCCACCCCGCGGTGAGTGAGTGAAATAGGCTGGCGATCTGGCAGCAATGGGAACCGGCGCGACGCTGCAGGCATCGTAGCACATTTGCGCACGTAGAGGGGCATTTGGGACAGTATGGGTCGGAGCGATAGCCGTAGTGGTAAAGACGTGCCGGAGTGGTGAGGGTGTTCAGCTGGATTGCCCGAAGGGTGTGCACTTGTGCAATGGATAGGGTAATGTGTGGTGGCGGAAGAGTCTGTAGCGAGTGCCGGAGGTGTTGGTAGTGCTCTTTGAGGGTTTTCTTGTAGAAATATGCCTCGTCCGCCATGGGAGGGAAAGGCCAAGGGATCACCAGGCGCCCGGTTAGTAATCTCGCGGGCCAGCTGGTGAGCCAGCTGATTGCCAATAATCCCTGAGTGGCCCGGCACCCACACCACAGCGACCGAGGCAGGAGAGAGGAGCGAGAGAGTTTCAAAGAGGTCGTCATGCAGATCTTCGGCAATTCGGTTGTCGCGAAGAGCTCGAATAGCCGCCATGGAGTCGGAGCATATGCGGTAGCGTGGGGAAGGGGGTAGGGAACTCGAGCGCGCAGGGGTTACCAGAGCGGGGCTGACAGATCCGCGGCCTTTACTGGCCCTAATACGTTTGTAGTACCTCCCGTGGTGATGAAGCGAGAAAAAAAAAACCCTGGCTCGAGCTCGAGCCCGCGGCGCGAGCGCGCATGGGTTTGAACCAGAGCGGGCTGACAGATCCGCAGCCTTTATAAACGGGCCCCAATACGTTTGTAGTACCCGCGAATGTATGATGCAAGCTAATCAACAGAGGGAAGTCCTGATCTGGCAACCATGGTAGCCCCGCGGAAAAATGGCGGGAAAATTTGCGGGTACGCCAGCCGAAATGCTACCCTTAGTTCTCTAGTTGCGTGAACGATCGCCGCGAGTTCGAGAGCTAAGGGAGAAGTAGGATGGGAGTAAGGGCCTGCTGTGGAGGTTATTGGGGTGTCAGTGGGGCGGGACATAATTACGCAAGCAGTGGAGCCACAAGCTGGGTGATATGCCACGTCAACATAGCATGTGACAGTGTCCGGAGGGAAGGGGTCGTGGTAAAACGCGCGAGCTTGCCGTCTGCCCTCGTGAAGGGGCGGGGTCATGTTGGAGGGAATGGGGGCACAGCGGAGGTTACTAGGAAGGGGCCGTTGGGGGGTGTGCAGAGGAAAGTCAATGGGCCTGATGCCCGCCCGCTGAAGCAGCCAATGGCCCTGCGCTGAGCCAGACAGACGGCCCAGCTGTCGATTCCTTTGGAGGCGCAGATCAGGAAGAGGAAGGAAGAGACCTGTGGCGTATAATTTCTCTGTAGAGGCGTGTGTTGGGAGACGCAGGGCAGCTTTGTAAAGTGTGTTAAGGACAGATTGAACACTTCGCATGTGTGCCTGTGTTAATGTGCAGTATGGGAGACAGTACAAGATTTTGTTCAGGGCGAAAGCTGTTACCAGCTGACTGGCTCTGCGTTCATCAATGCCCCCACGCCGCTTGACCACCCGTCGGACCAAGTGAGTCACTTGGTGGCATGTGGTGATCGTGGACTTTATTACACGGGAGAAGGAGTGGTCTTGGAGGGGAAATCCCAGAACCCGGCAGGATGAAGATCGGGGGACGGGAGTGCCATCGAGGGTAAGCGACAAAAGTGGGTTGACAGATCGTTGGTATTTAGTTGTGGAAAGTAAAAGCAACTCTGATTTCTCTGGAGCTGCTTGCAGGCCTGAGCAGGCAAAGAACTGAGAAATAAGGTCAAGGCCAGATTGCAACGTTTGTTTCACCTCCCCCGGAGACCCATGGGTGTACCAGAGGGTAATGTCATCGGCGTATAGAAGCGACTGAAGGTTTGGGATCTCGGACAAGGCTCTGGCAAGGGGTCAAGGCCGAGGTTGAAGAGGGTAGGTGATAGTACGGCACCTTGAGGGGTACCGCGGGAAGGGTGATGGGTGGGGATAGAGTGGTCCCAAGTCGGAATCGAGCCTGTCGGGAGCGAAGGAACGAACGAACATAAGAGTAGAGGCGGGAGGCGCAATGAGTGTCTTGGAGCGGGGAAAGGATGGCGTCGTGAAGGACGGTGTCAAAGGCCTTGCGTACGTCCACAGTCACGAGAGCATGAACTTGAGGCCCTGAGGGCTGAAAGAAAGTTTGCTGAAGAAGAAGAAAGAGGTCTTGGGTAGACACATGGGAGCGAAAACCGACCTGATTGTTGGGTAGGAAGTTGGTACTGTCGAGAAGGTCTGTGAGACGCGCGAGAACCATGCGTTCCATCGTCTTCCCGACAAGAGGTGAGAGAAATTGGGCGAAGGTTTGGGAGGGTGGCGGGCTTACCAGGTTTGGGGATGAGGGAGATGGTGGAAGAAATCCAATCCACAGGCAGCGTACCTGTGCTCCAGTATTCATTGATTTGGGAGAGAAGGAATTCATTGTCCGAGTCAGGGAGGTTTTTTAGGATGGAATAGGAGATCTGGTCCGCGCCCGGAGTGGTACCAGCTTTATTTTGAGCCAGAGCACGTTCCAGCTCGGGTAATGTGAAAGGGCGATCGAGATCACTGTTCGGAGACCCTGTGTACTCAGGGTAGAGAGAAGGGAGTGGTGGCCAGAAGCGCCAACTACGGGGGGGCAGTGGGGCTCGTGCCCCCCCCCCCCCCCCCCCCGGACGGCTTTACGGGGGGGCAGAGCCCCCTCCGGCCCCGACTGAGAATTTTTTTAATGGCTTGGCTCGGCTCTGCACCCGTCGACACCGGACTGTTAGCCGTCCTGCCTGCCATCTATTGTTTACAATAGGGGTTGGGATCTTGAAAAACAGTTCCGTCCTCCCGATGGGCAGGGGGAAACGCAGGGCCGTGTCGCTTTTCTTCACGGTGAGTTAAACGTGCTCAGTGTGCGGATTGTTGACAACAATGTAGAGCTGCGCTTGCCAATAGTGGCTAGAAGCGTGGCCCTTCTATACTCGGTTACAACTCAAGAACGGCACCACCTCATGTAGTGTATCACTCCGCCAAAGCGCCGGACCCGTGACGTCAGTGCGCGCGCGTTTTGAAAGGGGTTTGCTATGAATGCGTGATATCGTCTGCCTTGTCTCACGCAGCTTGTTTGTCATCAGTGCAGTCGTTTATAAGCATATAAAGTCCAAAAAATCACGGGAACGGCTCACGCCATGTTCAAAATGTTCCCAGTAACGCCCTACTTGCGCCGCGCGGAGAAACATCCGGCTACGGTGATAAGGCACAGCGGCAACTTCTGGTGCCGTTCTTAAGTTGTCACCGAGTATAGTCACCATAGCTTGGCTTCAGCAGCACGCCAGCAAAGCGACATTTTGTCGGGAGCATAGGTCGGCGCACTCACTCGTGAGTACACTCATTTGTACTCATTTGTACTCAAACTCACGAGTGAGTACGATGATGAGTGAGTAGACCCACATTAATAAAGTGAGTATGATGACGATTGAGTACTACTCGTGAGTACAGAACTCATGAGTACAATACTCATGAGTATGAGTACTGGTGAGCATGGTACTCATGAGTACACAGTACTCATGATTACAATACTCATGAATACTGTATTTTCGAGTGCTTTCACCCGTGAGTATACATGTACTCATGAGTACAGCAATGCAAACAAGTTCTATCACAAACTCAAGTCTGGACGCACGTGTACGAGTTTCAGACATTTAGCTGTGGCGCTGTGCTGCTCAACTCTCAAAGATGGTAAAATCAGGCAACGAAAACTGCACCCTGTCTTTGTTTGGCGCTGTTAGCGTTTTTCGGCGGTCGCTCGCTAAGGGGTCGCGGTGAAAAGGGAAAAACGAGGGGGTTAGGTCCCGGTGGGAAGCGCGGCCATAGTTGCTCTGTTTCTACGGCACCTGCTGATTGGAGCAGTTATTTTTGTTTACAAATGCGCGGCCTGGGAACGCCTAGCTTCTTTATTCCGATTGCTTCATTCAAATTGTTTTAGGGGAAGCGATGGGGGCGGCTCACAATGCATGCACTACGCGCACCAAGTCGCTCTTTCCATAGATGCATGTCATGCTCTGGAGTCGTTCCGTGAGCGGAACCGCTCATTTAAACAGTCGCAGTTAGTTTACGTGATTCGCGTCAATTTGACTGCACGGTTTGTGTCAACCACACGGTTTTATTAGGCTCCCGTTTTGAAACTTTTTGCTCAGGTTTGGTACGAATATGTCGTCGTGCTGTCCATTTACAAGTGAGCATATAACCCCACCGTGCAGGTTGTGGGTTGTTAATCGGACATCACAATGCCCAGTCGAACGCGTGTGACGCCTTGTTTCGCCTCGCATATTTTGTCGAACAGCGCTGGCATCTTGCTGCTGGAGGAACGTTCTGCTTTCGAATGGCAACCCGATGCGCTGCTTCTCGTTTATGCCACCGTGTAATGATGAAGCTGACGACGACGGTGAATTTCGGTGGTTGTCCTTCCCCTACCTTCATCTGCTGTTTACTGGCGGGACGACCACTCCTCGCTAGCAACTTGTGCCGAGTTTAAGCTCGCACTGTGGAACGCCTCGTGAAAAGGCCGTTTTATATGATGGACGCCAACGCCAGACGTTGGGTTTTTAGCTTTGGCTCGCGTCTTGGAACGTCTCGTAAAACATGTTGCTTGCCCATAACGACGCCACCGCACTTTTTTATCGATAGCTCTCAGCTTCATCAGCGCTTCTCGAACCAAGAGCTGCAGATTTCCACTGTGCAACCAACGCACTAACACGGGAATACAGTGACGTCAGTGCAAGCTATCACGCCTCCGAAAAGCCTGTCTGCAAACTTTGTTTTCGAGGTCACAAAGCACGCCAGAGTAGTTGGACAGTGCTGTAACGGCTGCCAAGCACCGGCAGCAGCTGGGTGCACTGCAGCCGTCGACTGCGAGCGATACCCGCTCCAAGCCTCCAAAACACCTACACATACACTGTTGGGACTGGGCCATCCCAGCTCAGTCACTACTGTTGCGACGTTGCCCTGCCCAGTCCGCCATCGACGCGGCGCAGACAATAACGACGAAGTAGCTGAGCTGACGGTTATTTGAAGCAGCATTTATATACAATATATACAAAGGTAACAAGAGCGTTACATGGCTAAGACAAGCGCGATAGCGCTTCTCAACTCAGGGTCTTCGATGAGATGCCGCCGCACCACCGCTTCTTCCGGGCTGGTTTTATACCCCCAGGGTTCCGTTGCAGCCGCGTGCACTTCCGATTCCTCCAGTCGGAGCTATAACTGGCCGCATTATGAATCTGGCAAATGGAGGCGAAGCGATTGCGTCAGCCGAGCCGCCACGACCGGGAAAGGGAAGGCGACTCTGCGGCGGCGTCTCCAGGCGCTACTTGCTGCGTGTCTGCGGGGATTTGTTCGTCCCAGGCATGATTTGGTCCAGCCGTCGCGACGGGAAAGGGAGAGCAGACTCGGCGGCGCCTTTCCCGCCAACTCGCGGCACGTCTGACGCGGGCGGTTTAACCTAGGCGCGAATCAACCCCACCATCGTCACGTCGCCAAGTGCAGCGAATTTGTGTCGGGCGCTCTGGCACAACACACACACGGATACAAAAATGAGTGGTCAAAGTCAGACCCGTTTCGGGGGCTCTTAACGGAAATGAACATAGCCGCGCGTAGCGCCCCTGTCCTGTCCCTTTCTCGTGCCCCTTTCTTTTTACCCCCGAACCGCCCATTAAAAGAAAAACAAATCGACTCGTTTTTTTTGTGCTGATGGTTCAGTCATGCAATATTTTTGAATAAATCGGACCAGTAAAACACGTATTCAAAGAAATTTTTACTGGATTCGTCAAACCGCTGAAGTTCACGGTTCATAGATTTGCGGGACGTCTTATTTGGGGACACCTCGTAGTTAGCCGACACAATGTAAAAGGCCCTCACTGCTGCAGGTGCCCCTTATGATGATGATGATGACGATGACTAGTGGTAGCCTCTTTGTAGCGGGGTGATGACGTGTCATCTCATAGGGACCCCCCCCCACCGCTTCCTCCCCCCTCCCTTCGCCGCTTCGAGGCGCACTCCAGGTCTGCCCCCCCCCCCCCCGGGAAAATAAGAAGTCTACGCCACTGGTGGTGGCGGAATGTATAAATCGGTCACCTCTCGGATAAGAGAGTCAGCGTCGTGTAGAGAAAGGTGCTTTTGGAGAGTGGGGAGGGGAGCCGGCTGAGGACCAAGAAGGGAGCGGAGAAGAAACCAAGGGGATTTAGTGTGGAGCGAACAGTTGATGGAATCGCATATGCGATTCCAATTTGCTGAATCAAGTGTGGAGCAGTGAATTAGTATGTCGGTGTTCGGGGTGTCTAGGCTATGCCTTAGCTGTGTGTTGTGGGGTTGGTTACGTATAAGACTAAGAAGGCGTTTGCGGCGTCTCCACATACGCATAAGGTGTGGATCTGGGTTGTCCGACGGCGGGTCGGCCACGGTGGTGGTGGTGGTTTCAGACTGCGCCCTCTTCAGCGATCGTATCCACAGGCCATAGTTAGTTGTTGGTTCTTGGGCTCGCACGTGGCGAAAGCGGTCCCAGTTAGTATGGGTGACGACTCGTTTCTTAGGTTTGTGTGTGAGCATGAGTGTAATTTCAATGATGTGGTGGTCGGAGAGAAGGGTATCCGGAAGGACTTGCCAGCTTGCCGGTGGATTCGGTCCGTTGTGAAAGGTAAGGTCAGGTGTTGTGGGGCGTTGTGTCGCGTATCCGTCTCGTGTGGGCGTGTCTGGAGTATTAAGGAGTGTATATGAGCCCTGCATGGTGTGTGCGTGGAGAAGGCGGCCCGAACGAAGGGTGTTCGAGTATCCCCAGATGGTGTTTGGGGCGTTAAAGTCTCCACCAAGGATTATGTCACGCCGTTTGGGAAAGGATTGAAGCAAACGAAAGAGAGGAGAGAGCAGGACTGTGGAATTGGGGGGATTGTAGACATCCACAAGAGTAAGGGGTGGCTGCTCGGGCTCTGGGTAGTAGGAGAGGGCCGTAACGTATGGAAGTAATGAGGAAGGGACGTCTTCCTGTTCATATGCGATATCCCTACGAATGTAAATGGACGATAGCGGCGTAATAGGGTCGGCATGCAGAGCTCGATAGCCAGGGATGACTTTTGCATGCCTTGTCTCTTGTAAAAGAAGAAAGTGAGGGAGTGTGGCTAGCGTAAGGAGCCATTGATGCAGAGGCGTGCGATTCGTAGAAAGGCTACGGCAGTTCCACTGTACCAATTTTAGTGCCACAGGGGAGCTTATTCGGAAATGTTGGGTGGGACGAGAAGGGTGGCGGGCCTAATTTTGGGGGCCACCCCAACAACCGAAGCGGAAACCGGGTGCGCGCGTTTAATTGATTGGCTTGTGTCTTCCATGGGTGTTGGGGCGTCATCAAATTTTTTGCTTATGGTGGCAGTTCGGTTGTTAAGCGACTCCGTGAGCTTTGTAATGAGCGTTTCGAGGCTAGAAGTGCGTGTGTCTTGCGCCTCGAGACGTGTTTGTTGGTTCTCGACTAGCGACGTAAGGGCAACTACGCGCGAGGTAAGCTCGGAAAGCCACTGCTCGAGCTGGTCGACGCGACAAGGAGTGGGAGAACTTTGGGAGGCGAGTGCGGGTGTAATCGGCGGCCCTACCTGCAGTGCGACAGGTGGTGGCGGGGGCAGGTCTCGATTCACTGGCGCAGACTTCGCTTGTGCAGTCAGTGCGGGTTTAGGTGCAGGGGCTGATGGTGCAGGGGGTATATTTGATCACTGACCCCCCCTCCCCCCCCCCCCCCCCACGTGGCAGACGGAGGCAGTGCCACGGATGAAGTGGGTGGCTTTGAGGGTGCAGGGGGTGATGCCTTCGTTGGTAGCGAGGCGCTTTGATGAACTTTTTCGAGCTGTCTGTGCCGTAGGAGCTGCTTCTGGGCCGCGTTAACGGCACATGCCTCATCCCGGGTCTTGCGGATGGTGCAGACTTCAGCGAAAGGGGCGTGGTGGCCTTCACAATGAAGACACCAAGGTGTGCAGGAATGTGGCTCGTCGGGACGGGTGGTGACGGTGGAGCAAATGGGGCACCGCTGCTGGTTGCCGGGACATGCCAGCGTGCGGTGTCCGTATTGCAGACAGACTGTGCAGTGGTGGGCACGAGGCTTGTGGGGACGGCACCGAAATTCGATGCGTTGGTAGTAGACGAAAAACGGAACATGCGTGCCCGAGAATGTAAGCATGGCACAGCTTGTATTACCCATGCGGCGGGCGGACAGGATGTCGGATTGGTAGCATTCCAAGTCCCGGATAAGGTCGTCAGGCGTGGCATCGGGGGCAATTCCGTAGATTACTCCGCGGCACGAGTTGGTGGGGGCCATGAGGTAAGGAGCTACTTGATGTGTGCGTCCGGCCAGGGTGATGCATTGTACTCGGAGGAGGCGGTTCACGACTTCGATGTGCTCTGCTTTGAAAACAGCAAGGCGGTCGCGATGGCGTAAGTGGAGTGAAATATCGGCGCATGTATGCGCCGGTAGCTTCGCCGCTCGGATGGCGGCAGGGAGAATTTCGAGCCGCTCCTTTGGCGCGTCGGATTGCATGGCTGGCAGGTGAAATCCGACAGCATGTAGGTCGAGGCTTGGGCGGGCGGTGAGTTTAGGCTTGCGGGCTTTCCCGCGGGTTATCCACTCCCCACCTTGGTCATCCAGCTCGATAGGGGCATCCTGTTCGTACGTAGATGTGGAAGCAGGATCCAGTGCGCAGACTTGAAGCGGGGGCTGTCCGGGAGGCAGCATAGTACTGCCACACGAGATCGTTTCCGGGGCCGGCGGCGCAGACGCTCCCGGAGAGATGCTCGCTGCTGCCGGGGTGAAAGCTGATCCCTCCGAAACGGAGGAGCGCGAAAAAAGCACGTCCGCTCAGCTCAAAGGCTCCGAGTAGACTCCCTTGCGGACAAAAACGCTTATCCGCGAGCCGGTACAGGAAGAATTATGCGCAGGCTGCGGAAATGAGCCAGAAACCATGCGACATATTGTAACGGAGTGCAAAAGTATCCGTCCAGCCCTCAGTGATGGAGCCATCCAGCTTCCGGAAGCCCTTGGCTTTAAGGTTAGCGGAAAAGTGAATTGGGCAGCAGTAAAAGAAGGTTAGAATGTTGGTGGGAAAAGAGCAGAGAACAATCCTGGGTCATATGCAGTTTGGCCACGATGCTGCTGTTTGCTAACTAAATTCTGGCAACACTATACTCAGAGTCACAATAAACCAACTGATTATGCTTTTAGGCTGAAACGCCTGGAAAAATTTAGTACGCGAGTAATAAAAATATACAGTCTACATGTTTTTTGTTTTTTTTTAGCTGCATTAAAACTTGGCAACATTGGCTTGTTTTTTAGTTACTAAAACCTGGCAACAAGAAACCAGTAACAACCAAAACAACATTATTAATTTTGTTTATGTTATACTTAGCACGGCCGCAAATATTAAGTTCAATCGAAATAATCAACTCCCCCAATTAGAGCAAAAAAATAATTGTTATAAACCAAAGTCTACGAACAATGTCTTACTTCAAAAATCTGGCAACGGATCTGGCTTTGTATTTTTTTATTTTTTGCAGATTTCCTTCCGAAGACATCAAGTTATCAAATCCTTCAATTTTATCAACATGTTTTCTTAACCGCCTTTCAACACAGCTAAAAAGAAGCGCCCCATGACAAACTATCATTCAACAAACAGAAGAAATCCTGTCATACGTGTAATAATCAGTTAACAAGTACACACAAGGCGAGCGAATGCACCGTATGAATGACGACCGCCGGTCGTGGTTTGAGCGTTTGAGTGCATGAATTTTCCCCGTGCTTTCAAGGCAGCGCCCAGATCCTGTCTACATATCATTGGCTAGCACCTGTAAATGCCTAGCTCTTCCCTGGATGTTACACCCGCGATCCCCATGCGGTATGCATAGTTTGCCGCCGCTAGGGATAGTGTCCGGTTGTCGCCGCTGAGCTGATGGAGCTGTTTTCGTGTTCCCCCGCGGGAACGCCCCAGCCCTGGATGCTGACCTTTTGCAAGAAGAGAAGAGATCACTGTACCCCTGCGATTGGCGCACTGCTGCGCGGGGCCGTCGAGCGCCAGTTCTCGCTCGACGCCCTCATCTGCGTAGCCAGCAAACTCCGAGGTACGAGACCGCCGTAGAGGACTGCTCGCCTCGTCGCTACACCGTTCCCGGCAATGTTCATCTCCCAGACGCAGCACTACGCCAGACCAGTGTATGTGATGTTTTGTGCGTGTCGATCCCTGCCAGAGAGGGAAAGCGCTGTGTTTGCTTTCTGAACACCTTGCCTTTTCTCTACCCGGTTCTATAATCCTTTGTCCTGCCCGCTCGAGGTGTCTTCCTTTGATGATGTGCTTCGACCTAGAAATCTGCATTCAGGTTGCAAGAAAGACACCGAGATCAGTTGTTAGGCTGACAATGAAGGCGCTTTGAGACGGCGAGGTTCACCTTCCGTGCGTCAGGCTTTGAGTAGCTAAAACGCTACGCCACGGCAGGTGCGCATGTGGGGTCGCGGGTCCCGGTACCCGCCGACCCTAGGCGTTTCGTGCTAAAACTCTCTATTCTTACAAGTACTTTTTATCGATCTAAGTGTTCTTGGGATCAATGCCCACTGCAGGCAGACTACGCATTTTCGCCGAATAAGGAAACGTTGGCCTCGGTTATGCACATTAGAAAAACAAAGTGGTGGGCGCCTCCTATAACTACTGCCTAAACGAGGCGGTAACATGTCATACAAAATTCTTATGAATTTGGATGTGCACATGTGCACACAATTCATATGGAATAAAATCCCTCAGGTAAATATTTGTTTTTCTATGGCTACATCGTAATTTTTACCATCGAAGGAAGCCCCGGAAAACAAGATCGGCTCACTAACGTTTTTGTTTTTGAAGGAATGCAAGGCTAATTAGTTTGCATGCCATCAATGGCATGCATAACTTCGCTTAGCAATTCGTTTGCTTCTATATCACCAGGATGCCCAGAAATGCATAACGTCATTAGTGGCAACGTCGTTTCTTTGTGTGCTTGTTTCTTGCTGCAGAACACCAGCAGTAGCATCCACATCGACAAATGTGGACGCTGTTCCTCGAGAGTACATGGAACGATAAAAAACATGCGACTACAATTTATCAAATTTCTTAGATGAGATTAGAAGATGCAGAAAGGCCCTCAATTATACCTCAAATCTCGGCGCTTTCGATGCTTTTCCAAACTTCAATGCTCTCCAAAATAGGGAAAAACCATAACGAGCCATTTGAGAAGGATTACTGCCACCAGATTGCCCTCTAACGATATCGCCCCCAAGGTGTGTGTGCAATACTTGCCACTGTTGTGTCCAGGACAAGTTTCCAGCTGCACCAAAGTAGGCACCAATCATGAGGATGACTATGCATTGCAGAGATTTATTTGTGAAAAAAACTGCATGACAGGAGGCCCTGGTGATGTGGCAGGAATGGCAGTATGCAACAAACATAGAAAAAACATGCAAACATACAAACACTGACATTCAGCAGACCATACATGCAAAAACAAGATATCACTATCCCCAGCAGGACCAGCATGCTAGCTCGAGCCTTTCCCTGCATCATGAGTAGGGAAAGGCCGGAGCTAGTCTGGGTACCAAATTCATCATTTTCCGCAGCTTCCTCTTTTAACCCCTTGCACCACACACTAAGGGTAGCTGCTTACCCTGTGTCATCACTGCACAAACTTGTTAATGCACTGGTTTCCGTAGAACAGTTTGACCTTGTTCATCAGCTTGTCCCGGTCCACGACCTTGGCCTTAAATTCGTAGCCTTCCAGGTCTTTCTTGCTCTCCTCGCCGATGGTCTTGACGCCCTCCAAGCCCACAGCGATGGCGAACGCGGGCACATCCTGCGTGCCTTCTGGGAGGGCTCGGATGTCTTGGATGGGCAGAAACTAGATGTACCCATAGTCGACAAATTGCACGCAGAACTTGCCACCCTCCCTCGTTCGGTCTGACATGATCACAGCCCGGTACCATTCATCGTCCTTCGGGTGCCGAGCAAACACACATTCTCCCAGGGACACCCGCTTCAGGACCTTGGGTGGTTTAATGTTCAGCTCCACCATGAGGAACTGCAGTGCCGGCACCAGCTTCAGCGGTTGCAAATAGAGGAACGGCCCCAGGGCAGAAATGTGCGAAACTTTCACTTTGGTGCTCCCGTCAGGTAGTGATCGCTCTTCGAAATCACCCTCCTGTGCCTTTGGGGGGAAGGAAAAAGACACACCAGACAGTTACTGTGGCACTGCACATCATGGGGGAAATCCTTGAAAGAAAACTTTCTTTAGGAGTACTGACACGGAATTTTCGTATTGTTTTTTTCACTGCTATGGGTGCCTACCAGTCCACTGATCATAGAATGGCACGTTAGATGGTCGGTCGCAACGTAAATAAGTGTTTACAGCCTCATTTATTTTTGTCAGTTTCAGCTTCGATGAAACGCACACCGAGGTGGCCGCCATGACGTCACTTTTCCCTGGTTCCCGTCGCACCACGGCACGTCTGAGCACGTGCGCGCGTTGATACGGCTGTGTCTGCACGCGCCCGGGCAGCATTACGTCAGTCCTAAAACTGTGACATGACGATGCACAAGGCGAAGCAGAGCGCCCTAACAACAGGCAGCAATTTGGCTACGTCACGGGAGCCCTGGCGTCGGCAGTTCGGGGTGAGGAGCAGATGGCATCAACGATGGTGTTGAAAGGGTGTATCCATTCTGAGCTTTCTGAGCCGTGCAAGGTACAAGTGATTTAAAATATGTTCTGCGGAACAGTTACTGTTGAAATTTCATGGGAGTTATCTCCACATACAAAGGGTGGCGCCATTTCTGACTGCATGCCAGTAAACAGCAGCAACAAACATCCGCTGCATGCTGGTTGAAACCAAGCATGACTACTTCGAGATAGCTCTCTATCAAATTGTGCAGTAGAAATGCTTTTTCTTTCTCATTTTTACCTTCTTTCATTCACCACGTGTAATGATTAAAATACTTTGGGACACCTGGGCACGTTATCAGTTCGTTTTTGACAGGCACTTCTCCTAAACTTGCGATCAAACAAACCGAACAAGTTTTCATGGTTACTTCCAATTTGTTTCAGTGGGAGTTTACTATATATGAAGATGTTTCTGTATATGTTTGTAAAAGTTTTTGAAAAGGAACCGTTGAATCGGTGCTTATCACTTTCATGTATCCTTAATCTCAGGGAGACTAGGGAGTGCATTAAGGGATGACATGAAGTTCATTCTAAAACAAGATTTAAAATCTACGTGTGTTTCCTCAATCATGAATTAGGCAGAAATTACTTCACATTTGATCTGAAGTAGCCCTTGATTGTGACACCATTGTCGCAAAAACTGGGTCACGTCTGTTGGTGCACGACTGAAATGCAGAATGAGTGCTTTTACATACAGTAAACTCCATGAAGACGGACTCGGTGTTCTATTAGTTTTCAACCATGGAAGTACAGTTTGATGCATGACATTTTCCCCGGTCGCAGACGAAGTTGGGTGTCACAATCAAGGGCTACTTCAGATCAAATGTGAAGTAATTCCTGCCTAATTCATGATTGAGGAAATACACGTAGATCTTAAATGTTGTTTTAGAATGAACTTCCCGCTATCCCTTAATGCACTCCCTAGTCTCCCTGAGATTAAGGATACATGAAAGGGATAAGCACCGATTCAACGGTTCCTTTTTTTTAAAACTTTTACAAACATATACAGAAACATCTTCATATATAGTAAACTCCCACTGAAACAAATTGGAAGTAACCATGAAAACTTGTTCGGTTTGTTTGATCGCAAGTTTAGGAGAAGTGCCTGTCAAAAACGAACTGATAACGTGCCCAGGTGTCCCAAAGTATTTTAATTACACGTGGTGAATGAAAGAAATGTACGTTGGTAAAAATGAGAAAGAAAAAGCATTTCTACTGCACAATTTGATAGAGAGCTATCTCGAAGTAGTCATGCTTGGTTTCAACCAGCATGCAGCGGATGTTTGTTGCTGCTGTTTACTGGCATGCAGCCAGAAATGACGCCATCCCCCACCCAATGAACTCATAAAACTTTTGGTGCCTTGCTGCTGCTGCAAAAAGGTCACTAAAGAATTGTGGCCGGCATTTGCTATGTCACGTTATCGGTGCAGGCCCCGTGGTAGTGTTGTCATTGTTGCCAGAAGATCTTAAAATGCTCCTCTGCCAGGCAGTGAGAGTAAAGCTGGAATTTTTATGAATGACGTGTACACCTCCAAAATTTCATGGTAATTCCAAGATTTCTTTTTTTGAGTTACACATTTAACACAGAATTAATCCTAAAGAAGTAATAACGGCATGAAAAAAGTGCGGAACGTTTAGATACGGGTTTAGGCAAGCTGTCGCATTTTAAAGGCAACTAGCTGTTCCAACTGTGGCCCCAAAAAATCACGTGCGCTCCAGAAGAGCCCCTGCATTCCCTTTGCTCTCTTCCTTGGCGACACCCCCTCTTGCCATTGTGCCCGCATACTTGCCTCTTCCCTTGCTCCTCCCCAGCAGTTGCACACATTATTAGTGCACACGGTCGAAGAGGCACACAGGACTCGCGACTAATTATTTATGGCGCTTCAAGTGACACAGTGCAAGTGCCAAACACAATGGGATTGAAACATAGAAGCGAGTTCAAAAGTAATTTCTTTCTTTAAAACACCCACTGCACATTTCCTTACACTCATTACCAGCATTGTAAATGCGCGCATATTTACGAACTACTCAGCGTGTTTGTTCTCCGAGCCCGCACAGAGCACACATTTTGCTGAAAGTGGGATGCACAGGCAGCGGCAGTAGTGATCAGCTACCATATCCACAGTTGTAATGCACACCAATTTTCGCTAAACGTAGCCTTCAAATTTGCATGCGCATTAGAATCAGGCTCAAAATCAAAATCGACTGCAAAGTGGCTGGCAGCATTGCCATAGACACGAACTCTTTCAGAGATACAGCAGAACCAAGTCGAAAACATCCCGTCAACATCACTTCAGTAAATAACAGTGTACGTCAGCCTGAGGCAGGTGTTGCACAGGTGGCTGCTACTCCTACTAAGTTAGCACATTGTTTCAGTTGTCACGGCCGCTACGAAAAGGTGCCACCATGAAGCGCAATTCAAGCACGGACTATCTTATTTACCAAGATCGGGTAGAACCAAACGGCATCACGCACAGTGGGCGTACCGGAGATGCATATGCGATTGGTGAAAACAAGGGGGTGCCAAGTTTTCATGCAAAACTTCGAGGAAATTATTCACTGACCCCAAACATTTCAACGTTCTCCACTCTAGTGTTTCGGCCAGCAGGATTTTGCTGAGCAAGTGTATGAAGCACAAGGAATTTTCGTTGTCCCAGTTGCATGCGTCAAATAAACTTCTACCAGGTTTGCAGAGTAATGTCTTTTACATCAGTGCAGTACAATTGGCATCAAATTATTATTTTCTTATAATTTCTCGAGTAAAATTACCTGTGCATTACAATCGTGCAAATATGGTAAATGACCATCGCAGCCTGTTGTTAATGCACCTCCCAGTTCGCGTAATGCAACAATGTAACATTTCCCACAAGATAGGGGCAACTTGTACACCCCACACACTTTGCATAAAACAGGGTGCAGCGTGTTTTTTGTCGGAGCCATCACTACTCTAGAAGTTGTTTACCGCAGGGCAGATATGTGCTAGTTTGTCAGGGGGGGAAAAATACTACAGGCATGAAACACTTCCTTGTGACCTTATTAAAAGGGCCATTTTAAGGGGCCATGAGGATGAAACAACTACTTTTTTAAGTACAAGAAAACTAAAATAGCCCGTAACTGCACTCACTGTAATCTTGAAAAGTTGTGACACTGCAAAGTCTCCCAAAGCATAGTTTCAGGTGTTCTGCTTGAAGCATGCTCGCTTTCCTCAAAATCTCTTCGCATTGGTGGTACAAAGACTCAGTGAGGACATGTATGTGAAAAAGAAACATGCGTGCGTTCAAAATTGCTCGAATACCGCCAGTCTTGCAGTTATATCTCACATACACACCCTCTCCCACTGTATTAAGTAGGCTATGAAGACAAAATTACAAGCTTGGTTCATTAAAAATACTGCTCTGTATGTCATAACAACAATGATTCCAATTTTACCGCAAACTTCCAACAAATAAATGATATATTAAGGAGAGTCGATGGAGCAGTGATGACCATCAAGCCACTTTCTGGCCGTGTCCTGACATCACAGATCTTGTTTGTGTGGCTGCATATCAAAGCCATGGTGGCTGCATATCAAACTGGTGGCTGCATATCAAAGCCACCTCAAGAAATATGACCGCATTGTTCGTTTGTACCACTTGAATACCACTGTGCAGTTAATGCAGTGGTAACTACCTATGTTTTCAGTCTTCAGTCTTTCACATCACTGCCGACATTGTGTAGTGAAATAGTTAATTTTTTCAGTATCGCTTGCTTTTTTCTGCTAAAATATTCTTTCATGGCTCGAATAGAGGTGGGTGTTACCAAGGGCGAGTGATTTTTGTATTCAACAAAATCGCATTTTGTCTTCATGGCCCCTTAGGGTGCCTGTAGTATTCTCCCGCCCAGAGAAGCTAGCAAGTACTGTATGCGCTAAGTCCCGGAAGAGCCATGGCTGCGACTAAAAACATGCCACACTCTTTGTTCCATGCAAAATGAATGTGATATACAAGTTGCCCCTTTCGTGTGGGGAATGTCACATCGCCAAACCGGAATGTTCGTTACAAAGGCTGCTGGAGTCATTTAGCTGATCACTGCCGCCACTGCCAGAGCGTCCTGCTTTTGTACTGCACATGTTCAGAGAATAGACATGCTGCGAAGTTTGAGGCCGAGTGCATTTCCAATGCTGGTATTGAGTGCACCAGTCAAGTTTGGGCAAGCCTTTTGAAGAATGAAATCTGTAATTTCACTCGCACACGATAGACAGACTCCGGCAATCCAAGTAAAGCTTTATTGTTTGGCAAATACAGGGTACATACCAGCAACACAACTGTTGCTCGCGAGTAGTAGTGCTTGTTTTGCTCAATCCAGCCGCACGTACCCACTCAGATATCTGAGCACGTACTCAGACGTGCTTATGGGTACATGCTCACCACAGCTGTGAGAAGAGAGCCTTCCTGACGACCGGTCAAGACAAAATCTCTGAGCAGTGACCCGGCGGAGCACTCATGCCTCCAGCTCGTCAGCTCAGGGGAAAAGGAGATGTCCCCCGACGGTCGGGGGAGGGCAGCTAGGTGGAAGGCAACAAGCTGGTTCTCCTTCCCTCGCAGTGTCATGCGGCGTCGCACGCGGGGGACTAGTGTGCCTCGATGCATGCACTCCGCTAAGCCCGCCAAAACGTGCGCATGAGGCTTAGGGAAACAAGGATCCTCACAACCTTCCTCTGCTTAAGACCGAGCCCTCTGATGCACAAAAACAACAGAAAAAAAAAAAAAAGAAAGCTGATGTGACTGCATCCTCTGGCCTTACGAAATTAATAAGGTCCTCTCTGATTGATTGGTTGTAGAGTTTAACGTGCCAACACAACACAGGCGATGAGGTGCGCCGTAGTGGAGGGCTCCGAATTAATTTTGACCACCTGGGGATCTTTAACGTGCGGTGAAATCTCGTACACATGGGCGTTTTTGCTTTTCGCCTCCATTAGAACAGCAGCCGCCGCAGCCAGGAATCGAACCCATGTCCTCGTGCTCAGCAGCACAACACCTAAGCTTCAATATGTGGTCCTCCCTCCTGCTGTCGCAATCACCACCGAGTATTAACCCACCGCGGTGGCTCAGTGGCTAAGGCGTTGCGCTGCTGAGCACGAGGTCGCGAGTTCGATTCCCGGCCGTGGCGGCCGCTTTTCTGATGGAGGCGAAAAGCAAAAACGCCCGTGTGGACGAGATTTCGGCGCACGTTAAAGATCCCCAGGTGGTCAAAATTAATCCGGAGCCCTCCACTACGGCGTGCCTCATCGCCTGCGTTGCGACGGCGCGTTAAACCCCGCAATCAATCAACCACCGAGTTTCATCTTCGCCGGGGCTCCCTCTGCCGCATCCTCAAGGGTCACACAAAGTGCAGGTGGCAGGGGCAACTCCCCATCGAATAGCACCACCCCGGTCACCCAAGAGCTGGTTCGCCGCACCTCCGCCGTGATGGCCGCGGTGAAGGCCAGGTCATTCGCCGGGCCCCTACCGCCGAGTTGATGATGTTTGGCAAGGCGGCCCTGATGAATTGGTTGGCCAACACCGGGTCAAAGACAGCAGGCTAGACCAGGGGGGCCACCAGCGGGACCACGTTGGCAGCAGGGGCTGAAGCCCGAGCAGGAGGCAGCGCTGGGCTCTGGAGGCTCGGCTGTCACAAGCCGGGTGGGAGGACAAGGACTTGAAGGCAGCGGTGGGGTGCGGGCCCAGTGGAGCTTTGAGCGGTTGCAAACATCGTGAATGCAGAGACCCGCTGCAGGCCCTGCAGTAGCACACCCTGGATTTGGGATAAGGGATGCACCACCCGCTGCCTCTGCCGCCATTTCGGATGCCATCCGTCCCGCGAACATGCCCAGGGATTGCCTCTTCCATGTCCTCTTCCATGTCCTCTTCCTCTTCCATCGCCTCTTCCATGTCTTCCAGGGACTGCCGCTTCCATGTCCTCGACAAAACGAAGCTGATGGGCGGGCATGTGTCAGGTCCTGTCGGGCATGTCGGGCCGAGCATGTGGCAGGTCTGGGACGGGCCAACTGAGCTGGTGCCGGGCGCAGGGCTGGATCGAGGGTCCCGAGACTGGTAAAGAGCAGCCCAGCTTGCAGCTGGGCCAGCTTGCAGGTCGGTGCTGAGGGTGGCCAGAAGGTCGGGCAAGGGAGGTGCTTCTTCTTCGGCAGGGATGGCCAGGCAGACGGGGAGCCATGGAGACGATGTAACCTGACGGATGCACACAATCAGGCTAACTCTTCCGTGTTAATTCAAGATCAGTCAGAAGATGTATCCCCCCAAAATATTGAGCTTTCGCCACCTGGCGAGGGTGCAGTGGCGCCCCACTTCCTGTTGGGGAGCCGACTAATCGGGAGTACAGAAGGGGATCAAGAAGGTTCCCCCTGTCACCCCTGTTCCGCTGGTGAAGGCATCCCTTTCCCCCTACTGCTCTTAAGGCAAATGGAGGAGAAGGATCCTCCACCGACCTGTGTGAGTAGCTAAGGAAACAAACAACCCACGTTTCTTCTCGCAAGGAAAGCGCAAGGGGTTGAGAAATCTGTGTCACTGTGGAGGGCGGAAACTGTGATTCGAGGCACTTATGTAACCGGTAGCAGTAGGTGCTCGGGCGTTGGTCCACGGCCCTGCGTCTCAGCTGCTTTTGCAGACAGGGAATTCCCTCGCCTTCATTCCAATCATCACCATGTGCAACAGAAGGTTTGAGGCCTGCGGCGCACTGGTTTCCCTTTCGGATCCACCAGCTGACACACGAGCGGAGTGTATCAGCTGGTAACACCGAGTGTAACACTGACTCGTCATGGGCCTGACCACTGGGCCGCAGGGATGCCCCTGGGTGCGTCACTCAAGTTGTGATTTTGTCTTAGGACCTGGTCACCCGCTTTGTAGCGGACCCCCCTGTGCATCTTGTTGTACTGGGCCTTCTGTCCAGCATGCGCTTTGCCTAGGTTTCTGCAGGCTAATAAAATCGCTCGCTCCATCCCAGTGTGCAGTTAGACCACGTACTCACTCGGGGCTGAGAAAGCGGCAGCCCCCCACCATCCCACCAGCCCGAAGAACGTGGTTTATCAGGTTGGGCAGCTCTCTCCCGAAATAGAAATGCGGGCATGAAGCTAGTTGAGCAGTTAATGGTACTAGTACGCAAAGCAAAGCTGCGTGTGAGCAGGTAGGCATCCCAATCTTGGTGCTGTTCGGCAAATGCCCCTAGCATGTGCTTCACGTTCCGATTCAACTGCTCAGTGGGGTTGGCTTGTGGGAGATGCGTCGCTGGTTTCCAGTGCTTAATGCCGAGGGCGGCACAAGCGTTGATGAACACCTTCGCCGTGAAATAGGACGTTATTAACTCAGCGGGGAAGCCAAACTGAATGAACACCTGCGGCAAATTGTCTCGTATTGTGCGTCTGTGGCTATATCTTGAAAGATGTCAAACTGTGCCTGCAAGTAATGAGAGCTGCCAACTCATGCAAAATTTAAGCACTGTTAACACAGCCACCCCTCAATGCTGCAGGTGTCATCATGCACCGTCACACACATACAGGTCGTTCAGTTCCTGTTGAGGTGCACGCAGTGAGAATGTCAGCAAGCCACTAGCAAGTAATTGACACAACCATGCAGGTCTAGGCAGCAGTCATGTGACGGTGGAAACTAGGGAAACCGCGATGAAAATGACCAAAAATAAAATAAAAGCAAGTGTGGAAACATGAAATGAAGGTGAACTAATGAGGGGGAGAAGGAAGGGTGGGAGGGACAGCTTACGAATCCAACAATGGGTGATAGTTTGGCTGTCACGGTTTCCCTTAGTTGCACTAAAAAACAACTACAGTAGACTCTCAATAACCGAACTTCAAGAGACCGAGAAAAGTAGTTCCGTTTAACAGGAGTTCCGTTTACTGAGATAGATGTGCGAAAGTGCAAATTTATGTGCTTGCACAGTCTTAATAACTTTTCATGAAACTTTAAGCACTAGAATATGAATGTAGCTGATAGTTTTTCAGAACGCAATACAACTACAAGAGGTTTAGTCACAGCATTCACAAAGTTGATTTGGCAACGATGAGTCGGTGTGCACTACAAAATGCATCAATTATTTTTGTTTGAAACCTTGCAACTGCATCTTTACGGAGGCTAGAGTTCCCAACTTCGCGAGAGCTTACGAACCACCGAATTTAGAAGACGGCAACGCGGCAATGAAGCGCAAATAGCTCTGCGATGGCACGAACGAGGTGGCAGAAGCTGAACCCTGTAATCTCGGCGTATTGAATTGAGACCTTACGTCTGGAAGAAGAACTGCGATATGTTGCATTCTTTGCGCTAACACGGCTGAACACTAATGAGACAAGGCATACGAGACTAACAAGGCTAAAAACACATGGAGGAAGAAAAAAAAAAAAAACGAAACAGCCAGAACCGTAAAAAGCTGATTCTTATGCCAATGGGTTTCACAAGAAGTTCCATTTTTGGTTCTGTTAACCCGGTGACACGGAAATTTTAGTTCCAATTACCGAGAGTTTTTTTACGTTATCTAAATACAAAACCAACCAACTTACAGGCTACTGTTCCATTTAAGCGGCAGTTCCGTTTAAGCAATTTCGGTTTATCGAGATTCTACTGTATTCCTAATCACAATCTATAATCGAGTGTTGATGGCTCATACTTTCAAAGTTATTGACTTTCGCTGATCGCGCCCAGCGATGCTATGCATAGAGAGATGAAGAGTACAGAAAGGGGCATCCCATGGGCCCTGTTTAATACAACTAGAAAAACAAGGAATAAGTAGCTTGTCTAATAAATTACGCCAGAAAGGGAACAGTCATGTAGGGAATTATTTAATTTACTTAGCTGTTAATTAGGCTGAGTTACATCTACGTCTTTTATTTCACGCTTGTAGTAAGCTAAAGGCTAAATAAATACATATTTGCGTGTTTTCTGTGTTCCCAGCATAATGAAGCACGTAGCGTTGCGCTAATTTTTTCTATTTGATCATGGTTTTTGAGGGGGCCGGGGCCTCACACAGTTCTAAGTAAAGAAGCATTAAAAGCTGATGACCTTAATATTTTTGCTTTGGTAGGTGCATCTTGGGAAGGTAGAGTGCGAGTGAAAGAAGGACAGAGAAAGAAAATGAACAGCATAACAAAAACAAACACATGGTGCAGCACCCCTTTCCATCCTTGAAGATTACCGGCCACGGCGGCCGCCTTTCTGATGGAGGCGAAAAGCAAAAATGCCAGTGTGCACAAGATTTTGGTGCACGTTAAAGATCCCCAGGTAGTCGAAATTAATCCTGAGCTCTCCACTACGGCGCGCCTCATCGCCTGCATTGCATTGGCGCGTTAAACCCTACAATCAATCAATCATCCTCGAAGATGGTCGAGGGATAAACAATAATTGAGGTGGGTGAGAGGGGCGGCTACTGTGCCAGGCTGAGGTGGGGCGTGCTGCAAAGCACTTCTTATGCGTTACTATAAAAAGCATTTGGCAGAGGTCCGTCAAATGTCAAACACAGCGCAACAAAACAGGATGCCAAGGTTCAGTGCACTGAGTGTCCTTCCTTATGCATTGGTGAGACGAAAAATATACAGGAACAAATTGGGCAACACAAGAAAGAAAGACATCACACCGCAAAGGCGACTTCGAAGGAACAACTATTTTTGGAAAGCGTGACCAACTGGAGGAATGAATGAATGACTGAAACTTTATTAACGATACGGGGGGCTTGGTAGCCTAGTTGGGGAAGAGGGAAGAAGGGAAAGGGAGTGGGATGGCCGTCAGAGTCCGGTTAGTCTGCCGGTCGCACGAACTCCCACAAGGAAAGGATCGTGTTTGCTGCATCCAAGTGAGGGGGCGGGGTTGTCTATTTCTCCAATGAGGTAACGCCGGCGCCCTTGTGCCTGTTCCTCAGTGGTGGAAGGCCGGGGCAGTCCCACAGTAGGTGCCTTAACGTTGGAGAGGCACCGGTATTGCACGTGCAGCACGTTGCAGTGGCTGC
Organism: Haemaphysalis longicornis; assembly: GCF_048455015.1. Classification (NCBI taxonomy): domain Eukaryota; kingdom Metazoa; phylum Arthropoda; class Arachnida; order Ixodida; family Ixodidae; genus Haemaphysalis; species Haemaphysalis longicornis. Next base: position 256,272,586 of record NW_027526203.1, read on the forward strand.
CTGGTTGCCCTCCTCGTTCTGATCGGTGATGTCCGCCTGTGAATCACCACCACAAGTTCTTTTGGATGCAGTGTGTGCTCGCCACTTTTCCAGAACATCTTCCGTAAGGGCAGCACCTGTCCTAGCCTTGTAGATTAGTACTTCCGCACCACGCAGAAGCCCTTTGGGAAGTGGGTGGGGATTGTGCGGCACCTGTGCCCTCAGTTCTCATTAGGCTTGCACCTTTATCCACTCTCGTTCCTCGTCCGGGTCAAAGAGCAGCGGAGCCTCAGGGACTACGTCAAGCGGAAACGTGCCAGCTCACTCGCCTCGTCATGGGCGGCGCCGTTACCGATGCTGCCTGCATGCCCCAGGACCAAGTGTACCCGTACCGTCACGCCGAAGAGCTCGTGAAGAGTTGCGCAAGCGACTTTCACGTTGTGCGCCAAAGTGCCGGCTCTAGGTGTCTTCGTCAGATTTTTGAGGGCGTCCAATGAGTCGGTAGAAATGGTGAAGGGTTGTCCTCGCACAGAAAGTGTGCTGGTCCTTGCACATTCAGTCAACTTCTCTAGTGCATAAATGATGGCCTGCAGTTCAAGTGACCTCACAGGTTGCTCTTGGCAGTATTGAAATGCCTGCGCATCCCGCTGCTGTCCTCGGACGGCAGTGACTGCTCCCCGGAAGGTATCTGGATCCCAGGCGGCGTTGTCCGGGAAGTCAGCCCTCTCAGCAAGGGCGGTTCGTTGGGCCGTGTGATCCCCTTTCGTGCATCGGCGCATGACTGGCTTCGTGGCACGAACCTGGATGTTGCCCCAGGAAGCGATCGCGCAGAGCACTTCTATCTGTTCACCCAGCTGTTCCCCGTCCAGTTCTAGGAACGACTGGCCCGTTCGCGTGTAGAGACGGCAGCGATCATGTCCTGCCTTGCGTTCTGCGATGATGTCTCAGCAGTGAGATGCGAGAGTAGCGGTGGAGCTCCTTGACCCGGGCATGGCGGGGCAGGCCCGTTATCACCCGAAGACATTGCTGACGTAGTCTTTCCAGCTTGTGGTATTGCGATTTTGTCAGGTCGAAACACACAGCTCCGTAGCAAACTTTTGACGTTAGTATTGCCATTGTGAGGGTACAAGCTGTGCGTGTGCTGGCTCCTCCGGATTTGTGGGCTATGCTTCTAACAAGATGCAGAAGCTGTTTCCATTTAGGCTCTAGCTGCTGCAGCCACGTTGCCGCACCTCCACTTTCGTGTATCGGGATGCCAAGAATCTTGATGTACCGGCCGAGTGTCTGGCCGGCGAGGCAGAGCTTGACCTTTTCGTTTTCAGCCGTGGAGCTGCCGAGGAGAATGTATTTTGTTTTTTCCGGAGACACTTCCATTCTCGTACTCTTCAAGTAGTCGGTTAAAGTATTGAGGGCATCTTGTATAGCGTTGGCTGCGTCTTCTGTTGTTCTGAAAGGGTCACCGGGCTCCATCCACAGCATCACATCGTCGACGTACATGGTGAGGTGCACACCATGAATTCGCCGCAGACGTGTAGCCAGCCCTCACATCACCAGGTTAAATAGCGTAGGCGACACTATGGCCCCCTGGGGAACGCCAATGCTGCTGCTGTAAATCTTAGGGTTCCTATTGTCACTCCGAATCTCAAAGGTGCGTCCCTTCAGAAATGACCTGACGATGTTCAGAATGCGGGCTCCTGGCTTTGTGTCTTCGAGTGCGGAAATTACTGCATCGTGCGTTACAGTAACGAACGCCTTCCGCAGGTCGACAGCTACCAGTATGCCAAGAATCCTTTTCCCCCCTCTCTGCTTTTGAAGACAACAGCGGAGCAAGAAAAGGCTGTCCTGTGTGCAGAAGCCTGGTCGGAATCCTGTCTGGCCCGGGTTGAAGTAGGGTTCTTTTTGTGCCTCTTCAAGGTGGTAGTTAAGCTGGGGGAGAACCATCCGCTCCAAGAGCTTGCTGAGTGTTGAGGTAAGCGAGATGGGCCTCAAGCTATGTGGCTGTCAGGCGAAATTCCTGCTGAATGGAAGCACTCCGTGATGAGCCCCATTCCCAAACCAGGGAAGCCAGCCAACACCAACCGGAGGAAAACACTTCCACATAAAATAAGAGAGCAGCGCAAAACGCACATCGTTGCCTCCATACTCTCCCACTTGTGTGCATGCATGGACTGCACACCGCAGCGAGGCGCTTTGTGACTGCCCATGCAGGCGCTGCTATAATGTGACACCAATCACCTCTGAGGAACGAATCGTGCTGGTTTCCAAAATGTTGGTCCCTTCATAGGTACTTCTGGTTGGAGACTGCAATTTATTTCCTCACCAACTGGAAAAATGTGATTCATCGAAGAGCCATCTTGAGCTAGTGCATTGCACAACGATGCGAGCGCAATCATTGCCAACAAAATATTGGGATGGGTGAAACCGAAAAGTCTTCCCTCCCTCATCACATATCCAGCTGCATGGCTCCCGGCTGCTGGTCAGTGTGGCTGACGTGGAACTATATTACGGCGCTGATTTACTCGGGCCCATACAGATCTCATATTTTACTTAAGCATTTCCTCCTCTATCGATTAAGAACCTCCTTCAATACGGATTTGCCCCACTGGCCCACGGCACTGCCCCGACGTTGACAACCCAATCCCAGCCTCTCCACTGGTAAGCTCGAACTGGCTATTTTATTCTCTGCTAATTTTTCCAAGACCCTTAACTTAGTATCAAGTGCGTGGTGGAATACTTAGCTGTAATGTACAAAAGGAAACAACAACATTGTTGCAGACAAACGTCCTTACAACCAGCCCTACACTGGTCGTAGACTACTCGTGTACGTACGACTAGTCACCACTTTCCGTATTAATATCTTTCTGTCTGCTCCTATTCTCGATAACCAGCTATCACCACAAAAAAACATAACGAGAATTGACAATGTATGTACTATTGTAACCAATATGAAAGGGAACACAGGAATGCGTAGAAAGCACCCTCAGACCCAGTTATGAGGGATACGCAGTGGCCGCGGTTGGAAACAAAGCAGAAAGGGGGACGCTGTTCTAACAACTGTTCCCATGGATTCCCGCCGTGCATCTTATCAACTGCCCGATGATACTACATTATCGGCGAAATGACGCAAGCTGCTGCTTTGCAGAAATGCCAGCAAGGTGGGAGTGCACGTTAATGGAAGTGCGCCCTCCTTTCCCCCTTTGTTTTTCACAGCGCCATCCGCGTATCGCTCCGAGTCCGTTTGCCACGTGTTCCTGTGTCCCCTTTCATATTGCTCATAATAGTACTTCAAGCATAAAACTCGTGGCAAAGCAGATGCTTTTCACCTTCTGAGATGCTCATGATCATCTAGAAAAATTTCCATAGCATGTGATGATGCCTCTCTAATGTTTAAAGTGGATGTCGAAGACTTGAATACAACTGCAACAAGATCACAGCAACAAGACCACAAGCAGCACGTAATGGTGCTCATTTAGGCTGGGAATATTTGTTGCGCTACTTCTTTTATTAAACTGGTAGCCCGCCATTTCCGGTAACAAAACCTTTTCTTTATCGTCACTAAGGCCTTGTATGCAAATTATTTTGTGTTGTAGCCTTATATCTTTCCCGTTGTGCCTTCGTTATTTTTTTGTGGGGATTCTGCTTTTTCGCAATCCACATTTGCCTTCAAACAACACTGCCCATTTTTGACTAGTAATTAAGATTTGTGTACGACGCGTTCTGTGTGGAAGACACCATGTTGGAGATTTTGCAGCTAAAGAGATATGTACTCAAAGTCACTCGCATGCATCAGAATATAACAAAATCTGCAGACTGTACTAAACTGTAGCTGTGATACAATATCTGCTGATTGTAGTATACTGTTCCCATAATATGTGGCTAAATTAAAAATTGTGATTGTCTGCCAAACCTACATTTTCTCTTGATTATTTTTACCATTTTGTGTCGGTGGCATCGTGTGAAAAGCTTTCTTTGAGAAAATGGTAGCTGGTCCTAACTGGGAATTCGGCCATAAACCAGCTGGGACCATGGAGCTACCATTTTCTCCAGGATTCTCTAAACTAAAGATGATAAAAATATTTCTGTGATCAACGATTCCCAAAGATAGGTCTAACCTGGCAATATTGACTATGTGAAGGTAAGTTTTGACCTTACTACACAAGAATTTGCTGAAATAAAGACCCGCAAGCAACAAATAAGAAAATTTTGGTCGTCAAACAACGGCAAATCATGGTTTTTTTTTTAAATCATTACTCTTCCATTTCCTTGTCTTTATTTCAATGGGCAGTGCAAGTTTTTACGTTTGTAAAATCTCCATTACGTTTGCTGATTTGGCAAGTCCCATGTTATGACTCGAAAAATGCTAATTTTAATTGCTATCACACAGTTATGGGTAAATGTTCTGGTAGTGGCAGGCAATATCTCTCCAATGTTCAACAGTTGCTGGCGCAGTAATCTGCCAATACAGCCCCAACTTTTTTACAGTGCAGAGTCCATTTAGATGCGTGTAGGCATTTCTTGCTCATTTTTAATGCAAAGTGAAACATTATGCGGATATGGATATAAAATGGTACTATGATGAAGAGCTTTCGTATTACTAGCTCGAATGCTGTTGTCTAAAAATACTCACCTTGATGGAAAAATGAATCGCAATGAATATTATTCACACAGAGACCAGTCTAGTGACATGCATCACAATCGGCTTCTGGGGTGCTTTAAACTGAACTCGCATAGTTATTATGGTTTAGTTTGCATAAAGAACACTTTCAATTTTATTTTTGCTTCCTTTTTTGATATATTATGCAGTGTTTATAAATAGCTTAGACAGTCGTTAAGATTTTCTTTCAAGCCACATGCTGTATATTTTGTATCGACATATCAAAGCCCATGCTTTCAGTACCCGTGAATTGTTTTTTGTACATTTGTATCAAAAAAGGATACGTTTTTAATACCCACCCTGTATTTCCTTGATAAAATAGTAATAATATAGCAACAATGTAAGACATTAACAGTAACATGAAAGTAATGCTGTCATTATTATTGTGTCATGTCTGTAAGGTGGTGACAAATTTTTTGTGCCCCAGGTGCAAGTTTAGGCAGCCACAAACTTGAACGCTGGCAAAAAAAAAAATCTGCACACGATCCCGAGGCTCACAATGCAATAATCATACCTGCCAGATTTGCCGGGATGGCATTAGGGAGATCTTACCGGGGGCGGGGGGGTCAACAACAGAATGCAACAACACAATGGGTAACTTTACACACATTTTTTTATTTACTTACAAGATAGCATGAAATGAACTGTTTCTTCGCCCAAACTACCAACAAGGTACACCACTTAAATGTTCGACATTGCTAACGCCGCCCTTTTCAGAAAGTCCTGGAAATAGTACATACTGCAAGCGCAATACAAAACAGCAGGAACTGAACTGTTTTGTTGTTTCGTCTAAACTAACAACAAGCTACACCATTGGAGACTTGCTAAACCTTCAGAATGGCCGTGCTCGTGCGTAAATGAAAGTTGCGGCGGCGCTGCGTTTCTATAAACAGTAAACTAACAATGGGACGGACAGGTTCACCGTCTGCGCATGGCCGACTACGCTTTTTAAGCACTTCACTGATAACGATGCCAATTGGTGTCGGGTTGGATTGTCAGGTATACCTCCGGTGCATTGTGGCCATACTGGGAAAAGGATTAAGCCGAAGACGGGTGCATTTTCGGGAGATTTTTGTTTCGGTCGTACAATCGTACAAAACCATGAAAAATTCGGGAGTCTCCCGGAAAATTCGGGAAACCTGGCAGGTATGAATAATAATAGTTGCTGTAGTAGGCTGCAAAAACCGTGGGACTGCCAGTTCATTCAGCGGCAAGGACAGGTGTCACACCACCCACACTGATGTGCAAGTGATGCCTTTCCTGGCGCAACTCAGATGGCAGGCACAACTCAATTACCCTGCTCCGTAATTGCTAATAAGAGCCACGTCAAACCCCAACAAAGTCAGTGAAGCATTTGCTGCTGGTGTAAAAATAGAGAGAGAGGGAAAAGTCTAATGGTACCAGTGAGGTTGTCTACCAATTGGTCTGAGGTTGGTTGTGGTCAGGCTTTTTTTTTTTTTGGTATAAACCAGAATTTTGCAATGGTCTAATGATTAATTTCACTAGCACCATTTTTGAACTTGACGCACTTACCACTTTTTTCTGATTGCTTCCATTGCCTGAAATTTTGGAGATGAAATAAACATCCACTTGGGTATTAGAGAAACGTTTTGTGGTCAAATATCAGGAAATGCCAGGTATTGCCCCTACACAAAGGTGTTCCGGAAAGTACAAGTACCTCCCATGCACGTGCCTTTCACCGCGAACATCACTGCTTACAACTCTGGTCAAACACAAAGGTTAGCAGCTCAACGACAGTGGCACAACTTGCCATCACCCCTCAGCACTGCAATAAAGTGGTAATTGCAAGTGTGACAAAACTACTCGCTTGATCGCCAGGGGCCCAGGGTGCAGTTCAGGCACTCCCCGGACGAGTTGAAGGCAACCACAGACGGCGGGCCATTTCCTCGTTTGTCAGTTGTTTCAATCCTTACTTCCTGCCCCAGGTAAGGCCGCAGTTGGCCATCTGTGAGACGCCCGACCATGCTGTTGAGGCACACCTTGAGGGCCAAGCAGGGCAGGCCGCTGACAAGATCTCGTGGAATTAGGCAAAGCGCATCCTTCCGGACCACTTCCAAGGTTCCACAGTCAACCATGAACACCTTGTATAGTTCTCCAATTTCAGTTGTCCTTGCCATGGAAGTGACAGTGGCACGATACCACATCTGGTTTTGCGCTTGTGTGCACACTGCATCGTAAACTGAAACCTCTCTGGGGGCACTGTAGGCAGCAGCAATGGCCTTCAGTTTCAGCTTCAAGTACTCGAGCATGTCACTACCGAGGGTCATGCGCAGTCTTGGGCGGTAACGTGCACTAGTAACGCGTTACCGGTAACCAGTTACATTTTTCAGTAATACCCGTGCCACACGTACAGGAAAAATGACATTAAGTGCTTAATGCCTTAACTTTTAATGCCATTAATTCGCTGCTACACGCAAAAATCGAATGCCATTCGCTCTAATGTCATTTTCGTTTAAGGAGTTCCGCACAACTCATTTAGCTTCACGAAACACCTTAAATCTGCCTACCCTCGAACCCGATGAGCACCAAATGAAACCAACGAAACTCTCAGCACCAGAGTGTTGACACGGAAACGTAGCTGAACTTCAAAATCAGGCGATTTTTTGTGCACCCTTGGTGCTGAAGATTTCAAGAAGACGAAGTTCACTAAAACAGCGGCAAAAAACAAAACATTGTGTCACTCGTCGTGCTAAATTTTTCGGATTTGGCTACCACTGGCAGGCGATGGCAGCTGATGAAGCCACTTTTAGAAATGGCTTACACTATTTTTAAGAAAACACTGTTTCCCATAACGTTTTCTTTCACAAAAAAACATTTGTAACCCTTGTAAGATGTTTTTCTCTATGTTAAAGACTTCTAAAATATGAATGAATTTCTCTTTTTGGTCATGATCACCATCATGCCTAACACATTTAATGCCTTTGCGGTTTCGCGTGCAGCACGGCCCAGCCAGTTAATGTCATTTGGCATCTTAAGGCCTTCAGCACTTAATGCCATTTTCTGTGTACGTGTGGCACGGGTATAACTTGTAACTGTAACTGGTTACTATAGTAACTTGTAACTGTAACACTGTTACTTTTTTATGGAGTAACTGTGAGAAGAAATACCGTTGCAGTTACTTCATTTCTATAAAAAAATATCCAACAGTAACGCTTGTTAACGGCCGATGTACAGTTCGCGCTTTCCACTTATTCGGACTTAAAAAAGGTTTCCATTTCCAGCTGGATTATGGAACTGGAAATCTCTTCCAGCTGGGAAATATCCCAGCTAGAAATTTGCTTTCCAGGTGGAATGTTTACCAGCTGAAAGAAATTTCCGGTTCCATAATCCAGCTGGAAACTCCGGCTGGAAATTTCTCATTCCCAGCTGGAATGTTTCCCAGATGGAAGAGATTTCCGGTTCCATAATCCAGCTGGAAACTCCGGCTGGAAATTTCTCATTCCCAGCTGGAAGAGATTTCCGGTTCCATAATCCAGCTGGAAATTTCGTATTCCCAGCTGGAAATCTTGGACTTCCAGGCTGCATTAGAGCACTGCACGGGCCTGATTTTAAGGCCCGAGCCCGGCCCGAGCCCGCTTTGTAAAGCCCGAGCCCGACCCGGGCCCGTAACACCGAGCCCGGGCCCGGGCCCGGGCGTTCATAAGTGAGCCTAGCCCGGGCCCGGCCCGGGCCCGTCGTCTCAAGCCCAGGCCCGGCCCGGGCCCGTCGTCTCAAGCCCACGCCCAGCCCGGGCACGGTCTTTTTTTTAGCCTAGTGAGGGCCCGCATGTGTGTGACCAGGCCTGGTCTTAAACGTCGAAGAAAATTTGTTTATTATATTTGGTCGAGTGTCTTCGTAGCGGGAAATCAGACGGAGCATCTAGTCTGTACAAGCACGACCTGAATTGTAACGCAAAAAATAAGGGTTTAAAACTACACGTAGCTTAGCTCACACCGTCTGCAGTTCCTGCCACATGGGCGTAATAATAGCTCGTATTCTTACACAAAAGACACCATCACCTTTGATGACAAGACTCTTGGCAACTTCATGTGGTTGTTCACTCACAAGTAGATATTAATGAAATTTTTTGCTCTCCATTTGAATCCACGAATATGTGCGTGCGTTGAAATATTTTCCCTGTAGTGGTTGTTAAGCGGTGGCGCTTCTCTAGCACGCGAGTTTGATTTCCAGCCACGGCAGCCGCATTTCGATTGGTTCGACATCTAAAATACACGTACATAGACATAGGTGCAGAGCTCCACGGTGGCTTAATTAATTCCTTTTCCGCTAGGGCATCCTTGTAACCGTATCTTTGATATCTTATACACTAAATATATAAAATCTTCATCCAGTAGATGAAATGTCATTAAAGTTACAGTAGAGAGAGAGAGAGAGAGAGCTCTTCATTAGAAGAAAGCAGAGAGGTCTGCAGGCATGTATTCGCCTACATGCTACTCTGCGGGGATGGGGTGGAGGAAGTAAAGGCCCTAAAGGAAGTAGGGCGAAAGAGAGGGGAAAAAAGGAAGAGGTAAAAAAGAAGGCAACATGGAGTTTTCCCTGGGTCACGTAAAAGTCCAGGTGTTCTCACAGGATGACGATGTGGAGTTCTACAGTGTCTCTGCGACGCCGATGTCGTGTAAATAATCAAACAATGCATCTAACACTTTTCGCTGGGATGATGGAGATGACCATGGTCCAAGAAGAGCTTTCAATGATAAAAGTTCATTGTTGAGGCACTCGATCTTCTTGGCGAGGTCGTTCCTTTCCTGGTTGTACGCCGGACACTCTAATAAAACGTGTTCAGCAGTTTCTGGCATAGTGACTATCAGACCTAGCAAAACACGTTTTTAAAACAATGTGTACAACTAACATCAAAAAGCACGTAAAAGTATACTCGGAATATTCAATTTTATGCTCTTTTCTACACTTCACGTCAGAACTATTAACGGCCGGGCCGATGAATTCATGCCCGAGCCCGGCCCGGGCCCGTGGCGTCGAGCCCGGCCCGGGCCCGTGGCGTCGAGCCCGGCCCGGGCCCGCGGCACTGAGCCCGAGCCCAGCCCGGGCCCGCGGCACTGAGCCCGGGCCCGGCCCGGGCCCGCCGATAATCGACTTCGGGCGGCCCGGCCCGGCCCGCGGGCCGGGTCGGGCCCGGGCCCGTGCAGTGCTCTAGGCTGCATTTCTAGCTGGAAATATACGATTTCCTGCTGCATTTTTCGCTAGTATTTTCCAGGGCTCGGTTACGTACCCAGATGGGGTACGTAACCCCAGCCCTGAAAAATACCAGCACAGTAGCACCTGATACTAGCACCTGAAAAATAGAACACAGTACAGTGCAAAAAAAGAACATTTTACTAAGGCAAAGTGCTTCCGAGTGAAGATAATGAACATGCAAATACATCCGCATTTAAAAAATTAGGCAGAACAAACAGTCTTACGTAATTTACTGCGAAAGAATTTCTACACAACAACGGTCACGCAGGCAGCAAGAAAGCCAACACGAGCGGAAAGTACAGGAAAAGATTTTATTATGCATTACGCAACTTAAAACGGGCAAATGTGGTGTTGGGCTAGTTGGTGAATGGCAACTTACAGAAGATAGAGCTGTAGGTGGACACAAACAAAAGCACAGTTGCTTGTCTACGTGTGTATGTGTGTGTGCGTGTGTGTGTGCGTAGTTTTAGTGCTTCATTTTGTATACAGGCCCTGATCTGTTCTTACAAGCAATAAAAAGACAGGTAATAAACAAGTCCTACATTCGCGGTAACGGGAGCAGTAAACGTCGAAACTCGATGCGAGATAAACGCACAATGAAACCGTTGCGATGACTGCACTTCGATCGTCTTAGAACAAAGACGGTGCGGAGCACAAATCGACCTCTTCATTGTCCACCACGGCTGTGACAAGTAAGGCCTGCACGCCTTCCCGGTAATTAGGAGCCCTGCAGACCTCCATCCACATTACTGGGCTACACAATGTGCGCACTCCGCCAAATAAAAAGCCGCCTAGCACACTTTCTAATGATGTAATTAATCTTGTTGACTCGTTTCTTAGCGCGCGTGATGCTTTCAGCTAGCTAACTCGACTGCCATTTTACACAAACTTTGATTGGCTTGACGTGTCTTGTCAGTCTTGACTTGGCTTTAAAAAAGACTTCGGATGAGCAATGTTGCCAACGTTTTTTCTGTAAAAATGTTTTTTTTTTTTCGTATCGGGGGTCTTTACAGTGGAGATCAGTGGTCTTTAGCGGTCGCGATTTTGAGGTAGGCATAAAAGAGAAGAAATTTGTTCTAACGAGTCTCACTAACTTGTTTAACCCCCCGCTAATAAATAAATAATGTGGTCGACGCTTTGAGGACTTTGTGTGAAACAGTAACTGCTTCACATGACATGTTCCGAATCGTATCACACAAAAGAAAAATAATTAAATGATTGGCCGTTTCAAAGACCAAAAGTGGAATTACCTTTACCAACTGACACATTGGCAACTTCCTCCCAAGATAAGTACAGTTGGAGCTGAAATTTTTTTTAGCTGGAGTACATGTGCTGCTAGGCTGGAAATTCTCGCCAGCTGGAAAATGCCATTTTCAGCTGGAAGCCAACGTGTGCTGCTTGGCTGGAAATTCTTTCCAGGTGGAATCTCTAAGTTCCAGCGCGAAGGCAACATTTCCAGCCTAGGCTGAAAATCTTCTCCAGCTGGAAATGAGTTCCCCGCTGGAATGCAACATTCCCAGCTAGACTGGAAGTTCTTTCCAGCTGGGAACTACCATTTCCTGCTGGGACCACGTATTCCCGCGGGATATAACACTGGAAAGAACCGTTTCCAGCTGGAAATACTGTGTCCATTTTCATGTGGATTTAATTCGAGCCTTTGCCTACTTCATGTATGCCAGCTCACTCCCTTCGCATGGGTGAAAAACAGCTGGACTAGAAATATTTTGGCGTGCACGTGTGCGTGGTGTCCCACGCGGTCAGCTAAGGGCTCGAAATTTTTAAGTATCCTCAGCAAGGCGATGGCGCTCTCACCCAGACCATAACGCTGTGACACGCTCCTAAGCGCACGTGGATGCACGTTGATACCAGAACTCAGAGTACGATGCGCAGCTGCACCATTTTCTCCACATCTGGAGCGCAGTAAAAGTGTGTGACACAAAGGCGAACAGAAAAAAAAAAAACATTCGCAAACACTGCACAACGTACTGAATCCTTTGCACTTTCGCGGAAGCCTGGAAAACTCCGGTCACTGCGTCGCCTTTTCATTAGCAACGTGCAGCTCCGTTTGTGGGGTCATAAAACGTCGCAGGGAGTCTCTCGGCGTCCCTGCGCTCGTCCAGCCCTGCGCACTGTAGAGTGTTCGATTCACAAGTCGCAGTTGCTTGCGACCATTGTGCGCTTTTGAGATCCCTGGCCATGTTTGGGACCACGTGTTTGGATGATGGGCTGCCCTCCCGCGTCATAGGCCTCTGTGTGGCACACGAACGCAAACCGCTCGACCACGCAGACAGGTCGCATAGGGCTCTGAGACGTCCACGTTGAAATCTCAACCCAGTAGGACGGGAAGATCATTGGTGAGGGCATGAAGCCTATAGCTGTGCGTGCATGCCCCGTATACACTCGTGCACGCATAAACCGGCAACCGGTGATGTGCGCGTGCTTAGACGTGAAAGACACCGGCCAAAATGAAGCTGCGAAAGCCCTTCAAGCTGAACAACTGGTTGGTAAAAACTTTATTGGATGCCAGCAGAGCTTTCGCTGACTCACTTGGAGGCGTTGCCGCTAGTTATTCAAGGGTCTCGTCGTACACTGCTGGGCGACAACGGGTGCATACGGAATCGGGTTAGTTACTCCAGTGACCATCCCGCGAATGTACGAGCGCATTTCTTCGATGTTCGCCTGCAGCGTCGAGAAACTGGTCTGGAGGGTTTGACAAATATTGGTGTGCACATTCTTTTGCTCGAGCAACGCCGTCCTGCAAGAATTCTCCATAGTTTCAAATCGAGCGTCTATTTGCTCGTCTTGGCGAGGAATCGCAGGGGTGGAATGGGAGTCTTCCGTTGTCGCCTTGCGTTTCGGCGGAGGTGGGTTACTGATTGAGGATTCAGCGGCGTGAGCGTTTAAAGGGACCCTGAAGTGATATGTAAACATTGCGGGATTACTAGCGCAAATTGTCCAGGCCATGTTTCGACCACTCTGGGCGCGTTTACGCGATTTTATTTAGTAGAAAAATTAATTCGAAAATGCTGTCCTCCTTTCTTTACGCTCGCCCATTTTCTGTGGCGTTTTCGTGTGACGTCGGGAGGAGCCGAGCTCGCAATTGGCTGCGCTACTGTACGGCTCCCCCCCGGCCTTCAGACAGTCAGTCGGCCCAGCGTTTCGTCCGCCGGCCGCCGACGGGTCGTCGCAATTCGTTCGCTCAGTTGAAACGAAGCCAGGACACGTTTGTGAATGGAAGAATGTGTCTTGCTTTATTTGGTTAGTTTGTACACTGTATCTAGCTCCAAGTCAAGGTCGCTTCACACAAGCGCTGCACAAGCGCACATGCGACGCTTCGCTGACTGGTACGCCAGTAGGAAAATATAAGGCCTCTTGAAGGCGGGAGAAGAGTCAGCGAAGACAATATAGGTACTACGGAAATAAAATCAACTGATATTTTTACCGCACAGCGTAAAACTAGGGTGCGGGAAGCACTTTTTCGCGCTGGGCGAACCAGCACAGTGGCCAGCCCCACGACTACGCATCTGCGAACGCTTTTCCGTCTAAATGCAATTGCTAGACGTGAGATATTGTGGAAACTTGGGGGATGCTTACTGCACGAGCGCAAAACAACAAATAGTTACCTAAGCTGCTTGGAATGCTGAAACTAAATGAAAGTGTAAACTGGTTATACATTATATACCTTATATATTTAGTTTCCGGCAGCGCCCGCTCGTGGCTGCGTGTTTTGGAGCACTAGGTATGTCAGCGCAAGTGTTTTGCAAGTCACAAGTTCGAATCCCCGTGGATACGTGCTTTTTTTTTTATTAGTTAACTTTTTCGTTTTCAGCCGATGTTTTCTATACTGAGTTCACCTTTTTTGGAGCCGCAACATTCATTGCTCCACGAACTAGTTCACAGAACGCGCGCAGGCTGGCACTGGCGCGCTAGCGAGTTCTCGTTGGTGTGCTGTTGCCATCAGCACCGACTGCTTGCGGGCAGTGGGCACAGGCCAGAATGAACAGACCCTTGGCCTGGTGCGAACACGCTTTTTACGATACAGGCATGAGTGAGGCAAGCTGCAAATATAGGGGAAAAGCGCATGAGCGTCTGCGGGGACGCGGAGGGCGTTCATGCACTGCGTAGGCCTCGGCTAGTGAATGCTACGATTCCAAGCCGTCCTGGGAGGCTTATCTTATGCATTTTACAGCCGACAACATGGCAGAAGCGCGGTACGATGATTACTGAGATATTGAGAATGCCCATCCAACAACACCATTGGTTGTGTTTTACAGAACCGAAACCGAAACTTGTTTGATTGCTAACCTTGAGCATCGTCCAATCACGGTGCCCCCTTCTCCCAACGTCACAGCCTTTGTTGGTGCGGCCGCCGCAAACCGCGCATGGTAGTTTTTCTTCTTTCGCGCTTTGTAAAATAATTACCGATTTGTCAACCGGATAAACGATGAAAAGTGTGCTAATTTGAGCCAGTATACGCAGTGCAAGCAAAAACGAAAAAAAAAAAAAAAAGTTTTCTGATGGAGGCGAAAAGCAAAAACGCCCGTGTGTACGAGATTTCGGCGCACGATAAAGATCCCCAGGTGGTCAAAATTAATCCGGAGCCCTCCACTACGGCGCGCCTCATCGCCTGCGTTGCGTCGGCGCGTTAAACCCCACAATCAATCAATCAATCAAGCAAGCAAAAACGGGAGCTTGACAAATTCACTTTAGTGTCCCTGGCGCCTGGACAGAATTGTTTTCTGTTGGGATATATTTTGGCATATTTGTACATTGCACTAACACAGGAATGCACCCGAAAGAAATTCGAAAGAGAACCAATGTCACGATGATTATCAAGAGAAAACAATAAATCACAAAAATGATTGATTGATTGTAGGGTTTAACGCGCCGACGCAACGCTGGCGATGAGGCGCGCCGTGTGGAGGGCTCCGGATTAATTTTGACCACCTGGGGATCTTTAACGTGCGCAGAAATCTCGTACAACACACCGGCGTTTTTGCTTTTCGCCTCCATCAGAAAAGCGGCCGCCGCGGCCGGGAATCGAACCCGCGACCTCGTGCTCAGCAGCGCAACGCCTTAGCCACTGAGCCACCGCGGCGGGTTAAATCACAAAAATGAATTGGTGCCACCAAATAGATATTTTATTGGAACAAACGTCCGTAATGACGTCGTGCAGGTGGCTTTTGCTGCTGACGTGATTCCTGTGAGAAAAAAAAATGTTGGGAGTGGCATTTGGGTTTAGTTTTTTTAACACCAAGCTTCTCCAATATCCGTTGCTCAAATTGATCCGTGAAATAATCCTATTGAGAAGGGAAAAAAATGTCGCCACCGAGTTTGAGATGCGCCACAAACACTCCGCAAATATAGGCAATAATGCATTGCAGAAGAGAGTTAGTGACCGTTCTACCGTAGCATGGTCAAATTCGTGTTCGCGCATCTGCTCAGTGCCGCGTCCGCTCAACTCGCTTACACTAAACCCGTTTAGCAAGCGCTTTGCTGGACAAAATAGGTCTTCTGAAAATAATATATAGTCACCCAGTGTGTTTTGGTTCAAATCGCGATGACTGGATACGCTGCGCCGTCGACTGCTAAGATGAAGTAAGCGCGCACACTGCAAATGTACGGCATCACGTGTAATGCAAACGCAAATTGTAATTAACGTTCCTCTGTGCATACACGGAAGAAAGGGCGTACAGCCGTTACGGTGCGAATATGCATTTGAAGTGCTCATTCAAACGTGCGCGAATTTAATAAAGCGATAACAGAAATTGCGAATCAAACGTACGTCAACGGCGCGGTCACTATATTAGCTGGCCTTAAATTGTTTTACCTAGCCGCAATTTTTTTTTCTCGCAACAGCCTCAATTTGCGCTGCACCGACCAAGCCCATATTACGCAGCAAATCACTCCAATGTCATAACAACGGGATTATAATACCGGGTCGTTAACACACAAAACATGACTTCACGCCAAAAAGAGCGTACACGCACTCGGAACGCACACGCTACATGGTCAGACGCAAGCTGCCGTCGGCCCAAAGAAGCGCGAATTCAGGTGAACAATTCTCGCGTCACGAAAACCTTACGACAACCGACTGAACATGCTACGCCGCTGATAATGATGCTGGAAGTTAAGCGCGCACATGACAAATACACGGCCTCTTATCCAAAGCAAAGCTTACGGCGGGAAGAACTCGGCGCTGCGTGCAATGCCTACTCAGAACAAAGGAAGGACGACGGTCGCGGAGGGAATACGCATTTCTTCGTAAGTGACCGCTCAAGCTCGCGCAGAATTTAACAGAACAAGAACAAGCATTCATAAACTTACCTCGCAAAAGAGTGATGGCAGCGTCGGCCTGAAGTATGCCCGTTCAAATCTATGCAACCAAACTTAAATTTTCTACTTTCTGCGTCGCGTTTCCCGGGCGGAATAACGAAGTCTTTTGCCCTCCCTGACGATATTCGCGCTGCCTAAGGCACAACACATCGGCACCGAGAAGCAACACAAAGCGAAACCGGTGCGACATTTGTTCGGAACAAGCAGCTAATTCTTACTTTGCTATTAGCTGGCGCCTACGATAAAGCCGGTACTGAAGCTCCGTGGCTCGGCAGCCAGCAATGGCGTCGCAGTGGCGGCATTGCGCAATGTCCCAGCCGGCGAGACATCGGCAAGACGACCCGGCGGCGGAGAAAAAAAAAACCACGTGACTTTTTTATTGGCCAATGGCGCGCGGCGTTCGCCGGCGAAAAAGAAAATGTCAAAAAATGAAGGAGGAAAGGAGCACGGGCGAGGGCGAAAGGCGGCGAGATCTTTCCTCCATGATTTTAGGGACCTTAGCTGCTCTTAAAGGAGTACTGACACGAAATTTTTATGTTACGTTTTTTTCGCTGCTATGCGTGCCTACCAGCCCACTAATCATAGAATGACAGATTAGACGGTCGAGCGCAGCGTAAACATTCATTTACGGCGTCGTTTATTCGTGCCAGTTTCGGTTTCGACAAAAAAACGCCGAGCGGCCGCCATGACAGCATGTATCACATGGCGTCACCATTCTTGCCGTATCGCTGCCTCTCTGGAAGCGCGCGCGAGCGAGCGCACGCGCGCGCCCAGACCGGCCGAGGTCTTCGCCGTCCCCACAGGCCCGGGCAGCATGACGTCAGTCCCAAAACCATGACGTGACACACGCCCGAGCAGCGCGCGCCAACCACAGCCAGCGCGTCGGCATCGTCACGGGAGCCCCGACGTCGGCAGTTTGGGGCACTTAGCAGATGATGTCACGTCGGCCCGCTCTGGGCTTTCTCGTGCGGGCGAAGATTAAAATGGATTTTAAATATGTTTCGCTGAACGGTTGCTGTTGAAACTTGCTGGGAGATATCTCCTGATAAAAAGGAAGCGTTTTACATAGTTATCTCAGCTTTGAAATTTCGTGTCAGTAGTATTCTAAGGTATTCTAGTTCACTCTACCTAAGGTCCGACCTTAGCTGCTCTGAGATCGCCGATGCATTCGGTTGGTACGCTGCCTCTCGCGCTCTGATTTCAAGCCGCCCTGGCATCTGGCGACTCGGAGCCAGAGGACCGGAGCGGCCAACCCGAATACGCCATATGATTCACAGGAAACAAGCAGGTACCCGGCCTTTTTTTTATGGATACCGCAGGTGGTGGTGCAGCTCCAAAGTTCTCTTAAACCACCCCCGTTTTCTTTCAATAAAGTTTGATTGATTGATTGATTGATTGATTGATTGATTGATTGATTGATTGATTGATTGATTGATTGATTGATTGATGGCGGAAATGGTGTTATTAGTTTTTTTAAATAATAGCATCCTCGATAAACACGCACCGGGGTTGCCCCCAAAACCGGCGCGGTGCACGGTGCCCAACGACGGTGCGCACCGACACGGTGCATTGATCGAGGACAGACCACTGATCTCCAACTCTATTGGCGGTGAGCGCGACCACGGGCGGCGCTGCGGAGCGCGCCGTGGCGTCAGCTTAGGGACCCTTGCATTTGTCGTCTGCTTCACTCGGGCTGCTGTTTCTTTGCGCTCGGGTGACTTTTGATGTTTGCCCGCACCAGATTTGGTTTGTGCGTAACTTTTATCATAATATAAGACTTCAAATCACATACACTAGCTCAGGACCTGATTTAAAGTACAGTTTTTATACCGCTCCGGAAGAAACATCGCCGGCGTCACCCCATTCCTTGCGAAGCCGGTCCTGTTCGGAGCGCAAAGAGTCGGAGCCATGCGTCAGCTCCTGTATCCAGCAATCTTTCAAACACAGGGAAACGTCAGCTGCTAATAACCGGCAACAGCGAAAATGCAAGACCAAAATAAATTACGAGGCCTTCGAGGCTGTCGGCTTTGGCCCAAAGCATTACGATTCCCGGTAATCGTATGTAAGTTAAAACAGTTTTTTCAGCCTTGCCAAGCGCTCGAAAGTGTTGTATCGGGCCAGTTTACGTTGTCATGGCATGAAAGTATGCCGACATGCACATGGGCCACAAAAAAATTAGGTTGAGTTCCAAAAAGCCTATACGCGCGTCCTGGTACCAGGCTTTCTAACCAGTACAGAGCCCTATTGAGCAAAACGAGTCACGTGAACGGTAAAAATACAGTAACACTATGTTTGTTCAGACCTGGAGGCACATTTCGGTACATTTTCCCACAGCCATATCCTCACAATATTCAGATATGCAGTATATTAAAACCGCATACAAGCGGAGGAGGAGGAAGAGGAGGAGAAAACTTTATTTAACTGTGAAACCGAGCTGATTAATGGGCTGGGTCCTCAGTCCAGGACAAGAGAGTAAGAGGAATTTTCTGCAATTGATAGAATGCCATCCCTAGTAGGACAGGATTTGTTCTTTACGCCCGAAAGGCTTGGAAAACAATTAAGAAGCGCTTGTATACATATTCGTCGGTTTCTATTCTTGTTATACTAGAAACCGGAACGTATACTATTTATTGCATTCGTTAGTGAGTATATCAAGCCTTCAACAGCGTAATCATGTATTAACTGTGCGGGTTGAGAGTCAGTTAGTTATGATAACGATGGTTACGATAGAAAATCGGGGCACAAAAGCCGCCTTCCAGTACTCTAAACAAGTTGTCTGCGCCGTTTCGCAGTGGTGTAGCCGAAACATCTTCATTGCATTTGCACGTGAATAAACAACGCACGCTGCGGATATGCACCTTCGTGCACGCAGACATGATGACAGCCAATTTGTGAAGAAGGTACACGTCTGCTTTGCAGCCTGACGAAAATATCCACAAGAGAGTTGTGAGCCTCCCAAACACCCCCGAACTTCCTAATAAGACGTTTGTGACGGTGCAGAATAATTAATACGTTGGGTACAGAAGAAAACATCGTTCTACTAGAGGTCAACAACAACAAAAAGAATAGAAGACAGCCGTTTTACTTCCCGCTGTGCGATGCGTGTGCTGCGTGTTGTGTGCTGCGTGTGCTGCGTGCTGTGCGATGCGTGTGCGATGCGCGTGCTGTGCGAGCCCGCTGCTTGGTGCGTAGCATTATTAGACTGTTGAGTCTTCATAAGACCATCTCAAAAATACTTTAGGGAAGCCTACGCACTTGGATACTTATAGAGGAGGTCCGAGCGCTGAACCTCGCAAATTAGCTAGAAAGGGTGAGTTACACACGATCATCTGACCGATGCTCTTAAGAAAATTGTTCTCTCTCCTTGTGCTCTGCAAACTTGTGCGGGATACAGCTTCAAATTATTCAGAGGTATCAGAAGCTGGCAAAATAACTTAATTAATGGAAATTCGCTTTTGAATGCACGAAAGAATCTAAGCGGGCGATTTCTAGCAGAGGCACTGTTTCCCCTCACAAGCGGAGTGTAGCAGACGACCGCGGCGCGAGTCCCTAAGCTGACGTCAGAGCCAGGGGGCGCCACTCAAACATCTCACCGCCAATAGTGGAGATCAGTGGGAAAGAGAGAGACAAAACTTTTTTATTGAACTAAGGTGGGGTGGTTCCTCATTTCAGGTAACCATGTGCTGTCCCTGCTCGACTGGCCCTCTCGACCAGCAGAAGTTGATCTTGAGGGAGGGAGCTGGACAGCAGTATCTCCCACTGCTCCGGGGTAGGGGAAGGAAAAGGGGCTGGCAGGTCTGGGTTCTTGACACACTCCCATATTATGTGCCGTAGAGTGCCTGGTTGAGTACAGAATTTACATTGTGCGTCGAATTGTGTAGGAAATAACAGATGCATCCTGACTGGATGTGGAAACGTATTTGTCTGTATTATTCTTAGTGTGGTTTCTTGGTTCCTTGAGAGCTCTGGGTGTGGTGCCGGGAATGTTCTTCTACTGAGCCTGTAGTGTTGGGTAATTTCGCGGAAGGTTCTGAGTGGCGTGGGTTCCGGTGTCTCCTCCGCGGCCTGGTGGGCGAGATCTCGGGCCATGAGATGGGCGTGTTCGTTGCCTCTCATGAAGGAGTGGGCCGGTGTCCACACAATTGCCAACTTCCTGTCCGGCGTCTTGCTTTTCAGGATGCGTAGGGTCACAGGTGACACCCATCCCGACATGAAGCTGCGGCATGCCTCTTGTGAGTCTGTGACAATGGTCGTGGTGTTGGTTTGCGTGAGGACGAGAGCAATGGCAAGTTCTTCAGTTTCTTTGGCTGTGGCTCTTGGAATGGATGCACTGGTCAAATGCTTACACCCGTCCGTCACCACGGCCACCATGACTCTTTTACCGTTGTAGTGGGCTGCGTCGGTGTAGGTCGTCGTCGGGACTCGGGAGTAAATCTGATTCAGCGTTTTTGCGCGTGCTTCTCTGCGACCTTGATGGTAGTTCGGGTGCATGTTTCTAGGTATCGGGTGGATTGTTATGGATTTACGCCACGATTCCGGGATCGCCTGCGACTGGGGCTGGTCTCGTGGAACCCACTGAAGTTTGGTCAGTACACTGCGGCCCGTTCGTGTACAAGCGAGCCGTGCCCTTTGATTTGACAAGTGGCCCTCAATGAGTTCCGATACAGTATTGTGCAGCCCCATACGTAGTAACTTGTCTGTGGATGCGCTCATGGGTAATCCAAGGGCTTGCTTAAGTGACTTGCGTATGAGCACGTCGATCTTCTCCTGTTCCGTTCTTGATGACGTATGGAGTCGCGTAGGTTATTCGTGAGAGGACGAATGCTTGGATAAGCCTGAGCGTGTCGCTCTCTTTCATGCCTCTGTGTCGGTTCGTGACCCTGCGTACCATATGCGTGACCTGTTCGATGGTCTTGGTGAGTTGCTCTATACCAATGAGCTTCTCGTGGTGAGGAGACGCCGAACAAATAAAGATGTCGACAACATCAGTGGGACAAACTGAGCGGTTCTACCCTAGCGCCATCTCTTAGGCTGTGAACGCAACTCATCAAAACGTTCACAAGTGGCCAAAAAGCAGCGTAATATGACACAGCGCCACTACAAAGTGATATTTATTGCATAATAATTATATGTACACGCAAGCCATATCCGTCACACATGCGCGACAACGCACTTCACCGCTTCCACTAAACAATTCTGCCTACAAGCTGCTTCTCATCTTCGTTCTGAGAGCCATAACGCGAGTGCCAGTTATGTTCCGCCCTTCCGCCACAGCAAAGCATGTAGGTCTTCGTGGTCTAGGCACTCCAGTAAACTGTTCGTGTAATTCAATCGAACGAAACGAATGCACAGCAACAACTGGCTGGCCATGCATTCAGCCTTCTTTGCAGTACACGAAGTTCGCGTCCTCATTTTCAATCTCCGGCCCTTATTAACGCCCGTTATGAGCCCGTCGCATCGCTGTCTGATTAATTCGCAAGAAATTCATGCTTGTCAGCAACAATATACAGCCCGTTCCGCCTTCACACGAGTGCACCGATGCTACAATTCACTGTACCGATGCGCCGTCGCTGCAGCAGACGGCGGAGGAAGCCGCTGGCTTCGCCGGCGTCGTCCGCGATGTATCTCGGGATTGCACTCCGTCGCACCGTGAACTATAGTGAACTAGAATACTTGGGTAGTAAGTAGTATTAACTCTATGACTTGGGTAGTGAAAAAAGCGGGACCGTCTCCCCACAGCGCCCTTGAGGCCGAACATGTTAACCGCCGCGCGTGGCGCTGGTGTGCCCCGCCCGAGGAGATCCCGAGGCGGCGCGCGTTGCGCTATGCTGCTGTTGAGTGATTCACGCTCCGTTTTGATGTTTCTTAAGCCGCTGCAAATGAGTTTTGTGTGTGCAATTGCAAGAGCAGCCTAGATGGCACCACGCTGATCTTCTTTTTCTTGGTTCCTGGTTCTTTTGTTTCTAATTTGGAGAGGGCATATGCTTGCGGCGGTCTTTTATTTCCGAAGGGCCATGGCCCATGCAGTTTGAAAGGATGGTGCAATAGCGTGTTGTGGGACGGTACCCATAATAAATTTATACGATTGCTATAAATATTTTATATTTGCAATTTGTTTTAGCCTGCTTTTGTTTGTTGAATTCCTAACTGTTTCATAATATCTGACGTCCGCAAGACGAGGGATTTGTAATACATGGTAATTGTGTTATGTTAATTAATAGCCAGCGTACCAATGAACTGTACAGTTTTAAAATTATCGCGCTATTTTAAAGTGTGCCGTATGGTGCTTTTCCGAGAACTACAGTTACGAATGTTGATACTTTTTGCTCGAGTGACGTTATTAAAAACATATCGTGTGTGTTGTGTGGATTAGTGCACTGCAAGTACCCGGACTAGGTGGCACGCATTATCTCGGGCCCGGGCGGGGCTCGGCCGGCGATATGGACGCCCGTGGTTGCCAAGCACGTGTGCCCCGAACTATACCTAACGGACGAGTGTGCGCTGTGCGGGAGCGCTCGTGCGACCATGCAGCACATGCTGTGGGGTTGCCTCAATCAACCACCGACAACAACAACGGAGGAGGACGATGATCCGCTCCCACCAAGCGTGAGGGACGCGGTCACCAGCGTCAACTACGAACTCCAAAAGATGGCTGCCGAGCTCGCGCTCGCGGCCGAAAGTGCGACTTTTCACCACCCCTTGCACGGGGTCCGGCGAGTAGCGCCAGTAGGTAACCCACCGGGTTTACGCAGGCCTGAATAAATGTTGTTTCTCTCTCTCTCTTTCGGGCCGTGCTGGCCCGGGCGCATGCACGCAGTGTCTGAAGCCCGGCAGTCGTGTGCTCGAATTCGTGGTTGTTTATACCAACAAGTTTGCTCATTGAATGAGAATAAATAAAAAAAAAAAAAAAAACATCGCAGTGCGAGGTCACTACAGCTCCGATGAAAATATATTTCGTCGATACTCCTGAAATTCCTTTTCTGTGTCCGTATATATATTTACAAAGCTCGGTCGAAGTTTAAACATTTTAAGTCCAATATACTCGCTCTATGTTACGTTTTCAGGTTGAAAACACCAAATGTTTTCGGAGTCATGTGTATAGTCTGCCGGACGCGGGCTTATATTTCAAAACAGTTTGACAGTTTCATAAATTTTGTCGGGTGGGGGCGGAGCTGGGGCTTATATTAAAAAAAAAAATTCTTGAGCTCGGGCAGGCTTATATTCAAAAAATTTGTCGGGCTTGGACCGGGCCTGAGAACTGCGGCCTGTGCAGTGTTCTAGCGTGAATCAAATTTGAAAAAAAAAGAGAAAAAAACGGAAAAAACGCACCACGCTGTTTCCTCGGCTGACAAAACACGACAGAAACGCTAGCAAACAAAGCAAACGCTAGCCTCGACCACTAAAGAACGACAAACTCGGTCTGCTTGGTTTGTCAAGTTGGTTGAAAAAATGAAGAGTACATGCGCACGACATAGCTGTACTTTTCACATATAAGAGCCTTGATATATTACTAATAGCATTCGAAAAGCTATTGCAACGCGCATTCGCCACACCATGGAGGAATTTACACTAAAATAGAACTGCTGCCCCTCGAATAGAGTCCACAACGAACGGTGCGGGTTGCGTTATAATTTTGCTTTCTTTCTCTGTATTGTTTTTGTGTTTTCTGTGTTGACGTTTGCGCGCATTACCGGGACCCGTTCGGCATTGCTCGCGCGCTCCGGCGCGCGAGTTGACGCTTTCGTGTGGTACTGATTATTCTTTTCCGTAGCTGTTCTCGCTTCAGGCGCACCGAGATTTTCTTTTGCATTTGCATTTCGACTCTCAGATGTGGTTTCGGTTCTGCTTCTCCCTTCGTGTCCCTAGTCTGCTATAGTTAAGCGCTGCGCGCACGTTCGTTCTGCGTGCGTGCACGTGGGCGCACACACACTGGTAATTATTTACAGTTCGGAAAGCGAACACCTACAATAAACAGATGACACAATGACATTGTCTCCCCGCTGTTGAGCCGCTGCACCTGATCCTTACAGGAAATCCATGATCTTGGTTTGTAAAATTGTAAGAGGAGCCTAGCAGGAACCACAGTTATTTGAATGTTCTTGGTTCTTTGTTTTACCGGTTTGTAACGTGGATGTAACTTATTAAATGTAAATAATGTGTAATTATTTTATGTTTATGGGTGTTCAGTGTGCAAAAAAGGGTGCAGTTTTTAAATGGTCGCGCAGTAAAATGATGCCGTGTGGCTTGGTGCTTTTCTGAGAATTGCGGTCGCGAATCCTGTATTTGCACGCATTTCGATGACTTCACTTATTCTGCGTGGGTAAATTTTGGAAAAAGTGAACGTAAGCGTTTGCGTATACGCACGACGCTGTTTGCTCAGTATGCAAAACTTCATAGAAAAATCAGCAAAAAAGGAAAGCAAAAGCACAAACACTGACGTGCGCTGGCCAGCATAAAGCACGCCACTCATTCCTCAGTTGACACAACACGATAGAAAAATTATCAAACAAATGAAGAAAAAAGTACCCCCACGCTAGCCTTGATTGCTAAAGCCCGGCGTGCGCGTTCTGCTCGGTTGTCCAAATGTGACGAAAAAAGGAGTAAACCGTAAATACACGACGTAGGTACCTTTCCCCTAAAAACCTTGGTACATTAATAGCATTTTCTACTATTTTTACACTAAAAAAGAACTGTAGCTCCTCGGAGACTGGCCCGACGCACGCCTGCCCGCCGCTTAACGTGGCTCGAAGGCGGCCGCTTTTTCCACTACCCAAGTATTCTAGTTCACTATACCGTGAACTCTCACGGTGCGCGAGGGGGCAACGAAAAACTGCCCCGCGACGGTGCGCTCCAGTTTTCGAGGACAGATGGTGCGCACCGGTGCGGTTTATCGAGGATGAAAAGGCGCACCGGTGCACACCGGTGCGCACCGGTGTGGTTAATCGAGGCGTTATAGAATAGACCACGCAGTGTGACGCTGGTGTGGAGTTTGAGTGCGAACGGGGAAGCGGTTTGTCAAAGATGAAAATTAAAGACGCTAATTCAGTGTGTGACATCCCGCAGAACTTTCTTATTCCTAAGGCAACTTCATTGCACGACACATACTCCAAACACACTCCCATGAGTCGTCTTCGCGACACCACGCACAAATGACGAATTAGTAAAAATGGATCGCGCTTTGTGTTATTCAAAGGCACGTACAGTTTTGAGTCAAATCAAAATGAGGCGATGAGGCGCGCCGTAGTGGAGGGCTCCGGATTAATTTTGACCACCTGGGGATCTTTAACGTGCGCCGAAATCTCGTACACACGGGCGTTTTTGCTTTTCGCCTCCATCAGAAAAGCGGCCGCCGCGGCCGGGAATCGAACCCGCAACCTGTGCTCAGCAGCGCAACGCCTTAGCCACTGAGCCACCGCGGCGGGTAAATCAAAATGCTCGCCCTCACCGGTCTATTGGTAGGTTCTTACTGGTACTTATCATTTCTGTTTTACTAAGCACGCTAGCAGTATGACGACCGTGGCTATTTCATGGGAGCCTGTGGTCACCTGGGCATCTCACTGGCTCAGTCGATGTGTTTTTCCTCAACTCACTGTGATGTCCCTGACGGGGAAAAAGTGGCGTGGGTATTGAATGAACGAAGGAAACGGCCTGATTCATTTGCATCGTCCCAAATATGTTATGAGTCCCAAAAACGTTCACAAGTAGCAATACAGCACTGTAATGAGACACAGCGCTATTAGAAAGTGGTATTTATTGAAGGCCAATGATTATATGTACGCACAACTTAAATCCGTCACACATGCGGAACAACGTACCGCCACTGCTCCCACTAAACAGCTACATACAGCTGCTTCTCATCTTCGTTTGAGCCATAATGCGAGTGCCTGTTTTGTTCCGCCCTTCCGTTACAGCAAAACAAGTAGGTCTTCATCGCCTAGGCACTCCGGTGACAGTTCATGATAATTCGATCGAACGAAACGAATGTCAATCCCCAACTGTCTGCCAATGCATGCAGCCTTCTTTGAAGTACACGAAGTTCGCGTCCTCATTTACAATCGCTAGCCGTTTTTACCGCCCGTTAGGAGCCTGTCGCATCGCTGCCCGATGAATTCACAAGCACGCCATTCTTGTCAGCAACAATACACAGCTCCTTCCGCCTTGACACGAGTGCGGCGATGCGCCGTCGCTGCAGCACACGGCGGAGGAAGCCCCTTCGCCGGCATCGTCCGCGATGCATCTCGGGATTGCCCCCCGGCGCACCATCGACTCTCTCGGTGCGCGGCGGTGCAACCAAAAATTGCCCCGCGACGGTGCGCCCCGGTTTATCGAGGACGGACGGTGCACACCGGTGCGGTTTATCGAGGATGAAGAGGCGCACCGGTGTGCCCCGGTGTGCACCGGTGCGGTTAATCGAGGATGCTATAAGCTGAAGCTCATGGGTATCGATGAAAGAATCGTCCGAATCATTTTCCTGCACTCAACACCGCCTTTTTTGTGTGTGTGTGAAACTTATAGCGTCCTCGATAAACACGCACCGGTGTTGCCCCCAAAACCGGCGCTGTGCACAGTGCCCCACGACGGTGCGTACCGGCACGGAGCGTTGATCGAGGACAAACGGGGCGGTTCTACCCAGGCGCCATCTCTTAATCTAAGAAATCAACTCATAAAAACGTTCACAAGTAACAATACAGCACTGTAATGAGACACAGCGCTATTTGAAAGTGGTATTTATTGAAGGCCAATGATTATATGTACGCACAACTTAAATCCGTCACACATGCGGAACAACGTACCGCCACCGCTTCCACTAAACAGCTACATACAAGCTGCTTCTAATCTTCGTTTGAGCCATAATGCGAGTGCCTGTTTTGTTCCGCCCTTCCGTTACAGCAAAACAAGTAGGTCTTCATCGTCTAGGCACTCCGGTAACAGTTCATGATAATTCGATCGAACGAAACGAATGTCAATCCCCAACTTTCTGGCAATGCATGCAGCCGTCTTTGAAGTACACAAAGTTCGCGTCCTCATTTACAATCACTGGCCGTTGTTACCGCCCGTTACGAGACTGTCGCATCGTTGCCCGATGAATTCACAAGCACGCCATCCTTGTCAGCAACAATACACAACTCCGTCCGCCCATAGAGATACGTCCGCCTTGACACGAGTGCGGCGATGCGCCGTCGCTGCAGCAGACGGCGGAGGAAGCTCCTTCGCCGGCATCGTCCGCGATGCATCTCGGGACTGCACGCCGGCGCACCGTCGACTCTCTCGGTGCGCGGCGGTGCAACCAAAAATTGCCCCGCGACGGTGCACCCCGGTTTATCGAGGACGGACGGTGCACACCGGTGCGTTTTATCGAGGATGAAAAGGCGCACCGGTGTGCCCCGGTGTGCACCGGTGCGGTTAATCGAGGATGCTATTAGATTGCTAAATCATAAATAAGGTCATTAATTTGGGCAACCAATCACACGCAAGCGGCAGGCCCTCGCAGCCCAGCTCCACCAACCACTGCCGGGCTAGAGCGGCGGCCCGGCCCGCCCTGTCACGTTTTTCCCCAGTGTCCGCGTTGTCCCTGACGGGGAAAAAGTCGCTTCGCTTGCGAATTAACCAGGGAAACGACCTGATTTACTCGAATAAGTGCAAAAATGCTACCCTTCAAGGTGAAGCTCATGAGTTTCGGCGTAAAAATCATCCTCAATCGTTTTTTTGCTTCAACACCACCTCTTTTTGCATCATCCACATTGCTTAAATCCCCAAGGGGAAGAGCATAGACACTAAATGGAGCGACCAATCGTATGCGCAAGCCGCAGGTCTTCACAACCGAGCACCGCCCACATAGTGGCTGGCTGGGGAGTGAGTGGTCCCCTCTGCCACGGCCGTGGTATGGGAGGACACACGACTCCTCCAGCCCGGCAGTGGTTCTTCTCACTCATGCTCAACCCAACCGGATGTGCCCGCACGCCCCTCGCACACCCGCGAGCGCTAAGATCCCTAGGGACCTTAGCGAATGCCTCGCAGCAACGCCACCTAGAGAGGTCTCTAGGTGGCGTTGCTCGCAGTTGCAACCCGCCTCGACAGCGTCGCTAGAGTGCACCAGAATCCCTGTTCTGTGCCAGAATGGCGTCGCTTTCCGCGGGTGAAGGCCACATTGTCCGAACACTGGCAGGCGAGCGGTGTAAGCGGAATGCAGCAGTTGCACGCAAATAGATGATCCTTCGGAAGTACGCAGGGGGCAGTACGCAAAACGCTCTCGTGAGCCGAGCAGCAGCCACATACCCGTCTGCTTGGGATTATTCGGCATCCGCAAAATAAGCTATAATGCCTAGAGTAAGCGTGCTCATGCGCTCATCGTGGTGAAACTGATGAGCTCCTCGTGAAATTTACACCACCCGCCCCCATCCGCCTGCGGGATCAATGGGACCCCGAACGTAGGTTGACCCGGACGTAGGTTGAACTGCAGGTTGACCAGTCCAGGCTGATCATCCGAAGTCCTTTATGCTTCAATAAAGTCTATTCCTCCTCCTCCCGAGTGGAGATAGTTAAGCAGTGCGCAAGTATCCTTTTTTAGGAGCTTATCTTTACACATACTCCTCTACGCAAGTTTGCCATGGAGGCCCCAAGGCATTTCATTACATAGACATAGATGGCCTCTTATCGAATAACCCTCATTGCAACGTGTCACGTGTTACAAAGAAACTGACAGACAGACTGCTGGGTACGTCGTTTCTGTTGTGAGGGGCCTTCCAACAGTGCCGGTAAACGCTCACGCTCACTCTTTCTTCCGTGCCTGAAAACAGGTTATCGTCAGCACAGAGCGGCGCTCCGTATTTTATAGTCGCGGCCGGCACATCTTCCAGCTCCCGCTTTGCTTTTGTTGCAATTTTTAAAGTGGGATGCGTTTATCGCTGCAACTTCAAAGAAGCCGGCCAATATGGCCACTATACCGCACAAATGACGTCATCAAAGCGCATAAACAATGCCTAGACCGAGAAAGAGAGAAAAATCTTTTGAGTACTATGTGCGGGGTTTAAAGGGGTCCTAATAGGTCGCGATTTCAAGCGCGCTATCGCTAGATAAGCGTTCTTTTCTTTCTGTGTTTACATGTAAAGTCTTGCCAAAATTCAGCGGCGTTTTGACGAAGCTTTTTCGCCTTTGACGTAGCCTCTATGACGCAGTTGGCGCTGAAGACTACGGTGCCGCTATTGGCGGGTTTCCTCAAATGTTGCAGCCAAACAGGGTTTCGGCGGTTCGGATGACGTCACGAGAAACACTTCGGCCCGGCGTATCTTTGTAGCAGGGTGTCGAACCGGAACCGAATAGAACCGAAAACCGGAACTGAACCGGTATTTTTTGAGCACGCTGAACCCGAACCGGAACTGAACCGAAAAAAGAAATAACGGTTACCGGTTAATGCCGAAACGGTTCGATCCTCTGTTGTTGATATTGCACAGTCAGCGCAATTCAAGCCTTTTTTTTACGTACCATCAATTTCGTACCCGCTCGCGCTCTTCCCCCTCCAGACAACTGAACACTATCACGCTCTATCTAATAACAAGGGAAATGAATGAGCACCAATGTAGTGTTGCGACCGAGTGGGGGCACCCGATCCGAGCTCCGTGGCCTCCGACATACGAGTGGTAGCGTGTATGATGCGAGCGGCCAGCCGCTGTTGCAGCCGTGAAGAGGTCCAGAAGCCGTAGGCTAACGTAACTGTTTACTTCATAGCGAGAGGTGAGCCGAAGCCAAAGAACAATGCCCCGACGGGCGAGGTTACAATACAGGACTCGAGCAGAGCGACAACATCGATTCGCTGCTCTAATAGGAATGGTTTACAACGCTTGCGGGGGTCTATTTATACCCAAAAGCGGTAACGGTCAAACGCAACAAGCTGCAACACGCCACGAACGTCACAGACACACACAACGCTCTTTCCAGAGTTCGTAAGTCGTCGGTAGCCTCCGCGCACGTTGAGTCCGAGAGAGAGGGGAGAGAGGAGGACTCCGTTGCGATCGACGGGGCCTCTGTGTCCTTGAAGAGCGTGGACACGAGCCTCGCCGCCAGCCGCCGAAGTTTTGAAATGCGCCGATCGAGAGCAAAGCGTCTGACGCGGCTTGCCGCAATTTGTCACTGACATGGTGGCGCGTGTTTTCGCCGCACAGCCATGGAGTGCTGCGGGAAAGTACGGCGGCGCTGGCCGATTCGTAACAGTAGCAATGGTCTGTTGCTGCTGGAAGCGCGAGCGTAGTGCAAGCTGACGAAACGAAATCTCATTCTCGGCAGCTTGCAGGGGATATAAAACGACTTCGCCCTTCCCTAGCTGCGACTTTATTGGAGCAGTCAGGCTGCAGGAGATCTCCACTGCGCAACAGCGAAAGCCCACACCCGATGTGTGCAAACATTTTTGCATTTCGTAATTTGTTTAAAAGGTCCGACACCTGCAAATTGTTAAAACTTGACAAGTGTGACCGCAGGAGCTGCTCAGTGGCAAAGCCGTTTGCTGCTGATGCAGTTTTGTCTCTTTCAGATCTGCTTTTTTTCGAAGGTGCACTTGTGCTAACTGCCCAAGTCGCTACATTACTTCTACTGCTACTCGTTCTGGAGGGGAGTACTGCTGTGGACGAATTAAAGAGCGTCTGCCCAAAAACGTCCCATCTCATGCTCCGCGCGTCGAATTTCCCTTTCATTATGTAACAGCATAGTCTGTTATTTGTAACAACATAATCTATTATAAGATTCCGCAATGTAGCACACGGAACGATGGGCGGGGGTCAGGCGGTACGATGACATACTGATTGTAATGCACACATCCGGTATAGCTATCGCAAAAGGAATTGCAGTAGTCAGAGCAATAATGCAGCGACTGAGCGTTAACTAAAGCTTACTTTTAACAAAAGTGTGGCTACCACATTCGATAAGGTGATAGCTAACAAATTATTCAGGGTGACCAAATAATCTAATTCATTGGTAGTGTTTATGTGCCTGTTGTACGATTTTCGTTTTTGTTACAGATATAAAAAATGTGCGCCATTGGTATTAAGCGCTGGTACGCAGGCCTAAATTTAAGGCTTGAAGGTTAGCGTGATCGGCGATTCCATAGCGACGATTGCGATTTCAACAAAACAGGAAAGGACAGAAAATATATCCCACCATCATATATCTTGGAGGTGGCTTTATGAATCGTCGCTAGGACAACATGAAGTCTGGGCGAGAAACTAGGTGGTAAATCGTCGATACTTCATCTGTTTTTCTAATATCTCGTATTTCTAATATCTCGTAATCGTTAAGTGTGCTTTGCAATTGTGCCACTGCCCTTGGGGAACAGCGGCATTTTGAATTTTTGTCTGTATTTTGATTTGACTGTTGTTTTAAACTACTAAATGTTTTTTTCTAATTTGAGTGATAATTGAACTCATCGAACCGGTTCGCGAACCGGTTCAAGCTCCCGAACCGGTTCGCGAACCGGTTCGGTACGTGCTTTTGTTGAACCGGAACTGAACCGGAACTAAATGATTTCGCCTGAACCAGAACCGTAACCGAACCGGCATTTTTTTCGGTTCGACACACTGCTTTGTAGGGACTAATGTCGATCGTCGCCATCCGTCGCACGCGCTCAGCTTAGCTTCTTGATATAGCGCATCGTTTACAAGATATGAATAACGCTGACAAGCATGCAGAGCGTCTTCTGCAGGCAGAAACGCTATGCACGCGGCCACGGCAGCCATCTCCTTTCACGGTTGTCATGGGCCGCGCGCACTAATCGACAAACACCTCCGCATCTAAAACTCGCCGCCGCTTGCCCGATCCGGACTATTGCTGAAAATTAGTTTACAAAAGCGTGCAAGGGGATGATAGTGCGGTGAAAGATTGTGCTGGGGATCGTCGACGGCGCGGCTTCATAGAGCGGTGACCGAATAACTGCGGCGATGCTAAGTCTTCTTTGCGCGACCCGGCCTCGGAGAGACCTGTTCGCCGCGACAGCGCCGCATGCAAGAAACGCAAGTGGGCCGCTAGTCGTAGGTGGAAATCTTCGATTATCGTCGTGAGCGAACATGTTGTTTTTGGAGCCCTCCTATCTGGCCTTCGAACGGTAGTTTCCCTATGCTAGAACTGACGCGCCGAAAAGCAGTGCCACGCAGACAGTAGCAGGCGGAGCATGCGCGGCGGCTGCTAAACATTTAAAAAATCCGGACGAACCGCTGAGCGGAGCCAATGGCTGCGCGTACCTCGGAGCGGAAGCGCCATGACAATGTCGCGCTCTAGGTTGTATTGCTCGAGCTTATCAGTTGTAGCAGGCATTGAAGGACTCTGGTTGTAGCTTCAATGCGTAAAAAGCAGTTTGCCCACACTAACTGTAAATTCACCCTCTCCTTCCGCTTTGAGGCGATAAGGGACCGGGCGGCCGTTGTATGGCACCACCGTCGTTTCAGCGAACAGCGACGCCCGTGGCGAACCGCTCGTCAGTGGAATGCCGGTGGCGGTCAGCGCAGCATGGCTTTCTGTCGTTTTTCTGCGGTGCGGCTTGCAAAGCGTACATACGTAACCCCACGGGCATTTTTCAGATCGGTAAATCTTGAGCGTATACGTGACGTTTACGAGGCATGCCATGTGTGCACAGTTATTTACGCCCATACTCAGTATTTACAAATAGCAGACGACACTGAATGCGCCAAGCTGGAAGTCAAGCTGGAAGTGAAAGTTCGTTGCCTCATGCAATTTTTTCATGCCTGCATGCAGTTTCGCGAATCGAGGAGTATATTGCCGCTAAATGTTCCCACAAAGCCGGTGTGTGCAACCGATCTAGGAATGCTGCGGCGCTGGCCTTTGGCAGTTGGGGGGTGTCTTCGAAGATTTACCTCAAGACAGAAATTGTGACGGACGACGCTTCCGTAACTTCATTACCTACAGCTGAAACGTGTTTAATTTCACAGAAATGCTCTTACTGCAGTCATCGGGAATCATTGATAGAATAAATACCGCATGATAGTAGAACGTTATTGCTTGTCGTGGAGAAGCATTGCTTTACAAGAATTGCAATGGTTGCTGGCTAGTTGGTAAATGGTTTGTCAAAAACCAATTCCTGCGTGGCTGAAAGACGCAAGACAGGAGGGTGCCCGAAACCTGTACTCAGCTTCACAACTGAATGCTGCGGTCGGTTTACAAGCTGCCACCTACGATTGAAAAATCATGCACACGTCCGTCGAACGACGATGATGGTTTATCGCAAAGCTCTATCGTATGGGTTTCCTTGATTGCCTTCTGGATTTAAACTTTGACTAGTTAAGCGTCGAATTTGACCAGCACGCAGTTTGGTCTTTTGATCGCAGCGTCTTTGACTTTGACCATTTCCCATTCGATTTCGCATGAAGAAAGCTTTGCGTTCAACCATCATAATCATTAGACGGAGGGCTAGATGATTTTTCTATTTAATTTTGAACTTCCATGCCCCCTCTCCAAATCTAAACTTTTTCTAGCGCGTCGGAAATGTGTCTGTGGTAGAGGACTTGGGCTCATGCACCCATATTTGAGGCAACTAATAGCGCGTTTTTGGTGTCTTCAGCAGGCATAACACGATTTTTTTAGGTACTCTGTAAAGAATACTTAAGCATTAAAAACACCGGCTGACGTTAACACTGCCACATTTCTTAACTATCGGTGCCAGCCTTTATCCTACGCAGGTGGTAAAACGGGAAGGGGAGGAGGGATGGTTTGTAGCCTGGGCTTTTGAGTTGGTGAATAACTTTGGCTCTTGATAAAATGACCACCACAAACGTGGGATTTCCACTTCGTCTTTCAGGCTCCCATGCTGTCACGGTGTCGCTCACTAAAAACCGAAGGTACAAAGCTTACGGTTACAGAAAGTGTAAACTACCGCAACATTTCTACGGCTACACGGTAATCCATCTCGTATGCAGGTGCCTTTCTATTTAAAGCACACGTATCGAGGTATCCCAGCGCTAAGGCTGGCGTGGAAACCGTAGTCATTGAAACCAGTGAAGATAATTTAAAGTGGTAGAAATGAATTCTAATATTGCTAATAGTTTTATTCCTACTCAGATCGCGCGGAGCCAGGCGCAGAGCGCTGCAAAAAGCGCTCGTGTCAATGTAGCCCTTCCCCAACTTTACAAGCATCCAATAAGTTTGCGTAGCCGTTAGTGCATTTAAGAAGAAAATAATACTAATAATAGTAGTTTTATTCGTACTCAGAACGGGTGGAGCCAAGCGCAGATCGCTGCAAAAAGCGCTCGAGCCATTGCAGCCGATACCCAACTTTAGACGCGTCCGACAAGTTTACGTAGTCATTACTGCATCTAAGAACCCAACACACCTGTCTAGACTTCGTTTCATCTCACATGTCTGCTCACAACGCCACCAAAACACACAAAGCACCAAAGCAAACACGACAAAAACAACGGGAGGCTGTGTAGTCCAATGCACCGGCTCATTCCACTGACGAGCGGAGCTCCGAGTGGTGGCGCCACCCGTCCAGCTGCCCGGTCCCTATTCGCCCCGAGCGCGAACACAGTCGGCTCCTGGCGGCGGCGGGACGAACCGCTCCTAGTGTGGATGGCGCTCTCGCGTCGTCTGCTTTTTCACATTGCGTGCGGCGTAAGACGCGTGCTGCACCCGACAAAACAACCAATATGTGTGCTCGTTTGGCAGTAAGCAATGACATAGTTACCTCTGCTTGCGCATTTCCTCTAGAAACGCAATAATCGGCGGCCGTTGCGGCTAATGCACTGGTTTAATTCCACGAAACATCTTCGCCGTGGTCACCGCTTGAGTGTGAAACGTGTTATAAACATTGCTTCCACACATTGCACTTTTCTTATTGTTGAGTGCAGTCGTCTGCCATTGCGGGAACTTCGAAGGGTACTTTTTGAAGGTGGCGTGGTGATTATTTAAAGGATATAAGTTTAGTACGCGAAACGGGTAAGAAGCGACAAGACCTGTGCATACGCGTGCAAATTCCACTCCCTTGTAAAACTGCGCTGTGTCCTTATAGAAAGAAGAAACAAACAAAAACATTTACACTGCACACGACCCATGCGTTATCGCCCATACATTACCGGACACGTATTTTACACCCGCAAGCGCCTGTGTGATCGTGTCCTTCCCGTACCTTTTCTAAAATAAATACCATTTTTGGACAGTCGTTGTTTATACTGAGGAGGAGGAAATAAACATTTATTCAACTGTATCGAGTTGCTAATTACGTATTATTTAAAATACGCTTTTATGAATGCGCAAGACTATTTACAGGGGATTTTTCGGCAAAATTAAGCAGTTGTGAGTTTGCGTTTGTCATGTGGCATTTCGTGTGTCATTTTCATATATATCATTTTCAAATCCGACGTGAATCACCTTGTCTAGAAACGTGTATCACTCAGCATAACCAAATGCCTAATATAGTCACGTCTTAACCTCTTAAGGTGGACCTAAGTTTAAAGAAAGAGGAGAAAACGCGTAATATAATGCACGTTGTTGCCCACATGTGTGAGGGGTGTGTACTATGACTCGCTGTTTTTTTTTTAATTTTTCCCCACAATGCTTGCTTTAAATACAATTTTGAAAAAGGCGAGCCACAATTCCTGGACAATCTCGGACCGAAGGGGGGTTAATCAGTTTTGAAAATACGCGTTAAAGTACTGCTTTTTCACCGCTACAGTACACGACGGCTAGTGTAGTTTCGATTGTAAGTAATACTGATAACCATAGTTAGGCTTTTCGCGTTACATGCGTTCTCTTCGCTGCTCTTGCAACGTTGGCAGGACACCCCCCCCCCCCTCCCCCCCCCCCCCCAAAAAAAAAACGAAATGCACAGAATTTCATTTTTTAACCAGTCCTCAAGAATTAAATGCCAAGACGAAGGCGATATTCAGTTTACAATACAGAGTAGTTACCGGGAACCCGTTACGCTGATTTGCAACGAGACATAAAAAGGAAATCTTTTACTACATCTGCAACAGCGCAACTTCATTTATTGCCATCTTTAGGGTTCGTAAGCGACCTTTACGCACGAATGCAAACACATCTCGCTGTTGCAGGCACCTGTTAGATTTTAAAAGGAACGCAAATGGTCAACATAGCAGCCGTAACAGAAAATTTGTGCTCACTGTGAGGTTCCAGAAGCTTGGTTTGCACACTGTATGTTATGAATGGGCCAAGGACCACGCAGGCAGGCAGTAGACGAACACTGTTTAACACGTCGAAGACTATATTTAAGAGGACGGAGGACAAGCACGGGACGTGAGCATAGTAGAGGTCGGGATGTAACAGAGAGGATGGGTTTCGGTCACACGTACACACAGTCTACAGTTCAAAGATACACAAAGTAACCTCGGAGTTCACAAGGTTCGAGAGCAATGACTAATAGGCCAGTCAGCTCACTCTCAGTCAATCACGACGCGTTTCTAGGCGCTCCAACAGCAGGAACGGCAGTGCCCAACAGCCGGAATGGCGCGTCAGCAGTCGGCGCACCAGCACCTCGATGATGGCGCCCAGACGAGTTCTCGAGCCTTGGCGGAGGGTAGCGCGGTGCCGTATACGGTGGCCCAGGCGTCTCACGGGGTAGTTCCCACGGACCGCGCCCTGTTCCGCCGCTTCGCTTCCAGCCGTTGCAGTTCCAACCTCCGTGATCACTTACGCGCGGCCCCTCTTCTTTGTCATCGTCCTTGTCGTTCTGGCTGGCTTACTCGCATGGCCAATCACTCTCGTGGCCATTCGTCACATCACCCCCACCTTAAGAAAGTTGTTAGGGGATCAGACAACTATTCTACTAGTCACGTCCCCTGATTACGGTCACAGCGCACTCACGCACGGCATGCAGTCAGAAATAGTCAGTTGCATGATGGCTTGTCGCTGCTGGTTCACACGCATGGAGTAAGGAAGCGGACAAAAGGTTAAGTTCCCAAAGT
This sequence comes from Haemaphysalis longicornis, assembly GCF_048455015.1. Lineage (NCBI taxonomy): Eukaryota > Metazoa > Arthropoda > Arachnida > Ixodida > Ixodidae > Haemaphysalis > Haemaphysalis longicornis. The sequence goes on from NW_027526203.1 coordinate 256,309,684, forward strand.
ATCAGTCAGTAGCTTTCATTAAACCGTGTCGTTGAGCATGTATGCAGCGGCAACTTGTCCGTCGTTCTCTGGCTGCAGATGTGGCATGAGCGCACAAACCGCTTAACATCATTTTGTAGATCCGGCCAGTAGAAGTCGCCTAAAATTCGCTGGCCAGTCTTGCGAATGCCCGCATGTCGAGGTGTGACGTTCTCATGTTCCGCTCGGATGATGAACTCCCGGAAGATTTTCGGCACTACCATCTGCTTCACCGTCTTTCCCTCTGCAAATTGGCACTCTCTATATAACAGGCCTTCGCTTTCGAGGAAAGTGTAGCGGTTACCTCGTGCGGACCGAGACTCCCTCCCAACTTTTCGGTAACAGGACCTCAAAGTGTAGTCGTTGTGCTGCTCTTGGGGTAGTCGATCTCGGTTGTAAGGAGTGCACGAAGGCGGTGGCACGTTGGACCGTGTGGTCTGCGGTCGTTCAGTCCTTGCAACAGCGGAAATCAGATAGCAAGGCTCCGAACGTAGTGTTCGTCCCAAGCTGCTCTTCGGTGTTTCCCTGTCGCCAGCCACTTGATACTCCCATTCACGATCTGGGTGGTGAGGCTCCCTGACGCCTGGAATATTGCCGAGAATCAGGTCGTATATGGGACGACTCATGCAGGCTGCGGTGATCTCTCCCACCAAATAGGGCGTGTGGACCTGGATCTTTGCTTCTGGGACTTCCTGGACGGAGCCGTCAAGAAGAACAACTCGGCGTGTCACCCCAGTCAAGCAGTTGTCGTCGACCATATCTCGGCGGACGATGGCTGTGTCACTTCCAGTGTCTCGGAGCACGCTGGCGAATTTTCCTAGCACTCGTCCAGGAACAACTGGCATTCCCTTGACGAGAAACGGTGAACTTCTACCGCTGGTGTTAATATAGTTGGAACCACGTCCAGTTGTGCGCGACATCTGGTCCCTGTGGAACTTGGTTTTCGAGACTCTCTTTGGAGGCTGGTAAATGGCACATGCGATAACTTTATCTTGGTCTCCTGACCCGCTTCGACAATTGTCGGAACTGCCACCTGGGCGGCCATGCTTGGAGCAGTTTTCATGTTCTTTGGTCACAGCGCGACCGACTTGCGCGCGTTGTTCAGGATGATCGCCTAAGAACACTTCTGTGTTGCCCTTCCCCGGTGTGTTGGCTGCACCCCTCATAATGTCCGGCGCGTCAGTTGGAAGCTCCCCTAAGTTCCCAAAGCTCTGTGCCTCCAGGAAACGGTCCGCGACGTCTGCCGAGGTATCAAGGGTGGCACACTCGTGTTCGTTCAAGAAGGTTGCGAGTCTCGGGTGGCAACAACAGTAGAATTGCTCCGAGATTAACAAATCGCGGAGACCTTAGTAGGTCTTGGAAATGTTGGCCATTTCCACCCAATGATCGAAGTAGCTCGAGAGCCTCGCCGCAAACTGCTTTCCCGTCTCGCCATCTTCAGCCCGGGCCTTCCGAAACATCTCCTGGTACGCCGTTGCCGTGCATCGGACCCGCTGGAGCAGCGCTTTCTTGACCTTGCTGTAGTCAAACGAGTCCTCTGCAGTCATACTGCCAATCACGGTCAGCGCTTCACCGGACAAGTACATATACTGAGGCAGACGACCCATTTTTCCAGCGGCCACCCTTGCCCTGTCGCCACGCGCTCGAACCGCTGCAAGTACGCGTGTAAGTCATCGCGCCTCTCATCAAACAGGGGCAGGAGCTTCTGTAGATTCCCGAAGGGCACATTTGGGTTGGTTTCGTTCCCGGCAGTAACGACGTTGGTGCTTTGCGACCCTTCTTGAAGACGAATCTTCAACTCCAGGATTCGCATTTCTCTCTCGGCAGCTTCCTTGGCCATCTGGGCAGCTTCCTTTGCTATCTCGGCAGCTTCTCGCCGTCCCTCTCTTTCTCGTTCAGCAGCTTCACGGAGTGCCTCTCTTTCAGCTGCCCTCTCTGCACGCTGCTCCGCCCGCTGGGTGTCGATCCACTGGCGAAGTTCCAGTCCTGAGAGACCCAGCTGCGTCCCGACCGCCACTAGCTTCTCCACATCCATGGTGGAGTCTTCAATCACGTGCTTTCACAGCAGTCAACTTCTCCCTGCAGATGTTACGGGTGGGATCCTGGCAGGCTCGCCACTTTTGTTATGAATGGGCCAAGGACCACGCAGGCAGGCAGTAGACGAACACTGTTTAACACGTCGAAGACTATATTTAAGAGGACGGAGGACAAGCACGGGACGTGAGCATAGTAGAGGTCGGGATGTAACAGAGAGGATGGGTTTCGGTCACACGTACACACAGTCTACAGTTCAAAGATACACAAAGTAACCTCGGAGTTCACAAGGTTCGAGAGCAATGACTAATAGGCCAGTCAGCTCACTCTCAGTCAATCACGACGCGTTTCTAGGCGCTCCAACAGCAGGAACGGCAGTGCCCAACAGCCGGAATGGCGCGTCAGCAGTCGGCGCACCAGCACCTCGATGATGGCGCCCAGACGAGTTCTCGAGCCTTGGCGGAGGGTAGCGCGGTGCCGTATACGGTGGCCCAGGCGTCTCACGGGGTAGTTCCCACGGACCGCGCCCTGTTCCGCCGCTTCGCTTCCAGCCGTTGCAGTTCCAACCTCCGTGATCACTTACGCGCGGCCCCTCTTCTTTGTCATCGTCCTTGTCGTTCTGGCTGGCTTACTCGCATGGCCAATCACTCTCGTGGCCATTCGTCACACTGTAAACCTGCTTGTCACTTTGCGAAAACCTAGCTAAACATGAGATGATTGTACTGCGTGCGTTGACAATTCAATTCGACAGTTCACTCGCGACGAAAGCCGTAAATAAGTGATCCGAAACCGTTATTCATCAAACCTTCCTTCAGAGTCACTAAAATTTAATTTAAAAGACCCGTTAGAGCGGTTACATTTATATCTCTGCGCTGATCGAAATTCAATAATTGTATGTTGCCTTTCGAACACACAAAAAATATCGTAAGCTTTTAGAAAGAATGTCGGGGCAGGTAGGTGGTGTTACCATTTCAGGGCATCCCACAAATGCAAGAATGCGTCATGCTACCAGTGAAAGCGATTGAGATTGCCGTTGTAAACTGAATTTCAGAGATCGAGGCTTCATGATTTGTTTCTGCTTATGATTTTATTGAAGGCTCAAAGCCATAGTGTGGAAAGATCGAGCTTGCTACGAGCCACGGCGTACAAGTTCATTGTCACTATTACGGCCATTCTGAGATTCCCGATGAGTCGTCGCTTTTTTTTTTTTTGGCGTAGTAATGAAAACTTACTGCCGCTTCCATGCTATACATTGAACGTTGAGGAACCGAACTACAGCATACCACTCTTGTTTGCACCTTTCGTGCGCACATACGGCGGGAAAAAGGCACGAAGCGCGCCCACAGTGTGCATAGGCCGCTCAGCGGAGCATCCACACTAGCAGCGCGACGCTGTCGCCACCTACATGTCGAGCTCGCGGCGAATAGCCTTCGCCACCTATTTAGGGCCTCTAGGCGAGGCGCAATGAGGGATCCCGATTAATTTGATTACCTGGGGATATAATGGTATTTTTTTTCTCCACATTCTCTCCTTTGCTATACTGAAAGTACAACGCGTTATGGCATGCAGTCAACTGTGCAGCGTCAACTCTCCTTCTATAATAAGGTCTACGAAAGGAATATATTGGGTGCACAAATGGTGTCTCGGCTTTTGGAGTGTACACAACATTCACGTGGCGTCGGCTGCACGGCAAATGCAGTCTGTTAACCCGCGCTGGGAAGCTGCCCGAATACTACGCAGCTCGAGTCCGGGACCATGCAATGACTGCTCAGACTTGAACTGCTGGACAATGGGGATGGGGGGTGTTAACCCTGTGATGGTTTAAACGACTCTTACAGATTTGGTTGAAGACAGTTGTCGAATTGTACTTCTGATTGATTGATTGATTGATTGATTGATTGATTGATTGATTGATTGATTGATTGATTGATTGTTGATTGATTGATTGATTGATTGATTGATTGATTGATTGCGGGGTTTAACGCGCCTAAACTACACAGGTTATGAGGCGCACCGTAGTGAAAACCTCCGGATCAATTTTGACCAGCTGGGGGTGTTTAACGTGCTCCGAAATCTCGAGCACACGGGCGATTTCGCGTTTCGTCTTTATCAGAAATGCGGCCGCCGCGGCCGGGAGTCGAACCCGCGTCAACTGTACTTCTCACTGATTCGTTCAATGATTCTACTGATTTTGACAGGATCTAGTGCCTTAATGAAAGAAAAAGCTTTCCGTTTCGTGTACGCTTGATATCCGAGTCAGACGGCTCCATATTTCAGATCCTAAAAATGTTATCCGTTGCATATGTAATCTACAGTTATTTTTTTGTTTTGTCACCAAATTTAGAATAACGTTGTTACACTCTTCCTTGACAAATATTTAAAATGAAGCGTAGTGTACAACTTACGTACGTACTATCTATAGTTGAACAGACCCCAGACAAACTATGGTGCCTATAACCATAACCAAGGCGAAGTGGTACAACAGCGTATTCCGGGAATGTTATACGCAGACGACATTATTCTTTCAGCTGATAAACAGACCGATATGCAACGCTAATAAATATTAGCGGCCAGGAAGCCACCGACCTCGGGTTAAATTTTAGCGCAGAAAAATCGGGAATAAAGGTTTTTAATGACGCTACCACTGACGCAGTGTCTATCCAGCAAGGCGAACTACCCGGAGTGAAGGAATATAAATATTTGGGAGTGTGGAGAAACGAAGGGAATAATTAGCTAAGAACTCACGAGGAGCAACTTAAGGGTAAGGGAAAGCGAAACGCAGCTATAATGAAGCATAGAGCTCTGTGGGGGTATAACAAATATGAAGTAGTGAAAGGAATGTGTAAACGAGTAATGGTCCCGGGTATCACATTTGCGAATGCTGTACTCTGCTTAAAATCAGACGTTCTATCAGGCCTTGAAGTGAACCAGAGAACGGTAGGTCGTTTGACCTTAGGCGCGCACGGAAAAACAACTAACGAAACAGTATATACAGGGATATATGGGCTAAGCGTCATTTGAAGTTCGAGAAGCACAGAGTAAAATATGTTTTGAGATGAGGTTGAGAGCAATGAATCACCGAAGATGGGCAGCTAAGGTTTTTAGGTACTTATACTTGAAAAGCATGGACCCGCAGTGGTTAAGGAAGACTAGAAAGCTAACAATGAAATACGGAAAGAACAGTGGAGAATCCAAAACAGCCAAGGTAACCAAAAAAGAGGCAAGGCAGATTGAAGCGAATAAATGGAGAGAAAAAATGGAAGCTAAAACGTCATTACAGATGTACAGGGCCGAGAAATTGAACATCAGAAAGGATAATTTCTACGATAATTCCCAGGGCAGTGCTTTGCTTTTTGAGGCTAAAGCAGGTTGCTTGCGAACTAAGAGCTTTGTGGGTAAGTATTCACAAAATGATCCGCAGACCGGGTCTGCGGAAAAGAAACAGAAACTATGCGGCACATAGTGTTCGAATGCGACGGTATCCATCCAAATCTACACGAGGGAAATATTCCGCTTCCAGAAGCCCTAGGACTTAAAGGTACTCTGAAGTGAATTTGTCAAGCTTGCACTGCGTAGACTGGCTCAAATTAACACACTTTTCATCGTTTATCCGGTTGATAAGTCGGTAATTATTTTATATAGCGGAAACTAACATGCGCGGTCTGTGGCGGCCGCACCAACTAAAAGCTGTGACGACAGGAGGAGATGCACCTTGATTGGACGATGTCCAAGATTAGCATTCAAACAAGTTTCGGCTTCGGTTCTGTAAAACAACATGCTTGACATCCGACGGCATCGTTGGATGGGCATTCTCGATGTCTCGGTAATCGTCGTACCGCGCTTCTGCCATGTTGTCGGCTGTAAAATGCCTAAGATAAGCCTCCCAGGACGGCTTGGAATCGTAGCAATCACTAGCCGATGCCTACGCAGTGGATGAACGCCCTCTGCGTCACCGCAGACGCTCACATGCCACGCGCTTTTCCCCCTTCTTTAGAGCTTGCCTCACTCATGCCTGCATCGTAAAAAGCGTGTTCGTACCAGGCCAAGGGTCTGTTGATTCTGTCCTGTGCCCACTGCCCGCAGCAGTCGGTGCTTCTGGCAACAGCACGCCAACGAGAATTCGCTAGCGCGCCAGTGCCAGCCTGCGCGCGTTCTGCGAACTACAGTCAAACCCAGTTATAGCGAACTGCAAATATGCGCCACGATTAGTTTGGTATATCCAATGGTTCGATATAGCCGGGCCCGCCTATAACGAGTTTATTGTTACGAGTTCGCAATACGTGGGAATCCCCTTGCCATCCTCGCATGCAGAAACGAACAAAATAAAGTATGTAATTACCATACACAAAACAATCGATTTATTGCAAATAATAAAGCCACTTTCCGCCTTAACGCCTTACCTGCCTACTTCCAAAAAAAAAGCGGTGATATTTGTTTTCCCTTTCGTTTTAGCAGCGTCAACTAGCACAGCATTCTTTACACGAGAGATTATTTGCACCAGTTCGAGTCCGTGTCCTTCAATATCGAAGAAATATTGGCAGAGGACATGGACTGCCGAAAGCACTTCATTAAGCGTCGGATGGCTTTCACTCGTGACATCCTCTGCCTCCTCGGTGCTTTTATTACGACGGTGCTGCTGACGGTGCCCGCGTCCGAGGGGCTTACAGGGACGGCAACGTCGTCGTCGACACCCAGGAAATCTTCGAAGGACACTCCTTTCGGCACAGCATCGAGAACATTGGCGAGCTGCCATCTTGGTTCGGACTCACTGACTGGGCGGGTTCCGTCGTGAGTCCCACACGTCGCAAACAGTTACGAAAGTGTCGGGCGTCATGTCACTCCATACGAGGCGCGATGTCTCAGTTGCGGCCTTTGCTCAGTGGTCGCGGCCAATCAACATCTCAATCGCCGCTCTGAGACCATGCATGCATTTTGGCGGCCATTCTAGGCAGGCCGAGTTCGATATATCCGATGTGAAGTTCGTTATAACTATACGAAGTATGTTTCGCGTGTATTTCCGTAAATTATTTATTTTTGTTCGATATATAGCTTAATTCGCTCTATCCGGGTTCGTTATAGTCGGGTTTGACTATAGTTCGTGGAGCAGTGAAGGTTACGGCTGTTGCGACCGGGCGGGGGCACCCGATCCGTGCTCCGTGGCCTCCGACATACGAGTGGTAGCGTGTATGATGCGAGCGGCCAGCCGCTGTTGCAGCCGTGAAGAGGTCCAGAAGCCGTAGGCTAACGTAACTGTTTACTTCATAGCGAGAGGTGAGCCGAAGCCAAAGAAAAATGCCCCGACGGGCGAGGTTACAATACAGGACTCGAGCAGAGCGACAACATCGATTCGCTGCTCTAACAGGAATGGTTTACAACGCTTGCGGGGGTCTATTTATACCCAAAAGCGGTAACGGTCAAAACGCAACCAGCTGCAACACGCCACGAACGTCACACTGCAGACACACACAACGCTCTTTCCAGAGTTCGTAAGCCGTTCATAGCCTCGGCGCACGTTGAGTCCGGGAGATGGGAGAGAGGAGGACTCCGCTGAGTTCGCGGGACCTCTGTGTCCTTGAAGAGCGTTGAGACGAGCCTCGCCGGCAGCCGCCCAAGTTTTGAAATGCGCCGAAAGCGAAGCGTCTGGCTCGGCTTGTCGAAACTTGTCACCGACATGGTGGCGCCTGACGGCAGAAAGGCGCACGCAGTGACTTCGCCGCACAGCCGTGGAGTGATGCGGGAAAGTACGGCGGCGCTGGCCGATTCGTACAGTCAAAACCGGCTATAACGAACCCGGATAGAGCGAATTATGCTATATATCGAACAAAAATAATTCAGTTACGAAAATACATAGGAAACATATTCCTTATAACGAAGTTCACATCCGATATATCGAACTCTGCGCGCCTAGAATGGCCGCCGAAATGCATGGTCTCGGAGCGGCGATTGAGATGTGGATTGGCCGCGACCACGGAGCAAGAGTTGCGACATAGCCATTGCGCCTCGCACTGAGCGACATGAGGCCCGACACTTTCCGTAACTGTTTCCGGCGCGGGACTCACGACGGAAACCGCGCAGTCAGCGAGTCCGGACCAAGACAGCAGCATCGATGAACTGTGGGAAGAGCTCCCCCACATTCCCGATGATGTCGCTAGTGAAAGCCGTCCGACGCTTATAATGAAGCGCTTTCGGCAGTCAATGTGCTCCGCCAATGCTTCTTAGATTTTGGAGGCCGCGGACTCGAACTGGTGCAAATAATGTTTCGTGTAGAGAATGCTATGCTAGTTGAAGCCGCCAAAACGTAAGTCAAAACAAAAATCACTGCTTTTTTCTTTGCAAAGTAGGCAGTTCAGGCGGAAAGTAGCTTTAATTCTTGCAATAAATGGATTATTTTGGGTATGGTAACGGCTACTTTACGGTGTTCGTTTCTGCATGCGGCGATGGTGGAGTTCTGGAGGGGGAGGGGGGCTCCCGCGGATTGCGAACTTGTAACGATAAGTTCGTGATAGGCGGGTTCGGCTATATCGAACTATTGGATATATCGAACTAATCGCGGTGCATATTGCAATTCGCTATAAACGGGTTTGACTGTAACAGCTTCTCCGCCGGGGGTCCGAGATCCCGATGGATAAGGGTCTTCAACCGTTGTCCGGAGGGATGCTGTCGAAGTGATGTGCTCGGCAGACGCTCGACTCCAGGCCTGGGCTGTACGACACCATGCTGGAGCTTCACCGGGCGGGTCACTGGACGAGTAGTGGCTCCCCAAGAACGTCTCTGGCTTGGTCAGGCAAGCAACAGAACAACACAGGAAGACACAACCGCATCGCCGGCAAGTGCGAAGACAAATCCACACTGAAGCTTTACCAGGCTTTTAGTTGCGAAAAAGTACGCGAATAACTAACTACTCTAGTTATATTTTTGCCCAGCAGTACTTTAGACAAGTGCACAAACTTGAAAGGTGACATTTCGCGTGATTGGAAATGTCCCACAAAAAATTCCCGCGCCTTCCCGCGAGGGGAACACGAGTAAATGCAGAGCATTGGGGCCTCAGTACTGGTTAAAGGCAGTGTTGCTTCCATCGCTTCTTCCGTGATACTGGAGTAGCAGACACGAGTAAACGTGGGAGCGAGCGTCAACCAAGGAAGGAAGGAGCAACGCAGTGACTGAAGCACGAGCGACCGCTAGCCGCTTTATATTTGCAGCGCGCGCAGTAGAGGGAGAGCAGTACGGGGGGGGGGGGGAGCGCGCATGCGCAAGCAGCGCGCGCTCCTCCCCGCCCCACCGCGCTGCTATCACGCACCTGTTACGCCGAGACCGCGACGGAGCGAACGGGCTGACTACGACGCATGCGCGCGCCAGCTGCTGTTGAGAGACAGGAGGGAAGGAGGAGAGGCGCACCTGCTGCGGACGCGGAGCTGTGGACGCCGTCCGACGCAGGAAGAGGCGAGGCTAAGAAATGCTCTGCATTTAAAAGAAACGTAATCGTAAAGGGCGAAACCTGCGTCAGAAAAAAAACAATGAACTTGAGAAAGTCAGGCGTCTACAGGCCACTTCTCGCGCGGAGAGCTGCGATTTGAGCTCTCGTCATTGCCCCGAGCTTTTCCCCAAGTTGTATCGCACTTTATAAGTGCGCCCGTTCTCTGAAAGAGACTGCTGCGACCGCGTGAAAGGACACTGGCCGTTGTTTTCGACAAAGGTCGAGCGCGTGGAGGAGCGGACGAGATTTTCCAAAGTTCAAACGAGAGGCGCGCACTCCTTCTTGGAGGCGGCGTTCCCTTGGCGCGATGCGAGCTCACGGCTTTGCCCCTCGGCGTGTCCGCACTGAAACCCGCGCCACAAGTACGCGCGTTGCTCGCCTTTTCACGAACGCGTTCGGCAAGCAAACGCCGGAACGCGTTCAGCCACAGGAGACACCGGAACCTCAACTAGCTCAGCCGATGTTGGCCTATCATCGGGAGCTTCAGCTGGGAGTGAAAAGGCCACGAGGAGCTCTTCAGACACCTCGTAACTTCCAACAGACCCTATCTCGTCATCCCTCGCGTTTTCAGCAACAGCCTCGGCACGCGAAGGCCGAAGTATGTATGTATGTATGTATTTATTGTACTTAGGAAAAGGAAAAGCCACCAACAGGCGTAATTTGTCTCGCCTAGGGGGCGGACACCGGAACGCCTGTTGGTGTAGGGGGGGAGGGGGAGGATAGGGAGAAAAGAATACATAGGAATAGGAGGATAGGGGAGAAGGTTGACATTACAATGCATGTAACTCGCGCAAGGGTAAATATAAAACACAAAAGAGAAAAAACAGGAAAAGGGGGAATAAGGGTGAATATAAAACACATAAGAGAAAAAAAAAGGGTTACACACTGGGAAAATTAACATTACAGAGAAACACTACAGATATAGACAACACATGAATCTACAAGGACACAGCACACTTGTAAAAGGGGTCACACACGCACACACACAAGTACAGAAGCTGCTTCAGCAGCAGCACTCCTCCACAATCTGGGCAGCTAGGCAGAGTTGTAGTGGAGTGCGCTGTGCAGCCCCGAGGCCCGCAGGTATGTACCCAGGGCCTCGAGCACTTTGTCTCGCTCCCTAGCACTGCCCGGGGGCCAAAGCAGATCATCAAGTGGCCGCGCTCCGTGAAGCACGACCAGCAGCTCTGCCCGCCCTGCCGCAAACTTGGGGCACTCGTATAGCACGTGCGGCAGGGACTGCACGGGCGCTCGGCAGTGGGTGCAGGAGGGGCTGGTCGCCCGCCCCAGACGGTGCTTCCGCTCCGCCGTCCACACGTCCCCCACCCGGAGGCGCAGGATGGCCGAGCGCAGTCGTCGAGGCAGGCGTGAGGCCCGCACAGGCGGTAGGCCCCCTCCGACACGCAGCCGCGGGTCCGGATGCTTGGTCCGGATGTGTCGCTGGATGAGCAGGCGGGCGTCATCCGCTGCCGCCTGAGCCACCATGTCCGACGGAGGCAGCGCGTGTGCACCGGCGGCCAGCTCGTCCGCCCGCTCGTTGCCATCCAGACCAATGTGGGCGGGGACCCACTGCAGGCACAGTTGAGTGCCCCGGTCCGCCAGCTGTGCCGCCTTCTCCCGGATGCCACGCACCAACAGGGAGTGCGAGTCTCCGTCCTGAAGACGCACCAGGGCCACTCGGGAGTCGCACAGCAGGGTGCAGCGCTCGGGCAAGGGCTCCATTTCCAGCAGCAGGTCCAGGCCCAGTCCGACCCCCACCAGCTCAGCCGTGGCCGAGGAAGAGGCATAGGATAGCCGCGCCTGTCGGGTGGCCTCTCCCAGCACGGCGGCCGCTGCGGCTGACCCCTGCTGCTCCCGCACCGAGCCATCTGTGTATACTAGGGCGTGGCCGTCTAGGTCGCCCCAGACGACACCCCGGGCCAGCTGCAGTTCCCCGCAGTGGGGTGTCCGCCGCTTGCTGTGCAGCCCCGGAAGGTCCAGCCGCACGTCAGCTGCCAGGGCAGGAGCGGGGCCACGAGGTCCCGCGTCCACGGGGCCCACCACCTCCTCGTAGAGCATCAGCATGCGCCCCATGCGCGAGTGGTGGTGGCTCTTCAGCCGCCGCAGCAGCGGACCGCCCCCCTCGGCGCGTCTCAGCCGGTCAATCTGGCCAAGTGCCCGCAAGTCAGCTGTCATCTCTAGGGTCCACGCCCCCGCCTCGGCCAGCGTCTTCTCGCACGGCGAGCTCTGGGGCAGGCCGAGGCAAGCGCGGACCCCCTTGCGGTGGTCTCCCTCCAGCTGCCGCCAGGTGGGTTTCCGCAGGGTCACCAGTGGGAGCGCGTACATAAGGAGACCCACCGCCGAGGCACTGTACAGCCGGAGGGCCGTCCGCTGCGAGCAGCCGCTGTCCCGGGCCACCATCTTGCGCACTGCCGTGGTGGCCAGCTGCGCCCTGGCTCGGAGCTCCTTGGCCGCCTGCCGGAAGTTCAGTCGGTGGTCCAGGGTGAGCCCCAGGTACCGCACCCTGGTCCTCCACTGGAGCTCCTCGCCATCGATGGTCAGGCGCCGGGTCCATCCACGGGCGGCGGCATCCGGATGCACCAGCATGGCGTCGGTCTTTGTCGCCGACAGCTGTAGGCCGACGCCTGCCAGCTTGGCACGAACTGCCTCCATGGCCGCCTGCAGTTGCTGTACGATGGCTCGGCCCTGACCCTTCGGCCCCAGCACCCACAGGGCGATATCGTCGGCGTACACCGAAATGTACACTCGGTGGCCCCCTCCTCTGGGCAGGCAGCCTGGCAGGGCTGCCATCACCAGGTTGAAGAGGAAGGGGCTGATGACGGAGCCCTGTGGGGTGCCCACGTTCACCGGCCGGGGAGCCGACAGGGCGTCCCCCACCTGCACCTGCGCTGTGCGACCCGTCAGGAACGCCTCGACGAAGCCCCGCAGCTTGCCCGCAATGCCAGCCTCCTCCATGGCCAGGGAGATGGCATGACGCTGCAGGTTGTCGAAGGCGCCCTTCACGTCCAGCAGCACCAGGGCCGCCACCTGCTTGGTGGCCCTGGCGTGTTCAAGGGCCGCCACGACGTCGGCGATGGAGTCGGTGGCTGCTCGGTGCCTCCGGAAGCCCGTCAGCTGCTCGGGGATGGCCTCTTCCTCCGCAGCGATGGCCTCCATCCTCCGCAGTGCCACCCGTTCGAGCAGCTTGCAGCCGCAGGATGTGAGGGCCAAAGGCCGGTACGCCGTGACTGCCACAAGGCCCTTGCCTGGCTTTGGTATGGGCCGCAAGATGGCCAGCAGCCACTCAGGTGGCAGTTGGCCCGTGTCCCATATGACGTTGTAGGCGGTCAGGAGTCGGCCGAACCCCACCTCATCCATCATCTGGTAGGTGAGGCCGTCTGCTCCTGGCGCCGACTTACGCTTGCAGCTGCGGAGGGCACTGCGGAGCTCAGTCTCTGTGATGGGGGCGTTGTTGAGGGGGTGGTGCACCTCCCCCGTCCCAGCAACAGCAGCAGCGGGCCCTGATTCCGCCTGGTGTGGCGGCAGGAATTGTGCAGCGAAGAGGTCAGCCAACTCCGCAAAGCTGGCCTGCTTGCGGATGGCCATGGCAGCCAGGGGGTTGCGGTTTCTCTGGGGTTTCAGGATGGAGTTGAAGATGCCCCAGAGGCGGCGGCAGCGTGGGTCGGCCTCCGAGCTGACGCAAAGCTCGGCCCAGCGCTGCCGGCTCAGGCGATTGGCGTGACGGCGGCACGCCGCATCCACTCGCCGGTACGCCGTCCAGTCCGCCCGCTCCCCCGAGCGCTGAGCCTTCCTCTCCGCGCGGTTGCGCACCGCCCGCAGCTGCAGCAGCTTCAGGTCCGGCGTGGTGGCCCCCTCGGCTACTGTGCAGCTCTGTGTGGATTGCCTGGCGCAGCAAACCAGGCCCCGGAACAGCTCGGCTCCTTCCCCCAGTGTTGCCGTTCTCCTTTCTCACTGCCAGAACTACACTACAACCAGGCTGCTCTGTCTCAAAAGACGGCTCAGCCGCCCCAGACACCTGAATCTCTACGAGCTCGGCTGGCCGTTGCTCGAGGTCAGCTACCTGAGCTGGTGGCAGGACGGAATCGGCTTGCCCAGTGGCGAGATCGTCATGACTCCCAACTGAACCCTGCAAACCGTTTGCTGCCTCGACTGCAGGCTTTCCCACCACGTCGCTCGTTTCTGCACTACCGTCCGAAGGAACAACCTCCGTTTCAGCGGACTCGTGTTGCCTTTCGGTAGCCTCATGGTTTCCGCACTCCCGCGGAATGCTGTTAGCCCGCGAACTGCGCGAGTTCGGGTCGACAGCCGTTTTCAAGGCCTCCCGTGATCTAGCGCACTTCGAAGTTCGAACATGGCGACGAAACATCTCCGCTCACCGTAGGGGGTAGGGGCCTTACACACAGTGTACTTACGCTGCCCTCTGTCGTGAGCCTCCGGAAATGCGCTATCTTCGCTTTCTGTCTGAGTTTCGCCATTCCTCACAGAGGTGGCGACCCTATCGTTACTCGAGCTATGCTCGAGCTCTACGCAGCGAGCCCAGCTGGTTCTTTCCTCGGCAGTTTCTCAAAATTGTACCCCTTTTCCCTTAACAGCTGATCCGACCTGTTCGAGAATAGGTACCTGTACTCCGGAAGAAATTGTGGGGATACTGCTGCCTGCGTCACAAGTTCACCAAACGGACCTCCGATGCTGACCTTAGCAATTGGCAGGCGTACGTTTCGTGCTCCTATGGCTGGCTTCACCCAAACACACTGCCCTGTTAGCTGATCCGGTTCAACGTACGAAAGGTGGACCATGTCTACCGTCGCCGCGGAGTCGCGAAGAACTCGGCACGGTTTACCGTTGACGACTAGCTCACGTACGTACGGCTCTAGAAACTGCCTGCTGTCCTCACTCTGATCTAGTACGTGAAAGACGAGTTTTCCTTTCTTACAACTGACAGCGAAATGTCCCGTCTCGCTGCAGTTGTAACACGCAGCCTGTCTGCGCGCTTCAAAAGCTTTCTTTCTGCGCTGCTCCTCAGCGTCTGCTGCTCTCTTTTCGTTATCGTGGCCAGTTTCTCTATCCACGACAACGACTTCCCTTGCTCCACCGTCTTCCTGGGGAGCTCTGCCTTTCGGCCCTGACTTATCAGGCCTCGGCCTGAACTCTTTTTGGCCGTCTTTCGGCCCCTGCGCGCCTCGACGTGCGACGAACTCGTCGGCTAGTTGAGCTGCCTGATCCACAGTATTTACCCCTGGCCTATCTTGCACCCAGAGTCTCAGGTTTTCTGGTAGACGTCGGTAAAACTGCTCAAGACCGAAGCACTCAACTACCTTGTCGTGCTCTCCGAAAGCCTTTGCCTCTTTGAGCCACTCTTCCATATTAGCCCTCAGCTTGTAGGGGAACTCCGAGTACGACTCGCCCCTAGCTTTCTCGGCTTCACGGAACTTCTGGCGAAACCAGTAGCGGTCCCAGAGATTGGTTTTAGGGGGGGGGGGCGATTTTTTTTGGGGGGGGGGCGATTTTTTTTTTGGGGGGGGGGCGAATAAGAACCGCTCCTCTCTTTGCGCCAGTTCTGCGGAGGAGGTGATAACCATGCCGGCGTGGGCGTGTATGTTGTGTAACCCGCTTGCGCACAAATCACTTAGCGACACAGTGGTTTTTGACTCCCCGTAGGCGGTGCTACGGCTGACGCGAGCCCGCATTTCTGACGGTCGCAACACGTTTGCGACCTCACACAAGTGGGATTTAACCTCGCGCAAGTGGAATGCTTCGAAAAAAAAAACAAAAAATAAGAAGCTGAGGACCTTTTTTTTGGGGGGGGGGCGATCGCCCCCATCGCCCCCCCCCCTTGCCCCCCCTTGGGACTGCCACTGGGCGAAACGCCTCTGCTGACAGCCTGTACTTACGCAGGAGGCTAGACTTGACTTTCTCATAGTCCTCCGCCTCCTCCTTTGGCAAGCGGGCCATCACGTCGGATGCCTCACCTGGCAAAAGCGTAAGCAGCTTTTGCGGCCATGAGTCTCGGCTAAACTGGGCCCTCTCACACGTACGCTCGAAGTTGACCAAAAAAAGACCGATGTCTTCTCCTACCTTGTAGGGTCGCATTAGGTCACACATTCGCAACGTAGGTCGCTCAGTCGCCGCAGACTGCACGCTTGGCGCGCTGCTGTCACTCTCACGCCTAGATCGAGATGCCTCGATGTCAAGACGTTTCATTTCCAGCTCATGCTGTCGCTCCCGTTCTCGTTCCTGTTTCTTCTCCTCGCGCTCCTGTTCTCGCTTTCTTTCCTCGCGTTCCTCTTCTCGCTTTCTTTCCTCGCGTTCCTCTCCTCGCTTTCTTTCCTCGCGTTCCTCACGCTGGCGCACAGCTTCTGCCTCTGCAGCCTGACGTTTAGCGGTCTCCCTGCCATTAATCGTCTTAATGCACTCAGACAGCTCGTCATCGTCAGCGCCAACAGCGAGTATAGCCTGTATCAGCTCTGGCTTTCTCAGCGCGTCCGTAACATCCAAGCGCAACTCTTTTGCAAGCTCCAACAACTGCGGTTTTTTCAACGCTTTCAAATTCATGGCCGGTCTAGAGTACTGCTTTCCCACTGCTCCAAAAATGTTTTGCGCGAATAACCCACGCGACAAAAACACACGCCCTACCAGCTATCCTCAGAAGCCTGGTAAAACTCAGTGAAGAAAAGTCCCGCACTCACCTTTGACCGCCGTGAATTCTGCGAAGTCCGAAGCCGCCTTAACGTCCGTGGTGTTGGATCTCGCACCGCTGGCTCCAGGTGTTACGAAGTTGCCATCCGACCGCTGCCCACCAGTTGTTGCAACCGGGAAGGACGACTGCAGCCGGGAAGAGGTCCAGAGCCCATAGGCCAACGTAAACTGTTTACTTCATAGCGAGAGGTGAGCCGAAGCCAAAGAAAAATGCCCCGACGGGCGAGGTTACAATACAGGACTCGAGCAGAGCGACAACATCGATTCGCTGCTCTAACAGGAATGGTTTACAACGCTTGCGGGGGTCTATTTATACCCAAAAGCGGTAACGGTCAAAACGCAACAAGCTGCAACACGCCACGAACGTCACACTGCAGACACACACAACGCTCTTTCCAGAGTTCGTAAGCCGTTCATAGCCTCGGCGCACGTTGAGTCCGGGAGAGGGGAGAGAGGAGGACTCCGCTGAGTTCGCGGGGCCTCTGTGTCCTTGAAGAGCGTTGAGACGAGCCTCGCCGGCAGCCGCCCAAGTTTTGAAATGCGCCGAAAGCGAAGCGTCTGGCTCGGCTTGTCGAAACTTGTCACCGACATGGTGGCGCCTGACGGCAGAAAGGCACACGCAGTGGCTTCGCCGCACATCCGTGGAGTGATGCGGGAAAGTACGGCGGCGCTGGCCGATTCGTAACACGGCCCAAAAATGGTGAACTCAGTATAGAAAACATAGGCTGAAACCGAAAAAGTCAACTTGTACGCTTGGAGATTCGAACTTGTGACTTACAAAATAAGGTATACCTAGCGCTCCAGACCACTCGGCCACAAGCCAGAGCTGTCAGCGTTGGAAATACAAGGTATGTAATGTATAACCAGTTTACACTTTTATTTAGTTTTAGCATTTCAAGCAGCTTAGGTGACTAGTTGTATAGCGTTCGTGCAGTAAGCGTCTCCCAAATTTCCACAATATCTCACGTCTATAGCAATTGCATTTCTTAGACAGAAAAGCGTTCGCAGATGTGTGGTCATGCTGCTGACCGCTGTGCTTGTTCTCCCAGCGCAAAAAAGTGCTTCGTGCTCCCTAGTTTTACGCTGTACGGTAAAAGTGTCAGTTGATTTTATTTCCTTAGTACCTATATTGACTTCGCTTACTCTTTTCCCGCCTTCAAGTGACCTTAGATTTTCCTGCTGGCTCAGCGAATCGTCGCATGTGCGCTTGTGCAGCGCTTGTGTAGACACGGCCGGGATAGAGCGGCGGCACGCGCCGCCGCTCTAGCCCGGTAGTGGTGTGGAGCAACCTTGACTTGGAGCTAGATACAGTGTACAAACTAACAAAGTAAAGAAAGGCACATTCTCCCATTCACAAACGTGTCGTGGCTTTGTTTCAACTGAGCGAACGAATTGCGACGACCCGTCGGGGGCCGGCGGAAACGCATGGTAACGCTAGGCCGACTGACTCTGCCTAAAGGTCGGCGAGCCGTGCAGTAGCTCAGTCAAGACAAGTCATCTACTCCTGACGTCACACGAAAACGCCACTGAAAACGGGCGAGGATGCAGAGAGGAGGACATCATTTTCGAATTGATTTTTCTACTAAATAAATTCGCGTAAACGCGCTCAGAATAGTCGAAACATGGCCTATGGACTCCGGACTACAATTTGCGCTAGTAATCCCGCAATGTTTACAAATCACTTCAGTGTCCCCTTAAGGGTAGCACAGAGGAAGTTAACTTCAAGGCTGTCGAGGCGACGAAAGGAAGATCTATAGAATGCTGGTGGACGAGAAGCAGAGGGTGGAATATTGCCTAGGACAGTTACCACCTGTAACAGAAAAAAAAAGTATTTTGTGCCTAATAAGCTTTTTGTGCCTGCCCTAAGCAGCGCTAGTATTAAACCAAGAGTATAAAACATAGGTATATTATTCTTTTTTGGTAAGATGACATGTCATCACCCCGCTACAAGGGGGAAACCAATAGCAATAATAATAATCATCATCATCAATCAAATTGCATATTTCTGTAACACTCTACCTTCTGTAGTTTATCGCGTTCTCAACGCCATAATAAACTATCTGGTAATACAAAACGAAAATAAAACTGCTACTGCTGGAGATACCCGGTCGTATACTTTCACATAGCTGTGTTGGAACATTTGTTTGTAAAAATCAAATTTATGTGTTATGTATTTCCATGTTCCCTGTTTATCTTGAATTAGCACAGACGCATGTGTGATTAGTTTTCATATGTGCATGCAATTAATTATAATCTCACCCAAGCATGAATACGCTTGTTCTGTCCATATTAAGTGCTCCCTGTTTTTTGTTGTTGTTGTTGTTATGTTTGAAACTAATTGTATGTACAGCTAGAGTTTTTGCACGGTTTTGATCTACGCCTGTGCTGTTGCCTCATGTGCAAGGCTCGCGAGTCGCAGGCCCCGTCAGGAGACGCACGTGTTTCCTTTTGCCACGTATCGTGGACAAAACTTCATTCCTGTATTTACGTCTGAAATAAATTGAAATTGAAATTTTCCTTGAAGGGGACTCAGTAGAACTGCCGATAAACGCTTTCATTCTTTCCTTCACGTCTGGAAGCACTGCGAAAGGAGGAGGAGGAGGAATAAACGTCCCTATATGAAGCAGTTCGCCTTGGGGAAGAGTCCTTATTAGAGGAAGGGAAGGGCAGGGGAGGGGGGGTAGGTTGGGGTTCTTATCGCAGTCCCACACAATATGGTAAAGCGTGCCCGGAGCCTCACAGAAGCGGCATTCCTAGGAGTAGAGGGTGGGGGCCATAATGTGGGCTCTAGTTGGGTGGGAAAAGGTGTTGGTTTGGATGCCTCGAAGGTGGTGTTCTTGTTCTTTTGTGAGGTTTTTGCGTGGAGGAGGGTACATTGTTCGCTGCAGGCGGTAGTGCTGCGTGATTTCTGTGTATGACAAGATGGGACAGACACGCCGCTGCTAGCCGAGCTCCTGACTAGCCCGGTGGGTCAAATCTCTGGCATGATGGTGGGCATGCAGCTTCGTTGCCGGGCACGTCGGCATGGGCGGGAGGTTTTGTGGAGGTTTCTGAAGTAGAATTTGTGTGGCGAAGGGTGAGACGAAGCCGCTCGAGAATGTTCTGCTTGCTTGTTGGCAGTCCGTAATGATGATCTCTGCAGGGGTTTGAGCAATTGCTAGGGCTATGGCCACTTCTTCTGCCTGTAGTGCATGGGTGGTACGAATTGAGGCTTTTGTGAGGAGGGCTTGAGCTGTAGTCACAACAGCGGTCATAGCTCTCCTCCCGGGATAGGAGGTTGCGTCCGTGTATACTGTGGTGGAGTTTTGGCCGTACCGTTTCACTCGCACAGGCTCATACTGGAAACCCCTCCTGACATACCAACCAGATTTGGCAATAGTGTGCAACGAGACACAACACCAGATCTCACACTTACCCATCGCATATCCAATGCACACTGGCACAACATGGACCACACTCTTGGAAGTGACCATTGCATCATCCAGCTCACCATCCCCCTTCAACGCACTTATGTCCCTCAACACAAACAACAATACATAACAGACTGGCACGCCTTCAGGACCACTCGCAACGAACAACTGACTGAATCCTCTACAGTACAGTCCCTAGATACATGCATGGGTAGCCGACCTCCTTCGAGACAAAAAAGCCCACGACCAACCGCTTGACCCTGAAATCCCGGCTGAAATGGTAGACTCCCGTCTCAAAAATATGTGGACTGCACTAAGCAGCCTTCGGCGAAAATGGCGGACAAATAAACATAATAAGCGCCTCAGGAAGAAAATTGCAGAGCTAAGCCACAAAACGGAAAAGTACGCAGCAGAACTAGCCGCAGCTCGATGGGGAGAAATCTGTGACAAGCTGAGAGGTACCCTTACCATGAAGCGCACCTGGTCCCTCCTCCGTCACCTCATCGATCCCCATAAATCCAAAACTGCTCAGACCAACCGCATGGCCCAGCTTGTCCACTCCTACCCAGGCACCCCACAACAACTCCTTTCTTCGCTTCACGAAAAATACATCCCTACTGGCGACCGTAACCCCCTACCAGACTACCAAGGAACACCCAACACACTCCTCGACGCGGATATAACTGAAGCAGAGGTCCGAGCCACTCTTCTCACTCTCAAAACCAGTTCGGCTCCTGGGAGAGACGGAGTAACTAACGAAATATTACGCAACCTTGATGACAACTCCATTACAACACTCACACACTTCTACAACAAACACTGGAAAGAAGGCACACTACCAGCGTCATGGACACATGCGAACATTTCACTCATCCTCAAGCACGGAAAATCGTTAAGCTTAGATCACCTCCGGCCGATTTCTCTCACCTCCTGCATCGGAAAAGTGCTTGAACATATCATACATGCCAGACTCACCAAACACATAAACCAAACCAACGCCCTGCCTCCCACCATGTTCGGTTTCCGTGCCGGACTCTCGACAAATGATGTACATCTCCAACTCTACCACGACATCATTTCTTCTCCCCAACAGTCTGACACAGCAGCGATTTTAGCACTAGACCTCACGAAAGCCTTTGACCGGGTCTCACATCAATCAATCCTCAATGACCTTTCCTCTATTTCCCCTGGCTTACGAACGTACAATTACGTTAAAGCTTTCCTTTCCTCGCGGACTGCAACCCTACGATTAGGCACCTTAGAATCAGGCGAGCTTCACCTACCCCCCAGTAGGCACTCCGCAAGGAGCTGTGCTATCCCCTCTCCTTTTCAATATAGCCCTCCTTCATATTCCAAAGGCTCTAGATTGTATTCCCAACCTACACTTTAGCCTCTAGCAGACGACATCACAGTTTGGACAAGCGGAGGTAGTGACGCACAAGTAGAGGAGACTCTCCAAGCAGCAGCGTCAGCCGTGGTTGAGGGAGCCACTATAGCCGGCCTACAATGCTCCCCATCTAAATCAGAACTACTTTTCCTCAATCCGAAGCGCGCAAACCGCACAACTCCCAACATCCAAATCTACATAGATTCAAAGCCTGTGCCAGTTGTCCCACAAATCAAAATCATCGGCCTAGTCATAAACCGTAATCGTTCAAACACAGAGTACATCTAGCGCCTTTCTTCACATGTTTCCCAAACCATCGGACTCCTTCGCCGCATCGGAAGCAGATAGACTCCGCCTCGTGCAAGCATTCGTTGTTAGCCGGATCACCTATGCTCTCCCGTACCTCCTCCCCTCTAATTCAGAACTGACCAAAATCAATTGCCTTATCCGCACAATATACAAAGCTGCTCTGCAACTCCCACCCGGCACCTCCACTGCCAGACTAGAAGGAACAGGGGTGTACAACACGGCCCAAGAGCTGATAGAGGCGCACCGGATGAGCCAACTAAGCCGCCTAGCCAAAACTAACCCTGTCAAAACACCTCCTTCAACGCCTACAGCTAAATGCGCCTATTATTAGAGATCCTGAACTCCCCATACCCATTGAAACCCACTCCTGCCTCAAAGTACGTCCCCTACCCCGCAGTATGCTTCCTAATATTCACCAGCGCCGCAGAGAGCAACGAGCTAGATCCTTAGCAGAACGCTACCCCATACGGCCCACTGTGGTGTACGTAGATGCCGCCGAGTACCGGCACAAGACCTCTTTCGCACTGGCGATGATTAATGCCCCTCCCCCCAATCAACTCCCTTACAATTCGTACCCGAACCTGCGACGGCGGAAGAGGCGGCAATCGCACTAGCCCTGTCGCACCGGCCAACCCCTGAATTTATATTACCCGATTCGAAAACGGCCATTCGAAATTTTGCTGCGGGTGCCATCTCACCCCAGGCCCTAAAACTTCTTATGCAAAATCCACCCACCACCCAAGTAGAACTGATCAGGACTCCTGCCCACACTGGGCTTGGAGGCAATGAGGCGGCTCATGCAACGACCCGAGCGCTCACCTCCCGGGCATACCCCAGCTAAGGTGGCTAGAATGGGGAGGTGTGAGTACCGGCGGCGGAAACGTGACTCCAAAGCGCGCAGATGCCACGGGCGGCGCTGTTGACCAAGGCGCGGTAGGGCGCGGTAAGGCGCGCAGCTGGAATGAGCGCGCCGCCGGCATCGCGTCGGCTGCATTTCTACCATCAAGGGGGAAACGAACCCGTTGCGGTATGGCGAGCTTTCTGGAAGGGTAAAGGAGAATATTTATCACTAAAACAATTTTATGAGCCCATTTCATTACACCCATGAAATTTAGTTTTACGGGAACAGTTCGCATTGCATGCAGTTTCAAAAGCACGTTTGCACATTACGTGAAGTGGCTCCGGCTTCTATTAAAAAAAACTTGGAGTTGTATAATGTGCACTGACACCGCCCGGTACAGAGGCGCCTTGCATTTCGCTTCCCTCGAAATACGGCCGCCGTCTTCGAGATCGGCACTACCGCATGGGCCTGCAAACTGTCAATAACTGAAGGCGTCTCGGAGTACACCGCGCTTTCTGCTACCCTTAACAAACCGCTATACCGCATGCAGTTATCCCGCTCACATCAGAAATGATAGCAGACATTGAAGCAACGCATCTGGTCTCGTTATGAAATTGTTTATTTACAATGAAAAACAAACGGTTTATTTACATGTGAAGATACAAATTTAACTATATTTACAGGTGCCCATTACCACCTGTATATAAGAAACACACAAAAAGCATTTACCGCTGAAAAGAAAACAAGAACTATTCACCGGGGAAGAACTATTTGCAGGTGAAGAATAAACAAAAAAAATCATTAACAGGTGAAAAAAAAAAACAAAAAGAAATGTTCATAGTAAGGATACTAAAAGAAGATATGAAGTAGGAAAAACTATTTTAGGTGAAGAAAAACAAACTACTGACAGGTGATGAAGAAACAAAAAGTATTTACAGGTAAAGAGAGAACAAAAGTATATTTATTGGGGGAAAAGAAAAAGTATTAACAGCGGAGCTGTTGTACAAGCCGTAAGTTCGCCGTAGCAGAAAATAGATACCAAGAAAATGCCGAGC
Source organism: Haemaphysalis longicornis (assembly GCF_048455015.1). Lineage (NCBI taxonomy): Eukaryota > Metazoa > Arthropoda > Arachnida > Ixodida > Ixodidae > Haemaphysalis > Haemaphysalis longicornis. Next base: position 256,332,908 of record NW_027526203.1, read on the forward strand.
CCTCGTGAGCGCGTGCCTCGCGGCGAGCACCGAGCGCCTTCGGCACGGGAAGTGGCTTTAGTTAAAAAAAAAAAAAAAACAGCTCTGTCCTCAAGTTCTACCACCCATGTAAAAAGAAACAAACAAAAAAACTTCAGCGCTAATGCGGAAGTTCCCGCCACCGCTGCCTCGAGAATTGATGAGAAGAGCACGGTACGTGGAAGTCTACAATGCTGAGGATAACTTTGCATCTGCCACTCGCCGCGAAGACGACGGCATCTTCGATGCTTATGACGACGATTACTAGCTCCCAAACAATGCAACTAAACAATGATACTAAAAACTTAACTATGCGTCCGGCAATGCCCAACTACAAGAGCTTTGTCATTCAAGTATTGCGCGTGAATGCAAGCTTCCCTGAATTGTTTAAAAAAAAAATTGTAAAATTCAGCCTGCATCGTGCAACGTTTCACTGCATTCAGTTTCTTCTCATTACCTTGCTAGTTCACACCTTATGTAGAAACTGTATCCTCCTAAGGCAATAAAACCGTATAGCGTGAAGCTCAGGGCAGCAGAATGGTCTCGGCAGCCAATCTGCGGCACATCACCCATTGACTAGCGAATTTCTGCCGCGGCTTTAGCATGCAAACGTGCTACGCTGAATGCGCAAGTTAGTTTGTTTTCTCCGTTTGCTCCGTCATCTTCTTTGCTGTCGGCAGCATCGCACCCCGAACAAATGCCCGAACGGGAGAACGACGCGAGACAGTCCACAACGCACGACGAAGCTGGCCACGGCGAGGGCAGGGAGAGCGCGGGCAGGACGGCGCGGCCGGCTGCGGCTACCGCGCCTCGACGGGCAGCGCCACATTTTCCCTGGTGTCATCTGCGCGCAAGGGAGTCACGCGCGGCCGAAGGAAGGCGCCGCGGTACTCACACCTCCCCATTCTAGCCACCTTACCCCAGCCCCATAGGTGACCGGTAAAAAGCGCGAGGGCTCATGGGTACATTGTCTACTCCCACGGAGCCCGGCCACTTCCGGTTCGAGAGCTCTCCTGGCCTCCCGTAGGCCGGCGGCTTTCACGCACGCGTGTGCTTGTTGTTTATCTGTTTCCACCGAAAAAAAAAACGCTCATGCATGGCGCATTAAATGCATAACAACTAATTAAATGTATTAGGGGCTTTTCTGAAAGGTAATCACCCTGTGACCAATGAACAACACGCACACACGCGCGTGAACGCCGCCGGCATACGGAGACCATGCGAAAACTCGAACCGGAAGTGGCTGGAGCAGACGACGTACCCATGAGCCTTTGCGCTTTTTACCGGTCACCCACTTGCTTCCCACGGAGCCATGTCAGCTCGCGACAGCCTCTTGGGCTACCACGACATCACCACGTATTACCGCCTCTCTCGCCTCCGTGGTGCGCTTAAGTCGGTCCAGCAGTTTGGTATTGGAGCGATCCGCTTGTAGAAGCGTGCTTAAGATTCTCACCTGCTGATCGCGCGCCCCAGCAAACCATAAAACATCTTGTGGATGTCCATTCAATGTAACTTCCCTGATATTCAATGTGCAGAGGATATTCGTGAACGCCCATGTTATGTCCAAGGGATATTCAGGCGATGTCCCTATTGCCTCGGAATAGACATCCACAAATACTTTCGTCTGGATATCCACAGGATGTCCTTAAAATTCATGGAAACGTTCTGTGGACATTTCACAGATATCCGGACGACATCATGTAATGTCCATTTGATGCCATGTTGAGACATTCTCAGGACCTTATACTATTATTATATAACTATTTATATATTATTATTAGTGACATGAAACCATCTCCAAATTTTATTGCAAAGAAAAATAGTATTTATTTCACAATCATTTCAATATCCACCAGATGAACCTTGCTGGAAGTCCAAGACCTGAAAAACATTAAAAAAATAAAAACAGCACCAGTTAAACACTTGTTAAATAGCTATTATTGACACAGCTGATTACATCATTCTGCCTATTGAAAGAGTGACAGGTTAAAAGAAAATTGCAATCAACCGGGCGGGTTAAATACTTTACATACAAATACACCATCAACAGGCGTGCATATATGAATCGTTTCTTAACTGTACAGCTAAAATGAGACGAGAAAAAACACAGCAAAAATTTCAGCTTTCGAATAAAAACAGTGCCAAATAAACAATGATTCAACTTGAAGCCGTGAAAACTTAAGCAAACAATAAATTTTAAATGTAATAAACCCACAAAAGATTTTAACTTACAGTTATGATGAAGTTAAACAGAACACCAGAGAAAATAGGAGCTGGCAGAATACCTAAGAAACAGGCAGGAAAAGCATAGGCAAATTTGGTCTCTAAAACCTATACTGCATGCTAAAATATTACGCAAAAGAAGGCACGTGCTTGGATTTATGCTCACGTGTTCTGTAAATTTGTTTCTGAGAAGTTGGGCCACCAGTTGAAATCTCGTGTTTGATCCAGAAAGCTTGTTTCTTCAGCAGAAAGAGCGGCAGCAAACTTCGCAGCAGCGGCAGTAGAATATATGCATTTGAATAAAGGGAAAAGGAACGAAATGGTAGGTACCCTTCTTAGAATGGCAGAATCTGGAGAAAACGCTAGTTGTCCTGCAAGAAAATGTCGTATATCTTGGTTAGCTTCAGCTTATTGCTGACATTATGAGAGTTTCTCACCTGCTACTTGAGATGTTGATCAAGGGGCTGGGATGACGTTTTTGTGATGTATTCATTGGCAGTCTCAGGAGGAAAGCTGGAAGAAAATACCAAGCAGTAATTCAGAGTTGCGAGTAGCATCAAAATCGCACACAAGAAATACCTTGAACAGAGATTGATGGTAATTATTGAAGTAGAAGTATACGGCCGGGTCCTTGAAGTGAAGCCTATCGGTGATCTGAGAACCGTGTGGTGCAGCCGAATACATGAACCGAACGTCGATTTCCCGTGTCTTGTAACGCGAAGTCCTTCGAGCAGTTCAGTACGAGACAGTTGTGGCACAGAACAGGTTTGTGGTCACAACAGGCGAGCAAAGAGCGAGTGAGCGACTGAAAAGCGCGGGAACCACAGGAACTCAGCTCCCCGTCGGAGAGGGCGAGGATGGTTTTCTCCTCCTCCGCCGCCGCCGCTTTTGTCAGCAAGTACGGAGAATGCGGCGTGCTCGGGATGGGGGGGGGGTGAATGCACGGCACTTGCTTCGCGCCATCTCCGCGACCCCCACATACAACCCCCCCTCTTCACTTGCTCCATCGCAAGTGGAAAAAACGCGGCCGAGCCGCAGCCCAAAACGAAGAATCTGACGCCCCGCGCAACGTTGGCCCCGCGCGCGCCGGCTCCCTCCTTCGCCCTGAGCACGGCTTTTGAAGCTCCTTTCATGGCGGCCGAGCTCGTGCGGGCCATTCAAAATGCAAAAAGGAAAATTGCGCCCGTAGCCGAGAGGCAGCGCTCGCGCCTTCTTCTTCCACTTGTCTTCCGGCACCCTCCCTGCTCAATTTGGCCTCCAACTTGTCCCTCCCATCCTAAAAAAGAACAAATCTCCCAAACTTTTCTCCTCTTTTCGTCCTATTTCACTCACGAGCGCGGCCTCCAAAATTATCGAATCCATGGCGCGCGCGCGAATCTGCAACTTGAACCCTGAGCAGCAGACGGGTTTTCCTCGCCAGCGTAGTGCCATGGATTCAATTGCCGACCTTGTCTCTGCACTAGAAAACGCGAAGGCTACCAAAAACCGTGGCCTTTGTCATCCTTTTGAACATTCGCAAAGCCTTCGACTGCTTACCCCACGAGGCTATTCACGATGCAGTAAAACGCTGCAAAATTACTCGGCCGTCACCCTCATCTCCCCCGACGTTACAAGACTGCACGAGGCCCGCCACTCCATCGCGCAAGAACTAAACAAGCAATACCCATACGCGTGGGTTGCATCATGCAATGCACCCGCTCGCATCCCAAGCATCAAATTTGGATGACAAGAGTCCTGCCTACTCAGCAGGCTCCGTAACTGGCTCCGTACTGCAGGCTCCGTAACAGTGCTCGCCTACAATTGTATGAGAAAATCAACAGTCCCGCCTGTCACATAAATCAAGCAGCCTAAAATATAGAATCCAATTCCCGATTCAAACAGAAAGGCAAACCAGATTTCGCTCAAATTCCAAATCAAATAACTACCCGCTCTTCATTTAAAATATGTTTGAAACAGGTCAGAAAATATTTTGAAGCTGGAAAGACGGGGATGAGGGGAGATTTGAACTAAGACACACTTTGTGTGGCTGGGGCCCCTATATGTACACCGCGCTATGAATGCGAATTCTCAGTGTAAGGAAAAATGTAAATTTGTGGACATCCTAGCAATATCGCATAATGATGTTATAATAACACACCTGCAGTGATATCGCATGGATGTCCACAAGCAGATGATCTTGGGTGAAACATTGTATGGACATCACATGAATGTCCTGAAATGACATTGGATATTGTGACCATTTGTGGATATCCTATGGACTTTCGTGGTTTGCTGGCCACCCGCAGTGGCGTAACTATATAAGTGGGGGCAGGGGGGTACACCGTACAAGTGCCCTGTGAGCCACGGGGGAGGGGGCGCAGAGCCGAGTCTGCCCAACTTGTGCCCGAGGGGGGGAAAATGTCAGCGGGGCTATCCCTCAATAGCAGGGCGGCGCAGCTGCAGAAGTCACTGTTGCAGGAAGTTCTTGTTCGGGTTTATTGTTACGGCATTGCAACACAAGGATAGCGCTGCGGAAGACGAGGACGAAGAGAAGGGACACACACGAGGCGCCGTTGCCCCCCGCACCCCCTGGAGGAGCGCCCCGGGAGTGACCCCCTCTCTTCGCCCTCGCCTTACGCAGAGCTGTCCTTGTGTTACAATGGCGTTGTTCAAGCAATTAAACTGTTCTCCTTGTCGGGAAGCGCCGTACACATGTATGAATACCTAGGTACGCCTGCATGAAGGAGTTCTGGAGCCAACACGGGAAGATATCCAGTGTGCTTGCGTGCGTGCTGCATGCATGTGTTTTCATGTGTACTGGTTTGTTTTCCAGCAGCGGCCACAGGGGGAGGGGGGGGAAGGGGGGGGGGGGGGGCGTGGTTAAAATTTGCGCCCTTGCATTTCGGTTACCTCTTTGCAGGTATTCTCACAAGGCGAGCTGATCAACGTGCAAAGAATTATAGAGATCCTGCATGGTGTCTAAAAGTCGCGGTGCCTGTTGTCAAATAAGAGCCAGAGATGGAGTGCAAGGGTCAAAGCGGTAAAGCGAGTCAGTAGGTACCTTGAAGAGATATTTGAAGTTCTCCAAGTTATGGCAAATAACGACAAAGAAACGAGTTAAACGAGAAGTGGTCGCCCACTAGCTATTACACCATTGGATGAATATATGATTTTCTTTTATTTTGCTCGGCTTTTGAAACAATATACTGGTTCGAATAGATCGTGTTTAAAGGCTTCAAGACTCAAAAATGAACTTTTACGAGGCTGCTTTAGAAATGAACGCTTTTAGAAAACAGTTTCATGACGAAAGGGAAACGCTGGATAGTAAGTCACTCGATGAAGTTCTTGGTCTATGTGAGTCATGGGATGTTAATGTTGAAAGGCGTTCGACACGAAAAAAACAGATCGCTGGTGAAAATCGAAAGGAGAAGCGCGAACAGCTAAGCAGAAAATACAAAAGGTCATGGAATCCACACTCGACCGTCTTCATTCTGAAATCGACGAGAGGTTTACTTGCCTGCCGAATACCGATGACAAGTTTGGCTTTATCCTGGACATAAACAAGCTGTGCTACGGTGATCACGAGGACGAACTAAAACAAATTGTTACACCTTTGGTGAGCTTTATCGTTCCGACGGTAACGCGCATGATCTCTATGAAGAGACTTTAGATATCCCACTGTTTTTTTTTCACGGCGTGTTGATCGGAGATTGTCAAGACCTGAAGAACTTCTGAAATTTATCATACAGTATGGGGATGACATTGACAACGTATTTCCCAACCTTAGCGTCGCGATTCAGGTAAAGTTAGCCATAGCCGTTTTCATCGCTGGCTGTGAAAAGTCCTTCAACAAGCTAAAATTAATACTTTTTTATTGGCAGGCCACAAGGGCCCACGACAGACTTTCTTATCTTGCTCTGCTGAGCGTGGAAAGAGATGAAACTGTAAAAACAAACTTTGATGACATTATAGAACAGTTTTCTGTTCGGAAAGCAAGAAAAGTGCTGCTCTAGTGTTTACTGAGTGTCCTAGTGTATAGTATTTTTCATATTTGTGTTATTAATAACCAATGATCTAAATAAAGCTTTTCACACTCAAAGAATGCGTTTCTTGACAACTTGTGCACGATGAATTATCAGCAATCTAAATAAAGCTTTTCACACTCAAAGAATGCGTTTCTTGACAACTTGTGCACGATGAATTATCAGCACTGGTGTACAAGGGCGTCCGAAGAACTTTTTGCAAGGGGTGGCAGCCATTAGCGGGGGGGGGGGGGGGGGGGGGTTGTATGGTTGGAAAACACCAAAAGGGCGCTATTTGTGGTTACAAGATGTACAAACAGCAAATTAGAACCAGGCTTGGAGGATATACATTGGATTTTATTACCGAACAAAGAAATAAGGTTAATAAAGAAAATGCGAAAAGTTACTGTCACTTTGTAAAGAAGAGTGGCCAGTCTCGCTGCATGAGGGTTCTTGACTCACGCCAACTGATCACCAGTACACAGTACAATACATTCACATACATAAAACTGCACTCCGTCAATCTTCCTTGAATAGCAGCTGCAGACGCATCGGATTTTTATGGGCAAATTGCGAGATGACATGTGTATTGAAGTCTACTGAAATGGCTGACGCAATAAAGATACTACTCGCCTCCCTGGCTTTCAATGCAGTACAGGCGTACAGGCGTTTTGAGGGGCTGATTTATAGGTTTTGTTTCGGGGCTTGGGTGGTGCCGACATTTCGCAATTTCGAAGGAAAGGATGTACAAGGTGATGGGACGGCACGGGAGGATGTTACACTCTCCCTACTAGGTGTAGCGGTGAAGATTTTTTGCTAGATATAGCTGCAAATTTGTCCGAAAACTGAAGTTCTTGCGGCAAGACTGCATAAATATAGAGTTTAGAGAAAAAAAACCCTCAAACCTTTCCGAATTGTTCGCTATCTTCAATAGCCAGCACAGGCAGTCTGTTTCACTGCCGTCACATGACCGGCAATGTTAGTCAGTGTCTAGTCCTGAAGGACATTCCATGCGGATACGCAGGACCTGAGTGTGCTAATCATTTGGGTAGCGTGGATTGTTGCGCTAGTTGGTTCACGTACATAATTTAAAAAACTTTCCGCTTAAGTACGGGACAAAGGAGAGAACGTCGGTGTCGTTCTCTCCTCTCTTCCGCCCTTCAGGGCCAAGTTATTTTAATTATGGGCCAGCCAAGTTGTGCAGCTTTTTTGTAGTGCATAAAATATCCGAATTTCCAAGGGGTTGCAGTTGCCCCCCCCCCTTCCCCCCTTCCGGACGCCCATGCTGGTGTAACAAGAGGTAATGATATGCTACCAGGAGACAACAGTGATTAGCGGAACGAGTTTTTGAATGCATCATTAGCATTGATCACAAAATGTGGGCATAGTATGGAGATTTCAAGTATGAAATAAACATTCTGAGCAATACGTTTAACGGTAAGGCCGCGAAAAACAATAAGAACTGTGTACATGCGTACCTTATCATTTTCTTCTGCGCGTTTGTACATAATAATGAGCGTCGCCTCATTCGTGTCTTGCGAGACCACAACAGCTGACCAGCAAGCTCCATTTCTTCTTTCACTTTTTTTTTCTACGCAGTGTCTAGAGTTACCTCCGAGGGAACCCGAAATTGAAAACAAAAGTTATTTTCTACGGATTTTTTAGCCAGTGTCTGCAGTTACGTCTGACGGAAACCAAAATTGCAAATTATAGTCACATTCGACGTAACTTAACCGAATGATTTGAGTTACGTCTGGCCTAGCCTGTAAATGATATTGGGGCTACGTCCGACGCATTTCACCGTAAAAACTTCGAGTGTATATAAATACAAATTAAAACGAGCACATGGGCCGTACGGAACAGTAGGCGACCAGGAATATCACAAAGGAGCAGAGGACGCTACACCTGGCACTCGGCGCCCGATAAAAAGAGTAGGGCGGCAGTACCGTACACGTTCCTCTCAAACAGGAATGACAGCTCTTTCTTTGTTCCTTCCAAATTTTGAAACGAGTTCCCGTTCAAAGTTCATTGCGAAAGGAGCGCGTTCCAGCTACAGTTCCAACGTTAGCTTGTCGCTACATTAACGTTACATTTGATTTTTCTTAATTAAAATGTAGTGTCGGATAATCCTGAGTAAAGTGAACAATTTAAAACTCACATCGCACTACGTATATTATACCAATATAAACACCGCCGGAAGCAGATTATCGGGTGATAAAAAGAACAAAAGAAACGCTCCCACACGAATTTTTTCAGGGAGCACCCGACATACTATGTCTTGCTGCAACTTTTTATACGGCAGGCCGGAATGCCGGCATGGGGGAAGGAAACTACAGGAGGGACCGCCACGGGACAACCTTGAAGCCAACGCAGCTCCCTGTTCTGGGGACTAGTCATTAAAAATATAACAGAGAACTCCCGAAAAAAAAAAAAAAAAGCACTACGGACAAGTGACAGGCAAGCTGTAGTATGCCTCACGCAGTCGACAATCCCAACTGCATATTATGCGCAGCGTACGTGCGTGCGCCTTACTTCAAGCTATGTGCTACGCGCGCTGCGTGGCTTATAAATCCGAGACGCGCAGATGAACATCCCGACGAAGTGGTCGTACGTACCCGTCCAATACTTTCGCAACGCGGTTTGGCCATAAAGTGTTGCGTACCGCGTGCAATGTCAATAATGACAGAGGTGGACATCCGGGCCTTTCATATTGATTTCATAAAACACACCATACTTGTATCGATTGTTCAATATGCACTGGACTCAATAGCGACCTTTAACTGTTTCGGCCCAGGTCATCTTCTAGGTAACTAACCTTCGATTGCCAAGACCGCAGGCAGTCCTGAGATCACCACAGTCTGGCCCAACCGCAATCCGGCATTCGTGATTCAAAGGGGCATCAAAGCACGTGTCTCATAGGCGTCTGCACCCGCCGTTCGCACCAGGTGCAGCCTGCCGACAGGTGCGGCCCGCTGCGGGGTTATTCTTCTGCCTTTGACTTTCAAGGAAGCGCGTTCCGCGGAAGGGCGCGAAAATTTGGCATCATATAGGAGGAGAAACACATCAGCGGTCTGTGGCTTTTTGTACTAGCTTCAGCGCCCTAAAGCCTTGCCGTCAAGAGCAACCAAACCCTATAGCTATGGCACGTTTACAGAAGGAACGCCATTGTTCCCTCGCTGTTGCTTCGCAAGCCTAACGAGTTACTCTCCCGCCGACCCTTAGTGAAACGGCAGCGTTCTTCCGTTCTTCCCAAGAGGAACTAGTTCCAGGAACGCCGTTCCGTACAACAGTGAGGGGCGGCAGCGCTCCCGACTTTTCTTCATCCCCCGCCGCAGCGTGTTAGCACCAGCCGGGGCCGACAGCCTCATAAAGCAGCTTCCTCAAAAAATGCGCATCAGGCTCGCCGACAAGTAGAGAAACAATACCACATAACTCCGCACCACATAACTCCGCACTTTAAAATGAAGTTTGTTTTATTCTTTACCATTTACCGCGTACCCACCTATGTATTTTTCGTAGAGCATATACGCAAACATACAGTTTCGTACTAATATATCCGTATTTCAGTATGGAACTCTATGAACGCAAGGAATAAAGCTTGGGATGTTGTTAATTCCCGGACAAGAAATGCGTGCGAACCATTTCCTTCAAGGCAACATTTCAGGCTCAGATTTATACTTCAATGCCCATCATTTTACTGACATCTGCATACAAAGTGACTGTATGCTCCACAATTAAATATGGCGTAACCACCACCCCGTCTGCCCATAATAGTTGCAGCTTTCATAAAATACATTTTTCTTTAGTCAGCCATCTATAATAATTAAATTTCTTTAGATTTATTTTTTTAAGAATAAGAGAGTACCAAGGCATTTTCTTCTCTAACCCTCATCAATTATTAATTGTATTTGTTAAAAGACTCTTGACCCATGTAAACTTTGTTCTCGGCACGAGCGCTGACGCTATACACTAGAATTCCGCCGCCCTCGACAAGAGGTTCTTTTTGTTAATTCCCGACTCCTCCTTTACTTTCGTATGTTCCATATGAAAAGAAGTGCACGTGCATTCCCTCCATACAACCTACGGAAGACATTGAACAATGGAGTCAACAACTGGCCGACCTACAACAGACTTACACCAAGAACATCATACTCACACAGGATCTACCAGCAGCCGATACCCACCTTGACCACCTGTGGGAAGCCCGCCGTGGCTTACTGAATCGATGGCGTCGCAACAAGCACAACCGCTCACTCAAACGGCGCATCGCAAAACTTACACAAGAGGCGCTCACGTACGCCCAACATCTCCAAAACCAAAACTGGCGGACGTTTTGCGACCAACTGAGCGGATCCCTCACAACAAAGAAAGCATGGAATATATTTCGGCACCTGTTGGGCAATACGCCGTCCAAAACCGCCACTACTCAAAACATCACCCGCCTCATTCACAATCACTCTCAACCCCCGGACCAGCTGCTTTCCTCTCTTCAAAAGAAGCTTTTTGGCTCCTTGCTAACTCCATCGTCTGCTTCCCACCCTAATTACCAAGGGGCTCCCAACCCCAACCTTGACGAGCCATACACACGCGAGGAACTCTTACAAGCACTCGCAAGGTTAACACGCAATTCGGCACCGGGGCACGACCAAATTACATACAAGCTGCTTCGGAACCTGAACGACGAGCACTTGAAAGAAGGAACACTACCCTCGCAGTGGCGACACGCTGATATTACCTTACTGCCAAAACCAAACAAGTCCTTGGGGTTCGACAACCTACGACCCATTTCCTTAACCTCATGTGTGGGTAAACTGTACGAACATTTGGTCGCTCGACGCCTTACAGAACTCCTAGAAGATACTGGCCGCTTTCCCCACACCATGTTCGGCTTCCGGGCACATCTGTCTGCTCAAGACGTACACCTACAATTAAAAGAAACAATCATTGACCACCTCAGCAAAACGAACCCAAGCTGCATCGTAGCCCTCGACATACAAGGGGCTTTCGACAACGTAACCCACACCGCGATCCTACAACAACTCCAAACCACTGGATGTGGAAAGGCAACTTACAACTTTGTCCGCGCCTTCCTCACAAACCGGACGGCTACCTTACACCTCGGACCATACAAGACAGATAAATTCCACATCCCCGCCCGGGGAACGCCCCAAGGATCAGTAATATCCCCTTTGCTATTCAACATCTCCCTATTCGGCCTTCCGGAACAACTTGCACAGATACCTGACCTACATCACGCTCTATATGCTGATGATCTCACGCTCTGGACCAACACAGGCTCCGCAGGTTACCAGCAAGACAATTTACAGCAAGCAGTCGACGTCATCTCGCATTACCTCCGTTCGTGCGGTCTCTCATGTGCCCCATCTAAATCTGCCCTCCTCGTTCTCCGAAACAGGACCCGAGGACGACCACCGAACCCGACACCCGACCCCACAATATACATAGGCAGCCAACTGATCCCCACTGTCAAGACCCTGCGCATTCTGGGGGTTCACTACCACCACGACGGCTCCGGAGCAGCATATCTCCCCAGACTACAAACTACTGTGTCACAACTAACGCACCTGATTCGACGAACCTGTTCGAGAAGACACGGTCTCAGAGAAGCCGACACCTGCCGCATTCTCCAAGCAATGCTAATCAGTCGGATCACATACGGAGCTCCATACCTTCTCCTCAAACCGCGAGAACAGGCCAAAATTGACATTCTAATTCGGAAATCCTACAAGACGGCGCTTGGCTTGCCCGTGTACACATCAACCGAACGGCTACTGCAACTCGGTCTCCATAATACTCTCACCGAATTGATGGAGGCCCACATAAACAACCAGTTGCAACGACTGCAGCTCACCCCAACGGGCCGACACCTGCTGCATAAGCTCGGTCGACATGTAGAGCAGACTCCCGATTCCCCCCAACGAATACCCACTGCTCAACGCGCGAACATACGGGTGCTTCCCATCCCACGCCATATGCACCCCACGTACAACATTGGACGACGACAGCATCGGACCCGCCTCCTTCTTCGAAAGTACGGCAGTGATTCAACTGCCCTTTACACCGACGCCACTCCGTACTCCCGACAACGAGCACACGTAGTTGCCGTAGTGCGCTCCGACGCCACCACCCTCGTTGCTTCCAGCCTGCAGACAGCATCAACGAGCACGGCAGAAGAAGCCGCTATAGCCCTCGCCATCGCTCACGCTACGACTCCAACTGTCACGGTGCTCACGGACTCTCAAGCTGCCTGCCGCCGCTACGCTCAAGGCAGAGTTTCCACCCTGGCACTCCACATCCTGTCCCAACGCCGCACTCTACCGTTAACCCGCATCGTGTGGACACCGAGCCACACATCCCTCCCTGGGAATGAAGTGGCTCACGCCACGGCCCGCGATCTTCTTACCCGGGCCCTCCCAGACGAGGCCTGCCGCCCCAACCTAGACCATGGTCCCCCTGCTCTGACCCCTCTCCAACAAACCTACACCGACATCTTGTACCACTACAGGGCCTCCCGACGCACTTATCCCCCTCCTCACCCTTCGCTCTCCGTTCCCGACGCCCGCATCTGGCGAAGACTTCAAACTAACACATACCACAACCACGTCGCCCTCCACCGCATCTCCCCCACCTGCTATGCACCCAACTGCTCACGCTGCGACACTCCCAACACGACCCTGCACCTTGTCTGGATGTGCCCACTGAACCCCCAACCACCCGATCCCCCTTCTGTAGAGCGATGGGAGAGCGCGTTGCGCAGTTGCCAGCTCGAGGACCAGGAAGCCCTGATCTCTCGGGCGAAGGCGGCGGCGACCCTGCGCGGCCTACCGGAATAGGATGGCCACCCACCGCTCCTAACTCTTTCTCTCCCCCTCCCCTCTCCATTTTTCTGAATAAACGTTTTCCTCCTCCTCCTCCTTTAATTTATAAGAGAGCTCCAATGACTCAATGACCCCACATCGCCTCATTTATACGGGTGCAAGTAACACGCTCCAAACCGCTCGACTCGAAGGGGAATTTTTACTCATTATTGCATGAAAAACTAGTCCTAAAATCTCACCTTATCTACGATGACAGGACGAACCAACGTAAGCGTTTCAACTATTATTTACGAATTGCACACCGGTTAGATCATATAGCTGCAACATTCCTGTTGTTTGCCAATTCGACGTCACGTATCGTACATGCGTATACGTAGATTACATTGAAACTGACGGTATTTAGTACCGACAGCTGTAAACGTTTTTACAGCTGTCGGTACCTTACCTTATGCTTACCTTACGTCGAACGTCGGTTTAATTTCCATTTCGTACTTGAGTTTATAATGTGGCATACGTCGGACATCACTTCAATTCCATTTACAGGCTGTTACGCCGGTGGTAACTCAAAACAATGGCATCAAGTTCTGTCGCACATAATTTTAATTTTCAATTTTAGGCTCCCGAGGACGTAACTCAACACATTGGCTGAAAGGTTCGTCGGTTGTGAATTTAGTTATCAATTTTTGTGTCCATCGGACGGAACTTTAAATAATATCCTAAAGTTCCGTAGGACATAACTTTAGTTTTCAATTGTAATTTCCGCCGGACGTAACTCTAGACACTGCGGTTTTTCTAACCTTGTGGACATCTAGTGTATACGGTACGATGCCTGGATAATCGCTCATTCGCTTGCCAAAAATATGCAAATGGGCATTCTCGCGTATAGAAAATAATACTACTATTACTACAGTCTACTGCTACTACTACTACTAATAATAATAATCGCTATCACCATCATGTGGGGCGCGAAAAGATATTTGCCATGGGCGCCGTCCTATCTTACGCCACTGGCGACCCGGGAGGGAGTTTTTTACGTGGTGACACGATAAGCAGCTCAGATTTTTGCGGCGCACACGCTAGGCCACATTGTCGTGCGTATTCACAGACAATGTCGGCTGCCTGTTGTAGGTTGGTCTCTATTTCCCCCAGTGACCCATGAGTGGCCCATATGGTGATGTCATCCGCATATAATCCATGGTGTATGCCTGGTATGGCATCCAGGAGCGGAGGGAGGCCCACGAGGGCTATATTAAACAGCAAGGCCTGGGGAAAGGACCGCACCCTGGAGTGTGCCCTTGCTGCCGAGAAAAACTGTATTGGACTTTAAATCTCCCACCTTCAGAATGGCTTTTCTGCCGTCGAGGAAGTTTTATTGGGAAGCCAGGGCTGACTCCACTGTTGGGAATTTCACCGCTGACTCCACTGTTGCGAACCATGGTAGCGTGGTCGATGTGGGCCGAGGTGGGTGAAGTGCCGGGGCAGTCATGATGGGCAAGTTGACGAAGAAGAAAACTTTATATACAAGTATTTACATCTTGGTATGAGAGCGGGCAGTGCGCTCCTGCGCGCGCGGGATTAAATAGGGCACGTTGGGTCCATTCCCCTTCACCCCTTTTCTCCGGTTGACGTCAGGATGCACCAATCACGGAGCATGGCACTGATGGCAGCGCCCCCACACACAAACACACACACACACACGCCCGAGAGACCCGCTCCTCTCCTGGGCAGGAGAGCGCTAAGTTGCTCCCGCCGTGGCAATCCGCCGTGGGTCAGAGCCCCCTTTGTCCTGGCGATGTTGCACTACCACGAAGACGCCTTGCATCCCTCGGTGGCAATATTCCTCGAGTGGCCTATTGAAGACAACACGCCACAAAAGGGCGTGACAATAAAGCGCGGGCACGCCGCCGAGGCTTGCAGTGTAGGGCGCCAAGCAATGCCATTGTTAGCACTTGCCATTGTTAGCGGTTGGCGCCTGAGAAGCCACGAGGCCACTGAAAGGCGCATAATTCAAGTAGCTGCATAGTTCGGTCCTGTGAATACGCCGGTTTGTGGAAAGTCGATGACTGAGGGTCCAAGGCAGGTTTTCGAGGAATCAATGTCGCAACAGTTTCGAATGTATTTGTAAGCCATTCAGTTGTTTAAGTATGGCCGTATGACTGACATTGTCAAACGCACCTTTTAAATCCAAGGCTAAGATGGCTTTCGGGCTATCCCTCGAGCATTTCAGCATAGCCTCTTCCTTCAGTTGAAGAAGGATGTCCTGCGTGGCGAGGTAATTGCGAAATCCACACATGGTATATGTGGGAACATGTTATTTTGTTCGAGGTACTGCTGTAGCCTTTTGTGGATGACGTGCTCTAGAAGCTTTCCCAAACACGAGGTTAGTGATATAGGGCGCAGGTTCTCGGTGCTCTGTGGTCTTCTGGGCTTCGAAATAAGGCGCGCACCTCTGCCGTCTTCCATTCTTCCGTTCGTTGGCCCGACCTCCATACCGGGTGTTCAGGTGGGCGGTGAGTTCAATTATGGAATCATAGCATCCAAGTTCGCTAGAAGCTTGATGGTTATGCCGTCCACCCCTAGGGCTGTGTTGCGTCTGATGGTCTGCAGTGCCGCTCTTACTTCATAGATGTAGATGTCTTCATCCATTTGGAGATCTGTCTGTCCCGAGTACGGCGGTAGTGGCGTTTTCGGATGGACGGGGAGGTACTTGTCCAGGAGGGACTTCATGAGGGCACTGGACTCTCCTGGGTGCGACTGAATTATTTTTTGCATGGTTTGGTGTGACTACATGTCTTGCTTTTTGAAGGGTCCATAAGATATCTGAGCAGTCTCCAGGTCTTTGATGTACTGAGCTTGTGTTTGCCGACTGCGTTCTATTAAGCGCTAACCACATGGAGCGATTTTTCCAGCGACGCGACTAGGATCCGCAGTCGCTGATCCGAAGTCGCTCGCCGAGGCAACCACATGACACCGACGGCTCGAGCGACTGAGGACGGCGATTTCAATGTTGCAGCACTGCGCATAGTAACGCGCTTGGTACGCTGGTTGTTTACGAACATTTTTTTGTCATTTGTCATAAAAACCATGACTAAAAAGTATTACACCCTTCTACCTTGCTTTTTGCACTTCATTGCATCTCTAAAACTGGTGTGGGTTAGCGATAGCGCGCGCTTTTCCTTCTGCTCCTCGTCTCTCGGCGCCGTGAAGAATTCGCTTTCTTGACGACGTTTTTTCCACACGGGTCTCACCCAGTGTGTGCGGGAGCCTTCTTGCTTCTGCTTCAGCATGTACACAAGCTTTGCCATGCAAAGCTTTCTTTGCCGCTGCATCGCAAACGCCGTCTGTGCGAATCTCCCTCCCGTTCTCTTCCAAAACCGGAGGTTGCGTGCTTACGTAGGGGCTCTCCCATTGGCTAGTCGCTGAAGCCACTTCCGGAAGGCGAGCGACTGTTTCTGGCGACCCAGAACCGAGCGATTCGATGAGCGACTTGGTCCGCGGCGAAAAGTAGTTCGTCGGTAGTCGCGTCGCTCCCCAAGTCGCTTGCAAAATCGCTCCATGTGGTTGGCGCTTAAGGATATTTAAAAAAAAGTCGAAAAAGTGTTGCAGCTAGGGTCCTTTGAAAGGGACTCGGGTGACAACGCCCGCCGAAGGATTATGGCGAGGAAGCATCGACAAAGGGTTGTAAGCGACCAAGCCTAACACGCGGCTAATGAGTGGGAAAGCCATGTTAGCGCCATAGAGTTTCATACTAATATACACTAGAGGGAAATCTGGCGCCACTGTCTAGGGGAGCCGCGCTTCACCGGCGCGGCGTCACCGAAAACGGCAACGAGAAAATTCGGAATTCATCGACCACGCTGGGATGTCTTGGAAGCGTCCCTCGCATTCTCTTTGGAGATCATGGAGGAGAGGTCAGCGAAGTTATCACAGAATTGTTTGTCCATGTTCTCCAGCTACGCCAAAGGTAAAAATGATAAAACTTCTGAATTCTCATCTGTCTCTCCCAAAGCTCCAATTTGGATTTAAAAGCCTGAATGTAGTCATGCAATTTTGTGATCAGTTTGTTTTTTCCCTGAAGGTTAACGTTGAGGCAACACAAACGATCAGTGATATCACTGAGGCAACTGAGGAACGCAAGCGATAGCCACGTTTCGTCTGACAGCTCAACAGTTCTTGCTCTTTATGAAGGCGTCAATTTACTCCCAGAGATCAAAAAATCGTTTCAGCCCTCTTCCACGACTGAGCCATCGCACCTCTGTATGGTACAAAATTTCACCATACTCACTGCCAACAGCTTCGAAAAGATATACAAATTGGCGGTTGAAGGCTCTTGCATCCCACCATTGATGGCGCACCGTCTGTAGCCAAACAAACCAACTTTTCCCACGGTAGTCCAGCATGTTCGACCACTCTTTCAAGAACAGAAAGGATATCCGCCCCTGTGGTCGTGCCTTTCATTGTGATTAAGTCCAGGAGTTCCTCCGTGCTCTTGAACGGATGAAGTTGGATGAAGGATGAAGGCTCTTGAACGGATGAAGTTCACTGCCTTGAGCACGATTTCAATGAAGCTCTTCCTTTGCAGAGACTTGCAGCACAGCGCTTCTTGGTGCAAATTGCAGTGAACCGCGGTAAATTGATTAGTGATTCCGAGTGCAGCGAGTTTCGTCCGCAATTGACCAACAAGCCCGCTCTTGCATCCCACCATTGATGGCACACCGTCTGTAGCCAAACAAACCAACTTTTCCCACGGTAGTCCAGCATGTTCGACCACTCTTTCGAGAACACAAAGGATATCCGCCCCTGTGGTCGTGCCTTTCATTGTGATTAAGTCCAGGAGTTCCTCCGTGACGTTCACGTTTTTGTCTACACAATACAAAAATAGCACATTGTGCGTTGTCTGTAATGCAAGTGCTTTCGTCAACTGCAATAGAGAATGCTTCAAACTCGTGGCATCGGTAGATTAATCCTTTTTCAATGTCTTTACTGATCTCGTTAATTCTCTGGGCGACTGTGTTTGGAGATAGGCTTATTTTCTCGAATGTCTTTTTCCTGCTGGGACATGTAGCATCAGCGACTCCGAGCAGGCACTGCTTAACGAACAAGCCTTCAGTAAAGGGCTTGGATGGTTTGGCGATAAGCTCAGAAATGACGATCTTGCCCTTACCGTTTCTTCGCTTGCTTTGGCCGCCTTTTTGAACAGGTTTTGGTGCTTTCCCAACGCCCAACGCCGCGTTCAGTTGTATCATGGTGTGCTCACGAACGTTGCCAGTAAGAGCAGCATACTTCTCGTGATGGCAAGACATGGAGTGGCGTCGAACATTGTACTCCTTCGCCATAGCCACAGTCTGGTGGCAGACTAAGCACAACACATTGTCTCTTGATTCCGTGAATAAGGAAGTTCCCATCGCCCTTGAAAGCAGTTCCTCTCGTCTTCCTCTTTGCATTTTTCAGACTGCTTGGACAACGACATTGTGGCCCGTTAGACTTCCACAGCATGCAGAAACCTTCCTTGTTTGCAGATCGTCCAAAAAAAAAAAAAAAAAAAAAGGTCAATAAGACACCTGTCGACTTACGGAGGTGAGAGGCGCGTAGGAGCACAATTATGTAGTGCGCGTTATCATGATTGGCTTGGGGCGCCGCTACCTTCCGCAGTGTTGTCAACAGCTTGCGAGCCGGAAGATAGGCGCTTAGTTTGGAGTCTCAAAATGGGGCATTTGATGTCTGGAAGCACATGGTTTCGAAGTGCAATGTGCAGTCTTTTCCTCATCAGCGCGATCTCGCTCTCTCCCAGGCAATAAATAACGCGGCGACACGCCCCTAAACGCACGTGGGCGCATTTTGGAGCCCGACCCCAGATCCGACGTGTGGACGCCGCATCTGCAGCGCAGTAAAAGTGTTTAACACAAAAAGTAACGGGAAAGCAAATATCCACAAACACCACACAACGCCCGGAAACCTTTGCGCTTTCGCGGAAACATCGTGCACTCCGGTCAAGGCGCCGTCTGCTCATTAGCGACGTGGAGCCCCATTCACAGGGTCATAAAACGCCGCGGGGTGTTCCTCCGCAGCCTCTGCTTGCCCTGCCCTAGCCACCCTAGCCACAGAACAGGGAGGATTTTAGAGAAGCAAAGGTCTAGCTTTGCCTGTAGTGCCAGAAAAAGCGTAGTGGCGGCGTCGTGAACTACCCAGTACGCCCGCTTGATGGCGCTGTAAACACGGCTTTGTAAACATGGCGGATGCTTTTTGCACAGGCCGCTTGAGCTCCTTAATAACATGGCTGCCCTCGCACGGCGGCCGCCGGCTCGCTGCTCCACGGCCGGACTCGACTCTCCTCCTCCCGCGCGCGAAAGGGGCGTCGAGTCCGGCCGTGGCTGCTCCTGCTGGCTGGCACGCTGGTCGCGTGTTTACTTGCGCCGCGCTAGTGAAGTGATGTTACGCCAGGTGACCAGATGGCCTCGACTGGCACAGACCACAGTGAGCAGCAAGTGAGAACAAATCGTTTATTGACATCCGCAAGTTTACAGAGGCCAGGACATCATTTCATTTCGATCGCTGCAATTGTACGTCGCTTTCGTGACAACATTTTTTTTTTTTTTGCCATAACAACTCGTTCACTTGCGCTAAGATTTCGAACGAAGGGCACAAATGAAGTATTGACGGCGACAACGGTTTCCTTTGCACCGTCTTTCTAGCGGAGTGCATAACACTCACCTTCTGTTGGAAGAATCGAATATTCTGGCCTCGACAGCTGCCTTCCGATGCGGAATTTCCCACATTTGTCATTCCACAAGCACTCAATTCCCGTGTTTTGCCAGTCCTCTCAACAACTGATGGACGCAAAA
Organism: Haemaphysalis longicornis; assembly: GCF_048455015.1. Classification (NCBI taxonomy): domain Eukaryota; kingdom Metazoa; phylum Arthropoda; class Arachnida; order Ixodida; family Ixodidae; genus Haemaphysalis; species Haemaphysalis longicornis. The sequence continues at coordinate 256,352,831 of NW_027526203.1, forward strand.
GCACATAACAGCAATAACAGTCACGAAACCGGTGCTCCGCGCACATTGAAACGGTCCAGGGTTGCCACTGAGTTTTGGGTCAATATCGCCAGACGGCCAGCAAAAAGTCGCCGAATGTCGCCATTTTTGCTTTAGAAATCGCCAACAGTGTCGCCACACTAATATCTACGGCAACGCCTAAAAATAAAAGCTCCCAATTTTGTATAACCCCATAAAAATCAGCAACGTTCATGTTTTTCAATGCCAGTCTTATGGTACGCTTCATAATGCCTGGTTCTTCGACTAGCCGTTAGCCGGCGCCGCAGGAAAAGCCCACTCTGAAGTAAGCAGCGGCTGTAGTATTGGTGGAAAAAAAGCAGAGAAGTCGATAAAGTGTCATCCCAAGCAGGGGTAGCGGCAGGGCAGAATTAAAAAGAAATCTGAGTTGAGGGTTAACTAAATTTAAGTTACTAAGATAGGCTAGATGGCGCATGCCGTTACGTCGATTCAAAGGGGAGGCCTTTGATCATCATCATCATCATCACTTTGGCGGGAAAAGCCCACTTTGGCGGCGGTTTGCGCGCAGGCGGCCGCGGCCGCGGTGCAGCAATCCTTCCTGTTCTGTGAGACTGTGGCACAACCAGCACAACCACAGCTTGGGGAGCGCGCTGCTCTTCGAGGCTCGAGCGGAAGCTCTCCGTACTCTTGTGCGCTCCGTACTCGCCACTATCGGGGCGCGCGGTGGCCCCGCGCCGTTTCAGACCGGCTACGTCGCCGCTGAAGGCCTGGGTCGCACTAGAGAGGCTTTCTTGTCGCACACGCCACCCGTTTTCGGGAGCAACGCGGCAGTAGACCATGTACGCTGTCGTAGCCTACGCGGGGGCAGCGGAGGCTCGGTAAGCACCACTCGCCAACACCAGCGGGCTGGGCGCACGAAATATCCGGACAATCTGGCCGCCGAGCCACCGAACGATCAGCGAGAGTTTTCTCGCCCCGCCGCGGACCCCTCGCCGCGCACGCAGTCGTTCCTAACGGAGATGCTCCCCGAGATGCAACCTCGTTGTTGCAGCAAGCCAGTAGCTTGATCGAGTCCCTTTCAGGCGCTCTAAAGGTTTCCCGAGAGCTAGCGCTTTGTTCGGAGACGAAATGTTGTACGTCTTGCAACAGCGTTCTGTTCGCCTCAGGGAGTGCCGAGCTGCGTTCAGCCTTGCCAGCGGTGTTGCGCGTGCCGGCGGCGCCGCAAGGTTGACAGTTCGATGGTACGGGCGGAGGAGTCGATGTCGTTTTATCCGCCTGCCAAGCCAGAGTGTCCCCGCGATTTTGGGCCGCGACTTTTTTCGGAAGTCCAGAATTACGATCGACATTACGATCCCGCTTTCTGACCCCTGATGACAACCCCCACGCCGCCGCCTCGACATGCCCACGCCTCGGGTGAAATAAGACACTGAACAGAGACGACTGAAACTTTCGAACACCGCATGACCGCATCACGCGCAGAGGTATTGCGGCCGTGTCAAAGCAACACCGACTAGGCAGAGCAATGCCACCTAGACTGGAAATAATTTCCTCTAGGTGGCGTTGGGCAGAGCCGTCGGGACGGACGGAGAAAGAGAAGTGGGGGAGCGAGAGTCCCAAGCCGAAATTCGCCATAAAATCGCCATGTCGCCATTTGTGATTTTCGGTCGCCACGGGCCTCTCAAAGTCGCCAATTTGGCGAAAAGTCGCCACCAGTGGCAACCCTGAAACGGTCGGCCGTTGCAGCGGTTTCAATTTGAATTGGCGGCTTTGTGGTTGCGAATTCAGAAACGAGGTGGTGCACCAGTCGGCTGTTCGTAAAAAAGTTGCGTACATTTTTGCTCAACGGATGTTTGATGCGGAACTTGTTAATAGTATTTTTAAATAACACATTGTAAGCGAACTGTGTGGGCTCTTTGAGTCACGGAATGAATGTTTTGTATTCTATACCAAAAGTAACATTTTGCCTGCGCCGTCTGGTGGGCTTGATGGTCGAAAACAGCGCTTTAGGTTGGTCACGTGGGGCGTCGATTTTTACGCCGCCTATAGGGAAGACAGGGAACGTCCAAGCTTGAGAGGCCTGCCCTAGTATGGGCCTCGTGCGCTTGTATGGTGGCGCCACTGATGCGCTGTGTTCAGCGCCATCTTGCGGACAACGGAGGCATAATTTCTGAAGTCCGTGAGCAAACGACGTCCGGAGGATAGTATTCCGCGCAGTACGATTATTAGAAGAGAAAGAAGGAATGACCGCTATTCTGTTGCCATGCGATACGAACAGCCAAACGGTACTTTATTAAATAGAATATGGTATATGGTTCGCAAAGGCGACAGGAAAGCGATGCATCACACAAAAAAACAGTTTTAAACAAGCGCGGTTTTGTCTCCGCGCAGCGCGCGGTCACGCTGTCATTTCGTAACGGCTTCCACTGAACACCAGCAGCGCCGCCCAAATAAAAGATAAAAATAAAAAGACGGAAGCCCGCGATGTTACCAAGAGAACGAGAGGTGCGAGAGGAGTGCAGGAGTGTGCGTCTGTGTGTGCATCGCCTCCCGGAAGCGATAATGTATGTGTGAGGGAGGGTGTGATCGCTGGCTCCACCAGTGGAAAATTTTTTGTGGGGCCGCCGGCCCCCGAACAGCATGAAATAACGGCATAACGTCCAAACGACGCCAGCAACGCCTTCGTTGCTGTGGTCGCTTTGGTGGCTTTGGTGGATTTGATTTATTTAGCCGTAGATCAGAACGGCTGGGTTAGAACTGCTGGCATAACCAAGCAGTTGGCGGAAAGCTTATTGTGAGGAGAAGACCGACTACGCGACTTCATGGTGCTTGCAGAAGCGAATTTCTCCCGCGTGTACACTCCCCTGTGCCTTGTACATGTCAGGAAGTGATTTGATGTGTTGTGTGTGTGAAATCGCGGCGAAAGGTTTGTGTGTATAAATTGCGACACCAAGGATAAGCGGCTTCAAGAGCCCGAAGATTCAGGTTTGTAGAGGCAGGTATTTGAAAATGCCAACTGCTTGAGTAAACTCTACCTCAAACTGCTGAAACTACGATGAGTTCGTTGGATGGGCTCATAAAAATATTACAATGCTTTTTGAAGTGCTTTCATAGGTTTATATATGCATACTTAATATGCGAATAATTTTGGACGTAGATGCGCGAGACGAGGCTTTCATGAAAGCCTCTGAACGTTTATTTACCTTGTTTATCGCTCGACATAGACACGGGCACAGATATGGTAGATCGCACAACAGGAGCTTTAATTGTGCACGAATGATTCCTCTCGCCTTCGGAGTGACCTTGATAAAATAAGACCATTTTGAATAATGGAGATGTTTCAAAGCTGACAGTTGTACGTGATGTTTGTGTGACTACGCTACAAGTTATCTTTGTCAGCAAAAATATTTTGCGCAACAAGCCCCACTTCAACTCGTTGTTCAAACGCAAACTACAAGTTGTACATGTTTGAGATATTTGAGAGTCCTTTAAATAAAAGTGTAGATGCGAGTCTCCGAATTGTGGCTGGTGTGTGTCCATCTGTTTACGGTTGTGTCGCAGTGTAGCGTGAATATTTACGTTTCTGTTTTCATTTTAAAGCTTCATATTTTGCTGGTATGACTACGTACAATTCAAGCATGCATATCCGTGGGTTGCTCCATGTATTTTCTGATGCGTGCACACCAAAGGCTAATTGAGGCGCTACAAAAATATGCACTGGATACACGGCATTTTTTTTTGCAGCGGTCTTACGGCAAGTAGCGTGCACATACGCAAATGCATTTATGGATCTGTTCTTTTTATTTCTTTTCGGGTACTATGTGCTTCGGGAACGTCGGCGTCGCAGGCAGCTGATCCGTGTACTGTCGTCTGCTTGTATTGGAGAAGGGGCGCTTTCTAAATTATTTCGGCTTGTATTCCCGCACAACTCGTCAGCATAATATTTCTATTATTATAACAATTGTGAATTAAAAAAAAACGTGGTAATTGTTGTATACTTATTTTACGGTTGTTGTTTAAACTAAGCCGCGTGGCGAACTGCTGTATATGTTTATTTTTTTCTTAAGAAAAAATTCCGCCGCCGCTCCCAGGTGGCGCCACATGTTTATTTGAAACTGCAGTGCACGAGGCCCATAGAGTGCTCGATTCACAAGTCGCAGTTGCTTGCGGCCATTGTGCACCAGACTTATCTGCACCCGAATTGAGGGGCCTCCGGAAAAGAGGGGTGTCGACTCTGGTAACGAGAAGCTGGGAAAGACGACATCCACGCGTTTTCGAGCTGTCTCTGGCCATCTGCGTCCTCGGCTACACAAGCATGGTGCTCACCCACGCATTTGCCTAAAAAACAAAAATAAATGAACCAAGACACTCATGAGAGGGCCGCGGGCCGCAATATTTTAAAGAGTCCGCGGGACGCATGCGGCCCGCGGGCCGCGTGTTTGAGACCCCTGTTCTAGAAGTATCAAATGCCTCGTTTCGGTTAGTGAAGTGCGTGCGCTAAATTTAGCGCCATCAACGAAAGGCCGCTATTGGTGCTTCTTACAGTGCATAGAAATCTAAAGCATCGAGCGAGATCATAGAATGTTGAAAGCCACCAAACTCGTTAACAGGACTGATATGAAACAACGAAATGTTGGATAATACAAGCGTACACCTTCAAAGCGTCAAGAACAGTTTGGCCACAATGGTGTTCGCTAACTGTAAATTCTGGCAACATAACAACCTAGAGGACATTAAAATAATTGGCAATGTTTGTAGGCTGAAACGCTAATAAATATTATGTGCAACAGTAATTAAGTCATACACAGAGCCATTGACGTCTCCGCGTTTTTGATTGCAACAAAATTTGGCAACCCTGGCTTATTTTATAGTTAATAAAACCTAGCAACAATGAAACAAAAACAACTAAAACAACTCGACCGATTTTGTTTGTATTATAAATAACACTGTAGCAAGTATTAAAATTTTATCAACATAACCAGTGCCCCAAATTGGAGCAAAAGAAAAAGCGTTGATACCCAAAGTCTACAAACAATGCTTTGCTATAAAAATCTGGCAACCCATTAGCCTTTGTGTATTTTTGCGCTTGTTTTTATTTTAAAAGGAGTTCTTTACGAAGATCTCTAGTGTCGTGTCTTTCACAGTTTACTCAGCGCTTTTTTATGCGAATTTTAACACGTAGTAAATACGACCGAAAAGAATTAGTGCGCTACGGCGTTTCTAGTTCGGTGTAGCATGGCAAATTATCATTCAAAAATGAGAAATTCTGCCATCAGTCTAATCATCACGTGACAAGCGCAAGGCAAACGAAGGCGCAGGTGAACGGATGCACGGTACTAGCTAGCAGATCGGTCCTAGCAGTTCCTAGTAGAGTGAACTAGAATAAGTATTCTAGTTCACTCTAGTTCCTAGGCAGCGCCTGCCTGCACAGTTGGTCGCGGCTAACGCCTGTAAATGCCTAGCTCTTCCCTAGATTCTCCGCCAGCGGTATCCACGGTACCCATCCAAATGAAGTCGGCTGGCTGCTGTACGCGTCCGCATGTGAAGTGTTTGCTAGGCGAAAGGGCAAATGTGTATTCATATGGAAACTGGGTAAAAAGCGATTCCATCAGCGAGTGCCGAATACTTTCCCCTAAGAGCCGTTGTTTAAACGTAGCCTAAAATATAGTTTTTCAGTCTACTTTTCGTGCCGTCCCGTCTGTTGCGCTGCCGCTTCCAAACGAAGGATAGTCTGACGGCGATGTTTGCCTTCCGTGCGTCAAGTTTTGCGAGTAGCGAAATCTGCGACATTGCGTGCGCACGCAATGTCTTTTCAGTGGTAACTGCACCCCAGTTCGTCGAAGGGTTGTCGATGTTTTTTTCTTTCTTCCCCGTCGCACTGAATCCTTGGTAGCATCGCTCATTCGCCGGTAGACCCCGGCAGACACGCTCACACCTTCATTAACTGAGCGATAGCGCTTTGCATTCAGCCATGGAAGAATGAAATATATCAGGTAAATTTTGATCTTTGGCTACACTGCAATTTTTACCTTCATAATAATATGAAGAAATTTGGGTCATCAGACCTTTTTTTCTTCAGAGATGCAAAGCTAATGGCTACAGACCGCTTGCTTAGCAGTTCAGTAGTGAGGTTGCCACAATGCCCTAAAGCATAAAGCAGACCTCATCAAATAATACCAGCAATGCTTGGTCCCAACATTAGCCTGACATGGTTAGATATATTTAACATCACTTTCGCCCATGCCAATTTCCTGCTGCAGGAAAAAGTATGACGCTAAAATGTATAATTTTAAATGTAATAGGGGTGCAGAAGTGTCCCTCAATGAACCCTCAAATCTGCAAACTTCAACACCTCGCTGAGAAACGGCAATGACTCTCCATTTGATATGGATTACTCCCACCAGATTCCCCACAACGAAAGTGCCCAGAAAGCTGCCTGCGCGATACTTGCCCCTGTGGAGTTTGCGCCAGGTTTTTCAGGGTGAGGTAGGTGGTGATGAGGATGAATATGACCCCCGCAAGGTTAATTAATGTGCGAAAATCACAGTATGAAATTAGGCCCCGGCAATGTGGCAGGACTGGCGATATGGCCACTGCAAACCTGCAGTCATTGTTGCAATACTGTTGCCACAAAATACTACACCTACATCAACAAGCAGCAACAGTGAGCTCCAGGGCATATGTCAGCGCCTCCAGTTCCCTCGTCTTCCCCTGCACCGTGCACATCCCGCCAGGAAAGCCCCCTTTCCCCTACGTTTCTCCGCCTCTTATCAGGCTAGACATCAACTGCCTTCTGTGGTCCCGCCTTTCACTTTAAGGCATTAAGGAGTTGTACACCAATGTCCATTTGAAGTCTCCGACAGGAGACATCCCATCAGGAGTATTAGAAGCCAAAATAACACTTCAGGCTCACTTCTACACTATATCGAGGTGATTGGCATCAGGGGCATGTTTCAGTTTTTACCAACCCCTACTGCCCTAACCTCCAACTCAACTCCAGATGCACATGCCCTGGTGTAATTGGGTAAATTTTCTTCCGTTCAGCCACTAATTTCAGGTCTCAAGTTACCTTTTCCAATACTGCAATAACACTGCAATACGCACTACCATGGCTGTATTTTACACCAACATCTTCGTGTGGAGGTTTAATCAGTGTGCTTTTCCATTGTATTCAAAGTGTCAAATGCTGCAGCCTCATTAACCAGTGGGCTGACATCTGCGAAGATAGCTTTATCCAGAAAGAATGCTCATAAAATACAGAATAACGTGTTGTGCCTGTCCCGTGTGCTTCAGTTGTGGTCCTGTGAACAAGTCAGTGTAATGCACGTTTTTACCGATACTGTGTGTTGCATTCACTTTTTACTATTTAAAAGAAATGCCGCATACAGCATTAACATGGAAAATACTAGATGGCTCGACCGGGTCCATTGTTGTGAAATAGCGACCCCCTTCCAGCCTTGCTAAATTTTTTGAACAATTCTAGACTGGCAACAACTCTGCAGAGCTGAACAGTTCGGGTCTAGGCCCATTCGTCACAAGGCCGCTCGTCATAGGCCAACTCACCACAGGTAAACTGGTCAGGAATGCAAACTTGTCATAGGGAATTTCGTACGAGGAATTCTCATGTTACCGGAATATTCGTCACACGGAAAACTCGCATTAAGAGGTTGTTTTACGACGTCCAAAGTGATGTTTCCGCCTGCTATGCGTAGCCTTTATAAAAAAGACTAGTGTGCATCAGTTTTTTGGCGGAGGAAGTTAGGTTAATATTCCATAACACCTTATTAAATATATTGTAAGGATTGAAATTTGTGCTACAAGACGCGCAGAAAAAGTAAACAAAACGGTACAAATGATGCAGTGAATAGGTTGAACATGAAATGAAAAGTGCTGTTTATTGTACTCGGTTTGTTCTGTTGTACTATTTGTACGTTGCAGTGTTGTCCCGCTCTCTCTTTGTGTATGCGTTTTTAAGGCTGGTTTCTATCGTTCTTCACTACATCAGTTTAGATGCGTATGTTCCGGGCACCATTCCGAAGATTGTTGACTGGGGCTCTGCTGTCGTGATGACGTGTATGTTCCGGGCACCATTCCGAAGATTGTTGACTGGGGCTCTGCTGTCGTGATGAGCTAGGATTCTTGCGATGTGATCGTTGCCATCTTGGTATTGGCAGTATTGGCGTGCAGGGGGGATGCTGCCTCACGTCTAACTGGCCATCATAAGTTCCTGCAGCCCTTGCTCATCCTTCAGGCCCTTCAATCCGAACAGCGCGTCAGCTGCTTTTAAAGTTTCAAACACATGCCCTGGTCACATCATCATGCAGACCTCTCCACCACCCTCCCCAACTACAGCTGTAACTAAAGTACCATTGTCGATACCACCTCAGTACCCAACCTCAATGTCCCTGAACAATCAGCGCTTCAAAGTGCAGGTTGCTCCTGACCTCTCCATACCCTCCTTTCCCCAAAAGAAAACAAACAGCCCTTCAGGGCATTACACACACGTGCAGGTTGCACAGACCACGCCACAGCCTCCTAAAGACGAGTTTACCATTGTCGAAACCAGCCCCAGACTGGCTTTCAACGCCAATTTCCGGTCAGCGTAAATTGGCTTTGTTCACAATTGCAGTGCAACGAAATCCATGCGACGAAAAGGCACCATCCTCGAGAGTTCCTACCTCGAGATGGCATCAAATCAAAAGGCCGGTGTGACGAGCTGGCCTATGACGAGTTCTACGGTGATGAGTGGGCTCAGTCCCAACAGTTCATAGTGGCAATGTTTACAGCCATATCTATAAGGAAGCAAGCATTCTACAAGGCCAGTAGAGTTTAAGGTAGAAGCCAGCATAAGCTGGTCAGCCTCTGAACTGTACCATTAAAGTAATTTTTAGAAAAGACCACTTTCACTAGTGTGGGGCTTTCCCACGACAGTAAAGGCTTGTCTGCTTCAACAAATCGGTTGGATTGAGAACAACACTGTTGTAGGTAATGCGAGTCAACAATACACACACAGCTCTGGTTGCACAAGTTTATTTATTTATTTTGGTATCCTCCAGGTGGTGGGCATTACATAGGAGGAACAGATGAACACAACTCAAATATAACAAGGAGTCCTGCAAGAAGTGAATTGAATAACTTTTTTAACCACTACTGTCGCAGCCGCCTCCCTCACCCACTCCCACATACGTCCCTCAATGTCTGCAATTCCCAATGAGACAGACCCAACCTTTATCACGTCTTTATCACATGCCCCTACAGCCACCCAATGTGCCATACACACAAAACAACCTAGAATCTTGTATAGGCATGTCCTGACCACCTGAACACCATCCACGGAGCAGTGAAAAATTAGGCTAACCAGCTCCCAGTTCAGGGACGCCTGGTCTGGCTAGGGCACCGGTGCTTACCCACGGCCTTCTGGAATAAGAGGAGGCCACACTCGTTCTCTGGCCTGTCCACAAAATTCCCGTGGCCAGCCCACATGTCGCTCACCTGCTCAAGGGGATTAACCAGTGACGATGGGAGGTACCATTAAAAGCTCACGCCGACTCACCCAAATCCCAACAGAAAAGAAAAAGCCATCAGAAATGGTACGACTCTGCGCCAGCTCCTACTTCGACAGCCCGATAGCATTATGAATTAACCTGGACCCTCCTTTCAATGGTCTGTCTTATTCGCAAAGCAATCCACTTCATTTTGGTGTCTAGTTTTCCCAGTTTCATGGAACCTCCCCACCCCCCCCGAGGCTAATTTCTGCCCCTTCACCGCCACCACAATACAATACTAAGTCCAATAGAAACCACAGCTTCCTCAGCGCCGCTGCCGCTAATCCCGCCTACATGGCTGGCCCCACAATTGGCACTGCGCAGCTCAACCACCTGCGCCCACGTTGCAAACAATTATAATACTGCTTCCGTCTCAAGTGGCGTCCACTTCTACAACAGGGTCCTGCACACCAACCACCTGGCCTCTCAACTGCCTCTCGCGGTTAGATCGGCTCCTCCAAGGTTACTCACTACCCTGCAGGACGTTCTTGTGCAAGACTCGGTGCCAACCAGTGCCCTGAACCCCAATGCCCCTGACTGCTGGTGCTCCTAGAGATAACGCTCTACTCCTACCCCTGGTGATCGTGCTTCATGGACTTGGCCAATGACCGACAAGCACCTCCTCCATCATCCTGACTGACGGCTGACAGGGTGAGTAGACTGCACCCACTGCTCGTGCTTAGACCACTTGCCAAATACAACGAACAGGATGCAGACCTACGAAAAAGAGGCAAAAACCAAACATGGAATCATGAAAAACAAAAAAAAAGGAAACATATAAGCTAGCCCTTCGCCTATAACACCCACAGGTGTCTTTGAAATTATTTTCTTTGTTTCTCGGCTTTATCAAATATTTCTGCAACTCCGGGGTATAAGTGAATGCACCCAACGATTGAATATTGTCCCAGCAAAACATATAAGATGTTAACAGAACAAAGTGCTCGGTATGTACACACAAACGGCAGAGGAAAATCATTAGTAGGTAGATTGCAATCACCATACATAACTTTAAGCCTTGTTAACTTTCTACACAGCTCCCCTCCCAAAGGCACATATATATTGTAAGGTTCACTGATCTTCATTCAGGGTGATGATTTCAATGCAGTTTGAAAGAAACAGAGTCTAGGAGAAACCGTACTGCCTGCTTGAAGTTCCATTCGTGGATTTATTGATACAGCAAGAGGGGAGTTCAGATACTTTTTTGTTCTTGTGAAAATCAGGCTTACTTTGTGTACACTATCCATTTTAAAGAGAATGTAGTGAGCTGGTAAAATTTGAAATGGCCCGTTGCAGATGGCAGCTGCATATTCTACAGCTGACCAAATTTGGAATGCACACACGAGTGTGGCATTGTTGTCGGCTTGAAGCGTTTAGGCAATCCAAGTTTTGGTAAGAGCCTTGTAAGTGCTCCAGGTTAAGTCAGAAGCAAAAGAAAAAGAGAGAGAGAGAGAGAGAGAGAGAGAGAGAGAGAGAGAGAGAGAGAGAGAGAGAGAGAGAGAGAGAGAGAGAGAAGAAAACCTGAAGATTTAATTGTAGAAACTCAATTACACTCCTGCCAGTATTATACCGATGCGTATCAGGCGTGTAGAAAATACTGGTTTTGTTAGCTTTAACTTGTGCAAAATGGAGCGATACTGCTGTGAAATTTTCTACCTCAATTAAACTCTTTAAACAGCAAATTCCATAAACAAAAATCCACAACCTATTACAATTATGAATTGAGGTTGCTTTGTTTGTACACTTAATTTTGACAACAGTCATTCTAGATTTGTGGCTATTTCTGCTTGGTCCAAGAATGCCTTGATGCAAATTCAGGCTAATGTTTGAACAACTCCCGTTCTGTGGTGCTCACTCGTTGTCAGCAACTTCCATAGCAAACTCCACAATTGGTCCCCCACACAGCTAGTAGCTTGACAGAGGTTGTGGAATGAGAGTTCCTCTCTCACAACAGCCCTTAATCTGATAGGAGGAACTGAGGAAAGTGAAAAAAGCATTGGTCTTAGTACTATCACAACCGGAAACATTTGGAGGATAAAAAGGGGGTAAGTTTCATGCCGCCTTCTTTCTCGTCATTAACTCTGACCTGTGTTTCCACACATTTTGGCCATTGCGAAATATTCCCCATATTCCGTCCAAACTGCCACCCAGTGTGCCAGGACGGTTTCTGGATGCATTTTCCAAAAGTTCAGAACCTATTCAAAGGTTACTGTAGGCATTACACAAGAGCAGGCTCCTCTAGCGCGAGAAGCATTTCCTTGCATAGCGGTCAGACTTGACGAAGCAAGTGCTCTTAAGGGCAGCTCGCAAAAGAATTTTAAAAAAGATGCTAGCTGTCACAGGGGCAGCCTTGCACTCCTGTCGCTTGCCTTGTTGCTTGGCGCTCACGGCCACCCTTTCCCAGGGTGTCTTCCACACTGCCTCTCCATTTTGTTTCCTCCCAGCTTCTGGCTTTCTTCCCATTTCCTTAGGCTTCTTTCTTTGACTCTAGTGCCCTGTTTAGTCACAAGGCTCAGAGTGGGAAGCTAAATCTAACTTTGCTCATTCAACATTTAGCATTTAGATCAGAACATTTAGGCAGCTTAGCTTTATTCAATCAAATTTAAACGCAACGTGAAGGGCATCACAGCCATGAAAAAAATGCGGTGTTCGCCAGATTTAAAACTTTTTTATCAATTGATATGAACAAAGCTTGCACTGCAGGTATTTCAACATGCTAATTTCAAATATGTTACTGGTTTTCTTCTGAGGCACGCACTTTCTAGAATAATATTGAACACAACTTACTCGAGCAGTTTTTAGTCACCTGGGGGGGAGCTGATGAACAGTAGCTATGTGAAGAGGGCTGACCTACAAAAATGATCTAGAATGGTAACGGAATGCAACCAAGCATGAATGAATGTTCTACACCAATTTGAACCAAACTTACAGTATGTCAAACATTTTCGCAACAAAACCCAGTATCCCAATAAAAACATGCAATAGATTTGTTGTGCAGTTATTCTCCATTTACAACAATTCGACATATCTTAGACCCTTATTTGCACACTTCAAGCGTTTACTTTTTAACAAAAGGCCAATAACGGGAATAGCCTGCGTAGTGCCACACACTACAGCCCTGCCAAAAATTCAGGTTTGGGAAAACAAAAGAAAACGCTTCACGACATGTTCCCGACAATAATAGAAAAGTTTTATCTACCAACTTCATAAAGAATGATCACAAAGCGTGATAACTTTACCAGAAAATGCAAAGCAAAAATCTGTGCTAAAATAACTCATTTCAGCCGTTTGTAACTTTATTGGTTTTTGAAGGCAGAGTCCCATTCAATTGCACGACGCCAGTGCGAAGTTCATGGCTGCAGTGACCATCATTGCTGTAAATGCCTTTTTTAATTCAAGTCCTGCTCTCTTGTTGCATGCAGACTGCACCACAGTTTATTGATTAGCAGTAAACATCAGCTTTTGTGTGCTTTACACCACACTTGTTAGGCCGCAGTGATACGTTAAAACGCATTACATCCCAAGTTCAGCAACCTAGCACTGGCAGACCGAAGGCACGAACACGAGCATCCGCTAGTACACGTACCACGTAGCATTGCCAATTTTCTTTACATTAAATGTTTCTGGAAGCTCACCAGCTTGTTTTTGGATTGCAATCTGTTGGTGCGGTGCAGCATGCCTTAATTGTGCAGCCAGGGAACGATCTCGCTTCGCAAAGTGTATTGTTAAACAGGTTGGTAGGTCTTATGAAATAGTTATAATGAGAAAAGCAAGCACAAATTCCAAGATCTTGCTTCCAGTTTCAAATCTCCAGCAGCTTTGTTTTCTCACTCGTTCACACAGCTGCTGCTGCTGATATAACAGCAGCCGTATCTTAGCGCAGCCCTACACACTCGACAACACTCGTGGAAGCCGCCGTGTCCTCTAAGCTTACTCGTGCACAGCCAAGTCTTTGCCTGATACCGGCATGGCAGGCACGGAATAAAATATTTTGATGCTTGCAAATATTTCCTCAAGTTGCCACAAAGTACCTTGCTATTTTGGCCTTGCACGAGCCTTCATGCCCATTTCTTACATAACCGACTTTTTCTGTCACTGGGCTCTGGTATGATGGTGCCGAGTACATGACACCTGTAGCTCTGCAAATCAGGTGGTGCCTTGCGGGTCACGCATTGATTGATTGATTGATTATAGGGTTTAACGCGATGTGCTACACAGGCGAAGAGGCGTGCTGGGCGCCGGACTAATTTTGACCACCTGGGGATCTTTGACGTGCACCGAAATCTCGTACACACGGGTGTTCTTGCTTTTTGCCTCCATCAGAAAAGCATCCGCCACGGCAAGGAATCAAACCCGCATCCTTGTGCTCAGCAGCACAACGCCATAGCCACTGAGCCACTGCGGCAGGTGCAAGTCATGCATGCTCGACAGCCAATAGGGCCATGCGTTTTCGATTTTTTCTATGCTTGCTTTTTACAGAACTAGTGGACAGCAGACAAATTTGCAGCAGTAACTTTTAAGCCGAAAAGGCGCTCTTTCAAATGAAACTAAACAGCAGCGACCACGTCCATGGGACAAGTGCTCGAAGAGGCGGAAAAGTGCTCTTCGAGTGTGACAATCTTTCCGATTGCCTGCTGTATTCTCCTAAATGTAAAATATGGCGGTCCGAGATACTGTACTTTTCAAAAATGCCCATTTTAAAAAGAAGACTTCCCCAGAGGCATCTTGGTGCCAGAGAGACCCCTCTCCTCTTCCCATTCTTAAAACTACCTAAAAGCTTTTTCCAAAACCTCTGCCAGAATTACACTTCCATTTCACACAAACAATTTTTTATCTTTCCTGAAGACAAGCTTCTGTAGTTGACCAACAATAGCTGAACCAAGCTGTGCAGAATTACGGAAATACGCTGCTACTTGACCACTTAAAATGCTCATAGGTTCCCCTGCTTGAAATTCTGCCCGACTTAATTTGTACAGATAAAGAAGATTGAAATAGGAACACACTGCTCTGCATGAATTGCAATTCACCTGCATCACAATATATTAAATCTGGGAAAATGGTGACAAAGTGCCTAAAGAGGCAGTGTACAGTTTGATGTTCCATCAAGTAAGCATTCAGAAAGATACACCAAACTGGAAGGATGCTGCGCTACTGCTAGTACTAAAGGCACAAGAAAAGACAGAGGTTTTGTGCATGGTATTGACTTCCTTCACTGTTTTTCCAGCAGACAGAGGGAAAATGGATGCCTATGATGAGCAAATATTTAAAATATATGTTGCTATTCTATTCAACTGAACTGTGCTCTTACTGTTTTGAAGCGCTCAAGCTTTTAAAAGATGTGAAAAAGTACAGATGTTATTGCGAACCAAAGGCGGCATTGTGGCAAAGCATCTGCACTACTTCGCCACCCTTTACGCACTCTGCATATGCACGATGCCATAGCTGCCGGAAAAGTTTGCAGATCTTGCACTGAAGCACTATCCATGGTTAGGGTAGGGAGGTGGTTCAGGAAGCAGCAGCATTTTACCGCTAAGGTGATGAGCTGACTGAAGAGTAGGGTCGAGATGCCATTCTTCCTTAGTGTGACGAGCAGCTCAGAGTGGTGGGGCCACAACCCCATTTCTGAGGTACACCATATCCTTATAGGCAACAACAGTGCCGTTACATCTCGCTCCTAAGCTGTCTTCACATGAGACAAGATGCTGTTTCCCAGCACAGACATTAGTCCAGTAATGCCTCCAGCACCAGAAAGTAAAAAGTGTTTCCTGGAAAAGAATTGGCCTCATGTATGAAACCAGAAATGCAGCTTCACAATACAGTCCACACCGTGATGCATGGGTCGTCACCAGCCGTCAAGGGAACCCTCCTCCTACTGTGTTCTAGTGGCTTGCTATCGAAGATGAGAACAAAGTGGTTTTACTGTCCAGCCCTGAACTCGTGTCTTTATCACTAGTGCACTTGCCTTTCCAAGGTCGGATGCTACAATGCCGCTCTGAAGACGAGATAGCATGCACCAAACAGCACTAAGATGGGACAAAGTGTACAGTCACAAAGACATTTCTTAATCTTCACTCTGTCTCATTTTAGTACCGTTTAATTTACGTAATGTACAAACTGGCCAAGCTACAAACTCCTTCAGCATGCACTGTTCTGGCACAATTGAGAAGGGAGCATTAGGCAACGTAGCAGCTATCTGCAACAAGTTAACCAGCCCTGTAGATGTGCTAGCCATTCCACGATGCAGTTTTCTGGCTGCTTCCCCCAGTAATGTGGTCCTTATGCACAAGCAAAAAGAAAAAACAAATGTGAACCATTGGTACCTTCGTTTCTGAACACACGATCTGATTGTGTGGTCATCGCCTCCTGTATTTTACAATGCCAAACGCATTGCGCGCATCTCAATGGGATTGAGTGGCACGCTTGCAGTGCCCACATCCCTGAACGTGGGGCCCCGAGCTGAACCGGGATCACCCAACCATAACTGAATTCGATAACGGCTTGTGCCTGGTTGCCAAGGCAACCAATGTTTGAGATTGCGAGAGTAATGGCGCTCGCGCCAGCGTTAGAAAACTCAGAGCCGCGGTGAAGCACATTTTGCCAACGTTGCCGCTTTCCATCACGCGTCGCCCAAGATGAACCGGTCGCGTGACTAAAGCGCTGGGAAGGCTACCGATTGGGGGAGAGTGGCCGCAGTAGGAGAGGGCTTGGTTGGCCGGTCTGGGCTGATGCATTTGGCAGTGTAAAAATACAGGCGGCGATGGTGTGGTACTCTTCATTTTAATTACAGGTTGTATTATGCGATCAATGTGGAGTTTTTGTTTGTTTTGTTCTCTTAGTGGAAGATGGGGATGCATGTTATATGCATGAAAACGCAGTGCTGTGTCACCCTTCCAGACTACGGCCACTTACTGCTCCTCAGAAATTACTTGTGAACGCAGCCCCTTGTTGCCAGTTTATCTCCTGCCGTCACGGCCGGTTAGATGAGGCCAGAGTAGTGTCGACGTCTGCCCGCAGCTCAACATTACGGTGTGCTGTAAGCTTAGTGCAGCCTAATAAGCCCAGGGAATGGCCAACGTTTGGCAGACAGCCAAATGCTGTGGACCTTAAAAACTCGTCAGGGCCGGCCCCCGAGACTGTGCCTGTACACCTGTTTGTACCCAACCCTGGCCCACCAGCTCCCTCTGCAGCTCCAGACTACGAGCAAGGGCAAAGAGCAAAGCCAGGAATTCTTCCCTCTATGCCAGTGGGTCCGTGTAGGCACTTCGGGGGCTGCCGCGAGTCCCTTGGCAACACTCCCTCTTTGCCCTCCTCCTTTTTTGCCCAACCCTGCTGCCAACACAAAAAAAGAGGTTTGCCACATGGAACGTACGTCTTTTCCACACAGCGCGCATTTCAAAGTTGCTCAGCCTTTTGCGTAACGTTTAAATCATGCAAGAAAGTCACACTCACAAAAGGCAAGTATTATAGCAACATGTGCATGGGAGACTTCAGCTGTAAGGGTAAATTAATTGTTTGACAATATGAAAAGCATACTTCACCACTTTTGCAAGCGCTGGGGTCCCCATGAGGTAATGGTTGAGTATCACAGCTGTGCCATAACAAACCCTCAGCAACAACTGCTGCACTGAGCAATGTCTATGAATGAATTTTTTAGAGCAAGTAAACTTCTGCACTATATTGAATTTATCTGCATTGTGTTTGGCAGCATTGCATTTGCTTGCTATACACTAGAACTTTCCGGCCCCCTCAAGCCGCCATTTTTCTGCGAGTGGCACCGGCTTGCAGGCATTTCCTGCTGTACAGCGGGAAGAGCAACCACCGCCGCTGAAACAGGCTGCAGCTCGTGTTGCACTGTGTACCATGCAGGTTCTTCAAGCGCCTAATCTGCTTTGAAAGTGGGCAAGTATCTGTTTATCTGGTGTGTCGGCAACACACAACTTAACAGTGTGCCATGATAGGGCATTTAAGGCAGCCGAGAACTTCATTGCGAGAACTTCATCTTATTAAAAAAGCACTGAACCACCAGTATGCAAAAGATGAAGAGGACGACTCTCAGTTCTCCATATCTTAATTGAATGTTCGGGATTTGGAGATGCTAGATGTCGTCACTTTCCCCGAGATTTATAGATATGCCGCACCCCTACACCCCTTGCTATTTTTAGCAGATGAACCTATGTTTACCACGAATCGCCTTTTAACTTACATTCAAGATATCGTATTTTTAAAACTTATTACCTATTATTACCTACCACGCGTAATTCCAACATAGTATACGCCAGAATCTTTACATTCTAGATAACCCCATACAAATGATTTAATTTTTAGCCTCCTCACATTCTTTCAAATTGTATTCTGCTGAGTGAAAGATCACACTCTGACATGGCGCTCTTTGGCCTCAATGCCCGTGTGCCATAAACACATACACATACATACATGCTCGAGCATGCTCCGTGAAGAAAATGCCCCCATAATGTTTTCGCTCAAAAGCGGCAGACTTTTGTGGGCAATCTATGGAACCTGTTTTTGGCACTGTGGTCATTCGGTACTACGTTGTACCAGGTGCGAGGGCGGCTTTTTCAACGTGGCGTGGTAGACACATCAGGAAATGACAAGTGCGGGCATTGGAGAAGTGCGCCTTGGCCACGGTGCAAGAATAAGATAGGAGGGGAAACGAAGCTTCCCAGCGCGGCCAGATAATGTCACAAGTGCTCGTCAGACGTTAAGCTAGCGGCATCAGCCGCAGGCGGAGAAACTGCGCGGCCACCACGCAGTTTCGGAATGAATTGAGCCACGGAATGAATTGAGGCCGCTATCAGTTCGTCCATCACGTGCCGCTACCCTCTCCTTCGCCATCGCATCTCCAAAGCTTGGCAGTCCGCCTTGGTTTTCATAGTGACATTATCTGGTCGCTCGCCCGCGCTTGCCGCAATGGACTGTTTCGCCTCCTATATATTCTTGCTCCGAGGCCTTGGTGTTTGGGGGCACTGTGGGTGATTGAGAGCTAGTGTGTCTCGATGTGTGCCTGTTGAGAGCCACCTCACTTCCTCCACGCTGTCCTCTGCTAGTAGCTCTGCACGTGTAGATGCACCGCCAAGCCGGACCATCCGGTCACAGTGTTGATTTGATTGTAGGGTTTAACACGCTGACGCAACGCAGGCGATAATTTGTGCTTCTGTTGGTTGTGTGGCGTCAACAGCAGTGCAGTGACACCCAAGTGAGTTACATCGCGAATTTCAGGCAGGGCATGACAACCCGCACATATTAAAAAGAATTGATCGCAAAATGTCTCGAAAGGCAATTATGAGTAGAACAATCGACTGCGAAAAGCCCGGCATGGCATATATAGCACCAGACGACGCTATTAAACCAAAAGCTTCCTTTTCTTAGTTGGACCGATGGTGTTCTGTCAAAAAACTAATGCATTTCCCCACAGACCAGTTGGTTGACCAAAGAGCTCTGCTAAGATCTCTGGACACATGGAGCGGGCGTAAAGCCTGGCTACCATTGTGTCAAAATGGTTACTTGAAAATTGCTAAAAAGGAACGGATCTACAAGACAAAACACGCATCGATCATGAAGAAGGAGTACATTTACATCGTTCATAGATGCATTTACTTAGTGAGCGAAAAATCGTTGCATAGAATCGTTCTTTGTTTGTGATTCAGGTCTTTGAAAAGGTTTGATGACCTATTGGGCACACCTTCAGCAAAGGTTGGTTGCACTTTTAGCTTTCGCACTTCTCTCAAATTTCTTTTAATTTTCTTGCAAGAAAAGCGCATGTATGGAAGGCACGCTGTGTATAGGGAAACATCGCATACAGTCAGCCACCTTGAACACCCTCTCCTAGTGCACTTTTAAAGTGTGTTGCTGGCACTCCAGATAAAGATACTTACCCATTTTCAAAGCAGATTATTAAAGGCCAACTGCACTCAAATTTTTCGTTGTCCAAATTTTATCCAAATAAGGAGTCTACGCTCTTAAAATAACCATGGCAAAATCCTAAGCTTCATAAGCACACAGCACACTAGGTACCGCCATTCAAAGTACCTCTGATCAGACGACGTTTGCACCTGGCGGAGAGTCGCTGAAACAAGTTCCAAGTGGCCTGTGATGGAGGTTGGGGAACCTGTCTCGTGAAGCTCGCGCTTCTCCGGTGACTTGCACGACGCCCCGCCGGGCACAGGGACACGGTCGCCCGGGGTTTCCCTGCTACACCACCCCGCTGTACCGCCATCACCATCACGTTTAAAACCAACCACATAGGTAGCAATATCCTCCTTTTTTTCACATGCTTGCAAACGTTACGGGGTTAGCAAAACATTTTTTACTTTAAAATAACACTTGTTAAAAAAAAAAAAATACCGCGACACGCACGCTTGGCTTACATTTGTCATTCCTATTGCATCTATCATAGAATAAAAGGATCTTAGTAGTTACTTTTGCAGAGCGCTAGATTTAGTTTACTTGTAAGTAAAATGTTTTCAACAGAACATGTGTCCGGTTAAAGTAGAAAACAGCGGTATATAGGTAACTGTTGTGTTTTAGTGCATCATTTAGCTGTGGAAGCGGGCTTATAGTTTCACATCCCTTTAATAATTTGATTCTCGATGTGCAGAAGGCAAAAAATACTGGGCGGATATTCACGAAGCTGTTTGCACGTAATGTATAATAAAAATAGTGATTGATCTCCGGCCCCGTGCGGTTTATTCCCTTCAAAGAGAGCGATGTGATAACCGAGGCGCCGGCTAGCCAAAGCTGTTTTTCAATATCGTACGAGCTACTAGCTTTGTAAATCAGGGCCCGCTTTTTTACTCGTAACGCCAAGGATTGCTACAATGGCAGTTATTTATTTATTTATTCAGTTACCCTCAAGGCCCGAGGGCATTACAGAGGGGAGTGGGACATACATACACGTACAGCATACAAATCAAAATAGAACAACAGAAAATTGCAACTCAAATCACGTCTTCATTATTTTCCTTTTGTTACAGAGCATAAGCCAATCACAAAAAGCTGCTGTTTCAAGCAGCTTGACGAGGTGGCTGGCCCAGTACTGGCAGCAATGATCAGCTCAGATTAACAGAAAAGTAAAGTGATACATACTCACACACAGTATACATTTTCATTCGTGTGACCTAATACAGCATACAGATAACGCAACGAGGAACACAACTGAACTCGCACACATGAAAATATAATGATAACCGCTATCTTACTATTTGTGATAACAAAAGAAAAGAAAACAGAAGAAAAGGATCCCCTCTCTGCAACTTCGTTTTTTCCAGTTGCGAACATCAGTTGAACAAAACAAACCAAATACAAGAGTGCATCAAAGAAACAAATCGTGAAGACGTTTTGTGTACAAGCCATGTTTCGGTAAAGCGCGTACAATCCCATTTTCTTCTTTAACTCAGATAGGCCAGCCAAATATGGATCATTATTCTTCACTCGCAGGCAAAATGAACGCGCTAAATGGTAATCATAAAAATTATTTGCTTTGATTTAGGGTTGCCACCTTTTTAAACAGCAGGCCGGTTGCCGGTCCATACTTAAAACCGGCCGTCATTGGCTGGTTTTTTGGCCCTCGTGCCGTGATTATGTCCGTTTTGGCGTTTTATAAGCGTCAATTCAACAACGAAGACGATAAATATGTGTCGAGAAGCTGCGCAAAGACACGCGAGCAGAGAAAATACAGAATTGCTTGGGTTTGGGCGAGTTGGTTTTCCATATCGACTTGAAATTTCAGCTTGAACAAAAAAACGACAGGACTTCCTTCCTAAGTCCTGTCGTTTTTTTGTTCAAGCTGAAATTTCAAGTCGAGAGAGAAAATACGCAGGCGAGCGCGCTGCCTGAGCTGGAGGTGGACCTAAGGGTTGAATGTGTTCAACGCAATACGGCTCTTCAGCCAACGGAAGCGCAGAAGAGCGCACACACTCTCGCTTCGGCCACGGAATGTTTCGGCGGCCCGGCGAAATGCCGACACGATGCCGCGGCCGGGTTGGACTGGGCGAGCGCGAACAGAACGCGCGCTGGCCATGGCGATGCCGGAAACTTGACGTTCGGCAAGTACTTGTGACGTTATCAGGCTGCCCCAAGAAGCTCAGTTTCCCCTCCTATTTTATTCTTGCTCCGTGCCCAGATGTGCCCACACGGCAGCACACCAATCACTGAAAAATAATGGCGCCCTAAGAGGGCCGGAAGATGCTGGTGTATTCTGCAATAAAGTGGCCAGTCACTTTCCTGATGCTGTACTGCTTGTATTAAATTACGGCAAATTGCTGAAACAATAAAAAAAACTGGACAACGTTTAATTACTTCCACCAAACCTTGATGAGAAACATACAGGCAGACGATGGCTTTTGGCATTTTAAAGACATTTGTAGAGAAAAACAATTTAAATTAGGCTAACACATGCACAGTCCAAGAGGACTGTGATTTGGGAGAATTGGTGAACAGTTGAAAATCAGCGCGGAAAAAACACAGCACAAAAAAGGAACCAGAAGTAGACAGGACAGCACTGCACTCACAACTGATTTATTTTGAAGAAAACATTCATATACAAAGATCAGTCTCCCACGTGGCGGTAAATTATTACAAGGAATAAACAGAAACAGAAAACGTAATCACTCATCGGTCGGCACATGTGTAAACATTTTGGTTTACTTGGTAATGCAAGGGTGTCACTCAGATAAGCGTATTCCCGGTCATGCAGCACTTACTGAGGGCATACTTATACATCGGTCAGCGGATCGTCTGATTGTAAAGGCCTCAATAATTTCCCTTGTTGTTTTATCTCCGTGTCTCGATAACACAGTGGTTTCTTCAAAGAGCGGCACACATCCGTGTGAGCTGCTATGTTTTGCCAGGTGACTGTGCGGATTCCCTTTTATTGAGTGCTGGTGCTCCGACAACCTGGTGTTCAGGCACCTGGCAAAACATTGCAGCTCACATGGATGTGTGCCGCTCTTTGAAGAAACCACTGTGTTATCGAGACACGGAGATAAAACAACAAGGGAAATTATCGAGGCCTTTACAATCAGACGATCCGCCGACCGATGTATAAGTATGCCCTCAGTAAGTGCTGCATGACCGGGAATACGCTTATCTGAGTGACACCCTTGCATTACCAAGTAAACCAAAATGTTTACACATGTGCCGACCGATGAGTGATTACGTTTTCTGTTTCTGTTTATTCCTTGTAATAATTTACCGCCACATGGGAGACTGATCTTTGTATATGAATGTTTTCTTCAAAATAAATCAGTTGTGAGTGCAGCGCTGTCCTGTCTATTTCTGGTTCCTTTTTTGTGCTGTGTTTTTTCCGCGCTGATTTTCAATGATGCACAGTCCAACTTGTCTTGTGGCACTAGTGCACGAACCGGTTGACGCATCTTCCCCTGACAAAGAGCTTCACCTGGTACGGTAGCCTCTCCTGGTCCACAATCTCTGCATCATAGTCAAGGTTCAGCATATCCAGCTTGCAGCCCTTGCTGACAGAACGGACGCCTTTGAGGCCGACACACACAGAGAACGAAGGAATGTCCTTCATGCACTCTGGCAGGGCTCGGATGCCATGGACAGGCACCATCTCGGTGTAGCCGTAGTCTATAAATCGCAAGCTATACTCGTCCTCCTCCTTCTTCTCCTCCGCCTTCTCTTCTTCATCGGGGGTGGCGACCACGACGGCCCGATGCCAGCGGCCGTCGCCCGGGTGGCGGGCGCACACAGCAGCCCCGAGGAACAGCCGCGACTGCTTCAGGGCTGAGGGCTCCTCTGAGTTGAGCTCCTCCATGAGCATCTCCAGCGCTGGCAGCAGCCTGTGCTGTTGGAGGTAGAACAGCTGGCCCAAGTCGGTCACGTGCGACACCTTCACCCGGAAGCGCCCGCTGGGCAGTGGCCGCTCATCAAAGGCGGCCCCCTGTGCAGTTTTTGGAAGAAAGGATGGGCCCACGAGACAGTCACTAACTACAGCACTGCACACAAAGGTCTCCCTAGTAACACCAGTCAGGGTCTCTCCATATCGCTAGTAACAAACTGTCGTGAGGGGAGCACATAAACGGCACAACCAAATGCTTGCGTCACTGCCCTGTCGCTTTCGAAGCAGCTCCGCAACTATGATTGTTCGTGCTTTGAACATCTGGGAGCACTGCAATCAGGACACACAAGCAGGCATGTCACGTGGTGTTTTTTTGCATTTCGCGGACATCATCAAAAAGATGAAAAACACTAATATCTAATAGATAAAAAGACAAACTCTTAATTTGGACGTTTCGCAAACAGCTCTGCAACTTTCCCATTGGAATTTTTTCCTAGCTCCGTTGCTTCAGAAGTTGGCTAATTAATCTTGACTATAATATCTATTAGGCAATTAGGCAAAATACTAAAAATAGTGTGACACACTGCATACAAAAGTGAGCAACATGCATTTGGTCATGTCGTCGTACAGTGCATTGGCATATTTTTGAACTCCGGCCAAAGATAGCTGAAACACCCTGTATGTACCGTAAAATACCAATCAAGCGCCCCCACCCATGCAAGCGCCCCCCAAGCATTTTCCCGGAATTTAGAATTTCTGTACACGACCAAGCAAGCGCCCCCTCCCACTTCCCGCCATTCCGGATTATACGTCGACCCGGTATATAGGTCGACCCCCTACTTTGAGGAGGGAAAAGTTGACAAAAAAAATAATTCGGCACAGAAGTGCACTTACAATGTCTATATTTATTTTCGACGCCCGTCCGTCACTGCCACTCACTATGCCTGCCGAAGTCACTCGTCCGAGCTCTCAGAGTCGTCCGAGGATGACTGCTTCGCACTGTCATCTTCCATGCCATCAGGCGTGTTGCTGATGGAGCACTTCCTGAACGCTCGTGTAACCATGTCGTCGGGCAGCGACTGCCCAGGAAAGGACACCCAGCTTGACACGGTCGCAACCGGCCCGTATAGGTCTTTTTGTTGTCGCCGGCTATCCTTTCATGGTACAGTTCGCGGAGCCGGTCCGCGCATGGCCTCCGGAGCGATCGTGAGCGAAGTTCCCGGACGAAGTCCGCCACTTTGTTCTCCAACTCGGGGTGCACCGCTTGACGTCCACGGAACGATCGGTTTCGGGGGTTGCACGCGCACAGCTTAACTTTCTGGCTCCGCCAGTACCGCACATTTTTCTCCAGAACGCCTAACTGGCGTTGCGCCGCCATATTCCCATTCTGCTCGGTGACTCAATCGCTGTCAGCTTAAACGCCGCGGTGAACTGGCGTCGACTGCCGCCACTCATCTCGAAACAGAGACGTACAGAAATGTACGCACGCACGCACAATAGACGAGTAAAAGACAAAAAACTAGAGAACAGCGAAATCAAATAAAGGCCTGATAGGGCGAGAGAGCAGTCCGACACGAATGGCGATGGCGACGGACTACGCTTGCACATTGTTGCCAGACAACGATTTACATTCTGCCAATGACCGCTATATAAGACGAGGGGTGACTTTCGTGCAGATTGTTTTGGAAAAAAACTCGACCTATATTCCGGTTTATACGGTAAGTTAAAAATTTTGATTTTCCCGCGAAATCGTGTTTTTGTGGTCTGCAATGACATCACTGGAACCGACTGCTCCACAGCCGATTCCGAAGCCTTGTTTACTGTTAGTGCACCTAGATGGCGCGCCACCACACCGCGGCAAGCCAGATGCCTTTGGTTTGTGACCAAATTTAAACCTGCCTTATTTGTTCAGAGAGAAAATAATCGTCTTGCGAAACATAGTGTTCGCTCGACAAATATGGTCACGTAAGACACCGTTGCTTGTGTCAATCAACCAGTGTCGTCTGTGACAACCCCAAACCCCACAGCTAAACCAAGCATAGTTCACTTCACGCAATACCAACAGCGGTTCGTAACTTCCACTGTTTGTCCCACCATTCTGACTGCTTTAAAAAAAATATGCCCTAAATGTAAGCGCAAATAGCTTGTTCGGCATGCTTCTAAGCTCTGCCCAATTTGCGTTTGCTTTTGCCGGCCTCCGCCAACCGCAGGGCTGGCTGGAATGACATCATAGGTTCTGTTACAAGAAATGAGCTAGTGGGTCGCATGGCCATTCCCTTCTTTCATAATTATATAGTTTATTTGAGCGGAGTTTACGTGAAAAGTAGTGTCAGTATGATTTAAACGAGGCAATCTTTGGAATGAACCAAACTTCTGTTTTGTCTTCATGGCCCCTTTAAGGAGGGAACGCGGAAGAATCAGCGACGACAACTTTAAAAACAACTGTAATTTAAAAACGTCTAACACTGTATCACAGAAGCTGCAGTAAGCTTCCCAGCCTTCGCGCAAGCCCCCAGCCTTCTCTCTGGCATGCAAGCCACAACAGTACGTTGTAGTTTGAGCAAACTTCTGTATTGTCTAGCGGCAATAAAGTTTTGAAGGAAAGTAGCGCACAAGTAATCGATTACATTTCTATAATTACTAAGTTACTTTTCGTGGTCTGTAATTGACCACTGTAATGAATCAGGGTTCATAGCGACCATGAAGAAAAAAATTCAAGGGTTTTTAAGGACTTTCAAGGCCCCAACTACGGATTTTCAAGGACTTAAGATAACATTTTTTGAGATCATAGAAAAACACAACACCATCTTTCACAGCATGGAAGCACATATTTTACTGCACGGAAGAAAATGCAAGCACAATTTTCATTTAATGCTGGTTTCATTGCACTGTTTTCGGCTGATTTCAACATCCCTTTTGCTGATTCACCTCTCAATCTAGAGTATTGCACACACACACACGCACAAAAGGGGACTAGGTTCAAACAGTGGAGCTTAGGTTCCCGAAGCTTCCCTTCAGGCTTTAAGTTCCAGAAGCTTCCCCTTCAGGCTCTCATCTATCTCTGCAAGCTCCAGGGACTTTTCGTTTGCAGTTTTTCTTAAACTGTTGGACTTCACAATCAAAGTGATGTCGCTTGTGGCTTCCGCCCGCAGAGCGTAGTTGTCGGCACAGGCTGTTAAATCAGCGATTGTTGCTTCCAGCCTCTTCTTCTTTGTCTTGATGCTCTGTATCTCTTCTTCAATGCAGCTTCTCTTAGATGCCTTTGTCTGCTCCATCACTTGTTTTTTTGTTTTTTTGTTTCCTCCAAGTAGGCCCGATAGCGGTTGTGTGCGGCTGCGACAGACTTCCGCAACTCCTTCGTTATTCCAATGTTCAGGACGCCACCAGCCTTGCTTACAGCATCACAAATGATTCGCTGTGACACATACGAGATATCCTTAAGGTTTTCGACAGAGACCTGACGGTTGACGCTGAAGCCTCTTTCAACAGTTGCCTGCCCGTGGCTCAAGACGAGAAGAAGCCAGATAACCTTCCACAAGTGCATGTAGAACGAGTCACCCTTCAACAGCTCAAGGTAGAACTCGTCTAGGCCAAGAGAGTGTTTGTCAAACTGTCGCAGGTTGTGCTTCTTCTCTTGCAGAAGTTCTGTGTATTCCCCAAGGACAGAATCGCGCTCATGCTCACCCAATCGACCAACTGCAATAAGTGCGTCCAGGACCTTCCTGAAGCCTGCAAGGCAGTCATCTGGCTTTGAGGCCATTTGATGGGGATCAAGCGACGACAGGTTCCTAACTAGATGGTATGTCAGTGGGCTCTTCTCCAGAATCTTCTTGGTTGTGCTTACAAGGAACTGTTTGCATTCCATCCTAAAGGCAAATATATCTTTGGCGCTCACCTTCGCGGCTTTGAGTACTTGTTCTGCAGCGTGCCCAATATCAACTTTCTCTGATGATACATGGTTATTTGGGTCTGCGACGTCCATCTTCAGCATGCCGACAACTCCTGTGGAAGCGGACAGCACCGAGCACTTCACAAATCTCGCAAGAAGCTTCCTCACGAGGCACTCGAGATCCCTTTTCAAAAAGAACACCAGTGGTTTGTCCAGCTGATATTCCGTGAGGAATGGTTTTAGAATCATCGCGATGCCCAGAGCAAACTTCAGTTTGGCCAACAGCAGTGGGTCCTGGCAAAAGTCACTGAGCTGGATGAACGATGCACACTTCGGCAAGTTCACCTCTTTCTTTTTTGCACATGCGACATACTTTTGCACGTCGCCCCACAGGGTAATGGCACGTTCGATGACGGGAACATTTTCTACCCAGCGATGAGCAGCGAAGTTGAGAGGAAATGTCACTTGGCCTGTCACGGTAGAGAAGTCTTCCCTTCGCGCTGGCGCATAATGAAAAATGGCACTGAGGCTTGAAAGGAGATTCTCTAGGCCCCACTTGCTGGCAACAATGCCCGCCCTGTACGCGTTATGTATGGTATGAAGTCCGCAAGTGCCCAGGTCCAAACACTGAACTTGATGGTTCTGCTGCAGGTACTCCTGCAAGCCTCTAAAACACTTCAGGTTTACGTTGGGGCCATCCATTGACAGCTGGACAGCTCTCGCCAGCGGCAAATCTTCCAGGGCACCCAGAAGCTTCTCTTGAAGGTCTTCGGCAGTTGAATGTCCCATGAACACCGACGTGTAAAACCTCGTGGTTACCCGCTCGGGCATCGTGCTCCAGTACCGCACATGAATGTCCATTTGTTTCCTCTGCAGGTAGTCGTTCAAAGACTCGTCGAACAGAACGGTGTAACCATCAGACTGCTCCAATTCACGTTGTAGGCGCGAGAGAAAAAACGGTCTGAGACCATGGCACACCACGTACGCAGATTTCCTTTCACTGCAGGAAAATGCCTTAGCGATTTCACTATCCGGGAACATTTTCTTGAAAAGGTCCCCTGTATGTGCTGACGATTTGTAGGAGTAGTGCGCCGTGACCATTTTCAGGGTCCACAGTATCTCCGCGTCGATCACACTCTCGTGAGCTTTGCACAAGCTGCTCACATCCGACGACGTTGAACTTGAAGAACTTGAAGGAGTTGGCTCGATGCGTTGCTTATCAACAGCTGTGAAGTGGCTCCGCACAGTACTATGCGCTGCGGTTGCTGTCATGTTCTCCACGTGCTTTGCGCTTTTCATGTGACTTTTGAGGGCAGACTCCTCAAGCATTCGACGACACGTCGAATGTTTTTGCACATACCTTGCACTTAGCTCGATGCGAGTTCGATGTGTCCGGAGAAATCCACTCTTTATAAGCAACACTGCTTAACCACGCGTGCTGGAAGTTGCATTTTCCCGGCATATTGCAGCTGCAGAAGACGACTTGGACTATCCACACACCATGTTCCCACAACACCGGTAGGGTAGGCTTAGCTTTGATCGTTGCTGCCGCTGCAACCACGCTAGCCACAGGAGTGGATTGGATTGGATGCCTTGTTGGCTCCAGTACATAGTTGCCAGGCGTTCAAGAGGCATCCGCTAAAAACTGGCTGAACAGAAGCCAATTGACGAAATTCAAGGAAATTTAAGGACCTAAAAAAATTCAAGGGTTTTCAAGGCCTTGAAAATGCTATTTTCAAATTCCAGGGTTTTCAAGGGTTTCAAGGACTGCTACGAACCCAGTGAATTACATTTTAACTCTTTCAGTACAGCACCATAGGCCATCGGACGCCAGTGTACGATGATTTCAAACGTCCCGCGCGAACTAAAAACGGCACCTGGTGGACAACTAATGCCATCTGGTGTATTTATTGACAACTCATTTTTCGATTTTATTATGTTTTGTTGATATTTCGCGTGCAGAGACCGCGCCAAGAGTGAAATTTGAATCCGCGGTAGTGGCGAGTTGTGTGAAAACGGCATCCGCTGTATTTGGGCTGTATTTATAAACAAAACGGTCTTCCTATCTGACGACTGCGGCTTTACACATTGATGTGTAGGGTCTGGACAATGTACGATATGGGTATTTTGCCAAATTCGCCGCGTCATATTGCGTTATCACCTTCATGATAGCCTGGCACTCGTGTCAGATTACTGCTACGGAGCAATATGCGACACTTCTTAAAGGAGCCATGAAGAGAAAACACAAGTTTGGTTCATTCGAAAGATTGCCTCGTTAGAACCATAACGACACCACTTATAACGCAAACTTCGCTCAAATAAGCTACATAATTAGGAAAAAAGGAAATGACCATGCGACCCACCAGCTCATTTTCCGCAACAGAACCTGTGATGTCACTTGGGAATGCTCTGCGATTGGCGGAGGCCGGCAAAAGCAAACGCATGTTAGGCAGGGCTTACAGTTTGCATAGCGAGCTAAATGCCCGTGAAACATACTGCACATTCTTTTTATGACAAAGAACGGTGGAGTAAACGGTTGAAGGTCCGAACGAACTCGCAAGCGTGTGCGCCAATGCGTACGCAACTAGCGCCGGCCGAGCTCGACATCTCGCCGTCGCGCAGACGAATTTTCGGGTTCGAGGCTCTTCGGGGCCAACGAACCGTTCCAGCACGCACAGCCACGACCTTGCTTCGTATCGTAATCCCTTCACAGGAGGTTGGCCGTCATATCGCCAACCAGCAAAGGTAAAAATAGAAATGAGGGGAGTAAGGAACAGCAAGAAGCGACGAGATAGTGCCAGTCGTCGCGTAAGTT
Source organism: Haemaphysalis longicornis (assembly GCF_048455015.1). Lineage (NCBI taxonomy): Eukaryota > Metazoa > Arthropoda > Arachnida > Ixodida > Ixodidae > Haemaphysalis > Haemaphysalis longicornis. The sequence continues at coordinate 256,382,887 of NW_027526203.1, forward strand.
TCGAATGGTGTTGGCTTGCTGCTGTCGTTACGAGCTCGTTTCCAGTTTACAACCACTGAAAACTTCAGTTTGTTCGAGTACTTTACAATGAAATTTCGTTGCTGCGTTTTGAAATGCCCATGTAGTACGGGCAAATCGTCGAGGGAGTGCGACATCCCCGCCGGTGAGGAGATCTCCTTTCATGTGCTGCCCAACGACGAACCTATAGGCGAAGCAAGTGGCTACGTTTTGTGAACTTTGCAAACGGAGGAGAAAGAGAGCTAAAGGAAGTACGAGTGTGCTCGCTTCATTTCCGAGGAAGTGATTACGGCAGGGACCCTTACGTTAGCTCACTCCTGGGACATGCTGGCGCTCGTCACCGACTTCGTCAAATCGCTCTGACCTTGGGGAAAAAAATGCCGTAAACACCGCGCATTGACGCTCGTATCTTTCTGGTCGAAGCAGAGAGCTCGCGCGAACGGCTTTCCATACACAACACCGGCCAACTGGCATAAGTGATACTGCTACTGAAATTGAACTATTATTAACCGTAATCAAAATACGGCACATACATACCAGTCTATATTCGTCCGTCGCGACGGGGCTGACGAGGCAGCGGTGCCGACGGCTGGGCGTTCGTCTGTTGTGGCTATCGCGGAATGGTCGCTTTCCCGTCCACCGCGTATCCCACAACTCTTGCCGCTCGTGCACTTAGAAGCATTGAGCGTTTTTGTGGTGTGAGGTTGTTAAATGTAAGCCCGAGCTCCTCGGCGAGAGTTTTGTTCTCCGGATCAGGCGATTCCATGACTAGGGCTGCGGGTGCACTAGGGTTTACTAGTATTTTTAAAATGGCCGCCATCTCGATCGACTCCCGCGTGTGGGTGCTATATGGAGTCGACATACTAAGTATCTGTTTCATGGACCGGCTCTATGACGCCATTGTACACGTCACGGAATGTTCAATTTTAGCGGGAGATTTAAAATTTTGGCTTAAATTGCCTTATTTCTCAGTGAATAAAGCATCATTTGCTTCCGGGAAAGCGCTTGGGGTACTATGAAACACCTAATCTTTCGAATAAAACAAACTTTTGTTTTCTCTTCATGGCTCCTTTAAAGTAGTAGCAGAATCTAAAGAAAATTATGTGCGTTAAAACAAACCGATTTGTCAGCTTTTTTTTTCTTTTTTTTTTTTTTGAGCGAGCTGCCGCGATCGTCGCGACGTGCTTCAATATCGCCAGGTCGGGTGGTCTATAACTTCTTGACGATAATTATCGTTCTTTCTTCTTGCGTGCGGTCGACAAAAGAACAATTCGCAAGTAGCATACAGCACAGAACGTTGCTCTCCTTAAGCCCGAGGTAACTGCAAAAGGTTGCTTCAGTGGGAGCATGTAAGCGAAAAGCGCAGCCGGTACCAGCTGACACAACCGGCTCGGCTCCGCCTTTAAAACGAGCGGAAATTTTGCGTCACATTTTCGCAAACTAAACTGTTTTTTACGTCACATTTTCCGCATTACTATTTACGAACGGCAGGGTACGAGTAGAAAGTGACGCAACAGCATCAAAAAACAAGTTAAGCGCAATTAGTGCCGGGAAGCAGGGGTCAAAAGTGCGGGGATCAACCTACGACCCGCGGGCCGCATGCAGCCTGCGGGGCAGTATTTGGCGGCCCCCTTCCCCTGAATCTATCTGAAGGCTGACACGCCTCAAATGGAGTTATATATAGTGGCTCTAGGGTTAGACGGGAACCAAGAACAGAGAATTGCAGAAAAAATATAGCGCATGCGGACGGGGACAAGAAAAAAATTGGCCGCGTATCTGCTCCTTTCGTTGCAAATGACGTCAAAAGACGATAGTCTTTATCGGCTTTTGCGAAGTAAATGCCTCTCTTCGCTTTACCGCTCACCTCTTATGTTGTTCCTCTTACGTCGCGCTCCTCCCAAGGTAAAGACGCCAAATTTTTTTTTTTTCTGTTTTTCTACAGCTAAAGTGAAAAGGATTTGGTGTCAGAACACAAAAAAGTGTGCTTGGATGCATGACCGACTTACACTCGAGTGGCTTCGAGGAGTGGCATAGCCGTCAGTTCCGCTAGGTTGATGGGCCCACAAAAATACAAAACTTGGTGTACAGCGTTGATATATATATATATATTGAATCACAGCCAAGAAATGTAGGAACAATTCGTATATCTTCGAATTTCTAAAATAATTTTTAGGCTCATTACAATTGCCTATATCCAATGCGTGTATACTTTTTTGTTCATTTTTTCTGATTATTTGACTAATAAACTGTAAGTAATAGTACCCTTCACAAAACTGCTGGTATGCGTTTCTAAGAGCAATCTATCAGCTACAATTACATGCACAGTAATGCTAAATGTGTCCACTAGCTCAAGAGAAAAAAATAGTTTTGTGGAAGCACTCAAAATCAGCCGTTTTTCCGCCGTAATGACAGAGTTAAAGCAAGTAATTGTCATTGTTATCAGTTATTCTTTTCTGCAACGTGTGCAAGTCCAATACATACACACGAAACTCAACAGTACATTTTATACACGAAAAAAAAAAACTCAAGCGGATGGGGACTGCGTTACAGTGGCAATCGCAAGTGCTACGAGACTCCTCACCCTCTTAATTGCCAGGGGCCGCAGGACGCTGTTCACGGACGCCCCAGACGAGTCAAAGGCGACCACGTTTGGCGGCTGGCCACTTGCCCTCTTGCCGGTCACTCGAGCCGTCACTTCCTGCCCCATCAGAGGCCGCAGGAGGCTGTCCGTGAGGCGCCCGACCACGCCGTCCAGGCAAGCCTTCACAGCCAGGGAGGGCAGGCAGCTGGCCAGGTCTGGCGACAGCAAGCGAAGCTCCTGCTTCCGAACCACTTCTACGGTTCCACAGTCCACGAGTAGGACCTTGCACAGGTCTCCAGCCACGGCAGTGATGGTCCCACGGTACCAACCCTGGTCCTCGCCTGGTGCGCACACAGCATCGCCGACCAAAACCTCCTCGGGGGCACCGGAGGTGGCACAGTGGGCCTCGAGTTCTGCCTTCAGAGATGCCAGCTTGTCGCTGCCAGGAATTGTGCGGAGGTAGACGCAGTTCCCCTCGCGAGCAACCATCGTGGCCTTGAAGGCACCTTTAGGCAGCTGCCCTTCCTTGATTTGGACTGGCTCCTGCAACAACGCAGAGCCACACACCACTGCGTTGTCTAGATACATGTTTGGAACCAATGACTTGCGTACTGCAGATTTTCCCAAGGAACATGGCTTAAATATTCCCCGACTGACTGGCAATGTCAATAATCTTGCAGAAGGAAAGGCTATGCCGGCCTTTCCTTCTGCAAGATTATTTAAAAGACTAGTAATCATTACTAGTCTGTTCAAAGGCCAAGTGGCAGCTTGATGCTAATGCACTACAAGCATTGCTGCCTCCTTTCTGTACAGCGGCGTGGCTATGCACCCATGGTGCCTCTGCTTGTAAGCTAATGCCTAATGCAGGTCACGTACACTGAACCATATACAGAGTGTTACGGCGACAATTGGGACACTTTAAAATTTTTTCCTGAGCGAACCGCTGCTAGGTTCTCGCTCAACCTCCACACGAAGGTTGCATTTTGTGGTCTATTTTGTTTGACACTCGGAACGACGCTACTTGCCTGTTTATTCTGAAAATAAATAAAAACGATTTTCGCCTACGGAAAAATGGCGGCCAATTTTGCTGTGCGAGCCCGTGCAAGCTGTTCTTAGAGCGACGGCGCCACCTGGCGTATACAGAGCGAACCAATGATGACTATATCTTGACCTAGATCTAGCAGTAAAAGCTCACATGCTTGTGTGAAGGATCAGAGAAGCATTGAACTTTCACAAAACTTAAAAGCATGACGCAAGGGTGCAATGGGAAGAAGGCCGCATCTTTATTGTAGCAGTGTTTATATACCGAGCGAGACAAGAAAGGGTGCGTACCCTCGCCACACTATCGTATCAAAGGGGGCGGGTTTGACACGAGGCGCATGCTGTGCAAGATATGATACAACATTGTCGCTCCCACACAAATGCGCAAATGGCAGTGAAAGGAAACAAGCAATAAGATTTTCAAGCAACATTACCTGCCCGGATGGACGCCTCAAATTTATTGTACGGTTTAATGCGCTGAAGCAACGCAGGCGACGAGGCGCGCCGAAGTGGAGGGCTCCTAATTAATTTTGACTATCTGGGAATCTTAACTCTTTCGTTACCACGGAAAATTGACCGATTTTTTGAGGTCTTCTCTAGAAACATTTTTTCTGCACTGAACGTATTGGTTAGGCATATATTGCAGTGACATAAAATGCAGATTATTCAATTTCCTTTCTAACGACACAAGTTTTAATGATTGTTTCATTAATAATGATTGCGAAAAAATGAACAAATTCAAAATTTTTGTCCACCCATCGAAGGAAATAGACAAAAGGAGGTTGTATGTATCAAACCACAAGTACTAAGAAAAAATTTAGAATATACATTTTTAGGTAAACATTCCATAAACCCGTCCTAGTAAAAAAATTTATTTGCTCGCCACAATTTGCCAGATATCAAATAAAATGCTAGCACGTGTGGTGCCTGTGCCTTGCGTTGAAGCCCAACCTCTATTTTAAATTTCGCAATTTTGGATGCTTTTCTGGAAGAAATCTGGTGGTTTGACATTATTAAAGACACCATTTAGTCCCCACATGATTTAAAAACACCTCGCAATGATTGTGGCCATAAGAAGGTTCAAGGCAAGCAAGCGATGCGAAAAAATTCACTTGGAGTTGAAAACGAAACTCGGTGGCAGATGCTTGTCGACGTTGTGATAGTCAACTTTCATTTGCAGTTAATTATTATCTACTGACTCACTATGGTAGCCCTGCTTGCAGGAATAAGGTGCTATGCGCTAGAATCATGCCCAGCAAGCATCTACCAAGTAGCTGTCACGCTATGAAGAGAGTTCAGCACTATGAGCCTCCCAATTGCAGCGCCAGCTAACATTTTCAAAAAGAAACAATATCAAGCCTGTTGGAGACTTTCATGAAAATAGGTAGTTCTACTAAGCAGCAAAACTAGACCCCCAGAAATACCCTCACATGGGAATGAAACTGGGCGGTGAACAGCTGGTGGTGTTCAAGGCCAACTAGAAGCACTCTCCTCGTCTGAACTGATATCTGACGACCTGGTGTTATCTTTCGACTTTCAGCTGAATCTGTTATCGCAGAAGTAAGAAGTGGGTGAAGTGGAATCACGAGCGGCGCCCATTTTTCGAGGAACAGTAGCGGGCGACGGAGTGCGCCATGGCAAATCAGCAGGAAGTTGTATAACTGTGTAGTAGCGCCAAATATGAATTTCCCAATGCAAAAACGAAACTGAAACTGCTGTAAACTGGTTGAAAATGCCAGATCCACTTGTTAGACATGCGAGAGACCTTTAGAAATAAGCTATGGCTGAATAAAGCTACCCTTTCTCCAAACCAAAGATCACTAATGAATAGCTGGTGTCATTTTTAGGTAATTATCACCTCTCAACGCTGTCGGACTACAAAGCTGACAACATAATTTGGTATTTTACTGGCTAGGAGCCCTCTGATAAAAAAATATTGAGGGTAATGCTGCATAACCACAAGTGGCATGCTTTTTTGTCAAGTGCAGTAGCCATGCCCTTTTTGCGAATACGCGCGCACCTAAGCTGGCAAAAAAATGCCGCCAAAATCTCAATGTCGCCCAAGCGGGAAAATTTAAACTGATTCTAAAAGCGCAGTGCCTAGACTAAACACTGGGGCACATTAGGTGTACTACAACTACACCGTGTCGAAATCTGCAATATAAAGCATCGATCACCCGTGATCGATTTGAATAGGCGCGGTAACGAAAGAGTTGACATGCACCGAAATCTCGTCCACATGGGCGTTTTTGCTTTTCGTCCCCATCATTTAGAATTTATTAGCTGCTTTGGTTTGCAGAGTTCTGTGTGTCGTTCAAGCGCTCACAATAAGCAACCATGAGAGGCAGTCCAAAATCAGAAGACGACTGCTTCATCCATCTAACGATGCCCACATGGCCGTGCTCGGTAGTGCCATACCAGACATACAACGCTTCAAAAATGGCCGTTCTTTTTTATTTTTGTTTTCAACTTGCAAAAATATTTTGCCACCCTTACTGTTTATGGCACTTTGTGACAGTTCTTGGTGGAGAAACTGGAACATAAAATGTACAAGGTGAAAATTTGATTTAAATTATCTAACCATTTGATCCATTTCTGTAAGTTTCAAACCCTGCCTTTGAGCTTTATTCAGCACTAAAAGTGCACAGAAAAAAACTAAAGAAGTGTTCTAGATATCATCTTTTTCTATGCTACAACAAGATGATATTTAGTACAAAAAATTAATTTCTGCTTAAATTCATCTGAAAAATACTTGTACTAACAATATAATTTGTTCCCAGTATGCTTTCATTATTCAGTTTCAATTCATGGTGAAAAAAGTTTGACGTTCGCTCAATTATAATTATACATCTGGTAACCAAACCCCTTCCAATGTCCAGTACTTACTAATTTAGGCACGCACGAGGACACAGGTTCGTTTCCTGGCCACGGTGGCCGCTTTTCTGATGGAGGTGAAAAGCAAAAACGCCCGTGTGTACGAGACTTCAGCGCACATTAAAGATCCCCAGGTGGTCGAAATTAATCTGGAGCCCTCCACTATGGCACGCCTCATCACCTGTGTTGCATCGTCACGTTAAACGACCCTTCAATCGATCAACTAATTTAGGCACCAGCATAACGACACAAGAAACACTTACATACAGTTTTTGCCAAAAACCTACATGGGGTACATTTTCAAAAACATACCGGAGTCACGTAAAATTTCTTTCTAATTAGTTATGCCAGTTGTCTAGCTTCACCATTAATCCTAAGTACACACATCACAAAGCAATAACAGCCAGAAAGGCGACTGCTATCCCTGTTGCTACTCGAGATTCGAACACGCACGGCACTTTCGAGCAGCACTCACCCGGCTGCAGGATGAGCTTCGCTCCTTCTGATCGTCCTGCACTGGGCCAGAGAGGCAGGTGCCATCCAGGCGCTCGAGGCGGACAACTGGCGGTGAACGGGCAGCCGCTGTCCCCAGCTGAATGACCCTGACGGACTGCTCCCCCTTCAGCAGGGACAGCAGGTGGGCAGTCACCCCACCCTGGGGAACCACGCCAAACGCAAGGCGGGGAATCAAGCCAACGTGCATGGGCAGCGGACGCAGGGATTCCTCCCCCATCTCCTCGCTGTTGCCGTAGTCAAGAAAGAAGACTGTGAGCTTCCCATCGGGACACTCCTTCGTCACCTGCACAGGTAGGGAGGGAAAACAGCGGGCAGGTGCTCTCACTCCAACATTCATACCTACCTGCTCCCTTTTCCAACCCACACTCTTGGAGGATGCAATGCAACATCCTCAGTGATGTGATTGGGTTGAGTCATTTTGGAGCAGCTTTTCGAGCAGCCAAAAGTAGGTTTTGGAGCAGCCAGAACAAGCATTAAGATTTGAGAAATATTGCTAGAAGGGGAGCAAAACAACCGAGAGGAGCCCCAAAAGCAGCATCCTGCACACAGAAATGTTTAAACAAGTAAAATGCCTTTGGTGCGCACGAGTTTCTGCCGCACAGATGTCTTTTAGCAGTGACAAGCACCGAAAGAGTTTGTGCGAGTGTGTACATGCATTCACTGCATGAACCAACAGATCATGAAAGAACTTGAGTTTTATTTAAAAATGACTATCAGGGTAGCATTCCAATCAGTAGGCTACAGAACGTTTCGTAAAACCATAATGAACGACACACAGTGACAAACAACAGAATGTACCGAGTGCATCTTATGTAAAAGCTTCTAGCACCCAGCCTAGATGTCTATTTCTTTCCGGGTTCCCAAGACGAAATTGCATGCTACATGTTCTCTCCGACTTCTACACTCGCTTTCAATTTGCAGGGGACTAGGATTGCAACAACAACTCTCTGGCTTTTTTAAGCGGTAAGACTTTGTCTTCATGAAGCACCTAGCTTGTGAAAGAGGGTCACCTATGATGATTGAGTAGGTGGACCAACGGCTAACTTATTTGAAACGAAGACAAAAAAAAAAAAAAAAAAAAAAAAAGGTGAAAGGTGAAAACGTCGACCACATTCTTTATGAAGAAAGTTTTATCATAAAATGCTTTCCTGAAGCGCTCCTGTAGCGTTCCTCCTAAACGACATGTTGATTCAGGCAAGATCACTTTCTTCGAAGCTCAAAACTGCTCAATAAACCGGCTTACAGCCGGTCCCAAATTGAGCCATCTTCAACTTTCGTCCCTTCCCCTTTCCCGCTACCTACCCTTGCAATGCCCTCTCCATCTCGACCACTCTGAGTTAGTCACGTGAGCTCCTGCCAAGCTTTCATCATCATCATCACCACAATCTACGCCCACTGCAGGGCAAATGCCTCTCCCATTAATCTCCAATTATCCCGGTCCTGTGCTAACTCGCCAAGCTTTATTGCAAAGCAGATAGTAAGGCGTGAACCCAAGGTCAGTCAGTGTCAGTCTACACGCACTCTGCAAACTTGCTCATGCAGCAATCAATGTTACAGCGCAAGAATGGTGAATGCAGTATAGAAAACATTGCCAAAAAACAAATAAATCAACTTCAAAAAAAGAAAAAAAGAAATGCCATCAGGGATTCAAACTTGCGAATTGTTATATTTTTATCGTTTCAAGCAGCTTAGATGCTGAATAATAATAACTTCCTGAATAATGCTTGTGCAGTAAGACCGTCCCCCTAACTCCCCCAAATATTTTATCTCTAGCGACTGCATTCCGTAGGTAGAAAAGCGATCACAAATGTGTGGTTGTGTGCTGGCCACTGTGCTAGTTCACCCAGCACAAGTGCACCATGGTTTCACGATGTAAATAAAAGTTTTGGCTGATTTTAATTCCTCAGTACCTATATTAACTTCCCTGACTCTTCTCCCGCCTTTAATTGGGCTTCGATTTTTCTACTAGCATACCAGTCAGCGAAGCGTTGCACGTGCGCCTGTGTGGAGCGACTTTGACTTGTCGCTCGATGCAGCACTAACGTGTCGTGGCTTAGTTTCAACTGAACGAACAAATTGCGACGACCCGCCGGCAGCCGGTCGACGGAACGCTGCAACGACTGATTTTGTCGGAGGGTTGGTGAGCCGTGCAGTAGCACAGTCAAGCCAAGCCATCTCATTTGAGTGTCATATGAAACGTGATTGGAAATCGGCAGGGAGGATTCAGAGAGGAGGACAGCACCTTAGAATTAGTTTTTCTACTAAATAAAGTCGTGTAAACACAGCGAGAGTGGTCGAAACATGGCCTGCAGACTCCAGACTACAATTTGCGCTAGTAATCCCGCAATGTTTGAAATCACTCGAGTCCCTTTAAAAGTGCACGCATATGAACGAAACGTACACAATGCTACACCTGGAACGCAGCTGGTAAAATAAAACCCCCACATTACAGTGTGTAAATACTTTTGTGCACCCTTTGTCCTAAAAAGACTGCCCTGCTTCTTTAGAGCTAATCAAAAGGGACCTTGATTGCCTTCCCTTTTTATCAGCACATCTCTACATCATGAACTACAAGATGCTTCTTTTTGCAGCATAATAGGACTGCTGGTTTATCAAATGCACCTCAGTTTTGGCTAACAGTCAAATTCTTTTAACATGTGGGCAGCTTTGTTCCTCACCAACACCGGTGATGTGACTGGCCCGAGTTTTTTAAAAGCAGTTTTGGAGCAGGAAAGTCTGACTTCACATTCCCTTTGAGCAGAGACAAATCAGCACACAAAATGGTGGTTCGTAATGCTTGAGCAACTAACTTTACCTCCCCTCAACAGGCAACTTTGCCCACTGATGTCCTTTAATATGCCAATAAGCAGCAATAAAATGGTGTGCTCCAGCTCCTTTCAAAGCAATCAAAGACCACTTTATAAACTTATAACTTTATATAAACTTCAAAGCAATTTAAAATCACTTTGTAAACTTATAAACATAACGTATACATTCACTTTTTTTTAGTTTCAAAATGACCAAATTACCCTTTCTAGGGCCGTCTCGGGCTAACTTGCTCCTCTGCAGAGTACACTTTCTGGCTCCACACATTAAGAAATGCGCCATTTTTGCAGGATTTGCAAGCAAGCAAATCTGATCATGGTCTTATCAGATTTGTTTGCTGCTCGTTTTTGTCATCACTAGTGGATTTGATAGTCCCTCCATGGATTGACTGCTTAACAAAATTAACTAACTGTAGGGCAAAACTATTGCAAACAAGAAGCAATCCATGATTCATGTGATGATCCCCCAGCAATAATGACAAGTTTGAACAACCGAGACGTTATTCTTGGAGCTTCACATTGCAACTACAGTATTTGCTATGAATAAAAGAAGAATGCACTAATGATCCAGCATTACACTGCTACAATTACTGCCAGCAAAATTTTCGCATGGCTGCTGGTAATAGGAGGCTTCATTCCCCACCCCTTTTCCCCACTTTTATTTCCCTTCAAAATGTCAACTTTATGCTCACCTTCGCACGTGCTGGGATCCCATATATGTGTATATGCAAATCCACACACTTTGGAGGTTTAACACGCCAAAGCTACACATACTGGTGCAGACTACAGGTTCATTTAAGGGGGGACGTGGCTTTCAAAATCAACTTTTTTATTTCTTTGTGGATTTTGATGAAAATTGGCACAGCAACTGGAAATGCTTCTGTGATAACACCATAAAAATTTCAAGGTAATATTTTGATAACGTTTTTATTTATTACATTTTCTTTCTGTTCCGCTTGTACCGAGCTTGAGCGACTTATAAAACATGATAGAAAACTTGTTCGGAGTGCTTTGCATTCCCAACTGAATGGACGAGGTCGTGACAGTTTTAGAATTTTTTTTTACAACACAATGTCTGAGTTTTCATTTTTTTTAGAGGTTAATGTGCAACAGGCATGTCGACTGTGAACGACTATTTGAATAAAAAAATCACAAAAAGCAAATCTGGAAAACCAGGAGTGTCACGACCTGAACTGTTCATCAAGGAATGTAATGCAAGAAACGGAATCAAAATAGACCAAGCTGTCACGAAGAAATCCCTGGAACAAGCGACACAGGTGGCAAAAAAAAACTGTTTTGAGAAAACGGCTTCCGAAATTGCTACATAGGTTTCACTTATCAAAAGTCGTCACGGTTGTAGCCTTTCATGTCCTTTTGAACATGGGGCTTCTGGAAGGCCTTGCCTTGAAATTGGAGTGCCTTTTACAGCCTCTCTTTCCACAAAACATCATTTTCAGCTCCTCTGTGAAGAGTACATAGCCCAGTTAGCAGACCAAACGGAGGGGGAGATGGCTTTCAATGGGCTTTCAGTGCAAAGTAGGTTAGCTGGTTGGCTGTATCGCACTGGACAACTTCCCTTTGCAGTGTTGTCCCCATGGCAACAAGTGAAGCATTTTTTTTTCTTAAATTTGAAAATTTCTAGCTTCTTTTATGTTTTATTACTTTGCCTGGCGCAGCAACTTAGTACTCATACATGCAGGTGTTCATTGCCAAAATTTTGCATACCACAAGGATGCAAATGAGCTACTTTGAAGCTTGGTATAATATTGTGCATAACTCCAACTTTGATGGAAGGGGTCTTTTTTCACTACTTTTGACATTCAAGGCATCCAATATTCTCGCAGCACAGTCAGTATGCCCTAAGCCATAGATTATATGCATTGGTATCAATAATTTCCCTAAAAAAATCACTGTTAGATGCTGCGACAGTAAGGTAAATTTTTAACGCAGAGAACATACTTTTATCCCTATATTCCTAACTCAAACCTGTTAGCATGATTATTAGAAGTGCACGGGAAACGTTGCGCAAGAAAGGCGATATGGCTCGCGCGCATTGCACGCTTACCGCGACATATTGTACTTTGATTATCCCTGATATGGCTTGTCAGGTCGCTTTTAAGATTAAATCTAACGTCGCAGGCATTTATTACAACTACTGGCGTTCAATAATAACCGGTTGCGCAGACATGTGATGCTCCTATGGCAGACATGTGATGCTCCAATGCGCGTCGCATCGGCTATGCCGTGCGCGCCACAGCGCTTGACGCGTCGACCGTTTCTTTCCCAAGGCTAGCGAGCCCACAATCAAAACACAGCAATAACTAGCGTGTACCGATTAAAAGTTCACTTCACAAACCGCTACCGCAAAGGCGCACACCGCGTCACACTCCGAGGTCTGGCGACGGTAGAGTCACGCGCACCACGAAGCGTTCGATGACCTCCGCCTTTCGAGCCACACAACTTCCCGTAATCTGGCTTGTGATCTCAGGCCTTCCCACCGCGATAACGTCCGTGTTGAATACCACAGACTGAACAGAAACTTCGCCGAGCGAAGCAGCGAAAATGAACTCAAACCGGCCACGCTACGCAGCTCAGGCCAACGTTACTAGAATAGCTTCAGTTGTCAAACTCTCCGCCCGCCGCTCCATCCAGCTTCGCAGCAGACACTCCGCTGCAGCCCGCCTCAGCCTAAACCCCTTGCGGACAGATTGCTTGCGGGTGTTTTACGCGTAGTCTGACGTGTGCGGGCGTTCTCAATTGAAGAAATTGTTATATCAGACGAAACCGATATCCACACACAGCGGCTTGGTATGTTTCATCGCGTATTTTACTTTAAAAACGGGTCTCCATCGGCGGCCATCGCGGTTTTCTGAATTCTGCATAAACATACGCGCGTGAACGCATAAAAAAATGTAATGATGCGTGCATGAAGTTTGAAAAAGTGCAGAAGCACCGGGCAAAGTGTTTAAGCTCTGCTTAATTTATCCTTCATGCTCTGTAGGCTAATATCGCGTGCCCGAGCGAAAGAAGCAGATGTGTCCCCTGCGTCGTTCTCCTGTTTCCGCCACTACTGGTAATTTGGGGCTACTGCACCTCTGAGATGTCGCGGCACAATTTCTGCGTCCTGTTTTTAATGCGGAGCTTATTCGGTTCCACAATACTTGTTATGTGCGAAAAAAGACAACTCCCGAGGCAACAGGTGTGAAGCGCATCGCGTCCTGTTCTGTGATGCGTTGGAAAACAAACATCCTGGTGTGTTAGATATTAGCACGCGGTCACCACCAAAGTCGCGCTCCCTTCAAAGCATGATTTCGACCGCAAGCATATACAAGTCTCATCATTGAATATGCATCACTTTCAAAATTTAAACATGGCTTACACTTTAAAACCATACGTTTAATTACTTGGATATGCACTTTGAGCAGACTAGTTAGCAAATGTTGTACTATTTTCAAGGTCAGTAGTCAAAAGAAAACTGCTCGTTGTGTGTATGTGTGACTTCGAAATTGCCGCCGTCAATGCTCGGGGGAAATTAAAGTTACTCTTACCTTTCCTCTGCACTCTGTATCAATCCGATGTCGTGTGCTAAAAAACGTTAGGACAGTTTAACGGGCTAACGAGAACACATTTATGATTGATACACAAAAAGAACAGCCAAACTATTGCGGGTCCACAAATAAAAGAAACAAAGTAAACCAGTGTATCATCCACATATATAGCTGACACTACGAGCCCAACCCGGGCCCAGGGCCGGTCATTTTTTTATTTCTTAGACGGTGACAAAAATTTGTTCATGTTTCGTTGAGTGCATTTGACAGCGGGCAATCAGACGGAGCATCTAGTGGACGTTTACAGCACTCATGGACTGAAATGCAAAAATTTAAGATAAATTAGAGCACACACGTTAGATTCCAACGTCTTCAGTTCACGGCACGTCAGCGTAATAATAGCTGGTATTCTTACATCAGAACCACCATCACCTTTGTTGACAATAATCTTGGCAACGCCCGACGAGTGTCTCTGGAAAAAGCTTGTTTGCTGAAATAATTTACTCCGCATTTCAATACACTAGTACTGTAAATGCACTGAAATGTTTTACCTGCAATGGTTGTTTAGCGGTGCTGTTTCTATAGCTCGCGAGTTCGATTCCTGGCCACGGCGGCCGCAATTTGCTGGGGGCCACAGGTAAAACACACGTGTACATATACATAAGTGCACAGCTCAAAGTCGTCTGAATTCATCCGTTCCCCAACCGCCACGGTGGCGCATTGGCTAAGGCATTGTACTGCCGAGCACGAGGACGCAGGTTCAATTCCTGGCCTCGGCGGTCGCTTTTCTGATGGAGGCGAAACGCAAAAAATGCCCGGGTGTACGAGATTTCGGCGCACGTTAAAGATCCTCAGGTGGTCAAAATTAATCCGGAGCCCTCCACTACAGCGCGCCTCATCGCCTGCGTTGCGTCGGCGCATTACACCCTACAATCAAACAATTATCCATATCTTTGGCATGTCATATGCCCAAATTTCAAATATTGATGCATTGCATGAAGTTCAATTAAAATATTAAAATAAAAGTACACTTACTATCAGTCTTGGTTGTACGTTTTGTTTTAAGACGTATTCTGCTAACATTTGGAAGCGCGTGAAAGTAAACTCTGAACGTTCTTTTTAATGTTTTTTTCCTACACTTCACGTAGGAAATACTTTGGGCCCATGCCCATGGCTTCAAGAACCAGCCTAGCCCAGGCCTTCGGCGTCGAGCTCGAACCTGGCACGGGCCCGCGGCATTGTGCCCGGGCCCGTTTAGGGCCAGCCTATTAACGCTACGGGCCGCACGGACCTGCCCGCGAACTGTTCCGGGCCCGGGCGTTCGGGTCAACCGGGCCTGTGCAGAGCTCTAAATTCTGGTTGACGAAATTGGACGCCAACCGACAGCCAAGTAACACGCCAAAGTTGTTCACCGCACTTCGCCCCTGCTTCGCCCCATAGAGTTTCTTACAATATAACTAGAGGGGAAACTGGCGCTGCAATCGTACGCCTCAATGGGCGTGATGGGTAGTTGTGGATTCGGATTGGCGCTCGATGGCTCGTGGAACTTGCTATGGATTGCAGGCAGTTTTGTTTTCGTTTTGGATTTACATGAACGCATTTGCCTACGCGTGGTGTTGAGAGGAGTGATCAAAAATACGTTTATCCTTGAACTGCATGCCTTGCGTGCACTGACGCCGCCCTGAGTGGAATGTTTAATAACCAGAGTTGCGAATTGGGTGGGTTATCAATTCACTGCCGCACAGCGAGCACGAAAACACAAATGACGGCGCTCTGTGCGGCGAAGTTGTCTGCTAATTAGGAGTTGCGGCACTGCTCATTCGGCAGAGCAATGTATTGTCAAAGCTGACGACGGTTGCGAATCGCCTGGAACAGCCACACCTTTCGTACGAACGCCGGCTCCTACGGTGTAGAACATGGTAGAACAGCAGCACCGGCGGCTGATAGGAACGCAGCTTGATGGATGTCACTAATTCAAGCAAGAATAACTTCTCCAAAGGTAATCGGTTTCTTTTTTTTTTTATGAGCACAAAACTTCTCTTACTATTACAAACCACCAGCGCCGAAACTTTTACAAGTAGTTATTAAAGAAGTCCGCGTCCTGCTGTAGTTGGTGGAAAATGGCAAACCTGCTCCACAAACCTCCTCGACCCCGCGTCTGCTCTTTATTTAAACGCGCCGTTTTTTTTCGTAGAAAACCGGTTTTTCGTCACTAACTTTCTTGTTCGCCGTGTATTTTGTAAACGGAGAACCAGGCAATAAGAGCTTTCTTGTCAAAAAACACATTTTGCGCAGCCACAAGCCCGTTTTGATCCTACGCAGTCCGGTTCCAAAACTACCCATCATTCCCATTGAAGCGTAAGCGCCGCTGCCATGTTCGCGTTGACACTAGCGCCAGTTTCCCCTCTAGTTATTTGTATGAAACTCTATGCTTCGCCCCACCCGTCGACGCGGCCGGCTGGGGAGAAACGGGGAGAAGTGAAGCTCGATGCGACTGCAGCGCCACGAGGCGCGCGGGCAAGCGGCGGTTCCGCGCAGCGCCGCCAAGTTTTACAACTGAAGCTATTCTAGCAACGTTGGCTCAGGCGGTCACCATCTTGCATTGCGCCGCGACACCCAATCGAGGATCGTCTTAGCGCGCCCCGACCGGAGGACAAATAGCGCTTCAGCATCTATTACTAGCTTCGTTTGTGCGTTGTTTCCGTTACTGCGTTTGTGAATGAACGAAGATAAAAGAGACGAGCGGAACCGGAAAGACGAACGCTCGGCCTATCTAACGATATCAAAATGGTCGCGCCCGGTGGCACCGTTGCGGAGCTACAGCGCTCAGAAAATTGCCATTTTTTCGCCTTTCTGTGCTGATAGTTTGTCACCGCACCTGGCAAAACTTTTTTTATGCCACTTTGCGGCGCTTTTCAGCCGAAAAACTTTGCAGACGCACAGAATAGGAAACATAGAAGCCGAATATGTGGCTTTCAAAAAAACGATGTTTTGGTAATTTTTCTGAAGTTGAAAGCCGCGTCCCCTCTTAAACCCCTGGGGGTAACAGTCGCCAAAACCTCAACAAATGGATGCTTTCGGCCCGTTAGGAAAATGGCCATGGAGGCCCAGATCGAGCCCGCGTCCTTAAGTTCAGCAGCACCAGGCCTCAGCCACTAATCCACCACGGCAGGTATATATCTGCAAACCTCAGCCCCCTGCATCAACAAAGTCGCTTGCATGCTGTTCCCATACCATTATGAGAACTACACAGGACCGGAACCAACGCAAACACAGGTGGTGTTAAATTATTTTCTAGGTATCTTACGTGCAAGGTTACCTACCTTTGCCCTTGCAAACCCGCACACTATTCATGTTCAAAGGTCGAACGCGTCCAAGGGGATAACTGTAATAGATAACCTGTCGGCAGAAGCTGTGACAATGGTGCTCAAAGGCCAACTGCACTTAAAATTTCAACCTCTTGAAAACGTTATTTTCGTATAGTCTGCCTAAAAATATTGCAAGATACAAAATATGACAGCTGAAATATGCGTATCCGCGTAGCGAACAACTATTAAAAATCGGAGATATTGAAACTGAAACTGAGAAAAGCTCAGCCATTACGGCCAGGTTAAAGTGACACTCCAGCCCGCCTGGCCAGCGAGTGTGCGGCTGCACGTGGTCGGCCAGCCGGAGCGAACCTGTGTGCACGCTTCGCTCTCACCGCAGCCCTAAGAGAAGCGCACCCAGCGGAGTTTGACCTGTTCTCCTGGCTGGCCGTAGGAAAAAGCGCAGGGCCGGCTGCAACGTCACTTCCGCTTCAAGGCTGTTTGCGCGATCTGCTGGCATGTGCAGCGCCGCCTGGGACGGAGGTATTTTAAACGCTTCTAATTAACCTCACATCACGGGGCTACCAGTCATGTCCCAGTTGGTTTGGTGGTACATACTGTATGTTCACAGTAAATTTGGTTTTTGGTTGGGGGTGTAAAAAATTGTCACCGTGTGAAAGAGACACGTACTATATGCCTCGAGCTTCGCAATCACTGCGCCGCCTGTTCCCGCTTCTTCGTGGCGCTTTCGGGATGACCACTGCACAGCCGATAGCGGCTCATACAGTGTTTTGGTT
Source organism: Haemaphysalis longicornis (assembly GCF_048455015.1). NCBI lineage: Eukaryota > Metazoa > Arthropoda > Arachnida > Ixodida > Ixodidae > Haemaphysalis > Haemaphysalis longicornis. The sequence continues at coordinate 256,400,395 of NW_027526203.1, forward strand.
CTCTTTCGCTTCTTTTTGCCTTTCCGCACCCTAAAACAACTGGTTATCGACACTTCTATAAGCAAATACTACGTTAAGGGCACTCCAAAAAACAGCTGCATCCTGAAGAGTGCTCGAATGCCAACAACAGCTACCAGGGGACGCGGTACTGTGCGCTTTGCCGCTCTTACGGGCGTCAGCAACGGCAGCAGCATATCACCACTGTCACCACCGAGTACATCAGGCGCAAGTGAATTTTATTGTCGCCTCGTTTAGACCTGATACTGGCACTGGTTTCGTTTTGCAGCACGGACAACAAATGCGGCTTCCTTTCGAATATATACGCTGAAAATTATGATTCGGGGATGTGATTACCTATTAACTGACAATAACGTGCCTTTTATAGGAATAGAGGCCACGCGAACATGTTAAGTATATTTCAAGTCTGTGGGTTGTTAATATGTGCTCACTCCCACCTGATAGCAAGGACCAAGGAGAGTTAATGAAAACCACGAAAAAATAAATGCCCTGCCAAAACCAGGAGCAATGTAATAGCTCTTATGGGAATGCAGAAAAACAGTGCAGCTTCGGAAATGCTAGAGACGTTCGCCTTAGCTTAAACAAGGTAGGACTCACTAGATCAACTAGCTGCAAAATGCACGATGTTTTCTAAAACATGAAAAGGGGGGGGGGGCGGCTTAACTATCGTTGTGTACAAATGCGGAGAGAAATCAAGGAATTGCCGCTTTAGTAATCCTGCACACAAGCTGCATGTTCACTTTTATTTTGTTTTTCGACTCTAACGGACAGCTGAACACTCGGCAGGCACATTTTTTGAAGTGTAGAGTAAATAAGCTCACGAGCGATAAAAGGTGTCGGAAAAGTGTGGTATGTGACGAAGCCCTCTGATTTCGCTTTTGTGCTAGATTCTGCAGGCTCCCTGTGTCATATGACGATGTTTCGAAGAAGCGTTCAGTCGCGGACGCGGATATAAGCGGAGGATACATGTAGCAGATGATGAATGTTTGCAAGCGCTCACCTCATGCCAAGATGACCCAGTAGTAAATTCTTTGTCGTGTGCTGACTCCCGCATATAGTTCTGCATTATCCATCGCAATTATTGCATAGAATGTTCGTGAAATTTACGCCACACTGGCTTGTCCAGGGTAGTGATCAATATCTGAGATATCAAGTGTAGTTGGCATGCTGTCAGGTATGAGTGCTCCGCTAGATTATTTAAGCACATGAAACAGATTTACATTGTAGTGTATAACCGTAGCATGAGCATCTGAACTACCACTGCTTACGGAGGTACTGTTAGTAAATTTCAGGGCATAGGAATTACAATCAGGTCCATGCATGTGCCAGTTTCACAACGCCAGCCTGTAACACACACCTGGCGCTTATCCGGACCGAATGTACCACACTAGGATCGCGTCAGATGCATCTACACTCTCGTAAATACACCACACTTGCGAACAGAGTGACTGCTCCACATAAACGTGCATTTACAATGCATACAAATGGAAAATATCAGTCGCAAACGTGCTGCAAAAGCCACGGTGACAGTGGTGACCGGGCTGGACACTCCCGCGACTGCTTTCGAAACGGGCCGCTAGGGGGATTTCACTGGCCCCCCACAGGCAGCGCTCGAGGCGTATACAGAAAACTGAACTGCAGACTTCAAACCACCAGATGGTGCAACATGCCCAAAAGCACTGTGGGAAATTTTGAAGCAAGCCTCTGAATCTACCATGAGCGGGCTAAAGACACCCAATAGATACAGTCGGGGAAAAAGTAAAGGAAAACATACTAAGCAATATTTCATTATACTTAAATTACTAATTGTTAGAATACAAAATGATGGTAGCCAATGTTCATGCAGAACTACTGCCTTTCTTTCTTCCACAAAAAATTTAATTTAGGAGAACTGTTGTTCCAAGCTCGCAACACATCAAAAACACGGCTGGGAAAAAAAAAAAAAAAACTGCACAGCACACGCAGGAGGGGGGCAGTCATCTTTGCACTGCCAGCAGGGAACACTAAGCCAAGGTGCAGGCACTTGGTGGACAAAGAAGTCATGACAGTATGCTCTGTGAATGCAGCGTACCACAATACTACACACAACAAATAAAAAACGAACGGCCCACACACCTGACCACGGTACCAGGTGGAGTCCTTGCTGTACAGGGCAGACACATAGTCGCCCTTAGTGTACCTGAAGTAGGTCACTTTGCACTGGTTGATGACCCAGTCATTGAGCGCTTCGCCCAATTTCTGCAGATCTGGAAGCAGACTCTCCTGGTGCAGGTACAGCACGTCTGACGTGGCGGACACAGGCACCATGGGGCAGTCGGGGCCAGGCAGCGTCCTCTCAGGCACATAACCTACCGTCGGCCCTGCCCTAGCCTGTGGAAGAAATGACGGCAAAGCACTTAGCCCGCACAAAGACACGGGCTGCATCACGACAAGCCAGCTCCAGAGCTGACCTGTCATGTGCTATATATTGTTACATTTTTGTGTTTAGGCAGCTACATTTTTGTGCTGCATTTCTTAACCCACTCCCCTCTTTATGTTACTACACTGAGGGCATTCAAAAATAAATAATAATAAAAAAAGGCCACCATTCATGGGCCTAGGTGTTCCTTCAATGCTGCATCAGCGTCGCATTTTTTTGAATTTCTTAAGTCAACCAACCTGTGCGTTACAATCGGGTTGCGTTAAAATTGTGCAAATACGGTAGACCAAATTTGAGTCAATGACCTACGGTGTAGAGTGCTACCAGATGCCAATCAAGAACAGCTTTATGACTATCAATTAGGTACTTCCTGTCCTTTTACACTTTTTCCGGCATTTAAACATAATCGGGACAAATTAACCCATCTCTACTCACTGGGTTAATTTTTAGATGTCAATTTACAACTCCGCATACTGCGACCAGGAAGATGTCGGTAAATTGGCACGAGAACGGGTTCTTAAACTAAAGTGCTTTTTAAAACACGGAAAACCTAACATACCAAGGAATAAAATGATTACAAAGTAAGTTTGAAATAAACAGGAGCATATTTTACTCAAGTCTCAATTACCATGAGTCTGCTCTACCCCTGCACGATGTCATCTTAGTGCCTGTTGCGCACTTTCGTTGTTAATCAGTGCTTTCAGGTAGGTTGCGAGAAAACTTTTTTTATAAAGGTCCAGTCAAATAAAAAGCAAGAACCCCAAATGCTAAAGAAAATTCACAAAGCCACAGCGGCATCTTGACAGCTTCAAAGAATTGCTTTCTATCACCTTCATGTACTACTGCACCATATAATCCATTTCACCCTCACACGAACAGAATGTACATGCAAACTGCACACACATACTGTTCCTGCCTGCGCCCCTGCATAACTTTGCAGGCTGTGCGCCGGCTAATTTCTGGCATTCATAAACTAAAGAAATAACAAAAGAATTACGAAGCTCCTTTTCTTGCTGGCCCCCTCACCTAAAACAGGGTTAACCTTTGCCGTGATTTTAGAGTTGCAGTTTGGACCGATTTACACCCTACTTCCCAATGCCAGGGAACAAGGACCAAGATCAAGCATAACCGAGTATTCATAGTCAGCACTCACTGCGCATTACATATTAAATTTGGCATCACGTTTAATGAATTCGTTAATGTGACATTGCAATATATCAACCTTAAATTAAAATGTAACTAACAACAAAGGAGCAGTACAAACGTGCTTTGGACCAAAAATCTCTTACCATATATCCTTGCTTAAAGGAACCATGAGGATCCACTAAAAAGACTGCGTAGTCTTGATGACTATGATGCCAATTTTATCACAAACAAAAAAAAATTGAGGTTATAATGAAAACATCTGAAGCAGTGGCGCCTCCCCAGCCACCTCCCGGCGATTTCTGCATGCCGTCATAGAATATGCGATTTGTGGTTGCCAACATAGGCTACCACCAAGAAATATGACTGGGTGATTAATGCATCATTTGAATGCTTTTGATGTGAAATTAACACATTTATAACGAAGTTTTCATCGTTGGCCCATATTATGTCACTCCTGCCCACAACAAGTCACTGTAGTGCGAAATTCTGAATTTTTTTTAACATTCCTCCCGTTCTTTTGTTTTCGGTTAAAAAAAAATGTTTCGTGGCTGGAATGGTGCTGCGTGAGTTAACAAAGGCTAGTTGTTTTAGACATGTTTTAAATTGTATTTTTCCTTCATGGCCACTTCAGTGACATGAGCGTGGTGTCGCACAAGGGTTAGCATTAACGACCTGTCCCAAAACTCATCCACTGGCTTTGTGCAGAACTTGAGCAGTCAGACACTTCTGTCACTTTGCATGCAACTATGACCATGGCCTTCCATAGAAAGCCCTGCCCAAAAATCGAGCAGAAGCTCAAAAAACTAGGGCCTGACTAAAATTGGGTCCACCAATGGGGTTCACTTTGCACTAAAATGGCGCTGGCAAGCATGGAATGAAGGGAAAAAGCAAGAGAGGCCCACAATGGGTAGCACTACAAAGGAAACACTTCTACAGCAGAGTCGCAACGATCACTAAGCCGAGCAGCTGGCCTGCCGAGTCGCCAGCTCCAGTGCGTGTACACTTGCTCCAAAGCCACCGCTGCCCTCAAATCATGACTAACAGAATCAGCAGCTCCTCCCCTTACTCAACACACACCAGCCCTTAGAAATTCACCCCCAGCAGGAATTTGTGTGCTCTAACCTCAGCCACGCAAGCTGCCTTGGCGACAGGCATACTCCTTGGTGCTGGTCAGAGGGGCTGGCCCACACGACAAGGCAGTGGTTTTATGCGCCAATGCCGACTGCTCAAGAATTTTCGTCTTCGTCTGAGTGCCTTAAAGGCACAACAGTCCCAAAAGTCCCCTACAATGAACCACTTTCTGGACTTCATTCCTGTATGCAGCACGAGGTGTGAATCAAATCAAATGCACTAACACCCAATGTCATCGTTTAAAATTGAAGCACGGAATTTTGGGACTGCAGAGATAAAAGAGACACAACCGGCAGCCTGATGTCTTGTTTGCGTGCCAATTATCACCACCCTATCAAAGCAAAGCTCAGGCTATGTGCAAAGCTGGGTATCTTTATACAGTCGAATCCCACTACAACGAAATTTATGGGACGTGCAAAAAATTTCATTGAAGCGAAAATTCGTTGAGGCGAAATCTGCCACAACACAGCACGGAAGGGCAAGAAAAATAGCCCCGGATATTTCCGCATCATTGGCAGCATAATACAATGTTTAGAAAAAAGGAGTGACGTGCAGTAACATCGCGTTTATTCAGATAGCAAACATACCAATTGTTATCTTTTTTTTTTTTTTTTACCAGCACGCAAAGAGCGCGATACTGAGAAGGGGAGAGGTGAAGAAATGAAAAAATGCAGGCGCAAAGGGTATCGCTGTACAACAAGGCGTTTCCACCGAGCTGATTACTTGCAGATAGCTGCTAGGCGGTTGGAAGCCCCCTCTCGCTTGTGGCAGGAATGGCGCCATTATCTTATCCTCTGACTAGCCACCGCAGCAACTGACCTTGGCAGGCGAGCCGCGCACGCTTGCATTTAAAGCGACGGCATGCTCGGGACTAAGATAGGATGACGCTTGATCAAGACTAAACATGAAAACATTATTTTTGCTTTTGACTTTGAAGAATTGTAGAAGGAAAACTGCAAGAACAGCTGCTCACAACACATACATGACAGCACTGCGCCAGCAGCAGAGCACATTCGCGCGATTTCAACTGGATACGGATTGATTAAATGTAGTTCCGGCTTGGTGAACCTGGCTTGCGTCTCAGGTAAAGACGGCCTGCCACATCGTTATCACCATCAAACAATGGCGTCCACCTACGAGTTTGTTTTTGTTTTGGGTGGCAGTGTGGGCGCACCGCTTATGTTTTCGGTGAAACTAAGCGTCCTGCGTGTATAAAAAGTTAGATAGCTGGCGCTATGCTTATTTTACTGTAAAATAATTGTTCAAACCGAGCCCAAATCATCGAAAATTTCGTTGAAGCGAAAGCAAGCCAGACAAATGGTTCATTGTGGCGAGGACCTTGTTGTATTGTCTTCTATAGCTAGCTGACGGGGAATTGGAAATATTTCGTTGAGGCGGAAATTTAGTTGAAGCGGACTTCGTTGTAGCGGGATTAGACTGTAAATTATGAGAACCTGAACACGGCGTAAGGGACGACTTGGTCCAGCAGGTGAGCCCATGTCCTCTGCAGGTACACCCTGCACTGGAGCAGATGTGCTGCAAACGAAAAACGGAAAAAGTGAAGCAGAAACAGGAGGGGGGGCTGATAAAAACAAGTCACCTTGCTTCACAGAAGCAGTTGTTATGGCTGTCAAAAACGAAAAAGGTTGTCTTCAAGTCTGCACACGTAACTGTATACAAGCAGCTAGCAACCACATCAGTCATCAATCAGGACTATTGCTGATCACACTCGTACCGTCACTACGTATACGTAGCTCCATCATAAAGCTGCTTCACTGTTCTCACTATACAACGAGCCAAAATTACGTTCTTTTCTATTTTGCTGTTTATGCAATGGCCACAGGTTCTCCCCCCTATGGCAATCACGTGACTGTTGAATTAAGACCACCAGAGCAAACTTCTTACTGTTGCTGTTTACCGAGTCACTGGACATGGCAATGTTGCAAATGCTGCTCATGCACGCCTTGACGTGCCATCTGACGCTTTACTCGTACACTATTTCAAGTGTTCCCTGCTCTTGTTCCATGAAATCGAGGAACAGAAGCAGGACATCACTCTTCCGGCAACAAGCTCAGCCGCACTTGGGACAGCCACCGACACGCTTGGCAAGCAAGTCTGCACTCGAACAAACCCACCTCTGGTCACAGCTCTGCCCATGCGCACGCCCATCCTTGGCTTGACACTGCTCCGAACAGTATGCTCGGCCACAGAGATTGCACCTCAGGTCAGCTGCAAGAACACACACACACACACAAGAAACATTAGGTGTGCGCAGCCTGCCTCGGCCCTAGAATGGAGGTGAGGTCTCTCAAACAGCTCCTCTTATGCACAAAACTGCCAGAGAAAAAGCTGCCTTGTTTGGAGTACAGCTGGCCTGAACCAGGGTATCTTGCCAATGTCTTTCAAATGTCTTTCAAATTCCCATGACTCATCTAGGGCTTCCCCTGACCCTTCAGTTCAAGCTCTGACCACTGAAGACGCGTCAACCAACACAACGCAAAATAGGTAAAAGGCATTTCAAAGAGAAGACAAACAAATCTACTGACACTGGACAAATCATGCTTGACAGAGTATTTTTTCGCTGCTATGCGTGCCTACGAGCCCACTAATCATAGAATGGCACATTAGACGGTCGATAGCTGCGTAAATAATTATTTACAGCCTCATTTATTTGTGTCAGTTTCAGTTTCAACTTAACGAACACCGAGGCGGCCACCATGACAGGAGGGCGCTCGTGACGTCACCGTTCTCGTTGTGCCACTACCGGTGTGGACACACGCTTGCTCGCGTGCCCAGACCGGCTGTGGTCTCCACCATGTCCACGCGCTGGGCAGCATGACGTCAGCCCCAAAACCACGACGTGTACATGTGGCAGAACAGCGTGCGCCAACCGCAGCCAGTGCGTTTGCCCCTGTCACGGGAGCCCCCACGTCGGCAGTTTGGGGCTAGGAGCAGTAGATGGCGTCATGCTGATGGCGACTGCGAAAGGGTATCTGTTCTGAGCTTTTCCACGCGCGCAAAGAATAAAATGGATTTAAAATACGTTGTACTGAGCGGCTGCTGTTGAAACTTGCTGGTAGATATCTCCATATACAAAGGATGCCTTTTGCATAGTTATCCCAGCTTTGAATTGAAATTTCGTGTCAGTACTCCTTTAAAGCTGACAGTACATGTCCTCAGCAAAATAGTCAACAGCCAATGCTATGTTTGTACTATGCCACGTGGGCACTGCTTTTGGTGCAGATTATCAGGCTACAACAAGCACGCATGCAGCAGTTTACTAGAACAAAAAAAAATGCTGGCTGCAATACTTGACGAACTAGTGAGCAGTAAAAATTAAATGCACAAGAGCAAGAGGCACAAATAGGCTTGCATTTTACAAATTCCACCCACGCAAAATGCTCGCATATCAAAAGATTTTTTTTAACAGAAATATCTCGTAGGTCAGATGCATTTCTTTTTAGCAATTTGATTTAATGAAAAAATGAAAACAGCACTAACACTTTCCTTAAAAACAGACCGACATACACAATAAGTCATTCTAAGTTAGAATGTTGCTGTCTTCTCACACAGGCATCTCCTATTGCTAGTTTTATATTTCAGGCCCCTTAATTAAAGGTGCCATGGAGACAAAAACAAGTTTGGTTCATTCGAAAGACTGCCTCGTTAGAATCACATTGACACCACTTGTTTGTAAACTTCACTCGAATAAGCTATATAATTAGGAAAAAATGTAATGACCATGCAACTCACTAGCTCATTTTCCGCACTAAATGTATGACAAAACATGTACAGCTGTGCGATTGGCTGAGGCCGACAAAAGCAAACACAAGTTAGGCAGGGCTCGTAAGCTTGCAGAACGAGGTATTTTTGCTTAAATGTAATGCATATTCATTTTATAGCACTACGAATGGTGGGGAAAACAATGGAGGTTACGAAAGTACACGTAAACCCAGCAGTACCCGTGCATACTGCTGTGGGTAGTGCGCGCACTATACTTCTCATAGCTGCACAAGCAGCCTCGCACTTTGGGGTTGCCTCACACGACACAGGCCGGTTGGCATACACCAGCATATCGAGCATACCCTTTGTTTCACGAAACGATTACTACCTACCTTAACAAAAACAAGCCAGGCGCACATACGGACAAAAACAAGGCAACGGCCGACAGCGGCCCTGCGCAGTATGGTGGCACATGAAGGAAGCCTGACGGTAAAAAAATTTGTTTCAACATGCGCTGCAGAGTAAACAATGCACTAACATTTGCTTGAAGACCTGTACTTGTTACGCCACTACAAACGTCGCGAAACACAATTTGGAGGGAGAATCAAAATTTTAACTTATATTAAGGGGGGACACTGGTGTTACAACTTCTATTTTTCAAGTAAACTCTCTGTTTTTTCCCACTGATTTCAAATATGCCATTTTTTTCAGCTGGTCAAGTAGTTTATTTATTTATTTATTCAAGGTACTTTACAGGCCCAGCAGGGCATTGGGTAAGGGGGGACTGGCAGAACAAATACTCACAAACGAGCAACAAAAGTTATACAAAAACTAGACATATATTACATAAACAAGTCAGTGCGAAACAAAAAAAAAAACCATTACAACAAGAGTGGCAAGGGAATTTATACAACAAATAACAATATCAAGTGACCCGCCGCGGTGGCTCAGTGGCTAAGGCGTTGCGCTGCTCAGCACAAAGTCGCGGGTTCGATTCCCGGCCACGGCGGCCGCTTTTCTGATGGAGGCGAAAAGCAAAAACGTGTGACGAGATTTTAGCGCACGTTAATGATCCCCAGGTGGTCAAAATTAATCCGGAGCCCTCCACTACGGCGCGCCTCATCGCCTGCGTTGCGTCGGCGCGTTAAAACCTACAATCAATCAAACAATACAATACCAAGTGTAACACCTTGTGGTAGCCGTAACCGCAAAAAAATAAATAAAAAACATGGTGCTCACAGAAAGGAATGCAAGCGTTCCTGTTTGGTGGTTTTACACGAAAAAATGCTTGTGCAGGTGATGGCGGAATGCTTCTGGGTTAGTCAGCGAAGCGATATTATCAGGGAGATCGTTCCACAAGCGAATAGCACGTGGGAGAGCAAATGAATTGAATGAGTTAGTGGCGCCATAGATTCTGGTGAAGCTCCGTTGATTGAATAATCTGCGTAAAGTGGAAAGAGGGCTTACAGTGGGTAATGGGGAGGGTCTGGTACGATAAATGTATTTGTGAAACATGCATAGAAGCGCGATTTGCCGTCGGATATGCAATGGTTCTAGAGAAAGCTCCTGTTCTATTTTTGTTATCCTTGAACTGAAGTCATACGATTTGGATATGAACCGCGCCGCCTGATTTTGTACGGCTTCTAGTTTTTCAATTAAATAATTTTGATAGGGGGACCAAACTGAGGACGTGAACTCTAGCTGTGGTAATACAAATGTTTTATAGGCTAGTTGACGAATGTTAGACAGAGACGCATGCAAATTTCAACGCAAGTATCCTGGGTGGGTGGGCCATGAAAGATTTTCCGCTAGGAGCACGCCTAGGTATTTATATGTTAGTGTCTTAGAAACTAAATAGTTGTTCAGGAAATACGAAAAATTAGAGTTAGTGCGCCTTCGGCTAAAAGATATTACAGTAGAATCTCGATGATACGAACCTCGCGGGACCGCGAAAAATATTCGTATCATCCGAAATTCGTATGAACCAACATAAACCAAAAAATTGAGCGCTGAAAAAAGTTTTCGTTTATTTCTTTTCTTTCTTTCGCGTAAACAAATCCATGATTTTTTCTGCTTTTTTTAAACCCCCACCTCACAAAGCAGTCCTTTCTGGAGCGCGTAACGCTTCGCCTAGCTTCGCGCTTGTCTCCTCACTCCCGGTGTCCAAGCTCGCTACACGCCGCAACAGTCAAGCATGAACCGCATGGTGCGTTTTTGAACGCGATTCGCACGCCTTGGCTTTGCGCGCGCTGTATTTTCAAGGCCGCATTGACGATTTCGCGCCCGCGGTATCTCCTACCTCGGTCAGAAAAAGACGCTGACGACTTGCGAAACGCTCGAGAGAGCCCGCTGGCTCCGCCCGAGATGTTTAGGCTTAGCACTCCGGCAGATATTTTATGGGCGCTTTCACTAGCGGCGCCAATGGTGTTTTATAGTACCGTTTTCGCCAACATTATCAGCTCCTTTACTGCACAAGAAACTTCGTGTCTGCCTTGAGCAGCATTTTAAAGAGCGGCTAGAAGCAGTCGCTCAAGCGGCCGTGCCACTTCGCAGCCGAAGCTGCCGCCATGTTGCCGCCGCCGGCCGCGGCGCGCGCAGCGTGCGAGAGGTTTCGCGGCGCGCATGGGGCGCGCGGGGCGCGTTTTCGCGAGCAGAAAACAACAGCCCGGCCGTTTCTGGAGAAATAAGAGTGGCAAATGGGGGGAGAGAGCCGTCACTTGCTTGTTCGGCAGTCGGGCGCCTCGCCGGCTCGTTCGTATCATCCGCCGGGCCGCGCAGGTCCGTTCGTAACAGCCGAAATTTTTCCCATTGCAAACAATGCAATTTTGCCGGGACTTCTCAGAAATTCGTATCATCCCGAAATTCGTATCACCCAGAATCGTATCATCGAGATTCTACTGTATTTGGCATTTAGTTAAGTTTGAAGACATCTGCCATGTGTTGCACCAGTCGCAGATAAGGTTTAGGTCCTTTTGAAGCGCGACATGGTCAGTGGGGTAATTTATTTTCCGATGAATTATGCAGTCGTCAGCAAAAAGGCGCATACAAGATGTGACGCGTGAAGGCAGGTCATTAATAAATACAGTTAAACCTCGTTATAACGAAGCGGGATATAACGAACTAATGGATATAATGAAGCAATCATAGTTCCCCTTGAAATTCCCATAGATACCCATGTATTAAAAACCTCGTTTTAACGAAGCTAAAATTTCCTCGCAATGGGTATAACGAACCTTTTTTTTTCACAACGAATGTCTACGGACTATTTCGCTACCTGCCAGGTCAATTTCTTATAGCGCGCGACCGGTTACTTCGCATCACGGATGCGGTGATTCAAAACTCGCGCTCGCAGGGCCGGCAACTACAGCGCGCTGAAAGCGCCTGGCAACACGCGCGAGGGTGCGCCTCTCCCGGCACTCCCGGCACGGAGGAAATCCCTTTCTCGTGGCCTCGCCCGCACCCCACTCTTCTCCTCTTCTGCTGCGCGGCTTTGTGGCTTTGTTGCTGCTTTTCTGCGTGCGCGTCGACCGTCGAGTTGCCGCTCAGCTATTCTTTTTGTTTGGTCGTTCGAGCTCCCGCCGCCAGAAAAGAGATGGACGACGCAAAAAGAAAGCGCAAGACGATATCGATAGAACAGAAGGCGGCTATGCTGAAAGCCGTAGCTAGTCCGGCGTAAAGAAAAAAAAAGTAGCCGAAGATTTCGGCATAGCGTTGAGCACGCTATCGACGATTTTAAGTAGCAAAGCAGCTGTCGCCGGTGCTGTCGCACGTGGCGTAAAAGGCGACAGGAAGAAGCTGCGCGCCCCCGCCTTCGAAGCCGTTGAGAAGGCGGTCTTCAAGTGGTTTTTGGACGCAAGAGCAAGCGGCATTCCAGTGAGTGGGGCACTGTTGCAGCGGAAAGGGAGGGACTTTGCGTGCATCATGGGGCACGACGACTTTGTGGCGAGTGGGGGCTGGCTGCAGCGCTTTAAGGAGCGCCACGACATCGTCGGCAGGGCCGTCTGCGGGGAAGCGATGTCCGTCGACCGCGAAGCTGCACTGCTGTGGGTGGAAACGAACGTTGGGCAGTTGCTGGAGAAGTACAGTCCCAAGGACTCGTTCAACGTGGACGAGACCGCCCTGTTTTATCAGATGCTGCCGCAAAAAACCTTGGCCCTCAAAGGGGAACGCTGCCAGGGCGGCAAACAGAGCAAGGTCCGCGTGACCGTGTTGCTCTGTGCGAACATGGATGGGACTGAAATAGTGCCGGCCCTCGTCGTCGGCAAAAGTGCATCACCGCGATGCTTTAAAGGTAAGCGGAAGCTACAAGTGAGTTATGTGTCCAACCGCAAGGCTTGGATGACACGAGACGTTTTCGCGCAATGGCTGCGGGAGTGGGACGAAAGGCTGGGCAGACAGAAGCGAAAGATCTGCCTTGTCCTTGACAACTGCTCGGCGCACCACACTGCCGTTGTGCTAAAAAACATCGAGCTGTGCTTCTTGCCGCCAAACTGCACTGCGGTTGTGCAACCCCTTGACCAAGGGGTTATCATGAGCTTCAAATCCGGCTACCGCAAGCGTGTCATTGACCGCATTCTGTTCAATATGAGCACGAAGCGCGAGACCCAGATAGACCTGTACATGGCGATCGAGATGCTGCAGGCTGCTTGGATGTCTGTACCGGCAAGCACGATCGCCAACTGCTTCCGGCATGCCTCTTTTGGCGTCAGCAGCGGCGAGAACAGCGAGGATCTCGGTGCTGCCGCCATTGAGGGGGCTGCGGGGGACGAAGCCCTAGCGTCATGGGACGCTCTCCTTGACGCCGGCGTTGTGCCCGACTGCGACACATTCTGCACCTACGTCAGTGCCAATGCTGACGCGGTAACGACCGAGGAACTTACGGAGGCCGAAATTGTGCGCTCAGTGACGGGGGCGCCTAACGACGACAGCGACGAATGTGTCGACGACGGCCCGGAGTGCAGTGGTGGCGAACCCGACGTACCAACGTCCGCACAAGCCCTGGATGCGGCAGACCTGCTGCGCCGCTTCTTTGACGCCCACGATGACGGCGAGGACGGACTCGAGATCGCGGCTGCAGCTGAGAAGGCCATCATTCGCTTAAAGAAGACGCGGCAGAAGTCCATCACGGACTTTTTCACTGCTAAATGAGCCGCCAGCTCGCGTGCTGTCAATCGAGCGTCGATGGGCCGTTTGGCGTAAATAAAGTAGCGATTCCTTGCTCTTCATTTTTTCGCTTGATTTTCTCCGCGCGACGGCCGTTTTTTTTTCGCGTGGCGTGCTGTTGTGAGTTTCAGGGGTGAGTACATCCTCTCTTGTTTGAAAATTGTCGGTACAAATGGACATTGGCTATAACGAACTATTGGTTATAACGAAGTCATTACGACCCCCCGTTCAACTTCGTTATAACGAGGTTTTACTGTATTAAAAAAAGTAAGGGACCGAGAACGCTGCCTTGAGGCACACCCGAAGTATCAGGAGATAGCGGCAAGGTATAATCATTCACTACCGTTAACTGTTCCCGCATGAAAAGGAAGTTACGAAGCCAAGATAATGTTAAAGAATCTAGTCAAAGGGCGTACAATTTAGAGATTTAATGGCAATGGGCTGCACGGACGAAAGCTTTAGAAAAACCAAGAAAAATACAGTCAGTTTGCAAGTTACTGTCCATGTTATTGTGCAAGTCAGTGGTAAATTCAAAAACCTGCGTATCACAAGAAAAACCTTTTCTAAGGCCATGCTGGTTATCAGAGAAAAAGTTATTGGTTCCAAGGTGAGAGTAAATGTTAGAAGTGATAATATGTTCAAGCAATTTGCAACATATGCACGTTAATGAAATAGGGCGGTAGTTGTCGGGTGAATTTTTATTCCCAAGGTAATTACCGATAATTAGACCAAGATAATTAGAGATAATTAGCCATTTTTGGTCAAACAATAGACAAAACAGTGTTGGTCATAAAACTGTAATCTTTTTATTTTCTAATACTATGAACCCTGGTGAATGCAATAATTGAAGCAGTTTTTTTTTATGCATCGCTTGGAACAAATTTCACAGCTCTATACATAAACTTCAGTGTTTGAAATGGGCACTCAAAATGGTTCCTTACCACTGATGCCACCAAAGCTTAATGAGCTGTAAAATTAGTTCCAAGCGATGCATCAAAAAACTGCTTCGCTTATTGCCTTTACCGGGGTTCATTGTATTAGAAAATATAAAGATGACAGTTACGACCAACACTGTTAACTGTGTCTATTGTTTGACCAAAATGGCTAATTATCTTGGGAGCTAACTGACCAGCTCAAGAACCAATGGCATATATGAAATCAGTGAGGAAAAAGCAGCAAGACTGACAAGTTTCACAGAGTTTACTTGAAAATTAGAAGAAGTTGTTATAAGACCAGTGTCCTCCTTAATTTCTCAGTAAATACAGCATCGTCTGCAGCCAGACAAGAGCTGGGGGCACTACAAAACACGAAATCTTTCGAATAAAACAATTGTGTATTTTGTCGGCATGGCCCCTCTAAACAAGACTTACGATATACCAGAAAATGTCCAGGCTTCTGCGTCACTGCAAGTAATCAGACTTTGGAATACTGGAAGCATTACTCAGGGAAGAAGTTTAACGCATTTCCTAGCATCAAATTTAACACCCAGGCAGGCATTCACGGAAACACAATGAAGGCATTCAATTTGCAAGCTGTATAATACAAGTGACATCTTTTTTAAAGCCCAAGATAGATACACACACACAATGTGTGATTTTAAAAGCATAACATCTTTTAAAAAAAATCAAGGCAAAAAAAGTGCACCAGTTTTGTTTTCCCTGCCCATAGGTGTGCTAGCATGGCAGCCACCAGAAAATGCAGCAACAATCGGGCTATCAGAATTAACGAAGATTCACAACAAACCTTTTAAGTGGTAACTCTTGTGCATTGGTTTCAATAAAGGAAATGTAGCCTGCCTGAACTAGGGTACAACGCTGCAAGTTTCTCAGAAAACAAACTACATACTTCGAGCAAGAACGTGCAATAATTTCAGCCAGTTTGGAGTGCAGTGTGGGTTCTTTTTTTCCCAACCCATGTCACGACGCAGGCATGATGCCTGTGGCCAAACTTTTTTTGCTGCCACTCGGAGATTCCCACGGCCAACGGCAACATTACATGTTGCCCCAGATCGCAACGAAAGCATAGACTCTCACCACAAGCACCACAGAGGGTGCACTTGCGATCGGTGCTGGGAAAGTCACGGACAGTGACGGCTTGATGGTCTTCCTTTCGGTCACCACCAGCCGTTGCCACAGTTGGCCTGCAGTTGCTGCTGCCGCTTGTGGAAGACGCACTGCTGATGACCCGCCGGTCACCTGGCATGAGCCCGACACTGACGTGGATGGCCTTGAGCTGGCACCAGGGACCGAGCAGGGGGAGAAGTTAACAAAAATTCATTGCATGCCCTTCCAACGGTAACAAGCAGAGCTGGATGCAGACAAAGAAGTGCATGAAACAACCATGTTGTAGAAATCCGCTGTGATAATGGAGTGTGATGATAGATACCTACATTAGATTGAGATGTACAGAGCATTTACCAGAAAGCCGGCTTTGCCACGAGATTCAGTTTTTCCGGCATAGCTTTTGTCGATGCGACTCAATTTTGACACTTTGCTTCGGTTTATGACATTACGAAGCACTAGAAATTTTCATTGGCAGATACAAAAGACCACATGCCTGGCAAAAGACATTTTGCTGACACGCAACTGCGGCAGCAAAATCTCTTGTGCTTCATAAACTTGCTTATCCAGCTCCTGCTGCAATTAAAACTGAAGCAGGGAACACTCAAAGCAGATTTCAGTTTTGAGCCTGCTTGTAACGCGCACGCCAATTTTAAGGCTACTTTTGCCAATAAAAGACGCCCGTTAGAGTCAAACAAATACAGTATTCTTGCTCCATGCCCCTGCATGACGCATGACCTACAGCAGCTACAATAGTTTTGCTGTAAAAACATGCTGCACAGAATTTGAAATTTTAATTGAGAGGTATTTTCTTAGTAGGAAGACTACAAGAACATTTTTTTTTCTGCAATTCCGCCAGACCAATGTGATGGTTACTAATCAGTTCAGCAGAACCACACAAAAGCCAATTTTTTGCTGTTGTTTCACAAATATCAATTGTTACAATAGTCCATGAATGTTGTATTGGTAGGTCCGAAAAAACCTCTGCATCACAGTCAACATAAGCTATAGCTGGTGCACCGTTTATAATGGCAGGCAAACTGTGACGCTGAGATTGACTGAAACAGATTTTCTGAGGCAGCAGCACCGCCATGCATACCAGAAGCAACGCAATTAGGTAAGCGCCATAGAAGCAGTAGGCTGCCCTCGAAGTGCCACTGTAGTTGCCATTCTTTATTACTAGTCTCTTGCTTTATGGTTGGTGGGTGCACATAGTCGTAATATTCACTACAAAACGGTAAATAATTCAATTTAAACAAATTTGTTTAACACAGCAGTATAAACAGTACACTGCAAGCTCAGCCAATCACAGTTTCCACACAGTTTCCACACTATCTTCTCACATTGAAAAGATTTGTTCATCCGCACGTAGGAAATTAGGCATGCTAAGGCATAGACTCAGTAGTTCTCCCCCCAGTACTAAACTGCCAGCATACAATACAATAATCAGGTCTGGTTTGGAATATGCATGTGAGGTGTGGGATCCGCATACTAAAAAAGATATTAACTAGAGAAAATCCAAAGGTTAGCCGTCCGTTTTATTTTTAACCGATTTCACCAGTCTGATTCCCCAATTGAATTAATGCATGATAACAAAATTCAAACTTTAGAATGTCGCAGGAAAACAGCAAGACTTAAATTTCTTTTCTATCTATCCAGCAAAAAACGGTGTACTTGACCTATCAAACATTCTCCATTATCTTCGCGTCCAACTAGACGATATCATTCACAAAACTTCACTCCTACCTTTGCTCGAACTAACAATTTCAAATACTCTTTCTTTCCTCGCACAATAACAGAATGGAACGAACTACCACATCACATTTTTGAATCTGGAAACGTGTTAAGGTGTATTGAAAATTTTTTTGAAGTGACTTAGATCTTGTACCGTAATATGTTGTATATGTATTAGATGCGACTGCATCTCATTCACCCGCCTTGTCCCTGCATCCGGCGGCGGCGGCGTTGTCGGCGTCCGCCCCTCCCCCATTCTCCTCGCCGCACCAGCTGCGCTCTCCGCCGCTCCCCCCCTCTCCTCTCCGATAGTGAACACTCTATCGCGAGGGGCATTGGATTGGATTCGATTGGATTGGCTTGGATTAAAGTGGATTGTGTTGGATTGTGTTGCGTCATAGCCGCGGCAGACGCACTGGCGCCGGCGCGTCCCCTCACCGTTATGCGCGCTATAAAACGCGGTGCCTGTGCCGCTCCGCTCCATTGTTCAAGCGCCGTTCCTCCGCTGTCCAACGCTGCAACGTGAACCCCCTATGCGTCGCATCTACACAGGGGTTCCCGCGAGGAGAGGTGGGAGTTTTTTACCTGTTTGTGCCACCTGTACTGTTTCCTTTTTTGGTCATGTTCTCGTATTGTACCGCCCCCACTCCTGCCTGGGCTATTCTTAGCCTGCAGTATTTTCTAAATAAATAAATAACTCCCTAGGAAGGCTTGGCGGCAGCATATATTCAGTGCCTCATTCGTTCACATTAACTTAAGACGAATGAAACTTACCTCTTCAGGTGAGTAGGACACATGCTCTAAGACAGAAAGAGAGAGAGGGGAGGGAGGAGGGGTGAGAGCAAATGTTAGTTTTACTGCTTTCAATCTACAAGAAACCAACCAAAGCAGGTGAATGCTTGGACTGCCGTAAGACGACCCATGGCCCGACCTAAATAGGCAGCAGGGACAAAGAAAGCCGAAATGAAGCTGGAGTGACCTATAAAAACAAGTGGTTAATACACCCCCCCATAAGACCCACATATTTAAAATGAGGCAAGATAAAGGTGCCAAACTGCCTAACGGATTCTGTGAGTGTTACCCTTCCATACAGTGGCATAATGAATAGAACACTCCCTTCAGGTTAATTTGAATACAAGTAGGGATAGGTTTTTCTTCTTAATTTAATTAGTTTTTCATTGCTTTCGGACTTCTTTTGGCTGGGGCATTTGTTTCAAAACCTTTGGGCTGCTTGACTTTGCACTAAAAACAAGAAAATGCCAACCAAAGCCGTCAGATTTTTCACGAGATTTTTCTGTCCTAGATCTACAGTGATTGGGTAGAGTAAGTTATGTACTTAAGTAACAAACTGAATAAAAATAGTACATGCACTTGTGTATTTCTAGTGTCATTTAGAAGCAAATAAAGAAAATTAAAGCAGTTCCCCTCAACTTGAAAGTTGTGAAGTGCAGAGCAGTTGATTTGCCAAAGGGGTTGTGGCATCCTCTTTTGACTAGTTTCAGTATCAGCCCGGCATTGATACCAAAAAAAGTCAAGAGAGGGCACCGCAGCCCGTGAAAACACACCTAAAGAGACACTGGACTGAGTTTTCATTAATGTGTGGAAATTGATGATTGTGGGGTTTAACGCGCCGACGCAACGCAGGCGATGAGGCGCGCCGTAGTGGAGGGCTCCGGATTAATTTTGACCACCTGGGGATCTTTATCGTGCGCCGAAATCTCGTACACACGGGCGTTTTTGCTTTTCGCCTCCATCAGAAAAGCGGCCGCCGCGGCCGGGAATCGAACCCGCGACCTCGTGCTCAGCAGCGCAACGCCTTAGCCACTGAGCCACCGCGGCGGGTTAATGTGTGGAAATTAATCTGTTAACTATGATTTTTTTATATTATTGTGTACTTACTTGCTGCCTAGCAACGGCAGCCTCCGTGGCAACGGCACAGCGCTAAGATCCCCCCCAACACTTCGCATATGAGTACGTGTGCCTGTGTAGCACAATGGATTGACATCGGCTTCTTAACGAACGCGAGAGACCCAGGTTCAATTCCTGACCAGGGTAAGCGGTGATCTTTTCGAAGCCTCTGTTTGGGCACGTGACGCCGTGTAACTGCGGTGACTACATACCATGACCCCGGATGAGCTGACAAGCCGGGCCCCTCAAGCGTTCCGCACCTAATAATAAAAAACTTTGCAACTGACTGCACCAATACACGCTTCTGCCCCATTATAAATAAATAGGAAACTGACATGCTACAGCTGCCATTTCCTAGAGGATTTTCATTGCAACGCCAAAGCAAACCTAAAAAAAAAGATAAAAATCCCTACACAAGCATTACATGAAAACAAATATAAAAAATAAGTATTTCGAGAATTTGAAGCCTGGTCTTCTTCTGTGGGAAGTATTCTCCCACAATGCCAAGATTTTGAAGGGTAACACTAGAAACACCTCCAGAGTCCATTTGAACACCTAGCTCTAAAGCTCTTGTTTGATATCTGACAAAGCCCTGTGCACTGCTTGTCCAGAGAACGAAACCAAAATGCAGCTCACCACTACCACTGATTGCAATCAATTCCCCTCACCTGACTGAGCAGCTTGGGCCAGGCATTGCTGTGCGTCCTCAGCACCAAAGCAGAGCCCACCCCGCTCCACCTGCATAATGGCAGTGTCAAGGTCACCCCACTGACCCCTGCAATCAAGTGACATCCCGTCTTATGAACATGCTGGGATCAAAGTTTCCCACCACCAGGGAGGGATGCCCTGAAACTTCCTGCAAACAATGTGCCACAAACGGCTCTTTCCAGCCCACAGTATAAATTCATTCCAACAAACATCAGCATAAAGAGCAAGCTTTTGAATGTCCAACTGTCCCAATGAAATTAGTTTTAGTAAACCACACTTTCACTGAAAGTGCGAAATATGTACACAGTTGTAAAAAAAAAAATGCTAGAGATCAACCCTGCCAGTTGCAGGGCTTGCTAATGCTGCAGATTCATGGAAGGAAGACGCAATAAAGAAGGAAAAAAGGTGGGAGCTTTGATTGTGGGCTGTATCGCGTCAACGCTACACAGGCAATGAGGCGAGCCATAGTGGAGGGCTCCAGATTAATTTTGAGCACCTGGGGATGTTAAACACGTGCCTAAATCCCAAACCCACGGGCGTAAGGTGGGAGCAGTTAGTTGGAGCTTTGTTCCAAACTAGGGGTCATAATTGCAACGAAACCTTATCTTTCAAAAGACCAAGAAAGACTTTTTTTATGTGGCAGACATGGCTGCACAGATTCCTGGCTGGCCTGAACATTCAAGTGGTAAGAGGAGCCAGCCAAAACACACGGGAAGCGAGGGCTGAATGAGACAGGGAAAGAGGGGGGGGGGAGTGAAGCGACGAGAAATCCTAGTACCATCAGGGTAGACAGAGGAAGGGTAAATGGCCGAAGTGCAGAGCTAGCCTCGAATGTAAAGGACATGATGGAGGGAAAAGGAAGGAAGTTCCTCGGGAAATGCGACGGGCAGAGGGGCATGCTGCCTGCGGAAAAGGCAAGGAGGCTGTACGTTTGCGGTTGCAGAACTTTGCAAGAACTGCAGGGGTTGTGGCAAGGGGGCCAGGTACACATACCAGCATGAGACAGGTGGGACCCAAGTATGTGAAAGACAAAGGAAGCAGTGTGTCCAAGCATGGCAAAAAGAGAAACTAAGGCCTAATGGTGAATCCAAGAGGATGTAGTTGCGTGGAAGGGAGCAATATATATCAGGGTAGCGTGCCTGAGCGCCAGGGTAACAGCATCCAGCCAGCACTTGAACATTTGCGTGGTTCAACAGGCTGACAACTGCAACTCTCCACATGTTCCAATTAGTAAATGAGTGACTTAAGTTTACAATTTATCTTCTGATTTTTGAATTGTTGTGCTGTTAGAGTTAGAAGCCACCCCGAGATAGGGCAAGCCCTTGGCTTGGCTTTTTTTTTTTTTTTTTTAACATCAATCTCCTGCAGGAGGTGGCAATGCAACGTGAACAGTCTGCATGGGCCTATGGCACCTCTGATCGCGCGAAGGCACAACACATGATGCACACAACATATGCATTTCGCTTGCACTGATAGAGGGTGCCACCAGTAAACGCACACAATGAGGCTGAAGCAATGCAAGCTGCCCCCACTGAAAAATACTGGTTTTCTTTCTAATGCAAAGTAAGGAAAATGTCATTGAAATTCTAGATGTCAGACTACACAGTCTGCCCAATATGACCTTTGTAATTCTTCGGGCGTGAGCAACTTACAAAAAAAAAAAAAGCCTTGTTGGCACAACTAGCTAACATGCACTTGACACCAAAATGCTGAACCAAGCTGTTCACTTTTTTTTTTTAGTGTGGGTGCAGGACTAGCTACAACCGACAAACAATCACTTCCTGTCAAACTTTTCACTAAAGCCTTGTGGAAATCCCATGCACAGTCAGAACACCGAACTGCAACTAATTTTCTGCTATCATCACCACCTAAAAAGTGCTCACACTCAAGCTATATAGCATTGAATACCATGTTACTGTGACCAAACCCAGAAAACAAACAAAATGTGCACAACGCACCCATTGCACATGAAGCATAAATTGTGAACTAACTAGCCACAGCCCAAGTGCCTCATGGCAAAAGCCACACTTAGGTTCACAAATATGGCTGCAGAGTCTGTTATTCCCGGGAGTCTGTGTTGCCCAAGAGAAGGTTAGCATTGTTAACAGAGAGCAGGAAAGCACCAATGGACTTATTCCAGTACCACTCTACCTAGCACTTGCCCTAATGAACCGAAATCTCTGCGCAGGCATGCCCCTTACAGACCTTGCAGTCAGGAAACCTGTGCATAATACATCCTCATCACCAATTCTAACCGCCACCCACCCATCACCCGTTGCATTCACCTGGAGGCCATGGAAGCAGGTGCACACTTCCGAGACTAATCTGCAGCTGACAAAGCGTCTTTTTTACTCCAACCGGCAACCTTGTTCTCTCACAGTGTTTTGAGGAGGGTCAAGAGGGACACACGTCGTCAACATACATCTCTCTGCGGCTACCAGATGAAAACACTGTGGAGGGGCCGGACTGTTAACCAGTGTAGAACGGCTGGCTACAGTCACTGCAAACGCTCAGCGGCCCCCCAGAGCGGCGGAGTGGATACACAGAGCTGCGGTGGCGAGAAGACGTCCGAGGGCAAGGCACAGCTCCGCTAGCCTCCAACAGAGAGGGAGATGAAACACGCAGCAAAAGTGAGCTCGGGAATGGCACCTGGCTGCGACGGCATCCCAATGAGCTTGGTTAAGGTGTTGGACCCTCAGTTGTGCGAATGAGTGGACACCTTCCTGATTGAGACCCTGAAGGAATCTGTGATCTCAGAGCAACGGTCTAGGAGCCTGCTGTATAAAGGTGCCAGGGACAAAGCGAACTGCAGGCCCATTGCTGTGGCCCCAGTGCTGTACAGGATGATGCAGGTGGTGCAGGAGCGACTGCAGGGGTGGGCAAAGAAGAAAGGGCTACTGGGAGAGCTGCAGATGGGTTTCCAGACGGACCAGCACATGGACAACTGCCTATGTGTGCTAGCCCAGTGTGTGAAGATGACGCAGCTTACGTCCCGTTCCTCAACTAAACGCGTACGACAGTGTCGATCGGGCACTCCTGTGGAATATCGTGGGGGTGTACAGCTTAGAGGAGAAGGGTGTGGACTTTCTCCGAGCCACCTCATGTCATAGCACTAGTGGTCTGGGAGGGCCACGTAGCATCAGCAGTCGAAGTTACGCAGGGACTAAGACAGGGCTGCCCCTCCACTGTCACCCTGCCTCGAGGAATCCGGCTAGGGCTTCAAGTTGGGCCAGACGGTGGAGGTCCACATTCCGGCGCTGGTCTACGCAGACGATTTGCTGTCCTTGCTGGCTTCCCGCAAGAACTGCTTGACATCTGTGCACACTGGGTACAACTGAGCACCGCCTTGCGTTTAACACGGCCACGTGTGTCGTGATGGCATGGATATACTGGGGCGTAGCAATCAACCCCTACGTGGCTGGCACCTGCACGTTGACACAATCCACAGCGAAGTACCTAGGCATAAGGCTGATTACGGGGGACCAGCTACTACCTTGCCGAGCATGAGACCGAGATCGCAATTAGGGCATGTCAGTACGGCAGTCCCTGTGGTCTTTCAACAGGTAGAAGGTGGCAAGGCGCTATGGAAGTTGGTGGTCGTGCCTGGCATTATGTACAGGAATGCAGTGTTCTGCCTGCCCTCGGGCACTCGCAAGTTCCTGGAACGTTGCCAGCAATGGGTGGGGATGGGGGGAGGGGGTGGGGGACAGGGCTACTGGCACTGGGCCTTCATGGGCAGTGTACGATGGAGTGTACTGGGCACTCATGGGCAGTGTACAATGGCAGTACACATTGCAATGGGACCTCGGCTGGTCTACCTTCACACCGAGGGAAGCAGTAGTGAAGGCAAGCTACGAGAACATGTTACTTCGCTTGCCTGTCACAAATGCGGCTCACCAGATGATCCTGCACACTATGCTAGCCAGCCAACAAGGTGGCCAAAGAGGACCAAAGCGCTTCGTGATTGCTCTGGACTGGCAGAGGCGACTCTCATGACAGTGAACTGTAGTGGGAGTCGATCCGGGGGGACCAGGTGCAGCGATCCAAGGCAGCAGAGTGGCTGGGATTGGCGACAGCAAAGCAGCACCTGGCAAATGTCAAAAGAGACATTTGCTGGGAGACGCTGTTCAACAACTCCAGAGGCAGCAGTCTGCTTGCAGAGGCAAGGGGTGGAGTGTTGCACACTCAGGTGTGGCGGTCACGCTTCACAGCTGGCTTGTTGATGACTTGTGCCCTCTGTAGGGAGCAGAAGACTATTGCACATCGACTGCCTGGACATCCACCCTTCAGCACAGTTGTAAATGCAGCGTTGGGCTTTGCTGAAGAGTTGACCGAGATGAGGTTGTGGAAGCAACGAAAAGGCGCCTGGAACACTGGTGGACATGCGGTGCTCTGTGCCATATGTAGTGTGGACATACGGTGCGCTGCACCGTGTTAAAATTTTTTTCTTTTTTTACGGCTCCCCAGTGTGAAATACGCGGCGACCCATTGCAAAGGGTAAAGCCACAATTGCCACCAGCCTCCAAACGTTTCTACCCTTTCTATTGCAAAGGATTTTTATTTGTGCATATACAAACTTGCTTTAATCTGTCAAAAAAAGCAGCGACGTAAAAGACAAAGAAAGCAGCAGCAGTTATAACTAAGAAGCAAACTGTGAAAACGTTACTTTATTTACACTGCACAAAGAGGATGGAAAACCGGCACGGCGGGAGTGCTGGGTATGAGAGGAGAGCGTGCATAGATCACGACTGGAAACGGTTCACTGTGACATCGCCTCCTGTATTTTTTCGGTTCCAAATGCATCGCCCGCTTCACAATGGGAGCGAGTTGGACACCGGTTTCCGCCATATGCCGTAAGGTGGGCCTCAAGCTTAACCAAGTTCATCCAACTGTTGCTGAATTCAATACTGACTTGTGCCTGGCCGCCACGACAATCGATGTTTGAGATTGCCGAAGTAGCGGCGCTCTGGCAACTGGTAGAAAACTAAGCGCCGCGACAAACACGTTTTGCCCATATTGCCGCTTCCGCCACGCGTCGCCCCAAGAGTAACCGGTCACGTGACTAAAACACTGGGAAGGCTGAGAAGTAGATCTAGGGACTGATGCGTCAGGCATTAAAAAAAAACAGGAAGCGACGAGTGTGCCTTGTCGCTGCGCGCAAATGCGCTCTTCTCGTATTCACCACGACAGAAATCCCCGACTGCGAGGTGCGCCGTGTGCCGAGGCGTAGACACACAACCTTAGCGCGGCGCACCTCACTGTGCGGTAAAATTGATGCCACAACACAAGCAAAGCGCAGGCGCCTAACTGTTTAAACACGATCGCTAAACGTTGCCGCCTCAATAACGGCACACACGATTTCCAGGCTCTTCGTGCCTTTCGTTATACACGTGGTACATGTTGCAGTTCGGATTAGCGTAACTTGTTACGAACGCTTTCTCTGAAAACACACACCATAACATTACCATCAATTCTCAGCTAGTTTTTTTTTTTTTTTATTATTCTGAGCTTGCTGCAATAAGCGCGAAATTGGTTCTGAACAATAACCATCCCGTTGTTCGACTAGTTGGTTGCCGCCCACTTAACAGTAAACTGCGACCCTTTACCAGTTAGGCCTGACGGTACCTAAACTACCCAAACAAAAACCATGTTAACTTAGCGTGCAGCAGTCAACACATCGTACTTGTGCTATGCGCACTAAAAACAGCACTCACACGTAAGCGCTAAGCGTCTTACCTTCTTCAGAGAGTCAACAGTGAAGCGGCTTGAAAGTGCCATTCTTCGCTAAACAGGCTAAATGGCTCAAAAAACTACGCAGTTTGCGCGCCAGGACGGGTCAGTACTCAGTGTTGCCAACCGAGGTTAGACCAGTTAGACGGCTATCACAAGGTCAGGAATATTCTGCGTTACCCAAAACAATTCCCTTGTATCAGTAAATGTTAAACAACACTATATTTTGCATAAATACGACTTCAATAACGGTAATCACTCAAACAAGTTTATCTAAGCTGAGCGGGCCTTGCGTGCACCCATCTGTGCATTTTCAACCCCAAGTTTCCGGGAAATCGTCGGGAATCCGGAAATTATTCAAACGGTTGTATGCGATTGGCTGGTGGCAAGAGAAAAGCCAATCAGGAATGAACTGATGTGTTGCAGTTCCCCAGAAGTACCTAGATCATTTCCCCACTTTTGAGTCTAGATGAAAGAATGGACCTCCTCGATTCAAAGTCGTCCCATCGCCCGCGGGCAATCCTGCGCTCAATTTTGCCATGCATTGCCGTGAGGCTTCGGTCCGAAGGCAGTCCTCGTTCTGCCCGCGGACCGTTCAGTAGAGGTAAATCAAGGAGGCCCAATGATTCTTCTTTCCTTGATGCGCGAAAAGTGAAAACGTCTGTATGTCGAGATTTCGGCGCACGTTAAAGGTCCCCAGGTGGTCAAAATTAATCCGGAGACATCCACTACTGCGCGCCTCGTAGCCCACGTGTAGCTTCGGCGCGTTCAACCCCCAAAATTGGGATTCTTCCTTCAGGCCACTGTGAGAGCAACGCAAAGTGGCTACTCAGCAGGCTGGCTTGAGGGGGATGCGTGGCAGTACGTTCACTTGTTTCCACCGCGGCTCCGAGAAGCCAACTAGAGATCGCGCCCCTGATATTGCATACACACAGAGGGACTGCCCGGGGTAAACTGTGCCTTGCTGAAAAGCGGCCCACCAGGCGCGGCAGCACTGCGAAGTGTCTCAAAGTTTCGTTTTATTCGCGGCGTGCCCACGCGAGAAATTAGGGGGAAAACTACCGGACTGTAGTGGGGACGCCCGTCGGGTGCTACCACTGACCGCATCGGAGATTCAGGCGGTGTACAGGTGCGCCTGGCCACAAATGGCGCATAATGACTTTTGTAATCTTTATTCGGACACTTACCCAGTTGCTCGACCGCCGTGCTGCCAGTTATGGCTTCATACGGCATCTCCGCTAGCATAAAGGGAACGATGTGCGATAAAAAAATGGAACAACGCAAAAACAGGCGACTTCGGCTACGAAAAGTCGTCCTGGCTCATGCGAGTGCATGCATGTCCTGGGACACAGGCTGCGGGATTTGACGTCGCTGAGTGGAAGTGAGCGAGTGAAACGTCTATTTATTCTTTGGAGGTAAATGGTGGGTGGCTTCTTAGTGCCAGCCGCGAGCTGTCGTTCAGACCGAGAGCTGGTCAATTCTCAATCCCACTGCCCTTATGATGGTGGAAAAAAGGGGTGGTGGATGGTAGGACAATTTCCACAGAAAGCGGTATGTAGGGCACGGAATCTGAGGAGAGGGGCTGTATTCGGGGTATTTACTGGTATATATCCCAATAAACACCCCGTATCGACAACTATACAGTACAATTATACCGTATTTATAGATACTGTAGAGGTTTCAACTCTGTGCCAAGGGCGGTAGTGGTTGGGAATTTCAGTGTAGCAAGGGAGAACGGATTAGTAGTGGGGGAACGCGGTTGTACGTGGGAGTGTCAAAAGTTATCACGGGCAGCGGTGTGAGCCGCTTCAACCTCTGGAAGGGAGGCGTGCCCCGGAGTTTTTACTATTGGGATGGAGGGGGGACTAGAATTGCTTGAAGAAGCTTGATGGCGGGGCCTGTGAGGTAGTTTGGCATGCTTGCTGACAGTCGGTTATACCGTGATGTAGCCACCTGGGACTGTGGTGGCTGCGAGTGCAATTCTATGCAGTTACTTCAGTCGTAGCTGCATGAGCGGGGGCGGCGAAAGGAGAGGTTACGCGGTGATCCTTGGGAGTCGGGTACAATGAGTGCGTGGTCTGGTCAGTTGGGATATGCTGCGGCGTCCATGTAACGGTATCCGCGTTGTTGGAGTAGCTCTCCTGGAGGAGGCGCACTGCTTTCCTTGCGACCGCATCATAAGGGAAGTGCATGTGGTGGGAGATGGAGGAGACCGAGATGTACGAGCGAATATGTGAAGGGATGCGCTGTGGGGCGTCGATGGACGTAGGGACAAGGCGACCGTTCGAGGGGTGCGGGAGGGGCGGGTGATTTGACTCACTTTCTGTGCATCGATATAGTCCGGCAAGCCTGTTGTGAAGGCCGTTAAGTAAGTAATTTGTAGTAAAGGCAGGGAGGCTTAGGATGAGGATTTCCGGGTGGGTGTGCCTTTTGTGCTTTACCTGGACTTAGTGGGCGCGATATGTTACGGGACTCGGCAGAAGGGCGTGGACGAGGTGTTGTGGGGTCCGTGGCGTTGAGTGCAGTGGCGGCGTGTAATGCGGCAGCTGGGGGACTTTGAGATGCAGTTGCGGAAGAAGTGCGGCCACTGAGCCGTCGGCTTGGAGCAGGACGCCAAGTATCCGGAGCGCATTTTTGCGTAGAAGCGGAGCAACACCAATTGGTGAAGGCCGTGGGACTGGGGACCAGGCCGCACTGGTCGACCGTTGGTGAGTGCTCGGAGGACAAGAAGGGTGATTTGTAGGGGTCGCAGGTGAGGCCTCTTTTTAGGTATTCTAGCGTGGAGTCTATTTGAGCCCGTCTTGTTGTGTTGGTCCATATACTGACTAGTTAAAATATCGGCGTAAATGGCGTGCCGAATATTCGGTACAGCGGTTAGCTGTGCGAGGAGCAGGACCATGTTAAAAAGCAAAAAGGGGACTGGGCCTTGGCAGGTGGGGAGAAATTACTGTATAGAGCCAAGGAGGATGCTTGAATGTACACTTGTACGCCGCGATGCAATGGTCAGCTGCTAGGAGGCCTTGAAATATGGCCTCATGCTTTAAGTTATTCAAAGCCCCTTGGACGTCTAAGGCGAGAATGGTGCAGGGGTTAGTTTTGCTGAGGTTGTCAGTGTCTGTTCTTTTAGTTGTAAAAGGACGTCCTGAATGGACTTGGAAACCGAAAGGTGTGTGGTATAGAGGTTGTCTTCGAGATATGCGCCGTTATGGGGGAGGATGCCTGCTTTCCCGATGTTTGGAAAAGGCGAAGGCATCATCGAGATTTTGAAGGTATTTGAGATGCGGTCTTTTCTTGAGGTCGTGTTCCCGGTTAGGCGGGCGTGGGCATGTTTTGGTGCTTGGGTCGTAAACGGGGCACCTGAAGCGGGGTTGGGGATACTAAGCCGCTGCTGGAAAGTTAGGTTGATTTTGCGGGTAGCCCACCACTGGAGAGGCCGGCGCTGCGATCGTTTTGACGTCACTTGTAGGATCACCGTTCCTATCTTTCTGCTTAGTTGGCTTGCAACGCGTGACACTTCGCTTAGGAAGCGCGTTCTAGAAGTATTTTCGTGTTAATTTCCTTCGTTTGAAGTACATTTTCAGTGCGTCAAGCGCAGTTGGACCTAATGGTGACTGTATAACCGTATCAACTGTGGTAGATTATCCGGAAACACCATGGGCCTGGTGGTGTATAACGCATGCGACCGAAGCGTAAGCAGCGGCTTGTTTCCCCGATCAACAATGTGGACTACGACGATCGCCGGGTGAAGTTTCTAGATTTCCCTTGTTTGCAAGAAATGTATAAAGCAGGAAATCGTGAAGCGTTAACTGCTCGCAGAAGCACACGCACCTGCCGTGCCTGCCCGCACAGCCGACGGTGCGGCTCGAACCGACGCAGGTCGCGGCAGCAACAACTTTTTAAAATCACACAACTCGTAGAAAAGAAGTTCCAGATTGGTGAAAGTGGATGTTAGCATGATGAAAAATTCTGATAGG
Source organism: Haemaphysalis longicornis (assembly GCF_048455015.1). Taxonomy (NCBI): domain Eukaryota; kingdom Metazoa; phylum Arthropoda; class Arachnida; order Ixodida; family Ixodidae; genus Haemaphysalis; species Haemaphysalis longicornis. The sequence continues at coordinate 256,430,109 of NW_027526203.1, forward strand.
TATGTGGTTTTCAAAGCGATGCTCAAATATCTGCCGCGATTTACGCCGACCGGCCGCGGAGGTCGGTCCCGGCAGCGACGGCCCGTTCACGCACGGTGCGGCGAGCGGCCGAAGGATGGCTGCTTGCGCGCAAGAATCGGCCGAGGCCGTGCAGGTATCTTGATCGTCGATCGCTTCAACGGAAATCATCGCGCTTACAGAGTTCCCAGCGCGGTGAAACGATCTGTTCGGGTCTGTCACTCGCAATTCTAACGGCGATGAAATATCTGCTGCGACGCCAAGCCTAAAGTTACCAACATCCGATTACGTGCATGCATCCGAAGCCGGTTGCGAAGTTGGCGAAGGCCCTCCCGTCGCGCACGCGCGTGTTGCGTTTGGGTTCCTCTAACTTCTTGGGGGCCCCCAGCGCTCGGTTCTCTTATTCTAAATATTCCCATTACCCGAAATCATTAACGACGTGATTCGCCTCGTACGCAGCCTCGCCTTCTGTGAGCAGTCGTGAGTTTCGAAATTGATGCTTGAGAAATGCCGGCTTACTGTAAACATACAAAACTTTGTCGGTGAGTCGAACCCGCCGTGGCGTCTCTCTGGGAGTCTGGGACACCGCGAACTCATGGCGTATTTTGGTGGGCGTAGCTTTCAACCCCACGTTCCTATATTGGCGCCCAATACGGCGACGGAACAGGCCCTTTGTTTGCCTTCGTCACTGTGCGATTTCCTGTGAGGTGAGGTGAGCTGCTTGGCTTCTGAGCACGACGCTTTTTGTCGTAACGCGCTCTGTCCAGCCGCCGCTGCCCGCGATAAGGTGGCACCTTACCCGCGAACCGAGGCAAATATCGCTCGCCCCGCGCCAGCTTCGCCTTTGTTCTGTACGTCTCAACGGAGCGGCTATGCCACGCCTGCTAACTCGACGTGCGATTTGAACTTGGAAGTTGGAGCAGCGCCATCCGCCTGCTACGCCGGATTCGAAAACATTTGCTAGGGCGACGCTAGTAACGCTAGCCTGCAGCCCCTCTGTAGCCAAGCTTGCGTCGCAGAGAGCCCCCCGCGCTTCGTCGAAATGGAGCGCTTTGCTCCGACGAAGATAACTCGCATTCGTCCTACCATAGCCTCCTTTATACTTTCTTACTTTATAAAGTATAAAGGAGGCTATGATCCTACCACGCGCAAGCGCCTATCGCGCATAGCGCGCCACGGGACGCCTACTGGCGGTGAGATGTTTGAGTGGCGCCCCCTGGCTCTGACGTCAGCTTAGGGACCCGCGCCGCTGTCGTCTGCTACACCCGCGCCGCTATACTACACCCGCCCCTCCCTGTTCTGTGCTCGCCCCGCCGTCTCCGCTTGTGACGGGCAGCAGTGCGTGTGCTAGAACCGCCCGCTTAGATGATTTAGTACATTAAAAAGCGCATTCCCAGTAATTCAGCTGTTTTGCCAGCTTCTGACACCTCTGAATAATTTCGAGCTGTATCCCGCACAAGTCTGCAACACACGAGGAGCGAGATACCAACTTCCTTCAGAGCATTGGTGAGATGATCGTGTGTAACTCGTCCTTTCTGGCTTATTTGCGAGGTTCAGTGCTCAGAGCTCCTCGATAAATATTCAAAATGCGTAGGCTTCCCTACAGTATTTTCGAAGTGCTCTCATGAAGACTCAACAGTCTAATGCTACGCACCAATCAGCTAGCCCCTACACGGCATCGCACAGCAGGAAATAAAACGGCTGTCGTCTGTTTCTTTCATTGTTCAGTTGTATCAGACGAATGTTTTTTTTCTCTGCCCAATGCATTAATCTTCCTGCAGCTTCACAAACGCCTTATTAAGAGGTGTGGGGATGTTTGGGAGACCCACAAAGTACGTGCGGACCTTCACAAATTGGCTTCCGTTATGGCTGCGTGCTAGAAGGTTCATATCCGCAGCGTGCGTTGTTTATTCAGATGCAGTGAGGAGGTTTGTGCTACGCCCCAGCGAAACGATGCTGACAGCGTTGTCCACAATGCTCGAAGGCGGCTTTTGTGACCCGAATTTCTATCGTAACCATCGTTATCGTAACGAACTGCACCTCAACACGAACAGTTATGAAATTATTACGGAATTGAAGGCTTGATATACTCTGTAACGAACGCTATAAATCGTATACGTGCCCGTTTTCAGTATAACAACAATCGAAACCGATGAATATGTCCAAGCAGCTCTTTACGGTTTTCAAACCACTTCAGGCGTAAAGAACAAATTCTGGCCTAATCAGGATGGCGTTTTATGAATTGAAGAAAAACATTTACTCTCTTGTCCTAGACTTAGGAGCCCGCCGATTTTACTGTGAAATAAAGTTTTCTGCTCCTCCTCCTCCTCCTCTTTTTTATATTTTTTTTATTTACACTCCATTGCTGCTGCTGTGCAGGAGAGGAGGCTCCATCCAGGGGCTGGCTGCGTCTGTGTGGAAAAAGCAAACAATTCCTACGCTGCGGCAGTAGGCTGTTTTTGCGCGGAAAAGTAGTCGCCGCCTAAGGATTTGTTTAGTTAACGAGCGCGCACACGCACACACACACGCACGCACTAAAAGGAGAGTAAACGAACAAGCAGCTACGCAGCAACTCGTGCTAACCATATGACCAGAAGAAAGCAAGCGCACAAAATTTTGGGTCACCTGACTCCCAACTTGAATCTCCCGAGTCAGTACCCTATACAGGTTAGTGATTGTTCGTCAAAGTCACTCGCTAGCGGAGTGTTATGTCTTCTGCATGGTTCATGTATTTTTATTAGGCAGAGATTAGGATGAAAATCATTTAAATATAAATGCACTATTAAATTTTGAGAATATTAGTTTATTGCTTACTTTGTGGGTTCCTGTAAGCCCAATATTCACAAAGTGGAGCCAGTCACCAATGATGTGGCCCGCTATCGACTGTGGCCTGCGTCACACCAGCAGCAGCTGGAAAGCATAGGGTGCGACTAGTTATGGGCTGCATAGCAGTTCATAAATTGAACTACTAAAACAAATCAAAATACGCTCTCAGAAATTTTATACACTCACCAAATACTACTCGGGAACGGATACTAAGCCTCTCGGACCTGTTTCTTCTTTTCTTCCTGTCCAACTGTATATAGATGACCGCCACCTCAATCGAAACAACCCATCTGAAAATTCGCTTGGTTGTAGAAGCGACGTTTGCTCCTCCAGTCCGGCAGATCTTTCACCTAAAAAAGAACACAAAGTGCTACAAAGGTATTACAGATGGGTCACACAAAAGAACACACCCATTAAACACAAATGTGTATAATGGTCCAAGTTTACTTACGTAATAAAGGGAACCAAAGTGGGAACTCATAAACGAACAACTTCGATCCTAGTCTTTCTAAGCAATGAAAAGAGTTGTGTGGCATGTTTAATACATGCTTGGAACAGGCTAGGGGAAGAAAGGAGGAAGAATTTGAGCATTTTACAACAACCCGGGCATTTTTCTTTTTTTCTTTTTTTTTCTTTTTTTGCACGAATGCAGGAAGGTTCAGTTTTTCAGTCAAAGCCATGCGTATCATTGCAGCCACTAAATTTGTTAGCGTTCACTTTAACCATGGTTTTTGTTTTCTCGCGCTCGGCGTTGTTACCTCGTCATATGAAACGCACCCTGTTATTCATCACTGCTGAGCATTTACAGGATTTTTCAAAAGTTGGGAAGAGCGCGTGGAACCGCGGATGTAAAATCCTTTGATTCAAGCTGTTCGAAACCGCACCACCGATGGACTAGCCTTTTTGCTCGAATCATGTCGGTTTTATTTCGGCGAACGACGGCTGTGCATGATCAATGCGGCCCCAATGAAAGCGTGCTGGTTCCAAACTTCTGATAAAGTACGCGCAGTAGGCAAAATTCTGTATCCAGAGTGACCTCTTTTGGGCGTAACGGCTCCCTTTAGAGGGAGTGGGTGATCGCTAGCATGGCCAAGTACCTCCCACACCTCCTACCCCCAATTACCCCTTTCGGATCTTTATCGGCTTAGTTGAAAGTGGCACCTGCCCTGGTCATTCCAGCTCCTGTTGTGCTGTGCGTTATCGATTTAATTCGCTTTTCCATCTTGATTCGCTAAACCCGCTAGCCATTTACACAATTGAGCAATATTTACTTACCAATTTCTATGGTCTCGGGATTGGCACTCATCGTCGATGAACTCCGCGTCTTTCCCGGTTTGAGGGCATATTGAAAACCATAGCCTGCAATGAAAGTGACTTCGACTCTTTACCAGCTGCTATTTACCAGCCTTTTGGGGTGCATTTCTCACTACTCAAGAACGCGCTAAGCTGCTTAATGCATTTCAAAAATGTAAGTCGCAAACGAACGCATGTACTCGAACAGCGCACTTTTTCCCACCCTCCCACCCTCTGTGACACCTTCAGCCCTCAAAATGCCCCTTTCTAACAAAGTTGGCTATATAGTCACGCAGGTTGTCTGGTTGCTTACTCACCAGCGAAGAAAGCCACGACAAAAGGCTCAGGTTTGCAGCTTTTAACAATATATCCCAGAAGTTCGACGAACTTTTTGCGATAGGTACGCCGTAATACCGTCTACGTTAACCAGAGGCAAAATAGGCTACCAAGGGGTGCATTCTGACCTGTTCGTTTGCATTTGTGTCGACTATATTCCGAAGGAGCTGCACCCCCCCCCTTTTTTTTTTTTCACGTTAAAGAACCCCGGCGTTCTCAACATAATTATCGCATCGCCAGGCAATTAGGGACAAACGTAATGCTTTTTTTTTTTTTTTTTTCAAAATTTCGCACAGCGAACTAACGTGAGACACACATTATTTTGTTTCGCGTGCCCAAGCCGCTACCTCACTTGCCCGGCTGAAGTAGAGATCATTCGAGGTTGGGCGAGGTTAGTTATCCGAATTCACTTTGCACAAGGCGTGCAAAAATCGTTTCTATGCAACGAACAAAAATCGTTTCCATGCAACGTACCCGTAACATTGATTCTTCCATCAATACTGCCTACTATAGTTCACCAAACAGATAAGGCCCGTTCACACTTGCGACGATGAGACGCGATTTCGGAAGCTTTTGCCGCCCGACGATCAGTTTTGTCGTTTGGTCTCAGCCAATTTGTCGCCACGACAGAAATCGCGTTGCTTCGTCGCAAGTGTGCCCGGGCCTAAAGCAAGAAAATACTCACGAGTTGCTCCTGCACACCTTCCTTGTATGTCGCTCACATTGCCCAAACGCAGCCTCTGGCGCTTCGTTTTGAATATCCTGCGATAAACGGGTCTCGGTTGGACAGACCACGGAGAAAGATATAACACCATCGAACAGGCTACGACTGAACAAGCATGCGCTTGCGCATATACTTACGTCTACAACTGCAGTGTGCCAGGTAAACGATCCGGTGCAACGACTGGAGCTGGGTGCGCACGGGGTCCTCTCGGCAGTGGCGAGAAAAGACCCCTTGAGCCCTTGCCCTTTTTTTCTTTCCCTCTCATATGGAGCGAGAAGGCAGTGGATCTCCAAGCAACTTTCCGCAGCCGCTGTCTGCGGCTGAAACCTGTCTGAATAAACAAAAAGCCGTGGGGGAATGCTACACAAAGAAACGTCGCACAATGCGACGGGACACTTCTCCACCCGCCCTTGGGGACAGCGCCGCGAAGTTCGCCTTTTACATCGCAAAGTGAAGACAGCCGTACCTGCTCGTCTCAACGAACAGAATGAGGAGGACTCGCGAACAAGATTGACTTTGAACGAGACTGATCGTGATGGCCGGATCAAGGAACGCTTCATAACCAAACATGAAATACGAGTGGTGTAGGGACAAAATTTGTAAAAAACACCAGTGGCATTTTTTTTGTAAACTAGAACTTAAACGTTTTGATTCACTAATCAGAAATATCATGATTCGATGAAAAAAGAATTGTGGGCAACTTAACCAGTCCGGCTGGTGCGTACGGAATAACTACTGCTGTGTGCATGGTCACATAACTACAAAAAAGGGTTTTTTTCGTACATGTATGATTTAAACAAGCGAGTTACCCCTGCAGCCTTGAGCACTATTAGCGAACACGATTACGTAATTTCTCGCCTGATCGCCGATAAAACATGCCTTCGCCAGGAATGCCTTCGCACATGGAGTCCATCTCCCCCCCCCCCCCCCCCCCCCCTCCTCCCCTGTTAAACGGCTCCGAAAATTACATAGTCTCACGACTAGAAATAATAGGATATCATTTCACAGTAAATCACGGGATATTACGCAAATTACGGGATATTACGACTAGAAACTGCTCTTTCTAATGTTTTCTAAAATGTTTTCTGAGTGAATCTAGAGCAATCTCTCCCCTGCCCAAAGAACCACAACTCAATAGGAATTATAAGCCGCAACGAGTAAAATCAATCGGCTTTATAATAGGTGTTGATTTAAGTGTATTAAAGAAAAACATAACAATGGACACAAATCGTAAGATAAACTTTTGAAATGCGGCATTAATAAAAAAATTCAGTAAGTGCAGTAAATAGTCATTCACGACATGTGATTTACCAAAATCAAAATACAACAATACGTTCAAAGCAAATAAGGCATACAAGAACCAGACAGAAGTACGTGGCTGGTACCAACAAATATATTTTACATACAAAACTGCGCGCGCGCTGCTTGCGTACTCAAACGCTTAGTCGCCGTTTTCTACCGTCGTTGTCTTCTTCCATCGTGGCACGTTAGGAGCACACCACGAGTAACCATATCTGTTCTTCAAAATTTTTTCGCATCGAAATGCCTTTTAACCGAGAAGTCCGTGCATCGGAAAGCCCGTGCGCCGAAACGTGCTTCACCGAAATGTCCCAGACCCCGTCATAGCAGTAACAGGGAGACACTGTGATCGGATGATTCGTTTCAAATTAGCTCGATGGCATAGGCGCCAACAAAGTGGGCGCTGAAAGGCTTGATCCCCCCCCCCCCCTCTTCCCTTCCCCTCCTCATTTTTCGAGGGCTTCGTGTCCTTACGCCGCACACGATGATGGGAAAAATATGGGTACGCAGCTTTTCAACAACAAACGCAACTCAAGGTGTTAAACGAAGTTATCGTAATTCGAGGCTAAATATTGCCCTTCGGCTGATTATAAGGGCTCGAATACTTCCTAATCGTCTTGCCCTTGCCTGTGTGAAGAATTCGGGCTTTGAGTTAGCACAATGTCTGCAAGGCACAAAATGGGAAAAAAGGAGTCATTTCAATTACATTTGAACCAGGATGTAACTAACTTCCATGGTGACGAATTCCTGGATTTAACAAAGTTTTTCAAATCCCCATTACCAGCCCCATTGAAAACGATGCATTTTCGACCTGACCTCTGTATAACGAAGGCATGGCAACAGTTACACCTTCATGTAACGAATTCGCTACGCTGATGAGCCATCGTTTTTTGCACTTTTTCTGAAAAATTGGCTGAAGATATGCACTAATTTAGTGAACATTGCCCGCGCTGCAAACTACCGTGTGTTTCCAATGTGAGTGTGGTGTCGGTTAGGTGCTAGGCCGAACTGTCGGTGTGTATAGTCGCGCGTCTCCACTGATTTCTGAGGTGTAGGTTCGTTGGTGATGAGTTCTGCTACTAAAAAACGAAAAGATTTGTCTTTTCAAGACAAGCTCGCAATTTCAGGTGCCGTCTCCGCAGGCAAGTAGGATCAACGTTGTCCTTCGGTACAGCATCCCAGCTAGCACCTTCTCAAAAAGTTTGCGTGCACAATTAAATAGCATCAAGTTCACGAAAAGGCGCCCTTTCAGCACACGTTTGCTCCTTGAAACTGGTTAAAGCAACGAAGAGTGTCAAAAGGCAAAATTGATAGGTACGTTACGCTTGCGAATACAGGGGTATAGTGACCTTGATTCTTTGGACTGACGTGTACTGAAAAACTTTGTGGGAAAGCAGAAGCCGCAAATAGAGCATTTTTTCACTCTGAAATAAATTCTTGAAGGGAGAGTTCACTATCCCTGATGTCATATATTTTGATTTAGTTTCTGCTTCATTTACGGGTGCCTTAAATCGAAACTTGTATATAATGAAAACCTGCATGTAACGAAAATTTTGAATTTTTATCAACTTCTTTACATACAGGTTTAACTGCACACGTAACTCTGTATTTCGACGTGGTGCGTGCTTTTACACGGCGAATAAACCTAGGCTTGCATTAAAATTGACGAATTGATTACGTCTGCCGCAAAGGGAAGTTTTCAAAGTTTCAATTTGGTCGCCTAAATATTTTTATGAAGTTGCATCAAAGGTAATACAGTTGTCAAACATTATAGCTTTTGCAGTGAATTAACAACAGCGCAGCAGCAGCCATCATCAGGCAGCAATCGTGCCCGCACGCGCAGCGCTATGGGGAGGAATTGGAGCGACAGCGGAGTGCAGTTTATATACGTAGATGTTAAAAGTTGAAATCCACTCAAGAAATACAGTTATGCGGCTACAAAGGAAGGCTGTACAGCTTGGTTAGATACTTCGCAAGGGAATAAAAATACTTCGCAAGGGTCCCGGTGCTTAATTTCACCTCGGGTCCACCGCCCATCGACATCATGAAGTCGATTTCCCGACTAAACTTATAACCAGGAGGCTAGCCGCTTGTAGCGCGAGCGTGAGCGTAGGGTATCATCGATTGTGAGCACTTACGCGCTCGTATAGGCTCAAGGCAGGAGCATGGATGTATGTATGTTTAGCAACCGCCACCAAAATGTTACAGAGAGGAAGACGTGAAACGAAGATGTATTTACAAGGCGTATTTACACCCGCCGTGGTGGCTCAGTGGCTAAGGCGTTGTGCTGCTGGGCACGAGGACGCTGGTTCGATTCCCGGCCGCTGCGGCCGCTTTTCTGATGGAGGCGAAAAGCAAAAACGCCCGTGCGTGCGAGATTTCGGCGCACGTTAAAGATCCCCAGGTGGTCAAAATTAATCCGGAGCCCTCCACTACGGCGTGCCTCATCGCCTGCGTTGCATCGGCGCGTTAAACCCTACAACCCATCAACCAACAAGGCGTATTTACAGAACAGAAGGCTCCGAGCAGACCAAGAACGCCAGAGCTTGGGCTACTTCATTTTCAATACATGTACACCTCAGAGCCGATCTGAGCGCGCACAGCGTCTTGTTTTGGCTACAGTTTAGCACATGTGCGAGCAGGCTAGGCACTGGCGTTCGTGTCTTCTTCCTCTGTGGCTGATGCACCATAACAATGCTGTTGTACTTTATATGGCTAATACGAAACAAAATAACGCGAAACTACGGTGTCGCAGTCTCGCGTTGCATGCGCAGGGCAACTCTTGCTTTCACTGTAGGTATGAGTTCGTTACAGATCTGCCAAATCATCCAATGGGTGTTAATTCGATCGCCGCATTGATAAGAAGTAGCTCTCACATTTTTGTTTTCTGCTTCAATAGCGCAGAATTTGCAATGCAAACGTGACAGGTATGTAAAAATTACACATAACACTGTCAATTCCTATTCATTTTTTTCTATTCCTATTCATTCCTAGTCATTCCTAGTCATTCATTCATTCATTCCTATTCATTCCTAGTCAATTCCTAAAATAAATTTAACTTCATGATGCTTACTGAAAATAGTTAAATGCGTGCTTTCGTGTATATTTGAAGTAACCTGCATTTGACTTGCAAATCGTTGTTTCCCGGCAACAAGTGTATTTCTCAATGACGCAAAACACCTTCTGCTGCTCTGCGCTGTCGCTCTTTCTTGCGCTGGGTGCAGATGACAGAAAAGAAAAATACCAGGCAGCCTCACGCCGGAATACAAGACACAAGAACAGGCTTTTGACGCACTTCCCCTGCAGGTCTTGAGAGGGGGAGCAAGCCCCCACCCGCCTCGCGCACCCGCATGAAACACGCCTTGCAAAATGAGGGGAGCGGCGGTGGGCAACAATAGGACTGATCATGCATGGGACCGGTTGTTGACGGAGCTATTCCTTGAACTGAGGGAACAAAAGGCAACTGAGGGGAAAGTCGCCTTGCCTGAGAAATGTTTCGCGCGGACTCGCAGCGGCCAAAACCACAACTGATGACACGATTGGCGCTGAAATTTATCCTCCTCAACACGTTGGCCTGCCCATGTCCTGGGCTAGGCTGGGCTCATAACACAAAATAAACACGCACGCATACACACTTACAACATTTGTCTCAGCACATCTCCGGCGTCAAAATGCAGTCAAGCGCTGAAATAATGTGGCTGCGATTTTTAAAAGCATTGACGTAGCCAGGATTTTATATGGGGGGGGGGGGGGGGAGGGAGGTGTTTGTTAGCCTCCCTTCCCGCCCCCACCCGTAAAGCTGACCCCCTAAACTGCCTTTCTGTCTCTTCGTCAAAATTCCTGCTAAGAACAGACAGTTGGTTTCATTCGCCTAGAGCGTCCTTTTTCTTTATTTCAAGCCTAATTCGAGATAGTTAGGTGATTGTGCATACTCTTTCAACCAATTTAACAATGTAACAAGCGGGGACCTTATTTCAGGTCATAACATATGTTACGCCAGGGCTCGCGAGTTGAAGAAGTGGAAGGGGTTCGGACACAAGAAGCGCGGCACATTTACACATTCGGGACAATTTCGAACAGCTGCCTCTCCCTGCACATTGACTAGAGCTTTGATCTTTCTAATGTCAGGGGCCCAAACAGACAGCTGTCCTCCTTAATTGTCTCTCCAGCCATCGACCAAGACTTCTGATACTTTATCGAACCTAGTTTCCATGGCGCAACGCACGCTTTAGGAGCTGTGACGGGAGGTAACGGAGGTTGCGTGAAGGCTGCGGAAAATATTAAAACGAAAAGCTGAGAGAGGCACGCGTCGATCGCGGAAAAGAAGATAAAAAGGTGGCCTCTTAGGTGTGCCGATCCTTGGTACAAAAATATATACGTGACTGATTGAACGAGCATGTGGCTTCCACCGGATTATCGGCTTAAGACTGGTTATTTTACTATTAGGAACTGTTGGCCCGAGCCGCCAGAGCTGCTCAAACGAGCTGGAAGTTGGCCTCGGAAGACACGCCAAAGATAGCAGAATCGGTGGCGACACGCCGAAGGCACGAGATGCAAAGTTCTATATATGTGAAATAAGGAAATAACCCGAAATATCCTCCCCCTCCCCCTATTAATTTGTCAAAATGGTGAAGAGGGAGCCAGAAGAACCGACCGGTACGTGCTGGAGCCTGGAAGCGTTATCTGGCGCGTGCGATTCACGTTTGCGCGAATCACCCGTCCTAGATGACCCCCCCCCCCCTCCACACCTCCCTCACGAGAAATTTCGGGGGGCGAACTTGTTTTGACCCCCTGTACCCCTGAAGACTTTGGTAAAAGCCAGTGGTATTGTGCAATTAGTTTGAACATTTCGCTAATGCTTCAACTTCAAGCATAACATCACCCTGCCGTTGTAACATAAATGTTATGCTTATGTTCAGATTTATTATGTTACCTGACAGTATTACCTCGAGCATTTTAATAACGTTAAAATTTTAAAGTTACTTCAACGTTATGCCTTGAACATTGTAATAATGTTGCAATAAATATGTTACATATAACGTTGCTTTGTGGTTACTTCTTAACATTATAATAATGTTTACATTTTTACATCCCATTAATGTTCTGCAGTGAACATGGTCTGAACGTTATTATAATGTTTCAATTTGTACATTACTTTAATGTTGAGTCCTGAGCATATTAATAACGTTACCATTTCTAACATTGGTGATAAGTTGTTTCCTGAACATGTCCTGAATGTTTGTATATTTACATTACTTTAATGTTGAGTCATGAGCATTGTAATAACATTAGTATTTCTAACATTGGTTTTAAGTTGTTTTCTAAACGTTAAATAAATGTTGGGAACAAAACGTTAACATACATGTTTGTTTTCAACGTAAAAATAACGTTTCTAAGATAACATAAACATTGAATGTTTTTTTAAACGTTACATAAACATTTCCACGAAACATTTAACGTTATTTAAACTTTCGCAACTTGTGTGACTCTCGGGTATTTACTCACGATCGCAGCCACGCAGTCGCTCCCCAGGTTTCCCCGGGGAAAGTCATGAGCCCGGAGAGCTCTCCGAGAAGGACCGGCGCGGCCGCGCCGGACCGGTTTACCGACCACTCTCTCCCCTCGCCGGCGGCCGCGACGGCCTACCGGACCTTGATGCCCACGCTCCCGACCGGCAAAATGAGCGAGAACGCCGTATTCCTGCACGCGGACCCTTCGGCCAGACCGTACGGCATCGACGACATCGTCGCAGCGATATCTGCAGTGGCGGACCTGAAGACCATCACCAACCTGGGGCCCTTTCAGTTCAACCACGTGTGGATGGTGACCTTCGATTTCAGGACGGAGAAAGAAATGCAGCAGCTGGCATCGCAAACTGAGATCAAGGCCAAAGGGAGGAGGTGCCTGGTCATCAACCCCAACCAGCAGGAAAAGGAGGTCAAGATCCATTGGATGCCGCCCAAAGCCCCGAACGCCGCTCGTGCGGCGTGGAGGCGCTAGAGGGGCCGGAACTTGCGGCCAATAGGAACACAACTAGGTGAACGTCCCGGCCACTTCACGGCATCACCATTTGCACGCTTAGCAACCAGATGGCGTTGCTTGCATACGAGCGGCTTGCATACGTAGTGGCCGCCAGATTCGGCACAATAGAAACTGGGAGGATCAGGGTGAATAGAGGACTGCGTCAAGGTTGCCCCCTGTCACCGCTTCTGTACCTACTGTACGTGTCGGGCGTTGAGAGAGCCCTCCTGCAATCTGGCCTGGGCTTTGGTCTGAGATACACGACAAGCGGTATCGATGATAACCGCCGGATCCCAGGCCTGGCATACGCAGACGACCTGCTGTTGATGGCAGAGACTCCTCATGACCTGCAGAGCCTACTGGACATATGTGCAGCTGAGATGAAGGGGCTGGGCCTTCGATTCAATGCCCAGAAAACCACAGTAGTTCAGTTGGCCGGGAAGATGGCAGAAGGCACGGTTGGGGGAGGAGGTCCTGCAAACTGCATCATCAGTCAAGTACCTCGGAGTTAGCTTGTGCAGCGGAGTGGACTTGTTCGGCCTTCACGAAGATAGAGTAGGGAAAACTGCCCTTAGAGCCCAATGCATATTGCGACGCAGGTGCCTATGGGGGTGTAACCGCTTTGTAATGATCAGGGACTTGTGGAAACTGGTTCATGTGCCTGCTCTGACATTTGCAAACGCGGTGGTGTGCCTGTCGGCGAGAGGCCGTGACGTACTTGAGAGGCGACAGCGAGAAGTCGGCCGAATAGCCGTCGGATGCCACGGTAGTGTGGCTAACGAAGCTGTCCAAGGTGACCTAGGCTGGTCCAGTTTTGCTGCTCGGGAGGCCTCAAGCAAGCTGGCTTTCTACAACCGCCTGCTCAATATGCACCGGGACAGATGGGCGAGGAGAGTCTTTGAATACTTGTCGGCAACCTGTCTTCGCACGCAGTGGACTCGGCGGATATACCACCTCCAGCAAAAGTTCGGCCTCACACAAGACCCCATTCGGGTGCATTCAGTCGGAGCATACGCCCAGGCAGTACGACAAAGAGTCCGAGAAGTGGAAGACGCAGCATGGCAGCTAGCACTGACCGATAAGGAGACTCTGTCCTTCTACGGCCAGCACAAGAACTCCATCAAAGCGGTCCGCCTGTACGATAACAGCGTCGGGAGCGCCCTGCTCTTCGAGACTAGAGCAGGGGCACTACGCACTCTGACGCGGCAACAGGTGTTCGATGAGACAGTGACGTGTGTGTTGTGCCGCGCTTGTGGGAACTCCGACGAAACAATTGAACATCTGGTGCTTCAGTGCGACGCGCTTGGAGAGCCTGTGTCTCAGACAGCACTGGCAGTAGCGCTATGCTTTGAGGACTCGGAGGGTGAAGTGCAGACTGTGGCAGTATCCCGGACTAAGCGACGCCTTGAACAGTGGAGGGCAGCATGCAGCACTGCAAAGCACAGTGAGAGATCGGGGAAGAAGTGTCTGTGACAATGTGGGGGTGGCGTTGAGGGCGCAGAGCCAGCCACTCTTTCTGGACTCTTCCTGGACCTCTGTGTAGTTGTGAATTTTGTTTGCTTGTTTTTCTTTTTTTGCCAGGCCGTCACTGTAACGGCCACCCTTTTCAAAGGGAAAGGCACCACTGCATCATCATCATCAGCGTAAGCGCGGGTGCACCAACACAAACGTACGCGTGTTCACAAGAATCACAACACGTTGTCGCGCGCCGTTTCCAACGGATGCTTAATCGGTGTCCGCGCATGTCGCGCACATCACAGCAGTTCGGAAGAAGTACATAAGGACCGAAGAAGTCCCGTCCGAGGTACACCAAAATGAGCTAGGCACTATACGCCTCGAGCGCGGCCTGTAGGGGCGCCACTGAAATCCCCCTAGCGGCCCGTTTCGAAAGCAGCCGCGGGAGTCCGCGCCCCGCTCCCCAGTGCCGCCGCTGCTTTTGCGGCACGTTCACGACTGAGATTTACCGTTTGCGGGCGTTTGAAATCCATGTTTATGTGGAGCAGTCACTCTGTTCGCAAATGGGGTGTGTTTACGAGAGTGTAAATGTTTCTCACGCGATCTTAGTGTGGTATATTCGGTCTGTATAAGCGCCAGGTGTGTGCCACAGGCCAGCGTCGCGGAACCGGCTTTTGGTGGAGCCGATTGTAGTTACACTGACCTGAATTTACTAGCCGTGTCTGCGTAACCACCGGTTCCTCAGATGGTCATGCTACGGCTATACACTGCGATTTAAATCGGTTTTGTGCGCTTACATAATCAGCGGATCCGAGCACTCATACCTGGCAGCACGCCAGTTACGTTTGCCAATATTATACTTCAGATATTGATCACCACCATTTACAAGCCAGTCTGTGTTAATTTCGGGAATATTCAACAAAAGTACGATGGACAATGCATAATTATACTCGGGGATCAGCACACGACATAGTCGTCTTGTCGTGAGGTGAGTGCCCGCAAACATTCATCTGCTACATATATCCTCTGCGAGCAGAGCGGAGACGGGCTTAGAATATAATCCGCGACTGCGACTAAATGCTTCTTCGAATTATCGTCATGTGGCACAGGGAGCCTGCAGAATAAAGCAGAAACTGAAATCAGAGGGCCTTATCACATACCACACTCTTCCAATGACACCTTTCATCGCTTAATTGTTGAACAGCCTACCCTGTTTACTTCCAAAAATGCGTCCGTCGTACGATCAGCTCTTCGTTGATGTAGGAAAACAAAAGGAAAGTGAACGCGAGATTTGTGTGTGGGATTACTAAACCGTTCATTGCTTGATTCCGCTCCGCATTTGTACACAGCGTCCCCCCCCCCACCGATGTCTCGCGAAAAAGCCGTGCATTTCGCGTATAGTTATATGAACCCTTAAGTTTCGGCGAACGTCTTTAGCAGGTCAGAAGCTGCACTATTTTTTTTAAATTCCTGTTAGAGCTATTATATTTCTTAATTCCGCACTTGCACAGCATTTTTTTCCCGTGGTTTCATTAACTTGCCTTGGTTCTTGCTATATGGCTTGTTTGGGCACATATTTCGACGCACATGCTTGAAAAATTTTACTTAACATTTTCGCATAGTTTATATTCTTATAACAGACATTAGTTATTGTCCGGGATTGGGTAATCACATCCCCGAAACACATTTTTCTGCGACGTATATATTCGAAACGAAGCCGCGTTCGTTGTCCACACTCCAAAATGAAGCCAACCTCTCATTGTGCCAGTATCAGGTCTAAACGAGGCGACAGTAGAATTCATTTGTGCCTGATGTTTTGGAGGTGACATGGGTGATATGCTGCTGCCGTCGCCGACGCCCGGAAGAGCGGCGACGAAGCGCGCAAAACCGCGTCCCCGGGTAGCTCTTGCAGGCGATCGCGTACTCTACGAAGACGCAGCTGCTTTTTAACTCTTTCGGGACCGCCGGAAAAAGTGATGAAAAAGGGAGGTCTCGGTACAAATTTTTTATTACATAAAGCAAAGGCACCATCCTGCCTTAGCATATACCAAAATGCAGCTAATTATACGTTCTTTGACATAGAATACCAAGTTTTACTTCAACATTGACGACAGAACCATGAAAAAAATCTGAAAGTAAGAACTTCGTAAAAAAACTAAAGAAAAAGATAGAAAAAAGCGCAAATATAAAAACATTAAAAAAGAATAAAATTATTTCAGGATATACAAAATCCAACACAATGCTTTGTTTCTTTATCGCGAAAGTTTGATGCGGCTAGGTGTAACTGGTTTTTTGTTTTGTGTGTGATCTCTTTGGCACTAAGGCCTTGGCTACGTCGTCGCCCAGGTACACGCCTGGCTCTCGTCTCGGCGAAAACTTGATCTGTTTCTGCGCTGGTGGCAGGAGATCACCACCATAGGTAGTTAACACCCTAGCGAACAAATATAAACCAGCCAGAACATATTTCGAGCGCACAAACCTGCTCCAGAGCCAATTGAAACTGAAACCAGCACCCACCTTCGAGCGCGATTTGATGTTCCAGGCTGATCGACACCCGAAACCTCGCTCGAGCTGAAGTCCGATCTCTAAAGCCGCATTCCGACTCTTCACTGCCACTCTCATCGTTAAAATCAACAGTAGAAGGCGAAGATATGCGAGACGAGACGAGGTGGATTTCTTATCGCGCTCGCGCGAGTATGACGCCATGTTTGTTTACATTCGAAACCACTGCCCGTCAGAATAAAATATCTGATGCGTTGCCACCTGGCGATAAAAAAAGAAACTTCACAGAACAGAAAACTTCAGTTTTCAAACTATCTCCTAGATGTCGCTAGGTGTTCCATCGAGCGAAAATTTGTATTCTGCAGGCTCGCGAAACCATCGATCATATGTGATCGATGGCCTATGGAGCGGTCCCGAAAGAGTTAAGTGACCTAAACGTACTCTTTGACTATAGACGTCACCATAACAAGTTTTTTTTAGGGCGCGGAAAGGCGAAAAGAAGCGAAACAGAACCAAAATGCTGCACGAGTCCCTATCAGCCACGCAGCGCAAATCCCGTCAACGCCGCGGAGGAGCGGCGGCAGGCGGCGCAGCGATCGCGAAGCTCGAGGCGTATAGTGTACTAGAATTTTATATAGGCACGCACAACAAGCGAACCCAGGGTTGCTTGCTGTGTATGTGTTCTCTGGTATGTGTGCGTATATCCAAAAAATAATTGCCAATTGTTAAATGAAACCGATAATAAAGTCATATCAGAGTCCTTCAATGTTTTACTGCATGGTCACGAAACTTCGGCGCTCGTTTCATATAGGGACCGCGCACGCCACTACAGGCGCCACCGCCGCACGAAGGCCATCGAGCCGCCGCGCGTGCGGCGTATTGGCCAGCTCTTGGCGTGCAAACGCTCGCTGCTTTTAGTGTCGGCGCGCTGATTAAGTGTGTTTTTTTCGTAGTAGCTAGCGAAAAATAGTCCAGTCATTGTGTATATCACTTGCCTTCAATGGGGTTTTACTTTTCGAAGAAATTACCGTAGACTTCGGCCGCGAACGGCAACGGCTTCTGCGTGCTCTGGCACAAGCGCTGCGCCGTCGTGTTGACGGATTTTTAAATCTCTATTGCTTCTTTTCTTATAGAAAAAGTTGTAAATACCACACATACGGTATCTGCGTAGCCACGGACTGCTGCGGGCCTATCGATAATAAAAAAAAAACTGAAAGAAACGAAGTACGCGTCGTTCAGACTACGCTTAATGAATCCATTGATATCTCTGGAATGCACAGAACGCTGAAAGAGATAGCCCAATAGTATTGTCGTTTCGATGAGTGGGTACACACTTGAGAACATCTAAAAACGCTGCAGCAACGCGAAGGATCAAAACGCGAAGAGATATATATGTTGCGCCATGTGTCTTTCTGCTTCCACCCTTTGCAATCCTCGCAAACACGGGAAGCGAAAAAAGAGCAATAAAACTGATTTTATCACACGCAACAAAAAATTTCAATGTTACGAAGGGAGACAAAAGAGCGTGGTCCAGGGTACAAAAATTTATTTTTTTCGCGCTGCGATGTGCAGCATACGGAGGAAACAGAATATTGCTACGAAGCCAAGAACGACGCAAAGCTTTTCTGAACGCAGCGAGCTCCTGCTCTACAAAGGCTAGCATGAAACACAAACGTCGAAGAAGCAGTCCGCAGTGTGACGTGCACAGATGAACGTCGATAAAGTGAGTTGCGCGGTGTTTGCTATGCATGCATTACTATCGGAAAGTTATTAATTTCAAATCCATGAGTAAAGATCGTTTCCTCGATGTCCGGTGTCGATCAGGAACCCAATCGCCCGGGCTCCGGTTGATTTGGCAAGAGGCTGGCTGGGCGATGGTGTTGAAGTTCTTGGAGACGGCGGCCGAATTGATTGATTGATTTGTACGGTTTAACGCGCCGACACAACGCAGACGATGAGGCGCGCCGTAGTGGAGGGCTCCGGATTAATTTTGACCACCTGGGGATCTTATCGTGCGCCGAAATCTCGTACACACGGGCGTTTTTGCTTTTCGCCTCCATCAGAAAAGCAGCCGCCGCGGCCGGGAATCGAACCCGCGACCTCGTGCTCAGCAGCGCAACGCCTTAGCCACTGAGCCACCACGCTGACGGTGGTTCCTGGAATCCGGCGGCGCCGTCTGTTTTCTCAATGGGGGATTAGCCCTGTGGTATGCGGTGGGCCAGACGATCCGTCTCCCGTGCGCGCCGTGACGAATTGGAGTCGACTGCTCTGCAGTGTTGGCAGTGCTACGTCGTCAGACAGGGCGGCGGGTTCCCACGCGCAGCCCGGGCGCCTGGCCGCTAATCTCATAAGTGGACCTTACACCATGGAAATAAGATTAAGAACATTGTCGAAGAAACAAAAAATCAAGTTAGCGACAAGGTGGCACACTTTCCATATCGAACAACATTGCCCGACGGGACGTACGACAAAAAGAGCAAACGGGCGCTCCGGTTGAAACGCCAGATAAGAAACCGGAATCGGCCACGCGCGATTACAAAACAAACAAAACGAACCCTAAGGGATAATTCGCGGAAATATGAAAAGTAAAAGCACAAAGACGTCCCAAATCCTTTTTACACGCGAGCCTGAGCGCAAGGTAATACAAGTTTGCAAACAGGTATGAAGCACCGCTACAACCTGACTGATATGACAAAAATCCGATTTTAAGTTAGCCTTGTACAATTCTAGGTCCACGTTGCTCTCAAAAGGGTACATTGCTTTTTCCATTGTCACACACAGTGCATTTCCACACACTGTCACACTCTTATAATCGAAGCTGAAATCTCTTGTTGCTTGCCTTGGTAATGGCGCGCCTCCATTTCTCACGCAGCTCCCCGTCGCTCGGTCAACAGAACAAGAAAACATTTTCTGTGGTATCGTTGTACAAGGAACGACATCTCGGGTCGCAACACATGTTCGGCATCGTCATTGCACTACTTAAGTCGCATCACAACAGCGCGAGATGCACGTTACATTTTTTTCCCGCACAAAACAAACACAACTCGCCGCGGCTCCGCCGTTGCAGCCAGCGCAACGCCGCCGGAGGAGTGACCTCAGTGAGAGGGTGGCGCCACCGCGCGGTGGCCAAAGGCAGCATATGAAGCTCTCTTATTGAGTTACGGAGCAGTTTCGTGACCAGTAAAACATTGAAGGACTCTGGTCATATCTACTGCAAAACAACAGTAGATTGTTGTTTTGCAGTAGACAGTACAACAAAACTTATTTTTTAACATCACAACAAGCTTTGCTCGTGGCAGACCTAATTCGGTCTGCAAACAATGTGTTTCTGAAGTGCGAAAACCGCGACGTTCGCAGGCCCCATGTAGACGACATTTCCAGGCATTGCGAACTTCGCAAGAGCGAATGTTCGTTCCACCGAATTCGCAGGCGAAAAACGCACCATGTAGACCGGGCTTTAGGCATGTTCTGTGCAAGTTGAGCAAAATATTGCTGTGTTCGGAAATTTGCCGTGAGATCTCAGGAAGGAGTTATAATGAGGTCCTACCATTTTGACTCCAAACTTTAGACCCGCCGCGGTAGCTCTGTGGCTAAGGCGTTGCGCTGCTGAGCACGAGGTCGCGGGTTCGATTCCCGGCCGCGGCGGCCGCTTTTCTGATGGAGGCGAAAAGCAAAAACGCCCGTGTGTACGAGATTTCGGCGCACGTTAAAGATCCCCAGGTGGTCAAAATTAATCCGGAGCCCTCCACTACGGCGCGCCTCATCGCCTGCGTTGCGTCGGCGCGTTAAACCCTACAATCAATCAATCGACTCCAAACTTTAATGAAAGGACATACTTTTTAGCTGACTCGTGCGCTGCCATTGTTCAGCCGAGTACACACGGCGGGTTTTAAGCTAAACGATAAAACAGCATGTGCAGTGTATGAGCAGGGCGAATCTGGAATCTATAGGGCGTACAGGAATTTTGTAGTTTTCGTTAGAGAGTCGGGAAATGGAAATTATGTTGGGAAGCTCTTTGGTCCACCAGAGAACGGAGCATTGGGCATTGTACAGCGCCATCATCACATTCGCGGGTGGCGCGATGCTTTTGTTTCCTGGAGTCCACCAAGGGAACATGCGTAATGGCATGGCCCCGCATTCATAAATGCTGCAGACTGCCGTTTTTCAGAGTGAAGCAGACAGTAATGGCACATTTACAGTATTGCCTTCGTTGACAGCGGCCGTGATGTTCACCTTTCAGGCTACGAAATCCTAGATTTGCTAAAAAGTTTGTTTTTTACCCCCCCCCCCCCCCCCTCTGGCTACGCCACCCTTAACATATAACGCATTCAAAGGTCACAAGGTTTCTCTTCTACCTCCAAGTTGGCATAGATGTCTTGGAAAAAAAAAAAAACGTGAATGTTCGTGCGTTCCGAACCCATTGTGTAGTGCGCTGCCTTGTAGTCTCTGATCCCGTGTAGTTAGAAAACAAACTTACGCTAATAAAATGTTGACGGCACGACATTGCAGTCGCGATTAATTGTTTATGTGGCTACAGTAGCCACAACAAAATTTCACGGAACCACTGGCGTGTTGCTTTGTCTATTTGACTTTTTTCATATTACCTTGCGCGACTGCAATAAGAGTGAAGCCCATTTTCGGTGAAATTCCGGACTGTTTTCAAAAATGAATAGTGCAGGACGTTTCATGTTTCATAGCGAGTGTTAACAAGCTAGAAGTTTAGGCTGAATATTTTCACACGTACATGTGTTAAGGCCTGCTGGTGCTAGGTGCTGTATTTAGGAAGCAGCCTGCATTTAGCATTATGGAGAGCTATTTTTCTTTTACTTATTACAGGCGCTACGACGTAAAGGTGTTTCCCGTGGACCAGTGGCGGATGCAGCAGAGACAAGCCTTCCAAGCTGGGCTGTTCTACAGTAGTGCTGTTCAACAACATATTGTGATCTTGGCAGGTCGGCGAATTACCGGGGAGGAGGGTCTTGTTTTCATTTACCTGAATGCTTCTGTTTTGTAGGCATCTCTAGCAGTTAAACGCAGCATAATCAGTTCGCGCTTCGTGAGCAGCGCTTTTTTTTTTCTCGACATTGCGTTTGTGTTTGCTTTCGTGTTTGTGTTCGTATTCTTGCCACTGTTAAGCCAGGTTTCTCGTTGTAAATTTGATGTGCATAATAAAAAAAACTACACAGAGAGACCCGGTGTGTTGTGTTGCTCAATTGTTTTTGGCAAGTCGAGTAATTGCTTCGCAAAGTGCAGTTTGTTTATTGTGCCTCGCGGTCCGATTTCTGTTTTGTACAAGCCATTGTACAGGAAATTATTTAACGAGTGCGCAATAAATAAATATTTAATGCGCACTTGTTAAATAATTTCCTGTATAATGGCATGTATAAAGCGGAAATCGGGCCGCGAGGCAACTCATAAAATAGGCATTGGTCATAAGGACTGGCCACAAAGCTAAAAATGTGCATGAAAATGGCGGGGGGATCCACCCATAGGCATTATCATGGCAACATACTTTCCCAAGCGTTGTCCAATATTGGCCTTCCAGAGCTTTCCAATTGTTGGCTTGTCACCTTTCCCAAGCGCCAGCCAATAATGGCGGCCGAGGTATTGCCAAGCTCGGAGTCTCGGACACATTGGCCACTGATTGCCAAGCCCATGCTTGCCAAGCCTATGTTAAGCCAAGCCAAGCACATGCTTGGCTTGGCTTGGCAAAAATTGCCAAGCCCATGCTTGGGCTTGGCAATTTCTGCTGCTTGGGTGGGTTCTTTACATGGTTCCACGGGAGAAAATATCGATGTTAATAATAAGAAAAGCGCCCAGGGTTAATCGGGCGGCGGGTAATGGCATTGCAAGCAGCGGCGAAGCGTGATATGGACAAACGCTTCTCGGTGAGGTTATGCATACCATTCGCTCGAGGTGAAAGTTCAAGCGTGTCAAGAATAAGACAAATGTGACAATAGCAAACGTTGATCCCCAAGCGTAATAAATATGTATATGTTTTACAGACGACAAAAACGCATTAGTTGCTGATGACATCAACTGCAAATTAAAAATGCTCGCTACAGCTAACCGTCTTGAAGTTATCTTTTACACTCGGTACATAATTGCCTTGTGCACCAAAGCTATGACAATGCTGCAACTGCTGAGTCCTGTGTGGCCTTTAGAAAGGAACTGACTCCCATCCTTGCCATGGTTTTCAAAGAGATAAGAAAACAAAAACGCCTACCACCCTCCATGTGCACGAGCCACTTAGCCTTAATCCCTAAAAAAGTATCCACCGATGTCGCTGATTATCGGCCGATCAGCCTCCTCGCGACAGATTATATCCTCGCCCGAATTCTAGCCGTGCGACTAGCGCACTGAGCGCAGTGGTAGGTCCGCACCAGACGTGCGGTTTCAAAGGGCGGTCCATCAACTCAAACCTACATCACATGAGGGTAGCCTGTGAGGTGGCAGAATCAGGCTTTCTACCTCTGGATGTTATTCAGATCGACCTAAGGAAGGCATTTGATCAGGTGGACCACAGGTTTTTATTGATCTCCTCCAACACTGTGACATCGGGGAAACAATGATTGGGTGGATAAAAATATGCTACGAGGACATTTTTACCAGCGTTGTAATAAATGGGGTTGTGGGCACGCCCATAGGCATTATTAGGTCTGTACGCCAAGGCTGCCCATGTCACCCCTCTTATTCACACTTTACCTTGAGCCACTGTGCCTTATGACCCTTGCATAAGGTCATAAATGGCCTCACGCTGGGAAGCGAGGAGCTCCGTGTTGTCGCCTACGCCGACGATTGTGGCCTTCGTTTGCACATAAAGTCCACAAGTGGGCAAGGTAATCAGGCTAGCGAATCAGTTTTGCCGCTTTTCAGGAGGGGAGCCTGGGGAGTCGAGGGGAGCCTGGGGAGTCGAGGGGAGCCTGGTTGGGTGAATGGGCCTTCAAACCAAGTTGCCTTTTTGGAATGGCCTGGGAAGAGGAGATGTACGTCCAGTTACATGGGCGTGAATCTCAACCATAGCGTCGGAGTCACAAATCGATGGAAGAGTAAGCTGTCAGCGGCGGAAAGAAATCTGCAACCATGGAGAAACACACATCACTCTGTTAACGAGGGCCCATGTATGCAACGCAATAGCATACCCCGTGGTGCTGTATGGAGCCCACATAACGACCATTGACGCAGGCTCCCTAAACAAGCTGCACCGGTCCTGGGCGGTGTTCCTCTGGCGATCCACGTAACCCACGCGCCGCTCAAACCTATTTTGGAGTCTGGAAAGGGGTGGGTTGGGTCTCGTCAACGTGGAGCTCAAACTGACAGTCCAGCGACTGCTGTACTTTCTGGAGCGAAGGGACTTGTTCCTCGGTGCAGCCACGCAGAGCCTGGATGCCAGACATTTGGCACCGTGGACCTCCACCAAAGAAGTATACCTACTCAAAGTATACCTACTCAAAAAAGAAGTATACCTACTCAAAGCAAAGCCCAGGAAACTATACTGGGACCTCGTGGCGAAGGTCCTGCCGCCCCCTCTCTACTTACAACCCCCCGCACCGGAAGACGTATTGAAACGGGTAAGAAGAGACCCTGTGCCCACAGGTTCAAAGGACTGTTTCTTCCGCCTCCACATGGGAGCGCTGCCGGTGAAAGCACGTTTGGAGGATAGAGGTTTTTTCCTCCATGGCGGCGCGTGTTGCCTTCTCTGCGGAACAAGGGAAACGGCAGAACACGTCCTCATTGAGTGTAACACCGCAGCCATGTTCTGGGACGAGCTGCAGACTGCGTTCACTGAGCGATGGGAGCTGTCGTGGTCAGACATCCGGCGCCTGAGCGCACCGCGCTTCGAGACTGCGTGCTTATCATTGGGGTCCACTCTCTGTGGAGGACTAGAGTGGACGCAGTGGAGTGCGCTAGGAGCCCCAAGCCTGCCTGGCGGCACTTACGGCAAAGGTTGAATGGACCATGAGCGCGATGGGGGAACCAGATGCCGACACAGACCTTCGCGACTCACTGCAAAAGGGATGCCAAGCCCTGCAGAAATTCGAAGTGAAAGAAATGCATCGCTGGCAACGGCTGACTCGCGCTAACACTGCGGAGGAGGGAAGTGATTGTTGGGGGAGGGGGGGAAGAGGCCGGTAACTGTCTGGCGTTTCGCCGACACCTCAACCGGCCGAGCGGAAGCGAGGAGGGTGGGAGAGTCGAAAGAGTAGGTATAGGGGGAGGAAAGAAGTAGGGAGAAGGTGAGTGAGCGAATGCCGAGAATCAAACACATGTAAATATCGCGGCGCAGCAAGGCAGGCGGGAATACAAAAGAAAGCAGCAACAAAAAAGACAGACGACATCAACAGCAAATGCGAGAGACGCGACGGCAACAGTGCTAAGAGCGACTACCACTAAACAGCAGCAAAAATAACAAACAACAACAAAAACAAGTGCGAGAGACGCGACGGCAACAGTGCTAAGAGCGACTACCACTAAACAGCAGCAAAAATAACAAACAACAACAAAAACAGGTGCGAGAGACGCGACGGCAACAGTGCTAAGAGCGACTACCACTAAACAGCAGCAAAAATAACAAACAACAACAAAAACAAGTGCGAGAGACGCGACGGCAACAGTGTTAAGAACGACTAACACTGCGGGTAGGGCAGAAGGCGACAGACAGCACATATAACAGCAATCAACATTAGGGAGGGAAAAAAAAGAGAAAAGAAACACATAGCAAGGCACAGGGGTACATGGTATGGGGCAGCTGGATATGAGTGGGGGCGGATAAACGTAGAGATAACTGATAAGCGGGTTACAGAGGGCATAATATAAGGCATGGGGGGGGGGGGGTAAATACTAGGTACAATGGAATGGGGATACATGATTAATGTAAGTTGAGGGCAGAGATACAGCATGCAGGACAGGTTGACATTTGTACAGGTAACATAGGATACTTGGTTAATAGTGCGCGCGCCGCATACAGTCTGTTTGCAGAGTTCGGGATGGGTCGCGCTGATAGTGTGTGCGAGGTATTTGCGGCACAGGATAGTGTTGTGGCGGGATGGGGGCACTGGGTTTATGGCGTATGGGCGCAGTCTAGCACATCCGCACCATGTCGCGCGCACACACACACATACACGCGCGGCGAGCACAGGGCCAGGAGAGTTCGTTTTCTCAAAGCTGTTCTCCACTTACCAGGCGTGCTTCACATCAACCGAGAGTATACGCCCGTCTGTGAATTAGGCACTCTTCCAGTTTTTTCTGTTCAGTCATTTCGATTTTACGGTGTTCTGCAACGTCATAGTTTCATGCTTGTAATTAATTTTGCACCCGCAGTCTTGAGTTGTGTATTTTGTGACTAAGCGAAGACTCACTTGAAGGTGGCCGAAGGTTATGTCGAGGCATAATGTACGCGCACACTTGTCAATGTCTCGTTCCTGACTGTGTATCACGTATACAGGGTGTTTCAGCGAACACTTTCATAAATTCTTAAAAATCTGCTTTTCGAGAAAAAAAGAAACCCTCTTCAGAAGGAGACTGCTAGCTGCGGCGGACGCCAGGTAGTATGAAGGGCGTGAACATTAGTTAGGTGGGTAATCAAACTCTACTAATTAACTTCTTAATTAGCGGAGTTTGTTGGCTATTGTAAATGGCAATTTTGTAGCTCCGGAGAAGACGATTTCACATCACATTTTAAAACAACGAAAAAGTCGGTGTTTAAAGCCCTGTAACGCGAGAAAACCTGCCGTTGTTTTTCGCTCAAAAACGAAACTCGGCGCTCGAGGAGCGCTGGACGTCTTGAGCGAACGCAACATCCGCTGATGACGTGTTTCAATGAATGTGGCGGCCAATTCGAAATGTAAGTGCAGTTTTCCCTAGCTAGGAAGCCTCAGCATGCGGCCACAGCCGCGAAAGCCTTCCTCGCCCAGCAAACAAATTTTTCCTTTGTCTGATGCGCTTTCTAACACGCAGCGATTATAAAGGAACAGCAGATAAACCTAACGAAAAAAAAAAATAAACGGATGGTGACGTTTGACATTTTGCACGTCTGGTAGCCACTTCAGATGTGGTTAAGACAATAAAAAAAAAAGCAAAACTGTCGCCAACGCCCACTAGGGCTCCTGAAACGGGCGACCGCGCAGTGGGCGATGACTAGCCTTTTTCTTGCGCCTACCAATGAAAGAAAAGATAACGCTAGCCGTGGTATAAGGTGAGCGTTGATCATTGAAAAAATACAGCAGGTGATGGCGTTGATATCAGCTGATTCCCTAGCGTGGGGAACATAGGCGTCAACTACGTGGGGGCAACGGGGCGCGTGCCCCCACCGAGCTTCCCCGGTGGGGGCGCCGCCCCCACCGGGGAAGTTCGTGTGGAACTCTCTCCGTCCGACCAGCCGGGGCCATCCTATTGATAGTTGGTGAAACCTGTAATGACCTCGCAGCTAGTG
This sequence comes from Haemaphysalis longicornis, assembly GCF_048455015.1. Taxonomy (NCBI): domain Eukaryota; kingdom Metazoa; phylum Arthropoda; class Arachnida; order Ixodida; family Ixodidae; genus Haemaphysalis; species Haemaphysalis longicornis. The sequence goes on from NW_027526203.1 coordinate 256,457,015, forward strand.
TAACTATACCGACCAGTACGCACACGCTCTTTGCACGCTCTAAAGCGGTAACAACCCGTGACAACTGACATTTCGCCGGCGTTACAAGAGAAACATCGACGTCTCTCAGGCCCCTTCGACGCAGTCGCACAGGAAAACGCGTCTTTCAATATTCCCATACAAATTATCGGCCTTTCTGCTGGCAAGACCGCAAAGGTGCAGCTCTCCGCCCGTTGTGCGCTTAATTAAATTTGCGACATCTTGGTTTTCCCAGAAAAACTATGAAAGCGTGAACGTCTTCCACACAACCCTGGCTGGGTGCATAAGCGGTCCCAGAGACTGTTTTTTTTTTTCTCTTTTTTTTTTTTGGGGGGGGGGGTGAATTTTGATACCGAAAAGACAGTAAAAAAGCACTAAAGAAGAAATAAGAGGGCACTCGTCGTTATTATTCGATGCTCCGCAGCATGCAGGTGTAGCGGTCCCCTTTTCCGAAATCAGTTAGGGGCGAAGAGGCTTTATTGCACCTCTGAGGATCTTTGACTTGTTCCCAAGCCTGCGCTCCGCGCATAAACGTCACGTCAAAGGTCGCACCCCCACTACAAATCAGTCGATGGCCTAAAAACGTTCGTCGTGAAGCAAGCGGAACGTCCCGAAATGCCGCATGCTGACAGGACCCTCCGATACCCAAACGGCAAACGAACACGCACCCGTGATGCCTCGGAAGCTGCCGGTGCACTGATCTCGGAATGCGTCCTGAGCCGTGCGCGCACGCACACACACGGTTCGTAGAAACGGTGAGGTAGCTGGAAAGGAGGCGGCCGGTGGGGAAGCGTGCGGCCTTCAATCCAGTGGGACACAGGGAAGCCGCAGTAACCCAACGCTCCAGCCTCCACGCAGTGTAGGCATCGGCAAAGGCGGAAAATGGGGCCGGCCGGCTGTTCTGCAGACGCCCCAGTCGTCGGCAACTAGTAAAGGAAGCGACTTCGAAACAAGTGCGCGTGGTTCGGCGGCCACGGTTGCAGCCTCGATAAAGAACCGCTCCCCCCCTTGCGCCACTTCTGCGGAGGAGGCGATAACCATTCCGGCGTGTGCGCGTATGCGGTGTAACCCGCTTGCCCACAAATCACTTGGCGACACAGTGGTTTTTGGCGCTCCTTAGGCGGTGCAATGGCTGGCTCGTGCCCGCATTTCTGACGGTCGCAACACGTTTGCGACCTCGCATAAGTGGGAAGCCTAAAAAAACAAGAAATAAGAAGCTGAGGAGCTCTTTGGAGAGGGGGGGGGGGGGGCAACAGTTCCGAGAATTTATGTCCAGTTGTCGCTCCGTTTCCGGTCATCCCCGAATTACTCGCTTCAAAACAAACCAGAGCGTGTTGCAGTCTCAAAGAAGGCCTTCGACGCCGCGGCCGCCGCCTTGACATTTCGCGTGTTCGGGACAAGCCCACCCAGCGATTTATGACCCCGCCGCTGCGCTGCCGCTACCATTCCCGCGCTGCAGCCTGAACACTCAACGCGCCCGGTGCGAAACCTCATGGCCCCCGCCCCCCTCGCATGCTTCCGAGAATTCCCAGTTGCCGCCGAAGCGCTAAGCGGTGTCCGCCGCCCCTGGAGAAACACAACAAAATGCACTCGAAGAAAGTGCTTCCTTCTGTGGCGCGTCGCGCCCCTTGGCCCCTCTAGGCCGGCTAGTTGACACTCAGTCCGAGCCTTTACGAAAATGAAAGAAAAAAAAAAAAAACAGTGCAAGCAACCCGGCTAATCAGCAACCCGGTGTGTGTTAGTTGGCCTTCGTATACTGTTGTGACACTCATTTGAAGGCGTGGTTTCTGTGCCATAAAACTGAAGTGTTTGGTGTTTTGGGAGCAAGGAAACTAAAAATTTGAAGTTGGAGACGAGGGCCGGTCGACCGAACAACGTAGCGGGCCGGACAGAAGCAGTCGCTACACGTGATTGGCAAGAGTATAGAACCATCCGTCTAACCGTTTTGTTTGGCGGGAAGCATGCCGTGTGAAAGTGGCTGTGCTGGGCTGCGCGATCGAGTGGACTGGACACCCATGCAAAGAAACAAGGCAAAGGTATGTGTGGCATCAGTTCTATATATTCAGCTGTTCGTTCAGACCGTAGTTTAGAATTACTCGCTACCAGCAGTCGGTGGAGATGCGTGTTTAAATTCATTCATTTTACCTTTTCTAAGCGTTCTCCGTTCCGGTGGCAATGCAGCCCTGTGGTTAGTAAGCAGGGATCCCGACATTTCGGTGTGGGAGGTTTCGGTGCACGGGATCTCCCAGTCATTGTTTCGACATTTTAACTTTAATATTGTAATTTCGTCAGTTGATATGATTTTACGTTCGAGAGTTGTATTTGCGTCTCCGTTCGCGGAAACGAACGCTAAAACGAGGAGGAGCATCGGCGCGTAAAACACAATTTTGGTAGATGTTAAAAATTAAAGTTTTTACTTTACTTCCGCCGAAACTTTTTTTTTGTTTTAACATTCATGTGAACAACCCTAATACTTTAGTGTTACCGAAGCGCTTGATTTCACTTCACTCAACGCTACAAGACGCTGTCGCTTGTAGTTCCACGGCCGCTGGATGCGCTTTGATCCAGCGGCCGTGGTAGTTCATTCCTATCTCTCCTTTCCCCCCTCTCCGCCAGCAACTCGGAGAGAGAGGGGAAAAGCGCCGCGCAACGCCACAAACCCAGTGATCGCGCAATGGCTTGGGCGTCAGGATCCCCACAATGTATACGTGTATCAAAACTCTGATTCGTGATTTTATTTGTTGTGCTTTCACTTATACATGTCTCCATATACTTTGTGTGTGTGTGGGGGGGGGGGGGGGGGGGAAGGGTTGTATGCATTAGGTGTGGTTTTTGTAGATATTTCATTTTTCATGCTTTTGTAGATATCCCATTTTTTGTTTATTGAACTATAGCCCCTAATGTCTTTTTTTACAAAAAAATAAATGATGACACCATGTATCAGTTTTCTCAATTTTTTTGTCCTACCGTTTCAGCGAACATGTAAAACTTTCTGAGCTCACGCGGGGCACCGATGCCTTCCACCCCCGTCACACTCTCACGACAGATTGGAAAATTGTACGCGTATGCAGTGTGTGCTAGTTCAGCAGTAGCCGCGATCAGCAAAGCCCGCGGGAAAAAGGGATGTAGACAGCTAGAAGGTTAAAAATAAAACAACTAAAATAAAAAAAAATTATATATATATATATATATATATATATATATATATATATATATATATATATATATATATATATATATATATATATATATATATATATATATATATATATATATATATATATATATATATACATGTGTATTTGCCCCCACCGGGAAATTGAAAACTCTACGCCTATGGTGGGGAATCACCAGAGCCTTTTTGAACTGGGCGACACAGTCACTGCAGCACGTCATCAGCGGATGTTGCGTTTTCACTAGACTTCTGGCGCACCATGTGCGCTGCGTTTCGGTTTCATGCGAGAAAAATCGTTCATTTTTGGGGGCTGCAGGGCTCTACAGAGTGTCTTTTTCGTTGCTTTAAAAACTCATCAGTTATCGTCGTCTCCGTGGCTACAAACTCGCTATTGGCAATAACCGCAAAACTTCGCTAATTAAAAAGTTCATTAGACAATTTTAGTTAATTAACTATGTAATTCGCATGTTTCTCGTAACTGCTGAAGTCCGCCGAACCGGGCAGCCTGTTTTTTTAAGAGAATTTTTAATTTTCTTGAAAAGTTTACCTTCAGGAATTTTTGAAAGTGTTCAGTGAAACACCCTGTATATGTACATCTGTGTAAATAAATATTGTTACAAAAAAGGTGGCGTAGTCTAGTGGTAGCGTATTGGATTCCCCGGGTATTGTTGCGGGGGGTCGGTGCTAGAGCCGTTTTTTAAAGACGATGTATGTCTGTCTGTCTGTCTGTCTGTGACTCGATTCAGACACCCGGCAAAAGTGAAATGGGTACTTCGCAATAGTCTTATATACTCATAGCCAAATGTAAACGTCTAAGCCCGGTTTAAATGTTCATACTTGTCAACTTTGTTGAATAAGAACAAGACATTACGCAAATATAAGACAGGAAATTAGTACACAAGGGATATTTACAGTGTTCCTTTATTAAAAAAATTCATGGATGCTTGGTTTTTCGATAGCAAATGATAGTCTACATGTACTTCAGAAAACCACCGCCTGCTGTTGCCCGCGCCACCTCCGGGCGGCATATGAGAAATCACGCGGCAACAATAACGACAGGTTCCACTAACTCACGTGGAGCACGGCAGCGCGGTTTTTCCATAAGCACCATTTTCCATAAGCAGCCGGGAAAGGAGGAAAATACTCTCAAACCAGTTCTCTCGGCGGCCGACCAGTGTTGCCTGTGCGCGCTGGGCTGTTAACATCGCTCGGCGCGGTATGCTCCGCTGCGTATACAGGGGGTATTTCGCCCCGCGTGCTTAGTTTTTGCGGAACTTTCAACTGTTTTAGCCAATGCTGCGATGCCGTTCAAGGCGCAAACGTCACTTGGTCAGCACTGCGCGGTGGTGGGTTATTGAACAACCAGAGAAAGCGAGAAACAGTCGCTGACAGCACGCATGTGCACGACACTGCCTGGAGAAAATGCAGTGCGGTTGCGGCGTGTTTTTGCTGCATCGCTTCCCAACACACACCGAGTTGAGATATTGGTGGATGCCGCTGATAAATCGCAACGACTTTGTACCGACGACCAACTCCAGGGTTTGTTGGGTGCACTTGGACGGCAAGCAGACGGAGCAAAATCCATTTATCACACGCAAAGCTGCGACAGGGAACGGAACCCCCTGAAATGTTAGAAGCAACTTTATCCTTTACCATACAGCATTGATTGATTGGTTGATTGATTAATTGATTCATTATGTTGTTTAACGCCCCGACGCTTCTGGGTGATGAGGCGCGCCGTAGTGGAGGGCTCCGGGTTAATTTTGACCACCTGGGGATCTTTCACGAGCGCCGATACAATGCAACATTACAATAACTTCTGGTTCCTTGTAGTCAATTTAAAATACCATATATTGTTTGGCCATTACAGCCGATTGGCATTAAACAATACCCTTTTCATCAGATTCATCTAATCTAACCTTTAAAATCACGGCGTTTTGTTTACTTTTTTTTTTGAGGCCAACGCATTACACTGCCAAACGACATGAAAGGATAACTTCCTCCATCGCACACTGCTGGTCGATAGCAGGATAAGCAGGCAGCCAAATGTGGAAACGCAGTTCGAGATACGCGTGAACGCTGCATTTGGAAAATAGCTCAACCTGTTCACAACGCGGTCAAAGGAAAAGCTTCTAATCCTTTTGCGTTGCCACAGAATCTAAAGTATTACAATAACAAAACAGTTACTGCTGGTCGCGTAAAGCATTCGCGGTGCAAGCAGCGGTTTCACAAAGGTGGGCTCCGAGCGACAGGCCACATGCGCTGCGCAGAGTTAGGTCAATCATGATCACGATCATGATCAACCGATATTAACTCGCCCGAACGTCAACCCTTTTGCTCAACCTTCGAATAGTAATTTGACTGGTTGTGCGGTCGTGTTATTTTTCCGCCCAGGTATAATTTCGTTTCGTCAGTAACCGTCATAAGTCTAGTTAAGAAAGATTATATTGCATTGCAATGTCAACAGCGTAGCAATCGCCTCGTCGAAAGTCCATCGCGAGCACGGATCACCGTGACCCACATATGCTGTGCGCGCTCCGAATTCGACGTCCGCGCTTCCGTAAACATGACTAATCGGTGAACATAACAAGCACGGTGGCATTGAAAACACGTATTTACTCCCCGATATCGATTTCTATGTCAGTCGGTGCCATACCGGTACGTTTGCATCGCGGAACTGCGGAGCACCACCGGCACCACCACCACACTGCTACTGCTGCTCGCAACAACCGGGGTCGGAATTCCCGCTCTGGCAGCAAATTAGGACCTAAAATCCGCCCGCATATGATGAAAACAAAACAGAACACACACACACAAGCACTGCAACCGCTAACTTAACGCCAAACCACTACGGTTCACTTGGTAATGCACGGGTACCGAGCAGACGCACGGAAAGAATGGAGCACTTAACAGCCCAGCGCGGAAGTTTCGGCGGTCGCTTCATAGACGGCGCTAGCATCCGGTCAGAAAAAGCAAATGGCGGCGCCCATCTCTAGCAAGGAAAATGGTGTATAAACCTTGAAGTCGGCCGCCTCGATTCACGCGCGTCTCCGCCGTACTGCAGCGCTGGCATCAAGGAACCCGGTCTGTAGCAGTGGAACGCGGTAAATTTAAATCACCTTGAGCAAACCTTTAGTGTGTTTACCTTGGGATGAGCGCGACGGAACAGGAACAGCATGAGAGGTGAGCAGGAAAGCAAAGGGGGGAATGTTTACAAAGTCTATCGTCTTTTGGCGACATTTGCAACTAAAGGAGCAGATACGCGGCCAATTTTTTTTTCTGCGACTCCCTCGCAGCAGTTCGACCTTGGGGAGTATCGTAACGGACTAACCGGGTGGCGAACCAACCGTTCGTCCTCTCACATTTGGTCCCCAACATGGACGTAGCCAGTTGTGGGGTTTGGGGGGTTCGAACCCCCCTCCGCCATTTTTTTCCAGGCAGCACGTGAGCCAGACTTCGTGCTTCTTTCGGCAAATCTCCTCCCTTCCAATAACTCATAACCACCTCCGAAAAAAATTTCTGGCTACGGCCCTGGTTCCCAAAGGGAGTAATGATTGTGCCTTTCGAAAGCGATCGCTACCTTTGCTGTTCACACTTCCACGCGACATCGAGCGACGGCGACGACAATTTTTTGCTTTTCTTGTTATTGTCTCGCGCTGGGAGCGAAACTTCACGAGAGTTTCGCCGCTTGTAGAGACAGAACATCCGGGTGCTTTGGCAGGATATGACGTCTGGAAGTCTCGCCTTCTGCTTCCGCTTCAAAAGCGACGGCGCGACGGCGGCGAAAAAAATTGGTCGAGACCGATCGCTCCCGTCGCGCGACGAAAGCAATGCCAGACGACGAAAACGACAGAAATTTTCGTCGCTTTCAAAGCGGCTCCTGGGGCGCCTCCACGGAGCACACCCCGGGTGCTTTTTCGGTACCTTGAGCCGGTACGGCACCCTGCGGCTGCTGCTACTTCCACCTCCGGTGGCCCACTCCTGCCGCAGCTGATCGAGCTGCGCCTGATAGCTTCAGCCCTCGAGCCCGAGCTTCAATGCTCGAGCATCCGTCGTGAACCTGCCCCGCGGACGGGCGGCCTTCGGCCTGCTCCTGGTGCCCCGGCGAGACATCTAGACGGCCCTTTTGTCGTCCGGCGACCCTGTCGCCGTGTCGAACTCAGGAACGGCGTGTACTCGTAGTGTTGGCGCGGGATTCCAACGTGCGAACATTTGCAGATTTATGGACTCTGGATTCGTTATAGTCTTGTGCTGTGCCTGGATTTGTCGAGCCAATCCTTTAAACCCCACTCGGTCTTCAGGGGGGGAGGGGGGGGGGGGGAATGTGGGGATCCTTTTGATCCCCTTTTCTTTTGTTTCCACGATGGCGGCCCTCAGCCGAGCGCGGCACGCGCTTTCTCCCGCGAGCTCGTCTCCCGGGCCGGCGCGCTGTCGGGCGAGGACTGCCCCATTAACACTGTGACGCCACCGCCTTCGCACTTCCTCCTCACCCAGGAACCTTCCTCCTTGCCCTGCGCATTTAAAGTTTCATTTGTTCGAAAGATTTGGTTGGTGTTTTATAGTGCCCAAAGCACTTGTCTGGCAGCAAACGATGCTTTATTCACTGAGAAATTAATGAATTTAAGTTAAAATGTCGATTCTCTCTCCAAATCCTGTGTTTTGTGACGTCTGAGATGACGTAACAAGGACAGGTCATCAGGCACACGTCAGTGTGCTGTTTACTGTGCAGCGGACGGCGGAGCACTTCTTTTTTACCGTTAGTCTTCCTAATGACACCATCATACTGCACAGGGCCGCTGTCTGCCGTTGCTTTGTTTCTGACTGTATTCGCACCTCGCTTGTTTTTGCTACGGTAGGTATGAATCGTTTCGTGAAACATGGGGTATGCTCGATAAACAGGGTCACGTAAGACAATATGTCGCTCACGGCAATCGGCCTGTGTCGTGTGAGACAACGCCAAAGCTCCGGACTGCTGTGCAGCTATAAGAAGCAAAGTGTGCGCAAAACCAACAACAGTACGCACAAGTACTGCTATGTTTACGTGTATTTTGTTACTTCCGTTGTTTACCGCACCATTCGTAGTGCCATGAAATGAATATGCATTACATTTAAGCGAAAATAGCTCGCTTTTCTAGCTTATGAGCCCTGCCTAACTTACGTTTGCTGCCTCAGCCAATCGCACAGCTGTGCATACTACGTCATAGGTTCTAGTGCGGGAAATGCCCCAGTGAGTCGCATGGCACTCCCTTAATTTGTTTCTAATTATATAGTTTACGCTAAAAAAAGTGGTTTCAGTATGATTCTAACGAGGCACTCTTTCGAATGAACCAAACCTGTGTTTTGTATGCATGGCCCTGTCAGCGCGGCACGCGCACCTTGCTGGGGGAAGCGTTGGGGGGGGGGGGGATCAAGAGATAGGATCACGAGGGAGACGTAGGCCCGCCCCTTGTCGCCGCTCGTTCGGGACGGGGCCTTTGACCCCGATCGGACGCGCGGGTAGGCCTCGGTGGCAGTCCACGTGTAGTCCTCGGCCACCGCCGCCTGTTTGGACCAGGCCCTGAGGCGCACGTTGGTATATAGCATATAATAGTCTTGAGGGGCACTCTGGCTTCTGGGAGCTTCTTGGCTCTGTCGCGGCGGTCAATATGCACAGTACAACTCCTCCAATAAATCTCATGGTTCGTCCTGGTCCTTTGAAGCCTGTCGTCGCTTTGTCGGTGTGTCGAACATATAGTGGCATCCCTCTGGGACGCTGCGAACTCTCGGGGTATTTCTGGGGGTTGTTGCTGCCTACTGCAGCTAGCTAGCCAGGGTTTCAGCACCGTAGCTACAGCCTTGGAAGCCCGTATTGTGGCATGTCAGGGCGTAGCCCCTGAGTATGTGCCAAGTGCGTATACAGTAAAATCTTGATGATACGAATCTCGCGGGACCACGAAAAATATTCGTATCATCCGAAATTCGTATGAACCAACACAGACCAAAAAACTGAGCACCAAAAAAAGTTTCGTTTCTTTCACGTGAAGAAATTCGTGATGTTTTTCTGCTTTTTTTTAACCTCTGTGTCGCCGAGCGGTCCTTTCTGGACTTTCTTCTCCTCACTCGCGGTGCCCAAGCTCACCACACGCTACACTGAACCGCATGGCGCGTTTATGCACGCGATTCGTGCGCGTGGCGCTGCGCGCGCGATATCTTCATGCCCGCGTCGGTGATTCCGCGCCCGCGGCCGCCAGTCTCTCGGTCAGAAAATGACGCGCGCGGCAGTGGGAGGAGCCTAACGACTTGCGCCAATTAGCGCCACTGAATAAAGATTATTTAGCGGCTCTAGCGATGATGATGATGATGATTCCTATTGGTTTCCCCTTTGAAGCGGGGTGATGACATGTCATCTTACCAAAAAGGACTAATATAACCATGTTTTACACTCTTGGTTTAATACTAGCGCTGCTTAGGGCAGGCACTAAAGCTTATTAGGCCCGAAATACTTTCTTTTCCCTGTTACAGGTGGTAACTGTCCTAGGCAATATTCCCCTCTCTGCTTTTCGTCCACCAGCATTCTAATCTTCTTTTCGTCCCCTCGACAGCCTTGAAGTTAACTTCCTCTCTGATACCCTTAAATCCTAGGGCTTCTGAAAGCCCAATATTCCCTTCATGAAGATTTGGATGGATACCCTCACATTCTAACACTATGTGCCGCATAGTTTCTGTTTCTTTTCCGCAGACCACACATACCCCACCATTTTGTGAATACTTCCTCACAAAACTTTTAGTTCGCAGGCAACCTGCTCTAGCCTCAAAAAGCAAAGCACTGCCCTGGGAATTATCGTAGAAATTTTCCTTTCTGATGTTCATCTGCTCAGCCCTGTACATCTCTAACGACGTTTTAGCTTCCATTTTTTCCCTCCATTTATTCGTTTCAATCTGCCTTGCCTCTTTTTTGGTTACCTTGGCTGTTTTGGATTCCCCACTGTTCTTTCCGTATTTCATCGTTAGCCTTCTAGTCTTTCTTAACCAGTGCGTGTCCACGCTTTTCAAGTATAGGTACCTAAAAACCTTAGTTGCCCACCTTCGTTGATCCATTGCCCTCAACCTCATCTCAAAGCATATTTTACTCTGAGCTTCTCTAACTTCAAACGACGCCCAGCCCATATCTCCCTGAACTGCTTCGTTAGTTGTTTTTCCATGCACGCCTAAGGCCAAACGTCCTACCGTTCTCTGGTTTACTTCAAGGCCTGATAGAACGTCTGAATTTAAGCAGAGTACAGCATTCGCAAACGTGAGACCCGGAACCATTACTCCTTTCCACATTCCTCTTACTACTTCGTATTTGTTATACCCCCACAGAGCTATATGCTTCATTATAGCTGCGTTTCGCTTTCCCTTAACCTTAAGTTGCTCCTCGTGAGTACTGAAGTAGTTATCCCCTTCGTTTATCCACACTCCCAAATATTTATATTCCTTCACTTTAGGTAATTCGCTTTGCTGGATAGACACTACGTCGGTGGTAGCGTCATTGAAAACCATTATTCCTGATTTTTCTGCACTGAAATTTAACCCGAGGTCAGTGGCTTCTTGGCCGCAAATATTTATTAGCCGCTGCATATCGGTTTGGTTATCAGCTAAAAGAACAATGTCGTCTGCGTATAACATTCCCGGAATATGCTGTTGTACCACTTCGCCTTGCAGCATATGGGTTAGGCTAAAGCCTACTTGACTTTCTTTCAGTTTCTTTTCTAACCCTGCCATGTAAAGCATGAACAGTATTGGGCTCAAAGGGCATCCCTGTTTCAGTCCCCGATGGATGTTGACCTGCTGGGCGCATTTCTGTCCTTCCCAAGTAAGGTGCACTCTATTGTCTTTATAGATTGCTATAAGGAACTGTACTAACTCGTCATCTAATCCCTGGAGTTTCAGCATTCTCCACAGCCGTTCTCTGTTTACGTTGTCATATGCCCCTTTAATGTCCAAGAACGTAATCCATAGTGGTCTATTCTGTGCTTTCGCAATTTCAATGCATTGCGTTATCACGAACAGATTGTCATCCAGTCGCCTGTCTTGTCTAAATCCCTTCTGCCGTTCCCCAAGTATTTCATTTTCTTTCATCCATGCTTGAATTTCTGATTTTATCGCCTGCATTACGAATCTATACCCCACTGACGTTACTGTGAGTGGTCTGTATGAATCAATACTGGCTTTGTCTCCTCTGCCTTTATATATTAAATTCATCCTACCTTCTAACCAGTCCTCTGGTATTTGTTTGGTTTCTATCACCTTATCTATTGCCCTCATAAACGATTCCTTACTTTTAGGTCCAAGTAGGTTTATCAGTTGCATTGGTATTCCGTCCGAGCCCACTGCTGTCTGGGGGGAAACCTTTTGCTCTGCTTTTTCCAATCAAGGTTGCTCAAACTTATTTTTATTTCCGCAGTCTTTTGTGGCGCTGATGTTATCGGTGCAGATTTCCCTACCACTATTGTCCTAAACTTCTCACTAATCACTCGATGAATATGCGCCAACGCGTGCCCGCCAATGGCAGGCGCGCGCCTCATGGCGGCAGTTTCGAAGCGGTCAAGACAGCCGGCTCGCTCCGCCAGAGATGTTTAGGCTTAGCACCCCGGCAGATATTTTATGGGTGCTTTCTGCGCGGATGATGTTTTGTAGCACCGTTTTGACCCATATTATTAGGTAATTTATTGCGGAGGAAACTTCGTGTGTGCTTTGAGCGGCATTTTAAAGAGCGGTTTGAAGCGGTCGCTCGATCGCCCCGCACTACTTCGCGACCGAAGCCGCCGCCATGCTGCCGCTGCCGGCAGCGCCACACGCAGGGTGCGGGTGGTTAAGATCCATTGCCCTCAACCTCATCTCAAAGCATATTTTACTCTGAGCTTCTCTAACTTCAAACGACGCCCAGCCCATATCTCCCTGAACTGCTTCGTTAGTTGTTTTTCCATGCACGCCTAAGGCCAAACGTCCTACCGTTCTCTGGTTTACTTCAAGGCCTGATAGAACGTCTGAATTTAAGCAGAGTACAGCATTCGCAAACGTGAGACCCGGAACCATTACTCCTTTCCACATTCCTCTTACTACTTCATATTTGTTATACCCCCACAGAGCTATATGCTTCATTATAGCTGCGTTTCGCTTTCCCTTAACCTTAAGTTGCTCCTCGTGAGTACTGAAGTAGTTATCCCCTTCGTTTATCCACACTCCCAAATATTTATATTCCTTCACTTTAGGTAATTCGCTTTGCTGGATAGACACTACGTCGGTGGTAGCGTCATTGAAAACCATTATTCCTGATTTTTCTGCACTGAAATTTAACCCGAGGTCAGTGGCTTCTTGGCCGCAAATATTTATTAGCCGCTGCATATCGGTTTGGTTATCAGCTAAAAGAACAATGTCGTCTGCGTATAACATTCCCGGAATATGCTGTTGTACCACTTCGCCTTGCAGCATATGGGTTAGGCTAAAGCCTACTTGACTTTCTTTCAGTTTCTTTTCTAACCCTGCCATGTAAAGCATGAACAGTATTGGGCTCAAAGGGCATCCCTGTTTCAGTCCCCGATGGATGTTGACCTGCTGGGCGCATTTCTGTCCTTCCCAAGTAAGGTGCACTCTATTGTCTTTATAGATTGCTATAAGGAACTGTACTAACTCGTCATCTAATCCCTGGAGTTTCAGCATTCTCCACAGCCGTTCTCTGTTTACGTTGTCATATGCCCCTTTAATGTCCAAGAACGTAATCCATAGTGGTCTATTCTGTGCTTTCGCAATTTCAATGCATTGCGTTATCACGAACAGATTGTCATCCAGTCGCCTGTCTTGTCTAAATCCCTTCTGCCGTTCCCCAAGTATTTCATTTTCTTTCATCCATGCTTGAATTTCTGATTTTATCGCCTGCATTACGAATCTATACCCCACTGACGTTACTGTGAGTGGTCTGTATGAATCAATACTGGCTTTGTCTCCTCTGCCTTTATATATTAAATTCATCCTACCTTCTAACCAGTCCTCTGGTATTTGTTTGGTTTCTATCACCTTATCTATTGCCCTCATAAACGATTCCTTACTTTTAGGTCCAAGTAGGTTTATCAGTTGCATTGGTATTCCGTCCGAGCCCACTGCTGTCTGGGGGGAAACCTTTTGCTCTGCTTTTTCCAATCAAGGTTGCTCAAACTTATTTTTATTTCCGCAGTCTTTTGTGGCGCTGATGTTATCGGTGCAGATTTCCCTACCACTATTGTCCTAAACTTCTCACTAATCACTCGATGAATATGCGCCAACGCGTGCCCGCCAATGGCAGGCGCGCGCCTCATGGCGGCAGTTTCGAAGCGGTCAAGACAGCCGGCTCGCTCCGCCGGAGATGTTTAGGCTTAGCACCCCGGCAGATATTTTATGGGTGCTTTCTGCGCGGATGATGTTTTGTAGCACCGTTTTGACCCATATTATTAGGTAATTTATTGCGGAGGAAACTTCGTGTGTGCTTTGAGCGGCATTTTAAAGAGCGGTTTGAAGCGGTCGCTCGATCGCCCCGCACTACTTCGCGACCGAAGCCGCCGCCATGCTGCCGCTGCCGGCAGCGCCACACGCAGGGTGCGGGTGGTTAAGCGGCGGCGTCAGCACGCCTGTGGAGTCCACGGTGCGTTTTCACCAGCAGAAAACAAAACTGCGGCCGTTCCAGTAGAACGAGCGACAAAGAGGAGAGAGAGCCCGTACGTCGCCGTCGCTTGCTCGCTCGGCAGTAGGGCGCCTCGCCGCTCGTTCGTATCATCCGCCGGGCCGCGCAGGTCCGTCCGTAAGAGCCGAAAATTTTCCCATTGCAAACAATGCAATTTTGCCGGGACTTATAAGAAATTTGTATCATCCCGAAATTCGTATCACCCAGAAATGTATCATCGAGATTCCACTGTACAGTGCTTTGGGTGCCCTCATTGCAGAAGGAGCGCCAGTTTCGTGTTTGCAATGTCCGGGCGTACTGGGCTTCTTCCCGAGTGATCTCGGTAATTCTGCATTTTAAAAAGCAGTTATGTTTCCGTTTTGAACAAGGGTGTGTCGAGCAGCCCAGAGGTGCATTAGATTTGAGCCAACAGTTCGATTGATGGGAGTGAGTGGAACGGTTGTCGTGTGTGCTTTTTGCACAAGTTCTGCAAGGTCGGCTACCCCATTTTGGGGTCAGTGTCGGCTGGGGGGAGTGAGGTTCTGTATTCACTGAAAGATGGCCAATCAATTATCCTAGCATGCCTGATGCTGTAGCGAAGGGGAAGTTGAGGCAAAGAGAGGGCAATTAAGTAATGTTCTATAGACGCAGCCACTCGAGGTGTGAGGCGTTAGGAATGAACGCTAGTCAGAGGTGGTGTCTCGCGTGGCACTATATAGTGCCAAGTCGGGTGGGGAGGTTGAGGTCATTGCACAGCGTGAGTATACGAAGAAGGGCCTTTCTCTTTTTGGATGTTTGATGATAGCCCCTTGAGTGGTGAGGTTCGTTAAAGTCACCTAGCAGGACCAGCAGGTAAGTGATGCCTTTCTTGTTTCATGGGGGTGAGGGCCTATTCCTTGTATGGAGGACTGGGCAGACAGGGATGTAGATAAATTATAAGGCTTTGTTTGCCGCTGAAAAAATGGTGGGCCGAAGCATTCATGAGGTGGCGGGTTACCTAGAGAAGTTGTTTCGGTATCATTGGGTTGCACATGTTCATGAAACAAATCAGGGTTGACGGGGGCGCAGTTTGAAGGTCTGCACGAAACGCTTGCCAGCCGACGGTGTCTGCGTGATTACATGCGAAAGCGGTTGTGTCGCATTAGATGCGGCAACCTCTTTCCGCCTTTCCGCATTCCCACTGCTGCTCTGCTCCTCTCTGCCGACGCCCCATTACTCCACCAAGAAGGAAAGCTCAAAGAATTAATAGAGAGCTTTAGCATATAGCAGCTAGCGCACTCTAATGCTACCGCGGTGGGTTGCGGGACCCGGCATGAATAGGTGTGCATTCGTTCTGCGGGGACGGTCGCCTATACCTGTCGAGCCCATACATTTGCTCCGCTGAGGGGCGACCTCCTCACCCTCCCCGTGTGCGCATGCGTAATCGGGTTCCGGTAACTTGCCGAGGTAGCGTTCGCGTACACTAGCAGCGGTATGCTAAAACTCTCTAATAGTAATCTCAAAGTGTAACGTTATAGGCCCGATGCCAGGCCAATACATACCCACATTCGCATCATCAAGCAAAGGGGACATTCAGCAGAAACGTACTTTGCTACCAACCTAACTGCTGCTTATGTAACTAGCATGCTCCAATTACTCATTTAAACCTCGGTACATGTTGCTAACACATGTGAAAACGCGACCTCCAACAGATCTTCGCCTGATCCTCTGGCCTCACCTCGTCCTGCACATTGCCCACACGAGAAGCCCATGGGCAGTGTGCGCAGATGGGTGCAGAGTACCCGTTTATGTGCATTCCCGGCCCACCAGAACCCCATTTTAGGCAGCCCAGACATGGGTCGCTCCAAATAGTCGTCTTCCTCTCTCCAGTGGCGGGGCAAATGTGCTAGTTATGTGCAGAAGCATTTTTAAGCCTCGATCTGTGCAAAGAACAAAGGGCACCTAGATGAAGCCTGCATGCAACCTTTGCTTCCGCACATAAGCATCTTCGTGCTGCTCCGAAGTTGGAGGAGGTGTGATAGCGGCTGATACTGTGCTCATCCTGCCTTACAATTTGCGCAGGAACGACTGTCTCTTTCGTGCACCATTTATTCAGAAATTTAAGAAAAATTTGGAGTAAAGGTGATGGCTATAATGGTTTATGTAGATGACGATGTCTCGACGATATCACGCAAGGTGTAAAACAAAGTCATAAAATAATAAACTTGCAAAACAAGCAGTACAGTTGGCATGTATGTATAAGTATTTCACTGTCTTCGACAAGCAGAAAGCAAACATGCAGTCTTTACCATTGACGCAACAGCATAGCATCCAGGCTCCCAAAGAAGGTAGCAGTTCATATGCAAAGACTTAGGATGTCTCGGGCCAAGTGTTCCTTCAGGTCATGGTGTTCACCTCGCAGGCCCTCTTTTACACGTGCATGTATCTTCCCTGCTTAAAAGATTTGCATCGAGATTTGTGTGAAGCCCATCAATGAAGGCTGCACGCTGTCAGAAAATGGACTGGCTGGTGTTTCAAGCCATTGCCATGCGTTGATGGCAGCCAAGAAAGAGAGTTGCCAGGCAACGTCAACCTGTCTGCGTGCAAAGTCTCTCAACTAAGGTGATAGAGGGAAAGGACATCATACAAGAAAACGTGCTAGTAGGCAACACTGAGGAACACTGGTGAGAGGTGTTGCAAGTGGCTCCGGAGCGTTCACAACATGTCATCGGCTGCCCTGCACACACAAGCAGCGCTCCCCTTTGCTCAAGTGCCATTACTCTCATTTGATCTAAAACAGCTTTAAATTTTACACGTAAGCATACACGTCCCAACGTTGAACATTTGTGTCCTGCGTGTATGAGGCAGGGCAACAAAAGTTTGCACGGTGCCAAGAATGAGGTCAGCAACACAGCTGTGATGGTAGAATAATGGATGCTACTGTACTATCCTGAAGTGGGCCAGAAAATAAGAGATAAGTAGGCCAACAATAAAACGAATAATTAGCAAAATGAAAAAAAATCACAGAAAGTGTGTTCACGGAAAATACAGGTTTACTGTGGGGAACTTAACCCTTATTTTTAAAAATTTGCTCGTTCTGATAGCATCTATACTCCCTTAGCTAGCAACTGGTAATGTGGACTGCGGATTAAAAAAAATTTCCCAACAAACTGCCATAGCACGATACTAGCCTCGAGTTTAATTTCAATGTTCCCCACTAACGATGGTCTTGGAACATTTTCAATGGCCAAATGGTCACTACTGATAGCTGTGGAAAGACTGTGGCTTCCCACATTTAACAAGGGCCGACGAATGCAACACCGAACACAACGGTAAACGTCCTGCGCATTTACACAAACTGGAGTGCCAAGGCCACGTGCAGATAAAGAAGCTCATCCTACAACGTAGGTGCTGAGTGTTGTGCAATAATGGCGCCATTACAGAGCTCCCTCTCAAGGGTGCACCCCCAGAACGCACATGTTGAAATGTGTGCATAAGGAAGGAAATGGAAGGAATACTGCTGGGTCGATGTACAGAAGGGGAAAAAAATTTTTTTTTACGGTTTAAGGTACACTTTGGCTATCAAGCACGCTGTAGTGGAGAACTCCAGATTGATCTTGACCACCTGGGGACCTTTAATGCACGCCGAAACCACCAAAATCTCAACACTCGGGTGTTTTTGCACTGCAGGCCCCTGGAATAAAGTTTATCCTCTCACCTTCTCCGCCTCTATCTCAAAAGCAGCCATCAGGGATGGGATCAAACCTGGATCCTTGGGCTCAGCAGCACAACGCTTTAGCCACTGAGGCATCACAGTGGGTAATGTGAAAAAGGAACAAGACTACTGATGGAAGCACATGCCAGCAATGTACAGTCCCCTTCACGCCACCCTGTAGTGTGCAAACAGGTGTTGGATGGAGACATCTCCTGGTGGTTCCGGGGCTCCAGACAGGACCGTACCGCACATGTGCTGCCACTAGAATGAAGCCTTCACTTGTACCGTATACTGCACTGTTTGCACCGCTCCCTCTTTGTTTATACCCTTACTCGGGGTTGGATCCAGCCAGTTGTCCCGCTGTTGAACAAATTACATTACTCTGGTCACTGGCATGCCTTATTATCGCACAGTAACCTGTTAATCTGAGGCAGATATGCCAGAATAGTAAAAGGGCACACTGCACTCATACTCTATACAACTACAATAAGGTACAGTCCCCCTGCCACAATGACTGCATTTGCTTGAAAGAAACAAGACAGCACTGGCAGTTCCAGGACGTAGTACAGCTGATGAAGTATGAGCCGCCCAATGTTTTCTCATCCAACAGGACCATCCAGACTTTTAAATCACCCGCACGACACTACATGTTAACTCTTTTTACTTCGTTTGTTTTTGCTTTCTCTTCTACCTGCTTTCTTTAGGGCCTCTCCTCTCCATCCCCTCAGAGTACCATGTAGGCAACATGCCAGAAGATCTCTCTGCTTTCCTCTAACAGAGAGCCTTCTCTCTCACTCTCAACATCTTGAATAAAGCAAAGCTGTCTCTTGTTTTGGAGAATCCTTTGTGTCCCGCAATCTGTTGTGCAAGTGCTCAGTACGTTATTCCAATGTGTTTCCTTTCAGTACCACGCACGTCGCTTACTCTGATTATGCACAGTAGCCTATGTTTTTGAGTATCTTTATAGATTACACACTGTGCAGCATAGAAAGGCACATTTTAATGGGTTTTTGATGTGTCCCAGCTACGTGTAGTGCCGGGACGTTCATAGCTGCAAGCCTTTCTGATGAGCTACCGCTGTACATTTTGAAGCGTCACTAAAACAAAAGTGCTGAAGTGTCACTCACCAATACAGCACAGATTCGGCTCAGTAATGGCCCACACCGCCAACTCAACACAAGTGACCTCATACCAATGTATTCTAGAATTACAAGAACTTTATTACCAAAACTTACCGCCCCTTTACTGCGCTCTCCTCAACGCGTCCTCAGTAGTACTACAACGTCTTTATTGGGATAAGTTTCCTAGAAAAGGCGTCTTACATGGAGGAAAGAAAAGGTTTTCTTTCCTCCATGCGTCTTACTACTGTCATCCGCGAATGCACTTGCTGTTGGCCCACTTCAGCGTGCTTGGGAAGTGATCGAACTTACTGCGCTTATTCGAAGTTTTGATGAAACGTCTGTGTACCGCGCGTATCTTGTATGATGCTGTATAATCGTAGATTGCTCTGCCGTGGCCTCTTGTATGCATTGCGTTCTCCACGCTCACGTATACACTACGGGAGGCATACTACGGGAGGTTAGTTGACTGGGCGCCGCCATTTGTATGGCCGTGCATAGCCCATAAGCATAGCCATCCGTAGCCGCTCGGTAGAAAAGAAAAGTCAGTATATTATCTCTATGAAAAGAACTAAACAAAACAAATCTTTTAATTCATATGCTTACAAAGTGTGCTTATGTTTTTATAAAATATATTTTTACCAGAAATTTTTTTGTGCACACAGTAGCTTTTATGTTAAGGTGGCAATTACACACCACATGAGGTGCCATTAGCGCCATTAGTGCCATTGTGATCACCATCAACGTTGTTTAGTTTTTCTGTAGTTTTTCGCTATTTTCCTCGCGTCTTGCTGTCAGGTGGTTGTGCGTTGCGCTCCCTGTAACACTAACCAGTGTTTATTAGAACTGGTTCGTTATAAAATCGTTCCTAAAGGAACAGTTCACTGCTCTATTACGCCATGGATGCAGTTCACGAACCAGACAGGCGGCCTTGGATCGGTGGTCGTATAAAAGTAGCAGAGTTCAAGAACAACTGGATGAAGGAATTCGAACAGATGAACAGGGGCCACGACGGCGACGACGGGAGCCTCAAAGAAGCAATCATGGGACGCATGAACCTTTCGGAAGATGCGTTGAGTCAATTGGAGAGTGACTGCGGGTAAGCAACTGAAACGTTTTAAATTTTATTATGCGGGTGGCACGACGTGCATACGTCGCGTACTTGACTGGAAGTTCGAATACTACTGGGATGCTGCATTTCTTGTGAAGGCGAAATTAGCGCATGTGTGTATGAAATCGGAGACCATGTTGGCTCCCACTACAGCAGCTGTCATAACTCAGGGCTTAAATTAAATCTTGATTTGAAATTCGCAGGCCGGCTGCCATGCCTGCCATATTATGCCTTCCAGCCATGTGACAGTATGGCGGCAAGCTCAAACTCTGTTTTTTCTGTGTAAAAAGCGTGGCGAACGGGCGCACTGCCAGCGATGCAGCTTCTGTTGTGTCTTCTAATTGGACGGCGGCAAGCTTTACGAAATTAGTTTGTGACCTAAACGAAAGTTTCTATTTCGCAGTGTCTAGAGTGCCGTCCGACGGCTCTTTAGCTGGGCCTTGCAGTGCCGTCCGACGGCGCTGCAAGTGTATGATCCCGTGCCGTCCGGCCGGTCTGGCGCTTGAGCGGTTCCTGTACAGAGCTTTCAGCACACGGCCAGCACGGCGCCTTTGAGCTTCAGTCGTCTGAAGATACCTATACGAATTAAAAGAAGTTTCTTATGACGCATCAGCCAGCTCAACATGGAGGAAAGAAACTCAGGAGAGGCCCCTAGCATCCCAATGCATTGCGAAAAGTGTGGAGGAAGTGGCGTCATTTTCCCATAGAGTTTCATACTAATATTCGCCGCGAGCTCGACATGTAGGTGGCGACAGCGTCGCGCTGCTAGTGTGGATGCTCCGCTGAGCGGCCCGTAAGAATGCACACTGTGGGCGCGCTTCGTGCCTTTTTCCCGCCGTATGTGCGCACGAAAGGTGCAAACAAGAGTGGTATGCTGTAGTTCGGTTCCTCAACGTTCAATGTGTAGCATGGAAGCGGCAGTCAGTTTTCAATACTACGCCAAAAAAAGCGACGACTCATCGGGAATCTCAGAATGGCCGTAATTGTGACAATGAACTTGTACGCTGTGGCTCGTAGCAAGCTCGATCTTTCCAGACTATGGCTTTGAGCCTTCAATAAAAGCATAAATAGAAACAAATCAGGAAGCCTCGATTTCTGAAATTCAGTTTACAACGGCAATCTCAATCGCTTTCACTGGTAGCATGACGCATTCTTGCATTTGTGGGATGCCCTGAAATGGTAACACTACTTAACTGCCCCGAAATTCCTTCTAAGCAGTTCACATTAAAGAGCATTCTCTCTCTCTCTCTCTCTCCTTCTAAGAGCTTACGATATTTTTTGTGTGTTCAAAAGGCAACATAAGATTACTGAATTTTGATCGGTGCAGAGATATAAATGTAACTGCCCTAACGGGTCTTTCAAATGAAATTTTAGCGACTCTGAAGAAAGGTTTGATGAATAACGGTTTCGGATCACTTATTTACGGCTTTCGACACAAGTGAACTTGCGAATTGAATTGTCAACGCACGCAGTACAATCAACATCCCATGTTTAGCTAGGTTTTCGTAAAGTGACAAGCAGGTTTACAGTGTGCAAACCAAGCTTCTGGGACCTCACAGTGAGCACAAATTTTCTGTTACGGCTGCCCTGTTGACCATTTGCGTTACTTTTAAAATCTAACAGGTGCCTGCAACAGCGAGATGTGTGTTTGCATTCTTGCGTATAAGGTCGCTTACGAACCCTAAAGATGGCAATAAATGAAGTTGCGCTGTTGCAGATGTAGTAAAACATTTCCTTTTTATTTCTCATTGCGAATCAGCGCAACGGGTTCGCGGTAACTACTTTGTTTTGTAAACTGAATATCGCCTTTGTCTTGGCATTTACTTCTTGAGGACTGGTTAAAAAATAAAATTCTGTGCATTTCGTTTTTTTTTTCTTCGGGAAGGGGGGGGGGGTTCTGCCAACGTTGCAAGAGCAGCGAGAAGAGAACGCATGTAACGCGAAAAGCCAAACTATGGTTATCACTATTACTTACAATCGAAACTACACTAGGCGTCGTGTTCTGTTGCGGTGAAAAAGCAGTACTTTAACACGTATTTTCAAAACTGATTAACCCCCCTTTGGTCCGAGACTGTCCAGGAATTGTGGCTCGCCTTTTTCAAAATTGTATTGAAAGCAAGCATTGTGGGAAACAATTAAAAAAAAACCAGCGAGTCATGGCACACACCCCTCACACATGTGGGCAACAACGTGCATTATATTACACGTTTTTTCCTCTTTCTTTAAACTTAGGTCTACCTTAAGATGTTAAGACGTGACCATATTAGGCATTTGGTTATGCTGAGTGAGACACGTTTCTGGACAAGGTGATTCATGTCGGATTTGAATATACATGAAAATGACACACGGAATGCCACATGACAGGCGCAAACTCACAACTGCTTAATTTTACCGAAAAATCCCCCCTAAATACTCTTGCGCATCCATAGAAACGTATTTTGAATAATACGTAAAATTAGCAACTCTATACAGTTGAATAAATGTTTATTCCTCATCCTTAGTATAAACAACGACTGTCCAAAAATAGTATTTATTTTAGAAAAGGTACGGGAAGGACACGATCACACAGGCGCTTGCGGGTGTAAAATACGTGTCCGGTTATGTATGGGCGATAGCGCCGGGTCGTGTGCAGTGTAAATGTTTGTTTGTTTCTTCTTTCTATAAGGACACAGCGCAATTTTACAAGGGTGTGGAATTTGCACGCGTATGCACAGGTCTTGTCGCTTCTTACCCGTTTCGCGTACTAAACTTTTATCCTTTAAATAATCACCACGCCACCTTCAAAAAGCACCCTTCGACGTTCCCGAAACGGCAGACGACTGCACTCAACAATAAGAAAAGTGCAATGTGTGGAAGCAATGTTTATAACACGTTTCATACTCAAGCGGTGACCACGGCGAAGATGTTTCGTGGAATTAAACCAGCGCATTAACCCGCAACGGCCGCTGATTATTGCGTTTCTAGAGGAAATGCGCAAGCAGAGGTAACTATGTCCTTGCTTACTGCCAAACGAGCACACATATTGGTTGTTTTGTCGTGTGCAGCACGCGTCTTGCGCAGCACGCAACGTGAAAAAGCAGACGACGCGAGAGCGCCATCCACACTAGGAGCGGTTCGTCCCGCCGCCGCCAGGGGCCGACTGTGTTCGCGCTCGGGGCGAATACACTAGAGGGAAATGTGGCGCCACCGTCTAGGGGAGCCGCGCTTCGGCGAGCGTGCCGTCATGTACCGGGCAGGCACGTTCCACTTGTCCTTGGCATGGCTCACGAACAGGCTGAAAAGTTGGCTTTGGCTGCAAAAATGCAGCAATATTACTGCAGAAAATTAATCGGATTTGTTCTGTTATTAAAAAATAAAAGCTCCACAAAGATTAATTTGCCAGGGATTATTTAGAAGCTTCATGGAAGATGAACAGAAAAACAATGTTACCCCTTTTGGCTTCAAGACGAAAAAGAAGCCATGTGGCTAACCAAGCCAAGGAGGCGAGGAACGTCGCTAGCTGCAATGGCGCCGCCCACGGCGGCACGCGAATGCAGCGCCAGATTTCCCTCTAGTATATATTAGTATGAAACTCTATGCATTTTCCTTGAGCCCATGGACAATGTTGCTTACTTGTTTACAACTGCGGTGGCCAAATTTGGGCAAATAGAACAGACAATTTTTTAAGGCGCTTGGTATGTGGCTGCCTCGCAACGCTTGCAAACTAGCGCAGTCGCTACGAAAAACGTTTTTAGATTAGGCCAGTTTGAAAACTACGCCGTCACAGGCGGCCTTAACTCGTACGCGTTCGCCATCCCGCGAGCCTGTTGCTATGACGACGAACTTTTTCTTCCTCCATGACGACGACAAACGCTACTTTGCCAGGCTTAAGAGCTAAAAAATCGTCCTTCTATCTCAAAAACGAAGGCCCTTTTTCGATTGAAACTTTGGGTGAGGGTTAGAATGGGCAAAGTGAAGGCGAAATCAACAGCTTAGAACATGACATCGCACCGAGGAATCGGCGACGAAGCTGTTTTCGCTGCGAAGCGGGAGGGCAGGGCGACGCCATGTTAGTCAAATCAAACCGGAGATAGCAAAGGATGATGGGATAGAGTGCTGGGCTCCGTGGGCTCAAGTCATGGCGGGACTCGGCTTCACAAATGTGACGTCAGGGCCTCTCCTAACCTTTTCTTTCCTCCATGCAGCTCAAGATCGGAAGCTTGCGGGTGGTTATGTTAATGTATCCTTGTGAGCGAGCGAGCCGAAACCAATGTGCATTGTGCATTCACGTGCTTGCGACGAGAGATGATGCGACTGCATTCAGCGAAACTGTTACCCGACCTGAACGACTTCCTTGGTGGTTCAATCATTCTCAGTCAAAGAAAATGAACGCGACAGCAACAGGAACTCTAAAACACATGCTACTGACCTGGAATAGTGCCGAAATTATTATGGCTTGTTGCGGGAGGAGTCGAAAATAACGTACTCAAGCAGACTCTTTTCAACATATCATTGCAGGAAGAAATCCACACGTTTGCTTTCACGCCACAACACTGGTATCCACGGCCCGCAAAGTTCGCTTCTTTTCACAGACGCACCAGTTCTGGCACTTTCGAACTCCACGGTGTTTACTACTCTTCGATAGAGGTACGAAAAGGCTGCAAGTCAGTCTACTGTCCCGCTATCCACCTAGCTATATACGAAGATTACTTGCTTTTGCAAGTCAAACACGTTTCTCTACACTGATGAGTCCCACGCTGTTCATCGATTGGTACATGTGTACACTGAAGCCACTGAACAAAGAACCGAAGTGCATGGGACGCTGCTTGCCGAGCAATGGCTCGCCGCCTGGTACCGAAATCCCTCATCGCGTGGCGATTTCGGTTCAAGAGCGATCTGCTCCGCCGTCGCAAAGCGATGAAGAGCGACGGCCGGCTCATCGCTTTGCGACGTCGCGCGATGTGCCAAGTCGCCGCCACTGGGAATGTGCCTTAACTCGAGTGAGCGCACATTTAACCTTAGTTCTGGCTAGCTTTCTCCCAGGGAAACACGTCTTATATAACCATCCGCGAGCTTCAGATCTTCAGCTGACTGATGAGTCATAAACTTCTTTTCTTTCGTATAGCTATCTTAAGACGACTGAAGCTTGAAGGCACCATGCTGGCTGTGTGCTGAAAGCTCTGTACAGGAACCACTCAAGCGCCGTCGGATGGCACTGGAAGGCCCAGCTAAAGAGCCGTCGGACGGCACTCTAGACACTGCGTTTCTATTTTGACCCTGTTGCGGAGCACCGCTTATACGACGATAATTGGAGCACTAAACTTTTTGCCGGAGCAAACCGCTGCTCAGTTTGCGCTCAAACTAGACACGAAGGTCGCATTTTGTGGTCTATTTTGCAACCTGATCTTGGAATGACGGCGCCACCTGGGGTTCTCTTTTACTCATCTTCCTCCCTTTCCCACCCTCTGTGCTACTCATTCTCACTCCTAATTCCCCAGGCTTCAACTTAGGGGGACTCGCCTGCCAACATTCCTATGGGATTTATTGCTTCATGACCCACGGGCTTAAAAACCGTCATGCACCAATACAAAAAGCTTTACAAATACATATCAATGTTGACAACAGCCTAGGTTGCTTATTTTAGAGAGATGTCACTGCTGTACTGAAATGTAAAACTCCTGCTTGATAGACAGCAAGTGCCATTTAGTAAAAACTGGATAAACGAAAATGCCTTTCTTGTTTATTTTTTACCTCAGTAAAGAAGTGGTATAATTCTAAAAGAAGCGAACTAGTCCGTTAGGAACATTTCTATGAATTTGCAGAACCTTTTGTGTCTATGCACTATGCTTTTTGAGCTTGTGGGTTATGAATGAGTCCCATAGAAATGAGATCAGGTGAGTCCCCCTTAATCAGAGGCGCCTGTCATATTGAAGGAAGGAGGTGAAGCCCTCACATTTCTCATAGTTCTTTGGTAGTGCCTTCCCAGTCTGACGTGCTTTTGTTTCATTTGCAGCAACATTGACCATGCAATTCAGAGCATATGGCCAAGTCAATGTCATCTCGTTCCTTGAAGTCTCTGTTAACTTCTGTGTAGGTGGTGAGGAACGTGGCCACAACAGCTGCTGTTATAAATAGTGCATAGCTGCAACTTGTTTCGTAAAGGTTGAGGGAGAGCCAAAATTATCGTTTTGATAATGTGTGAATAGCCTGTAGAACATCCATGGGTCATTGCATGAATAAATAAGGAGGGCCACTTTAGGACTACTCAATAATATTATTTTCACTAGTAATTTTGCAGTTTTCTGCGCATACTTGAGGTGCTTTACATTCGGGACATAGCGAATATTGCCTACATGTTTTTGTTCAACCAGGTGCTTTGTGTGCTTTGTTTTTGCACAAACTACCATAAACTATAAATATTGGTCATGTGATGGCAGATTTTATGTTATACATAGATTGCACGTGACATCACCACCGCCCTTTCTTGTGCACTGCTCGAAGCTTCCCTAGCACTGCTCGAGATAAGAGCACCAGATAAGTTCACTGCCTTTCGCCATTCACGCGGTTCACCAACATGGCAGCTACCGTGAAGTCAGTGCAAGTTATGTATAGACATGCAGTGCAACACCCAAACTTTGTTTTGTAGTGTCCCCTTCTGCCTGAAGGCAGTACAGTTGCTACCACCTTCTGCGTGTCCGTCTTTTCAGGCCGCAGCAGCTGTGCTGTGGAGAGGAAACTATTGATGCGGGCAGCATGCCCGAAGGTGTTGACTTGATGACACTGAGGTAAGCTCTCGCAGTGGTGACCTGTCAAGGTACTTTGTGTGTGGCAATTTTTTTCATTGCTTGCCACAAGAGCTACCGTGGTGGCCTAGCTCACTCTCGGGCATTGGCTGCAGTGCTCCCTCTCGCCATGGCAGCGCAGCAAGGTTTGCTGGTAAGAGCACGCAGTAGGCAATGGTGCCAAAGCACGAGGGCATTGACGCTCAATGCCGTCTTGCCGAAACTGGAGTGGAAGGCCTGGCGTGGGATTCCGAGTTGTCCGTCTCGGAAACGTCCATTTCAGTTGTGACGTAGCTGACGACACTATGCGGAACTTGTCACGCAAATTGTGAAAATGGTGCCACTGTGCTGGCCAGGCCCTTGTAGCTCACTTCTCTCCGATAGCACACCCCATATTGGGATCCTTGCTCTCCCGTGCACTACTTCTCTTAAAGGAGCCATGAAGAGAAAACACAAGTTTGGTTCATTCAAAAGATTGTCTCGTTAGAATCATACTGACACCAATTTTAACGTAAACTTCGCTCAAATAAGCTACATAATTAGGAAAAACGGGAATGGTCATGCGACCCACCAGCTCATTTCCCGCAACAGAACCTATGATGTCACATGAGCTAAGCTCTGCGATTGGCGGAGGCTGGCAGAAGCAGACGCAAATTAGGTAGAGCTTACAAACTAGACGAACGAGCGATTTGCGCTTAAATTTGGGGCACATTCTTTACAAAGCAATAAGAATGATGGGACAAACAGTGGAAGTTACGAAAGCACATGTAAACATAGAAGTACTGATGCGTTCTGCTGTTCGTACTGCGCACAGCATGCTTGGTTTAGCTGCACAGCACTACGGGGCTTGGGGTTGTCTCAGACGACACTGGCCGATTGACGCAAGCAACGGTGTCTTACGTGACCCCATTTGTCGAGCGAGCACTGTTTCAGGGAACGAATATTTTCTCCCAGAACAAAAACAAGCCAGGTTTAAATGCGGGCAAAAACAAACCAAACGCTTGCCACGGTATGGTGGCGCCATCTAGGTTACGGAACGTAAAAAAACGCGGGAACAAACCAACACTGCTGTACAGAGTGGAGACAACCTTTGAACGGTCCCGTGCCGCCGCAATTGGGCCAACGGGCTCAACGCGTTATTCTTTTCGTTTCCCACGAGACCTAACAACGCGAAACAGACAATATGATTCAAACTTCTTCAGTAAACCGCGTTGCGGCGATAATTTTAGCGCGGTTTTGACACAATTACTTGCTTCGGCGGCGAGCGAGCGACCCAAAATGGCGGCTATACGTGTCTCTATCCTGTTCGGCGGATGCGTGAATGAAGGTACTCTAGGCTGCAGAGCGGTCGGTTTCTGTGATGTCATTTGGGACCACGAAAACGCACGATTGAGCGGGAAAATCAAAATTTTAACCTAAATTGTTTAATTTCTCAGTGAATAAAGCACCGTTTGTATCCGGACAAGCGCTGGGGGCACTATAAAACACGAAATCTTTCGAATAAAACCAACTTGCATTTTCTCTTCATGGCTCCTTTAAAGGAACCTTGCAAATAAGACAAAACTTTGCTTAAATCGAAAGATTGCCATTGAAAAAAAAAAAGTCAAGTTCAACAGAGCCTGCATTTAAATTAAGGTGGGTATAATTAGGCGAGCCAAAGACAGGGGACAACCCCTCGAGGTATGACCGGCCGTCTCTGATTGATGTCACCGGGTGACAATTCAAAAAGCAGAGTGCTCTCGATTTCTGTTGAATACAAATCTGGGCGTGGATTTCATCATCTGAAGCATTCACGGGACATGTCACACTGTTATACTGGTGAAACATTCTTACTAGGTTTAGTAGTTCAAAGGTGATAGCCAAATTTCCACTTCTCGTTCGACTGCATCCAGTCAGGGTCAGCACACTGGCTGGCCGTTTTTTTTTTCTTTTTTCCTGCTTTGTGAAACACATCATGAAAACATTTGGACTATCCTAAGCCTATTTTACAAAGCATGCGCACTTTGAAACATGCTGTTTCGAATGAAAATTCTATTTGTTTTAGAGTGCAAATCATTTCGTGGGGAACAGTGAGTTATAGTACAACCATCTGTCTAACAAGGCAGAGTTGTATATAGTCTTCGTGGCTCTTCCTACTGCAACTCGTCTGTGCTCATGGTGGTCATGCAGAGTGTGACACTTTGCATGATAAAAATCAATACATATACTCATTTGGACTCGGAATGTGTCTACTCTTGAAGGCAAAATACAACCTTGTTCAATTTGAAAGAACTAGCCTTTGGTAACTCATTCAGGTCAATTCCAGCAACAGATGTTTTTTAATCGAAACCTCCCCCTCCCCCACCCACAAGAGATGTTGAAAAACTTAAGAATTTCGTGCTACAAGACATCAAGAGTAATATGACATGGGTAGCAGTAATCCGATAGAGGCCAGCAATAAAGGTTATTACTGGGTTGACTGCATGGCGCACCACTTAAGGGGTGTGAATGGATGGAACTAGAGCCCCACTGCACTCGCCCAGTCATGTTCCTTGGCCGTGGTTTTTGTTCACAGCCAGCAATGGCTCAAACAAGTTTCTCTGATGCCACAGAGACTGAACCAAACTCGTATTTTGGCTTCATAACCCCACGAAGACCGTGCCATGCAAGTTCATCTTAAAGGTTTGCCACTTCCCGAGCTGCTTGACGTCACTAAATGCTGGTGGTGACTGAGGGTGGGCACAGGTACATATTCCTGCCTGTTTTAAGGGCCATTAGTGCACTGGCTTCCAACACCGCGTACCCCCCACACGATCCTTTGGTTCTTCCTTTCTGCATTCACACACCCAGTTGTTTTAATCCTGCAGCACAAGTTGCCCGTTAGCTTGCCCACTTTATGGCCCTGCTGCCGTCACCCAGAGTTCTTCATTGCGCAATCATTGCAAAACTTGACACCCGCGTGCACCCCCTCCCCTCTTCTCCAAGGTGGCCGCAAATTGGTGCAATGCCTGCAGGTGAAAGCAATAATGTGCAACAGCTGGATAAAAACTCCCGCAAATAAGGCTGTTTTGATA
Organism: Haemaphysalis longicornis; assembly: GCF_048455015.1. NCBI lineage: Eukaryota > Metazoa > Arthropoda > Arachnida > Ixodida > Ixodidae > Haemaphysalis > Haemaphysalis longicornis. Next base: position 256,486,599 of record NW_027526203.1, read on the forward strand.
GTTTCAGTTCTAACCAGGTCACTTCATGCGCTAAATATTCGCGGTGCATCATCAGCTTCTTTTTGACAGGTAGCAGGCTAATGCCTGATTGCTGATGTAAGGGGCCCAGTGGGCGTCCCTTTCTGATATCCAGCCAGGTTACTCCGTTAGGCAGACTTTCACCACTCTGGATTAGAGAACTGTGTTGTCACGATTTGTCTGCCGGCCACTGGGTCCAGTGCATTGTTTGTTGCTTGTCTGGGCCTTAAAGGAACTCTGAAGGGATTTGTAAACATTGTGGGATTACCTGCACAAATTGAAGTCTGGAATAAACCACTCTGGGGGTGTTTATGCAACTTCATTTAGCAGAAAAATTTATTTGAAAGTGCTGTCCTTTCCTCTGCATTCTCCTTGCTAATTTCCTATGACGTTTCGTATGACACTTACTCGAGCAGGCTTGGCTTGACTGCGCTACTGTATGGCTTTCTGACTCTCTGACAGAGTCAGTCGGCCGGCCGCCAGTGGATCGTCGCAATTCGTTCGCTCAGTCAAAACTAAACCGCGACAAGATTTGTGCCCGGGAAAATGTGGCTTTAGTCTGCTAGTTTGCAGACTGCATCAAGCTTAGTGATGTATGTGAAGTTAATGTAGCTCACTTCACTTTGCTGGAGCTGTAAGCTATGTATGCCAGGGGGAAATCTAAGGCCAATTAAAGGCGGGAGAAAGTCAGCAAAGTTAAAATAGTAATAAGGAAATGAAATAATGTGCAACTTTTATTTGTGACCGCTCATTTGTGATGGCTTTTTCTGCCTAAGGAATGTAGCCGCTAGTGATAATGTATTTGTTTAGATTTGGGGTATGCTTATGGCACAAAGATTATCCAAGAAATGCTGAAACTAAAAAAAAATAGGCAGCTTTTGCAATATATACTTCATGTTTCCTCCGCAGTTCGTGGGCTAAAAGCCGAGTGGTCTAAAGCACTGGATGTAGTGTGTCGCAGTGAGCAGGTTCAAATCCCGGATGTGACTTTTTTTTTTTTAAGGTTTTTTTTTTCCGGTAATGTTTTCTATACTATATTCACCATTTTGCTCTGCAGTCTTCATTGCTCCACAAGCAAGTTGGCAGACTGTGTGCAGACTGACAATGATGCATTGGTGACTTCTTGTTGGCGTGGTGTTTACATAAGCACCGACAGCTTACAGATGTAGTGCCTAATCAGCCGACTGTCGACCTGGTGCGAACACACCTCTAACGACGCAGGGACGAGCCAGGGAAGCTCGAAAGGCGGGGTCAAGCACCTCACAGTTAAGCGTCTCGGATGACAGGGAGTGCGTTCCACCACTGCATGCCTGGGGTAGTGAACGTTACAATTCTAAGCGGTGCTGGCAAGCTTGTCTTACCCATTGTACAGCTGACAACATGGCAGAAGCGTGGTGTGCTGATTCCAAAAAGATAAAGAAAATTCCCAACCAACGATAATGCCTGAGGACAAGAATGTTGTTGCATGGAACCGAAACTGGTTTGAGCTCCATTGCTACTCTAATACGCGTCTCTGCTGTTAGTTGTTGCGGCCGCCACAAATGTTATAAATTTTGGGGACATTTTTCTTTGGAACACCTTCTTTTGTACTTGGGGTTCTAATATTTTGTGCCCAGTAGTCGGCGCTGTTGATGTTGCACCACGGAGGACGTGCACAAGAGGCTTCCTGTCTGCACCATCAAAGGCCCAGTGCCTGCTCCTCCTCTGTAACAGCGAACATTTGTCGGTGCTCAATGCTATCCCAGTCCCCTGTGTGCAGTCGCCAAACAGCTGAAGGTCTGATCTTGAGCCAGCATTTAAACACAATGTCAGCATAGATCAAGTTGGGTAGTGACAGCAGAACGATGCCCACTCCTTTATGTAGAGCAAAACCAGCGCCTCGTGTCTGCAGACCTGCTTGTCGATCGCTATGCTAAACTGTACTAGATGGCAAATCTTGCTGCCACTGTAAGCATTCTGCACCAGACATTGCTCTTTGGTATTTTTGAACTGCCCGAGCTCGTGGTACTTTGCCGCCAAGAGCGGCATTGTTCATTACGCACGGCCCTCTTTTAAAGCAAAGCTTTCAGCCACTCACTGATGTCGTCTGCAGTCCACCCAAAATGTACTGCAGCAAATCCAAATTTCTCTGACGATGATGGTGATCGTGTGCGAAGTGGAGAGGAATTAAAACGCTTCTCATGGTCGTAATCGAACCTGGGTCCCTCGCATTATGAAGCCTACATCTATCCAGTTGTACCACTCCAGCACAGTTGACGCAGTTTGGATTTGGAGAGGGGTGCATGGACGTGCAAAACTAGACAAAAAAGTGGGCCCCTCCGTCTACGATGCCATGCCGATGGTTGAATGCTAGGGAAAGCCGTGGAATGCCTGTATATCAGTAAAGCACCAGAGAGCACAATCGCAGTGCAGTAAACCGTCCGGGTAGGAGTGTTCGCTTAAAGAGCGCACTGTCTTACACCTGTGCTACACGAGCGTTTGGAAGGACATTTCAGTCGAATGGCCTTCGAAATTTCAAATGCCATTCGAACTGGAAGGAGTTCCGCCGATCTACTACACGACCATTCTCAAAGGCAGTTGAAAGTTTCCGCGTTCGCCCGCCATGTTTTGGTGTCGCCCCTGCTGCCATGTTTCATTCTTGGCAGAAGTTTAAGTTTAGAGTTAAAGTGGGCAAAAAAGCAATTATTAGTGATCAAAGTGATAACGATCTACAAGCGCGCACAGAACATGCACGAGGCAGCCAGTATCTTTTTTGTCTTTTTTCGTGCCGCCGGTGTTGAGAGTACCAAGTTACCTTGTAACCGTAGAGCGAGTGACAGAGAACGAAAACAAGTGAAAAATTAAGAAGATCGTGTACTTTAAACACCAATTTTTACCTGTAAATAATTGTTTTTGTTATTACGGCATGCAGAAACTGCGCCTGAGGGTACGACCGTTCGTGTTTCAAAGGCCTTTGAGACTCTCAAAGGTCAGTAGTCGTGCTCCTTTGACTCAAATGCCATTTCAACCAAATGCCTTTAAAAAACGTGTAGCAGCTCAAAGGTGTCATTTGACCCGCCGCGGTGGCTCAGTGGCTAAGGCGTTGCGCTGCTGAGCACGAGGTCGCGGGTTCGATTCCCGGCTGCGGCGGCCGCTTTTCTGATGGAGGCGAAAAGCGAAAACGCCCGTCTGTTCGAGATTTCGGCGGACGTTAAAGATCCCCAGGTGGTCAAAATTAATCCGTAGCCCTCCACTACGGCGCGCCTCATCGCCTGCGTTGCGTCGCGCGCGTTACGCGTTAAACCCTACAATGAATGAATGAAGGTGTCATTTGAGTCAAATGACATTCGACTCGAAGGCCTTCGAAATGCTCGTGTAGCACGGGTATTAGGTCATACTTTCGACCAATAGAAGATCGTCAAGGTAGACCACACCGCATAGACGAAACATGCAGTGCATTGCAATGTAAGCACTATTCAAATAGGTTTGGTGTGCTTCTGGCTTGGTTTGTTGGGTGTTAAACTTGATTTTGGAAAGCTTCACGTACCCCTCATCTTGTTGTTTCAATAGAAGGGTAAGTTGATTTTAGTCACGTTTTTTTGCTCGGGTTCGTGACAACCCGTGAGGGGACACTGGGACTCCTTGCAGGACGGAAGGCTGTCTCGCTGTTTATTCACCACACGCTGGCTTCCTCTACGACACACCGCAAAGGTTGCACACTTCACTTGCAAACGCTTTCGGCCACATGCCCGGTTTTCTGTCTCAAAACGCCGGACCACCTCACTCGTCGGCGTCCGGCTCTGAACTCCCCGCTCCGGCGCTCCCAGCCCGTTGCGTCTTCCCCACCCCCTTAGAACAAAACAAACACAACAAGCCCATGAGCGGTGGCAACCCCGAGCGAGACTGTTTCTAAGAATTTCGGTGGTGCCTCGACCTTCACCCGCGGGCCAAGGCCGGCCGGAAGCCTCTGAGTTATTGCATTCCCCGTCTCCGGGGCCACTCCTACGCCGCCCCCCTGTCGCCATGGCGTCCTGGCAGGCGAAACCTCGACACCTTCCCCTTTCATCCTTTTTTTTCTCCTTTTTTTTCTTTTTTGGAATCACTCCCCTTTCCTTTCCTTGAGTTTGAGGTAAGACGCGTACACAGTTACAACACTTGAAAAGAGAAAAATGCACATTGAAAACAAATGACCCTAGTAATCATAGCATCCAAAAACTGCCAAAGCACTGGCCGACGAAAAACAAGGGTTACATACATGCACGACACAACAAATAACGCGAAGAACAAAAATACTATACAGAGCAAGTGAACGACGCTGCTCCGTTGGAGCGGCCCATTGCCCCGCGCATTCAGGTCGCTATGCGGGATAAAGCGTCGGCAAGTATGTTTTGGGCCCCCTTCACATGCTGCACGGTAATATTGTATTTTTGCAGGGACAAAGCCCATCTGGTTAGCCGTGCGCTGCTCGAGGCAGCCGTTGCAACATACTGAAGTGGGTTGTGGTCCGTTCTCACAATTACCTGAGCTCCAAAGACCCATGTGCTGATTTGGTCAAGCGCCCAAATCACAGCGAAAGCCTCTTTCTCAATGGTGGACCACCTAATCTGAGATTCAGTAAGCTTTTTACTGAGAAATGCCAGAGGGTGTTCAGTTCCGTCCATCTCCTGAGCCAGACAGGCCCCCACCGCTTCCTGCGATGCATCGGTCGACAAAATGAAAGACCGTGAAAAATCTGGAGCATAGAGAACTGCAGCTGTCTTGAGCGCCCGCTTCATCTCTAGAAATGCTCTCTCCTGGTCTTCCCCCCATTGCAGTGGCCTTTCCCCATGGCTCCCTTTCGTTAGGCTAGTCAGAGGTAACATAGTCTTGGCGTAGTCCTGCACGTAGTTTCGGTAGTAGTTGAGCACACCCAACACACTTTTCAGTTCGGACTTTGTTTGTGGCCGTTTCATTCCTTCGATCGCGCTTATTCTCTCAGGGTCGGGAAAGTGCCGCCCTGAGCCCACGACATGCCCCAAGTACTTTATACTAGGTTCGGCAAAACGGCACTTTGTGGGGTTCACCGTCAGCCCAACAGAGCGCAGTGTTTCGAGCACCAACGTTAAGTGTCGCTTATGCTCGGCCACATTCCGAGAGAACACGGCAATATCGTCAATATACGCGCATGCGTACTCGCGGTGCTCGTACAAAACCTCGTTCATGGTCCTTTGGAAGGTCGCGGCTGAGTTCCTCAATCCATAAGGCATGACTCTCCATGCGTATTGTCCACTGTCGGTTACAAAAGCGGTCAATCTCTGGCTCTCTTCATCCAACGGTATTTGCCAGTAGCCTCGAGTAAGGTCCAGAACAGTTATACACTCAGCCTTGGCCACGGTTGCGAGCAAATCATGGATTTTATTCATTGGGAATGCGTCTACCTCTGTTACGGAGTTGAGAAACCTGTAATCAACACAGAGCCTGATGCTTCCATCGCTCTTAACTACACACACCACTGGATGGGCACACGGTGATTCTACAGGGTAAATCAGGCCCTGACACAACAACTCCCGTATCTGCCTCTCTACCTCAGCTCTCATTTTGATAGGAACCCCGTACTGGTAACGAGGTGCTGGCCGACTTCCCGGAACCATTCTGATCTTATGCCTTCCAACTTTGCTCAATCCCGGCCTCTCCGAAAAAACCTCTCTGAACTGCTGGACACATTCGTGAACCCCAGAAACATCCTTTCTTTCCCTGCTGGTGGCAGCGCCCATGTCAGGCATCTCCTCTACGTCCCCAAACTCTTTGTCGTCGAAAACGACACCAACAAGGTTCACGCCTACGACGTACGGTTTCAGGCTGTTGGCGTGGAGCCACCTTTTTGATCCATCTTCCATCTCAACCACGTAGCTATCTTTTCGTTTCCTCTCTAGTATTTTGAGTGGCCCTTTCCATGGGTATTGGCCCTTAGCTCGGTCCTCATTCCGCATTAGCACAAGGTCACCACAGCGGAAGCTTTTTGGCCTCGCTCTCAAGTTGTACAGAGTGGCATACGCCCGTTGGTTTGCCTCGGATGCTCCTTTTGCTATCTCCTCCACTGCAGCCAGGCGTTTGCGCAGTTCGAGCAGATAATTCTCCGCTGGCCGGTTAAGCGCAATGGGAAGCGACCACTCTCCCGTCCAACTCTTCTCCAGTATGGCCAGCGGCCCCGTGGGTTGGCGTCCGTACAACAGTTCGAAAGGTGCCACTCCCGTTGTCTCGTTAGGCACCTCGCGATAAGCCCAAAGAAGACACGGCACCATCTTATCCCAGCCCCGCTTGTGTTCGTCTATTACGTGTCTCAACATTTGTTTAAAGGTGCCATTCCATCTTTCAACGAGTCCGTTGCTCTCTGGATGACCCGGAGTAGAGAACCTGGGCGACGCGCCCAGCCGAGAGACAAGTTCCTGAGTTAACTTGGCCGTAAAGTTCGTGCCCTGGTCAGACGAAATTGTCTCTGGAACACCCACCCTAGAAAATATTTCTACGAGGGCATCACACACAGCTTTTGCTGTTAGAGACCTAAGGCACACCACCTCTGGCCACCTAGTGCACACATCCATCAAGCAAAGAGCGTATTTGTGCCCCCTTGACGATGGGGGTTCTATTGGGCCAACGCAATCCATGACGACGACTTGGAAAGGCTCCGCCGGCCTTGTCAGGGGTTTTATCGGCACGTGGTCCAATTTCCTTGGGATCGCATTTCTTTGACACCTGTCGCACTCTCGACAGTATTTTCGGATGTCCGCATCCATCCCCGGCCAATAAAATGAGTTCTTAATGCGCTGTCGTGTCTTCTTTGTTCCCAAGTGGCCGCCAACCTCTCTGTCATGTGCCACCTGCAGAACGGTGCCCCTTCTTTCCCTCGGCAGTACCAACTGGGTGACCATTTTCCCATTAATTTTGTCACTGTGGAACAACAGGCCATCTCTACTCTTCATTCCATGACTCCCCATTTTCGCATGCTGCCAGGAGACCGCCAGACCGCCAACTGCTCTGTTCGAAAGCTTATGCGAGTATCACCTCGATTTGTTTCTTCCTCGCCATCACTCTCTTCCTCAACCACCGCTGCTACACTCATCGCTGGCTTCTCCGCTGCTACACTCATCACTGACTTCTCAGTAACGAGCCGCCGTTCTTCCTCAGCTTCCTTCTCCCTCTGCTTAACCAGCAGGTCGTGGTCACTGACTGTTAGCAAGCACTCCACCTCACCGGTCAATTTATCGGTCACCGCACAAAGTAAGGAAACATGTGACCCTTGCCTGTCTAGCCTGAATGGCACATACGCGAGCTCTGCCTCGATGCTGTGCCCAAAAGCTCCCTTTAGGATCACTTTCCCCCGGGGCTCGATGCGTTGCATCGGAAGCAAGGATCTCCTGACCACCGTTATGTCCGCGCCTGAGTCTAGGCGGGCCCAAATGTGCGACCTTTCTGATGTTAGCCACACATCTCCAGTTGGGGCTGGAGCCGCCTGCCGCACCTCAGACTTGAGGTTATCAACGCGCGTCGCGAGGTCCACCGGGGTGACCGGGCTCTCTACTACTCTAAAGGCCATTTTTGGATCTGTGTCAGGGCACTCTCTTATCAGGTGACCGCGTCGGCCGCAGCGAAAGCATTGGCGTGGGTCTCGGGCCTTATCGTCCGCATGGACACCATCGGGACCCATGCAGTCTCGGGCGAGGTGACCCACTCGTCCGCAAACAAAACACTCACGCGAAGTGGTGTCCACCTCGCGGGGCGGAAGTTTACTGTCAGGGGCACCATACTTTCTATCACCTGCTTCAACACCGCTTTGTGGTGTCCCGCCAGGTCCCTGTCCTGTTCCTCGCCATCCCTTCGGAGCATTAGAATTCGGCGGCAGAAACGGTGTACGTGGCTCCCGTCGACTTCCTTCTACCGCCTCCGCGACCTGTGCAAGATCCTCGAGACGCAACCATTCTTTGCTCTCTTGAAGTGCAACCTGCCGCTGAGCGTCTTGGGGGAGTGCAGCTTTCAATTTGTCGGCCACAACCAGCTCCTTCAGATCGTCTAACTTCTGGATACCTCTACTATTAATATAATAGGAAAAGTAGTTGTGGAGCCGCCGTCCAAACTGACGCCAAGACTCGTTACAGCCCTTTTTTGCTGTCTCAAACATCTTTCTATACTCGGCGGGGCACAAACGCAGTTCCCTTAGCACCAATGACTTTAACTGGTTATAAGGCAACATCTCCTTCATGCCGCTTGCCATTATCAACGCCCTGACTCTATCAGTCAAGTACGGCATCAGTGTTACCGACCTGACCTCGTCGGGAACCTTGAGCGAGCTGAACAGCATTTCAACTGCGTCGAACCATCCCGGTACCAACCCTTCATCCTTGGGCATGTGGGGCAAGACATTGCTTAACAATTTGGAGACGCCCGCGACACTAGACTGGGTCTCCCTGTCGGAGTCCAGCGCCACGCCCTGAGATCGTAATTTGAGCATCTCCAGCTCCACCTTGGCCCGTTCCAGTTTCGTTTGCTCGATTTCGAGCAACATTTTTGCATCTGACTTTCCTGCCGTCACACCTTCGCTGATCGTCCCCGCATCTGCTCCTAACGGAGTGGCGCTCGCAGGGGGTGTACTCATGTCGGGAATTTTAGATTCGCGCAAGCACTGTGTTTTCGACCTCGTAAGCATACAGGGCAATGGGCAAAGCAAAGTCGTCGTTCACTCACCCATTTGTTGCCGACCGCTACCGTAGCAAAGGACACAGTGAGGAATTCCTACTGTACACTTGTAGCGCACATATTGGTCCTCCAAATGTTCAACCATTCGCAACACAATGCGGTACCTTGTTTAGTAAACACGCACCCCTCCCAACACCAACTCCAACCTTGTTTAGTTCACACGCACCCCTCCCCACACCAACTCCAAGTCAGCCTACACTGGCAATGTCTCCAACGTCCTCCCCCGTTCCCGTCCACCCTCGTCAGCGCTCCGTCTTCGTTTCTTCCCGGTGGACGCCAATACACATCTTCCGCTCTCACTTTTCAAAGCTTCATGCGGCATCGGCGATCCCCTTCTCCAACATTTCCTCCTCTTCTTAGATTTCTTTCGAAATTCGGCTACTCCTCTTCTTCCAGATTCGTCTTTTGCATCAACATTTTCTTCCTCCCCTTGCGGGAAAACTTTCTCAGCCCGCTCAAAACACCGCGAGCTCTGATTCTTCACCACTTGCCTTTTCGTTCACGATTGGGGTCCAGCTCCACCGTCTGCTGCGACGTCGTTCGTGGTCGTCGTCCCGCAGTCGCTGCGTGTCCCAGATGTCCCTCCGTCGAACTCCTGTCGAGGCTGCGCCAGTCACGTTTTTTTGCTCGGGTTCGTGACAACCCGTGAGGGGACACTGGGACTCCTTGCAGGACGGAAGGCTGTCTCGCTGTTTATTCACCACACGCTGGCTTCCTCTACGACACACCGCAAAGGTTGCACACTTCACTTGCAAACGCTTTCGGCCACATGCCCGGTTTTCTGTCTCAAAACGCCGGACCACCTCACTCGTCGGCGTCCGGCTCTGAACTCCCCGCTCCGGCGCTCCCAGCCCGTTGCGTCTTCCCCACCCCCTTAGAACAAAACAAACACAACAAGCCCATGAGCGGTGGCAACCCCGAGCGAGACTGTTTCTAAGAATTTCGGTGGTGCCTCGACCTTCACCCGCGGGCCAAGGCCGGCCGGAAGCCTCTGAGTTATTGCATTCCCCGTCTCCGGGGCCACTCCTACGCCGCCCCCCTGTCGCCATGGCGTCCTGGCAGGCGAAACCTCGACAATTTTTTTCATATGAATGCTTGAAATAAAAAATAAAGGTAGTGCAAAAAACCTGAATAAAAAAAGGAATGGAATGCTTGTGTTTCCTGCTTTTTTTGTCGGTTGTCCCGTTACCCAAGTTAAAATTTCTTCTCGTGTTGCCACCTAGACGAGAGGTAATGACAAAATTCGTTTGGGCTCCAATTGCTGTGGGATGTCGTTATTGCCATGAATTCAACACTCTGGTGGTGGAGGGAAAGAAGAGGGCCATGAAGACAACACACAACTTTGTTTTTTATTGATAAGATTGTGTTTTATAGTACCCTCGGTGCTTGTCCGGCAGTAAACGCTTTATTCACTGAGAATTTTGGCAATCTAAGCTGAAATTTCAATTTTCCCAGTGCGTCGTGTGTTTCGTGACATCAGCAGTGGTGTCGATAGAGGCGGCTACCTAAACATGAGTTAGTATGTTGACTCCATGGGGCGTCCATATGCTCAATCCAACAGGAACTAGAAGGCTGCCCGAAAGGCCATGTCGAAATGTGCTTGGTTACCGTCAGCTTTTTTAGGTTGGGCTGTGATGCTCAGTTTAATTTTGATCGGACCTTTGCATGCTGAATTTCGTTACAGTTGTTTAGAGTAGTCATTTCGGGAAACATTAGGTGTGCATGTGCGGTCACAAAAGTGGCAGCGTCGCGTATGCCCTCCTTCATACTGGGTTCAGTAGGCATCGTGGTTATTGACTGATGAATCCTCGAGCCTAAAGGGCCCCTGGGACCACTGGGCAAGCCTATCCCAAGCTTGTGTGATCAGTGCAACATGCAAGCAGGGCCCATCATTCCACGGTGTCTAGCAACCAGGAAGTGTTTGGGAAAGCTTCTGCGCAGGGAAAGCCACAACAGCTGGCTAACAAAATGACCCGTTTGGTGTCATTGCAGCAAATTAACTGGTAGTGCTTGAAGCCAGAAATAGTCTTTATACATTAGCTGTTTCAATCTCGGGAATTGATGAACGAGGTTATTTCCACCCTGCTGACAAGCAAATTAATATGCAGGATGCAAAAACAAGACTTGGACAAAAGGAAGGATTCTGCTTATCGCCTGAAGACAAATCGCATGTTGCGGAAGACTTGCTTCAATTCAGAAACGGTGAGTGGATTTGTGATGCTCTTGTCTTTGCACGAGTTAGGGTATGGATGTTGTGTCATGGTTGTCAGCCATGCTTCCAGAGCGCAGTAATCTCTTCTGTCACACTGAGTCCTGTCCACATGATCCTTCCCATTTACACCGACCTCTTCTGATTATGATACTTATCTTAAGCACTATCTGGTGTGCCTCCCCTACTGATGCGTTTATTGGAAGTGGTCTTGTTCGGCAAAAATTCTCCCTATACAATTTTGGGAATGCTTGTATTGCATAACCCTATGTTCAGCGCTGGGCTATTCTGAACCTTCCCTCTTCAGAGTAATCCTGCTTTGCAAGTCTTCACGGCATCTGCATTTCATAGACCCCACAGGATTTTTCTGTGCAGTGGACGATATTATACATAAGGATTGTACTCCGCTGGCATGCTGAGATAGTCAAATGTCACTGACACGCATTGTGCCAAATTCAGTGAGCGTGTGTGCTTTGGGAGAATGTAATGCTGTCATTTATGGCTCCACTGCAAACAGCGTCTGATAGGGATTGAATGATTGCAACGAGTGTTTCTTCAGTCTACAATACGACAGTGATGGGGTGCAATTGTGTTGATGAAAACCTGAAAAGACAAACCAAACAAGGAAGAGTACAGTGCAAACCTGCCACCCAAGTCAGCAGGTCCTATTAAAGGCCAACTGCACTCAAATTTCACCTCGACCAAATTTATTTTTAACGTGTAGTAAGGACCACCAAATCAGCTGGGACACGAGTGGTAGCCCTGTGAAACGCCCCGTTAAACAGTCAGAAGCATTTAAAAAAGCTCCGCGGCAGACCACGCTGCACCTGCCGGCGGATCGCGTAAACAGCCATGACGCGCCTGTGACGCTCCAGCTGACGGGGGCTTCTTCCTATGGCCAGCCACACAGTGGGAGAACTGGTCGAGCTCTGCCGTGAACGCTTCACCCATTTGCTGCCCCATCCGTGTGTAGAAATTGCGCGCAGGCTTGCTCCCAAGCTGCTGATGGTCCGGCTGCTCGCGGGACGGCTGCACCGTCACTTCAGTGGCTGTGCGCTTCTCGATTTCAGTTTCAAAATCTCCGATGTTTACTGACCACTTGCGGCATCCTTGCGGGCATTTCAGCTGTTGTATTCGGATCTTGCTTTCTTTTTCAGCAGACTGTACGGAAATAGGGTTTTCAAGAGGTCGAAATTTTGAGTGCAGTTGGCCTTTAACTCTTTCCGTGCCATAGGAAAGGTGCCCTTTTTTGTGGGTTCTAGTAGTTTTTTTTATGCAACAGCTGTTGGGGTTGAATGTACAAGGCACACAAAAGTGGGGCCTAATTGATGTGCTTTTTAATGATATAGCTTTAGATGTGAAGGAAGGAGTCAGAACGAAAAATTAAAATTGCCAACAGCAAATCTTTGGAAACTGCAAACATAAAAAAAATATGCTCATATCTTGAAAGAAAAAAAAATACTTTGGAATATTCATACAAAGTTTTCTTGCATGCATAATATCCTTAGTAAAAATTGAAGTTGTAGAAAAAAATTACTGAGAGTCCTTTCAAACCCCAAGAAATAAGTTTGGTTGGTTGCTTCCAGTAAAGTTGTTTTAAATGCACGAACGGTTGTTCTCAAAAACTTGAGGCACGCGAAATTGAAGCTAAAAATAGATGAACTTCTTTATAATTGAGTTTTTGAAATGAAGTAAGGGGTGTAAATGCGAAATATGATTTGTGACACGAAACTTTTGGAAAACTTTAAAAAAGCTAGACGTCTTTACGTATCAAAATAAAAAAAAAAAGCTTTATCTCGATTGGTTTTCCAGCTACAAAAAATGACTTCCAGTTGCACTTGCCATTGGGCAAAGTACTCTACACCTGTCGCTCTCCTTGGGCAAAGTGCCAACCTTCCTCGATGAAGAGGCAAAAAAGGCTGCTGCAAATGGTGTGTACAGTCTATAGATGAGGTAAATAACTTCCGGGACACTCGTAAAGCACTCGAACTGGCTACTTTTCAGAAAATGGCAAACTGTGAGAAAAATTTCATTACCCTTCTCAGAACTAAATTTCGACAGTGCCAAATGTTCAACAGATGCACTGCTGCTGATAACATTGTGTAAATTTGAAGACGCAGTGTAATCGTGCAATTTGCAACATTTTGTAGGGCGTGTCAAACTTTGTGCTCGCAGCCAGCTTTATCTGCCACCGTACTGTTCTCTCAGAAATTTTTTTGGTGGGTTTTAATGCCACCCAGTTGACAAAATACGAAGTATATACAGAAAATGAAAGAGTACTTCTCTACCAACATGGCAGGTGGTTCCATGGGTTTTAAAATGCCCAGCACACTTTTGAATTCATTTGAATCAACGCTGTATATAAACTAGAAGCAAAGATGGAAACCTACTGATAACCGGCCACCGACATTCGAGGCCGGTACCTTCCGTTATCTCTCCCGGAACTAAATTCTTGTAATGCCACCTCATCTGCCGACTCACTGGTGCTGATATCAACATAGTGGAAGTCCATGATTTGCGGCATTTTGTTGCGTCCATTGTAATTGGCACTCGCGGCCTTCTTGATCAGGAACTACTGTGCAGTTCAGCTCTTTGCGACAGGATTAAAAATTGCTGCTTAGCTGAGAAAATACGAACTGTGCAGAAAGTGGTTGTGTACTTTTTGTGCAACACGACAGGTCCACGAGGCGTTTTAAAACGCACAGCACAGTTTCTAAATCACCGTACTAGTGCGTCATTAGCCAGCTGACAATGTTCTATGTGCCCGGGATGGAATGAGTAAAACGGCGCTACTGAATTCTTGGTGCAGCTCACATAAAAGGGCATTATACAAAGCATTGCGCGGGCTTTAGTCGGTTGACTAATGGGCAGGGAAAAAAGCGGGCTATGCCAACATTTCATTTGCAGGAAAACGCGGTGAATACGTCTTTATTTTTTTCTCTCTCTTTCTTCATTGCTTTCTCAAGGTTTGTGTGGTCATGTGAGAGATGTGAAATAACTCATCTGTGTGAACTAAGCTACCAGCTGCTGTTGCAGTGAGCCAGCTGCTCCTTTTTTGCCGCTCCCTGAACGGAATGTAACTGCGGTGGATGTAACGGTGCTGGTCTGTGCTCCTTCTGTGGCCCCCAGACCCCCGTGCATGCTTCATCTCGTGCTGAAGACGTGCCGCCAGAAGAGCGAGTGCCTCCGGGGGAGGTGGTCCTGATTGTGCAAGTTTACAAGCCCATGGCAATGCCGGAGACGCTGACGAAATACCGCACCCTTGGATACCGGTCCTACAAGGCAAGTGCCCCCACACTGTAGCGGCCTTCTGGGCGGCGGCAGAACAAAACTGATTGCATCTTGTGGGGGTGCGCGCCAGGCTTTTGGAAGGCAGGGACTACTGGTTGGGTGGAAGGTTTACTCAACAGGAGACAAGCCATTCCCGTGCAGCTTCTTCCTCTTACATTTTGCAATTTCTTCTAGTGCGAGAGCGCTAGATGTGTCACTTGTGAAAAACCCGTCCCACGTGTGAAGCGAGCCTGAGCAGAGGATGCCGAGCCAGCATGATGGAGGGCATGTCTTCCTTGCTGGCAAGAACGTCCCTGGCACTGCACTGCACTGCCTCTTCGGCAGTTGCTCTCCTTGCTAATGCATGTGGTTGAACCGGTTTGGTACAGTTCAGTTGGCTTCAGGGTTTTAGCGCGAGACTGCTAGGTGTGCCACTTAAAGGGGCACTGACACAAAATTTTGAAGGCGAGATAACTTCGGAGATAGATTGGTGGGAACACATATACATCATCTGCAAAATATCAGCGGTGAATACAGCCTAGAACATATTTAAAATCAATTTTGAAGTGTGCGAAACGCAACCGAGCGGCCAGCAGATCCACCCGCGCAAGTGTAAATAAACAACATCCAAACACGTCACGAGTTTGTGTTTGCCGCTTCCGCACTGCCGGCTCGCCGCACCAATCGGAGGGCCGGAGGGCGGAGCTTCTGCTCTCGAGAACGAACAACCCGATCGTTGGCGGCGGAGGCGCCGTGATTTCGTCAGCTCATCGGGCAGCTGGCCGCGACCAAAGTTCTACAGCGATTCCAGGCACTCTGTTTGTATTACTGTTTATTACCATTGAACGCGGAAACGCGCCGGAGGCACGAAAAGCCCACTGAGCAAGCCGCACGGTCGCTGTGCAGGCGGCGGCCACGGCCGCGAAGTGGCCCACGCCGGCGCAGGTAGCTCGAGTGATAGCTTGTTACCGCTGCACGAAATTGTCCCCAAGTCCCGACCATGGTGGCTTACATGAGAAAGGAGTTAATGATGCCATGGCGGGTTGCATTAAAAATTGTCATCTGCACCGCTTACGAGAGCGGCACTCGAATATCCGCCGCAGTGCTAAGCCGAACACATCTGTAGGCGGACCTGTAGGCAGACCGGCCGGCTGCTCCCAACGCGCGTCTTGCCACCCACCGTCTCGAGCGTCGCGCGCCGTTCGTTAGCCGCGGTAGCATTTGCACTCGCAGCGCCTGCGTCACATCCACGGTCGCTTTTTAATTAGGCGCCTCACGAGATCAGTACGGGGGGGCATTTGCAGAAACTGCCGTCGATGCGGATTCGACAGTGCGTGCTACGGCGGCTGTGCTCTGTAACTGTGATATCCCTCCGACGGTCACGTGATCAGCTTTGTTCACACAAAATCCACAAAATTCATCGTTTCGCGGCACTCGCTGAAACCGAAACTGCGACTGGCCGCATTGAAAATGCCTCTAATTAAACAACCGTCGCACGCTGAAGCAAATGAGGTTTCTACAGGTTATAAGTAGGTCACTAGCTACTTATCGCAACAAAAAAAACAAGATGCAAAATTTTTGTGTCAGTGCCCCTTTAAGAAGCACTTGCGCTAAAATACGAGAATACCTGCATGGCAGCACAGTCGCAGCCCCGGGTAGCACCTGTGCAGATGTGCAAACTGTGCTTAACCCAAAATAATCAAGCGGTGCCTTTCTTGCTTCAAGGCTCTCACTCGCGTTCCCCATGTTAAATGACACATTTTTTTCTTTCAATTTGAAAACAAACCTGCATGTTGCAAAGCAGTATCATTAATACTGGTGTTCTAAATTATGTTTGTCTGGGACCATGAAAATGAAAAATTAAACAAACTTAAGACCAATCAAATTTTTTATTGGAATGAGAAATTTGCCTTATGTTAACAAAAATAGTGCCGTGGCAAGCTATGTTTGTTAGAAACATAAATAAATGGGGGTGGGGCCATTTCCTGGGATGCACTACAGCAGCTTGCATGTACTGGCTGACAATGACAAAAGCAACTGTAGTACAGAAATTTGTGGTATTCTTTCGTCATTTAGAGACAATAAACAGTTCCAAGCAAAACATGACAGGTTACACAACGCCCAAGAGGTCCCAGCTTCACTTCGTTTTTTCGACTCCTTTTAGTCCTGTCTACACATTTGATGTTTTTGGTAATGTACTTCACATGCTTCTTGATTGTGGTCCAAAATCAATACCTTTTGCAGTGCAGGGTTCGTACAAGTCCTCGAAAACCTTGAAAACCCTTGAAATTGACAAGTGAGTTTTCAATGGCCTTGAAAGCCTTGAATTTTTTCGTTCTCCTTGAAAACCCTTGATTTCTTTGGGCAACAAGAGACCCGATTACATGACCAGGTTTTAGATGCGACTGCATCTCATTCACTCGCCTTGTCGCTCCATACGGCGTTGTTGTTGTCTGTCCACACCCCTCCCCCATTCTCCTCGCCGCGCGAACTGCGCTCTCCGTCGCTCATCCCCTCTCCTCTCCGATAGCGAACACTCTCTCGCGAGGGGCATTGGATTCGATTCGATTGGATTTGGATTGGATTGTGTTGCGTCATAGCCACGCCACGTTGCGTCATAGCCGCGGCAGGGGGTTCACGGCACGTTTCACACGATGGGAGAATCAACCTAACGGAAACAACAACGGAACCCCCTATGCGTCGCATCTACACAGGGGTTCCCGCGAGGGGAGGTGGGAGAAATTTTCGTAGCTTATGCCCCCCCCCCCCCCCCTCCCCCCCCCTCTCCAAGAAAGAAAACATGCTTTTTACCATTTAAAGCCAGCTTGGGGGTGCAGTAGTGCTGCTTTATACAGCTTTTGCAACTTAGAGTGAGCTTGGGAGCACAGGCGTGCTGCTTTACACATCGGTTTGTGAGGAACGAAATGTCTGCATCAGCCGAGGCAGAAATTAGCATAGGTCCCCTTCCAATTTTTCATTCTGCTTTCTGCAGTGCCTCATCCTGTTATTCATTTTACATGTTATTAATTTCACGAAAACGAGTGGTGCTGGCACTCCAGGGTTAAATAAAAATGAGCACAAATAAGCAAACACAGTGCATCTAGCTCCTAAGCTTTTCTGGAATACTTTATTTTGACGGGTGTGATGGGGGCAGAGCCAGTAGAGTCGTCAATCCCTCCTTCGCCCCCTTAATGATCACAGAAATTTGGGGGATGAGAATGGCAGGGGGTGTTAAGCTATGTTCCTCGCTATTCGAGACTGTGTATTCAGAGCGTTTGCAGGGGTCGAAAAAATTCAAGATGGCATGGCTTTTGTAAAGCTCCTTCGGTATTTTACTGTGGGTGGGGGTAAACTTGTTCACTTAAAGGGTGGAGCTGTTCCAAAGAGATTTTTCGGGAGGTCGTTTTTTTGAAATATAAAGAAGCAGACGTTTAGCATGTGAAAACAGTAGTGAAACGTTAGTACACGTGCTCCCCAGCACCCTTGAAAATGCCTTGGCAGGGCCTTGAAAGTCCTTGAATGACCCTGAATCCTGTACGAACCGTGGCAGTGCTTTACAAGCTCAAAAAAAAAAGTTTTCACATCGCAGCTCTGCCACTACAAAGGGCAGTCGTGGTTGCTACGAGATGAATCCGGTCAACCTAGGGTGAGGTGCATGCTCTGCTTAAAAATGATTACTGACATAATTTTCTGAGCTAAAGTAACAAAACATCTTCCTGTGTTTGTGGTGATATCTTTCTGGAAGGTTGAACTGTAACTGATTGGTGTAACGTAGTTATTTCAATCTCAGCACGCATGAAAGAGTCAAGAACAGAGCCCGTTTCGGCATCAGCGTAACGTAATGAGAGCGTAGCGTCCAGACTATTGACATCAGGCTGCGCTCAGGACGCTGTGAGCCATTCAGGGTATGCTGCATGGGCAGAGCCTGACCACTTGTGTTAGTAGCAATGGCCACCAAGTGTATAGGGTAGCTGGGTCTCCCTGCCTGGAGAGGTTTAGGCTTACCGTCGCGATGGATATTTGGTGGCCCCTCTCACTTGTGTTGCAGGTGAAATCTCATAATGCACTTTTTACCCACATTTTCAGCTATTTTTTCCGCATGCGTAACTTCTTTTTCCCCGAGGGGTTCCATTCTGTCGAGCAGTGGTGAGCTGGAGCTGTCTGCGTTTCATCCCAGTTGTCGCTACCACGAGGTTATTGCTGATGGCCCCATTGTGCGGGGTATATTCCGATTTGCTTTTGGAGCCCTGCTTGCAGAAATGAGGTGTGACGCGGTGGAATTGTAAGCGGCAAGCTTTCTACCGAAAGCTGTTACGTAAAACCAATGATGATGACGGTTAATGGCCTCCCCTTTGAATCGGGGTGACGACATGTGTCGTCTTGCCTATGTTAGTCATTTAATTAAATTTAGTTAACCTACAACCCATATTCCTCTTTAGTTCTGCCCTGCTGTCTCTAGCTGTGACGACCCTTTATAGACTTCTTCCCTTTTTTTCCACCAATACTATAGCTGCTGTTTGCTAATATCTACTGCTGAGCAGTTAATTTCAGCGCCACCTAGCAGTTTTGCAAAGAAACAATACCAAAACTGTTGCAAACTCTGTAATAATAGCCAATTTTACTTCGAAGCAACAATAGACCTCCAGAAACCTCCACATACTGAAACAAAGCTGCCCGGCAAACAGCTGGTTGCATGCAAGAATGATTTGAAGTGCTGTCCTTCTCTGAAATGGTATGTGACCACTAGGTGCTGTCTTTCAACCTGCCGCTAGAGCTCTTAAGTCAGGTGTGGATGGAGGAAAATCATGAGTGGCAATTCTTTTCTTCATGAGCAGTAGTGTGCAACTAGGTGTCGTGGCAAATCAGCTCTAAGTTGGGTAGTGGTGCCAAATATGAAATTATCAATGCAGAACTGAAATCAAAACTGTTGTAAACCGTTTGCAAATGGTTGTAATGGTATTTGGGATTAAGATGGGGCTTTGAGCAACACATGCCACGGTTGTAAAACTGTTTGGAATCACGGGCCAACTTAACTAGCATGCACCTTTCAACATCTTCAACCAGTTTGATGGGATATTACTCTCGCAGCGCGTATCCGACGAATGAAAATTGTCTTCTGATTCACCGTTGGTGCCCTGATAACTAAAACCAAACACTGATGCTCAATAATGACAAGTGGTGCTTTTTTATTAATTCATTGATTTTTTTTTTTGGTAGCTCAAGCATGCGATGCACCCTCCAAATTTCCCCACTTGGGTGATACCAGTTTGGGTCAAAAATCGCGCTTTTGTTGTGTAAACGAAAACGAAAGTGATTTTCAAAGAGCATTCTTTGAGCTAATTACCAAATACCAAATGGTTTACTCAATCTTAAAGGCCTCGAATTCAAGGAAAATGGTATATAAATTGTCATTCGAATTGAACAATCGTAAATGCTTGCGGTAACGAAATAGTGAGCAGCTTATTGTAACAGTGTGATACTATACAAGTATCTTTTTTCTTGCTATCTTAAAATGTTTAGTTGAGGGAGGGTCAGCTTTCCAAAGATTAGGATAGTTCTAAGCTGCACAACATAGTAGCAATGACCAAGGAAGTCGCATTTACGGTTGCAAATGCATTGCATGCATATACCACGAGTACCGTCATTTGTTTAATTTGTTTTGCTGTTCTTTTTCACCATTAGTAGACATGCTACATTCCAAAGGGGCGCAGTTTGCATCATTTTCTTTATTCACAGTACCTTACCGCTCAAAAAAATGGTCCTCAGTATACCTATGTCCCCACCCCCTTTCCAAAACGTTTTTTCAGGCAGCACACGTAAGCGAGAGCTAGTGTTCTTTTCCACAAAACTCCTCCCTTCCTATCTCGCTTCCGCCGTTAGATTAGTAATCGTATCAGTCTGTCTCGGGCTAGAAAGCAGTGGAGACGGCTTTGGGAGGTCGAGCTGTTCTGCTAGAAGGTCCTACAGCTGGTGTACAGCGCACAGCAACAGTGGCTTTGAATGCCCCACATTTTTTTTATCCTGTCGGTGCCATGCCCGAGGTCCTCCTGAAGACCCGCATGTTTGCGTCTATGCAGCCAAAGGGGACGGTTTCCCACTTGAGTCTGTCCTTGGACCTCTGGCCGAAGAACACTGAAACACCGCAGAGGCGCGAGCACGGGCGCTGAATGGCAGCTTGGCTCACCTGCAGTTGCATGCTGTTCATCGGGCGTTGGACTGGCACTGTCCTAGCTGCACCTTCCGCCTTTCTTGTTCTCTGCATACACTAGAAAGAAAAGGAAAGACTGTGGAAAAAAGAGTTCCTCGGGTTGGGTGTCCCTCCTTCTCTTCCATCCCCTTCACTGTTTTCCCACCAGTTGAAGTCCTTCTTGAGCTGCCCCTACTGGTATCATTCTTACTCACCGGACAAAAAGGCGACTGCATTTCGTAGCAGCAGGGCCTACAGGTCCACAAGGGGAGTAATGGCAGGAAACTGGCGTGGTTTGTCGGCAGGGTTTTGAGTCCTGGCGGGCTGTTGTGTTCCCGGAGAACTGTCACTCTCACGTGCAGTTGTAATCCAAATACGTCAATCTCTGTGACGCCTTTAGTTGAAGAAATCTGGGAAAGATGGGTGGTTTTCAGTGTGCAGATAATGCAGATAATGTTGTGAAAACACATTGTACAAATTCTAAGCCAGCCAGTCTTGGGGGATTACTTCCTAGAGCAAGCTGAAACTAGTGCACTAGCCTGCTGCAATGATGTTCAATGGGCCTGTCTTTTAGACACCCCATTACCTCAGAAGTTGGTAAAAGGGGGCTGATGGCACAGCACACGAATAAGGTGGCTGGCGTAGCTTCCTTATGTTCTGATTCTTGTGCCTTGTGTCGTGGGCATGTTAAAGGGGTCGTGAAGAGAAAATGCATTTGTCCCTGCTTAATTTTGTCTGCTTGAACGACCTTTTAAGAACATAAATCCCAAATATTTTCACGATTTATTGCTTCTGGAATTTAAGAGGTGCCTTCGAAATTCTCGTTTTGAGGCGCATCGCAAGCGACCATGCGCGCATCGTTGGTCGGCAGCGCAACTAGAGTGACGTCACGTCAAGTACATTAGAGAGTTCAACGCTTTCAACATTCTTTGTGTATATTGTTCTGCAAAGCTCCAAACACGATATTTTAAAAATAATGACTCCTTTATTCGTTGCCAAAAAACAGTTTTCTATCCACGTGAGCGGTGTCGTGACCGCTTCAGTTGTCTGGCAACCATTTCAGCAGAGCAGGCATTGGGGTTCGGACAGACGGAGCCGTCAGGGGACGCGGCAGCCACTAGTGATGGACGTGATCGAGAAGCGGTGATAACCATCATCGACCGGACTAAGTGTAGACTGGAGGTGTGGAGGAGCCGGACAATGGCGTGGGTGGGAAACAATAGGGGTGGGGGGCCAGGTGCAGAAGTGTAATAACCTGCTATGACACTCACGGGTGTTCTCGGGGAGTGTCAACCCGTTTCAAAAAGGTATAGCTACAGATCCAATCCAATCCATTCCAAAACTCAGACCTACTGGCTGTTTGTACAGTTTGTAGTGTTGAATTTCACGTTCTTTCGCCTAATTCTCTTCGAAATCTTACCTTTTTTGTCTGAAATGGCACAAAACCGCTCAGGCAAAAAAAAAAAAAAAAAAAAAAAAAAGTGCCTCGTATGCGATTTGAACTTGCGGCCTCCGGGCCAGCCCAACATTGCGGGCAGCCTAGTCGGATACTTTATCCACTACACTACCGACGTGAGAAGCGCGCGCGGCGAAGAACTGCTGTATAAAAGCCTCTTCGCATTTGTAACCCCAGAAGTCTGTCGTGTTTTCATAAGTTCTAATCAACCCAGAGCTTTAACCGCCAACTTACTGTTGAATGCTTCTGCAGTAAGCCAAAGGGAAGCGTATGCAATCAACGAAACAGCGTTAGCAGCATTGTTTATTGCAGGGAACAGGAAAGCAATCATCGAACTGCGTGATGGCGGGACTCGGCGCTGCATCGCTGCTTCTCGCTAGTTATTGTTGCGCTTGATGAGTAAATGATGGATGGGTTTCAAGTTCCGACTACTCGAAGTTCCTTCGATAAACGTGTTTATCTAATAAATTCTCACTTTAAGCGTTCGGTCATTTATCTCGTCAGGTCAGGCGTTTTACGTTTGCGCAACTCACGTATACGGGCTACGTGAGACAGATGTCAGCAGACTTGTGCAAGAATATCGGCTAGCAAAACGACTGTTTAGACTCGTGCAAAACAGCGTAAACAGTTTACGAATGCAGTTTAGGTTAAATGTGGTTACTTCTGCCTGCGCCACTCGCCCGTGTTGTTGACTGAAAGTTCGACCATGTTGATCAGTCGTATCAGAGATCAGACATCTCCCTGCTCAGTTGCAGGGCGAGTTTCATCATGGCGCCGGTGTTGTAGCTTTATCTGACCCTTTGCGAGCCTGCCCTATGCCGACATATTGTGCAGACGAGGGAGAACTATGATTGCTGCTTACTGATTTACTGAAACTTCACTTCACGAGTTGAGGAGGAAAGCCTCGGTGAAACCTAAACTGCATTTGTTTTCCTATTTGCCGATATCGGGCAATGAAATGGGTATGCATTGTTTGTTTATCAAGGTTCCACGGTTATAAGCGCACACACAACACAATTTTTTTGAAAATCTCTTCACGACCCCTTTAATCTCCTTCACTTGGGACTTCTTGGGTTGAATACCATTGTGGCAATTATTGCAACGTTGCTAGAATCTGTGCGGAAAATTCTGAGCCACAATTAAGAGGACAACCGGGTCGAAAAATCGCCATTTTTTCTAATTATGTCGTTTTTTTGTTTTCACTTGCATTATCATCTTTGACTATCCCTCTTTCATGGAAAAAAAAAAAGAAAACGAAATACGAACGAAAACTTAGTACGAACGAGAGCTTAGTACGAACGAGAGCTTAGAAATCACACAATCAAGCCGAATTTCGGCCATCTTTGAGGGTTTTTGCTGCACGGCAGCGTGGCTGGCCGCCATTTCAGTCACTTGAGAGAGGTAGACAAAGCCTTCGTCTCTCAAATCGCTCGCCAGCCTCGTACTCCGCGTAAAAAATTTAAAAAAGAATATTTCTTCCCACTTGTTTTGAGAGCTCCTTCCGGGTATTTAAATCACGTGACGTGAAATCGGGACTGCCTATAATCATGAACGGTAAGGAGAAGCATGACTTTCATCGCCGCAAGTCCTGGACTTCATGCCCGTACAAGGGAAAGCGCAAGCGGCGCAGCATTGCGACGATTACGGCTAACGCCGGCATGGCGAGGCCTAACGGTGACGCGCCTTCAAGCGTTGCGAGCGCGGCTCAACCAGGCGAGGCTGGTTTTACAGTGACGCTATCAGCTTTGTAAGTGCATCGGAGAAGTTGTTGCAGCGTTCCAATGCGGGGAGACAGTCGACAACAGGAGTGGTGCAAGTGCAGTTATCTGCGAAGTCAACGGTCTGAGTGACCTTATGAGCGGCGCTGTGTGTGCGATGTGCGGGAAGTGCGAACTCGTCGTAGTTGGGGTCGCAAACAAGCGGAAGGGCCTTGCAACGGTACTGGAACTCAATTGCAAAAACGTGGAGTGCCCTGCAGGGGTGGTTTCTTCTGGGTACTCGTCACAGCGCGCTGCTGCCATCGGCCACGGAGGCCGCAACCCGGAACTCTGCACGGGAAGCCCCCATGATATTTTCGCCATCAATGGGAAAGCGGTACTCGCTGCACGTGCGGTTGGCATCGTAAACGATCAGCTGTGCAGGTTTTGTGCCATTCTTGGTCTACCGAAACCACTGCACCAAAAGACGTACCACAACATTGCCAAGAAAGTTCATGCCGCGGCCACAAGAGTCGTCTCTGACAACCTTTCTGAAGCAAGGCAAGTAACTGCATTGCAAACTGGTCAGACTGACGTCAGTGTGATGTTTGATAGTACTTGGCAGAAACGAGGACACAAGAGCCACAACGGTGTTGGCACTGCCATTTCTCTAGACACTGGTCTCTGCCTGGATGAGGTGCTGTCAAACTACTGTCAAAATTGCAGCCACCCCCAAAAGCTCGATTAGCAAGAGGAGGAAGTGTGGCAAGCCTTCCATGCCCCACGTGTGAAAAATGTCGACTGCTCATCCCATGCCATAGAGACAGAAGCAGCACTGTGCATCTGGCACAGGACGGTATCGTACAACCTGCAGTTAACTGTAGTGGAGATGGCCCTTACTCTCGCTATGTTGTGGTTCAACAACACTAGCTTTGAGCAAGTTCTCCATCCAAGAACTGGGAATCTTCCCTTTAGAAAAAGTGGTCAGACTAAGCATTGCAAGTGACCAGCGGAGGATCAGGCACATGTGTGCCAAGCTGACTGCTGAGGCTAGGTCCCATCGCCGCATCCTGGTGAAATGGTCCCGTACCCGCTATATAGTCCTATACCCGCTATGCGGGTATAGGACTATACCCGCAAGAACCGTGAGGGTGCTACTTATGCAGGAGCGTTCTAGTTTTAGTACCTCAATGTGGACATTTCAGACTATATCCCCACCAAGTTTCATGTTGTTTGAGCAAGAATTTATGAATATGCCAAAGAAATAAACTTTCAATTGCATTTTAGATGCGATGCTGAGAGCATCTCTTGTCGGCGGCCCTGTCCTTCCTGCGTGCGTCCGTTGTTGTCCGCAGCTTTTCCACTCTCCCCCTCTCCTCTCCGATAGCGAACACTCTCTCGCGAGGAGCATTGGATTGGATTCGATTGGCTTGGCTTGACTTGGATTGGATTAAAGTGGATTGTGTTGGATTGCGTTGCGTCATAGCTGCGGCAGACGCACTGGCGCCGGCGCGTGCCCAGGTGAGAGCGAACACACACACTCAACATCTGCGGGTGTACGGCCCAGCGCGCTCTCACTTCGCCAGTGGGCGGCGCTGCGCGCGGTACTGCGCATGGGCAGTACTCTCTCTCTCCGCGGTCTCCTCTCCTTCGGGCGCGCTGCGCATATAACCGGTGTGCCGCTCTCCGGCGGCCTTTCGGTCGACGGGTACTTTCTGCTTGCGCTTGAACCCCCCTCAGCGTCGCATCACCAGGTTCCCGCGAGGGGAGGTGGGCGTAATTTTTTCTCTGTTTGTCATTTTTGTCCGTTTTCTGAGTTTGTGCACACTTATTTTCCCACTTAGAGTGGTCGTATCACGATGAAATTTTGCACAGATGTTCATTATAAAACGTAGGGCCGAAATCTTGTTAATTATGCAATTTGTGTCCTTAGATATTTGTGACGATCATAAAACAAAAATATACAGAACAGGAAAAGGCACACTACCAGTCATTTTTTTTTCATGGTGAGGAAGATGAGTATATAAGGCTTTTTCAGGTAGATTTCGGCATTATGCGGTTCATAAGGAAGCACCAGATAATTTTAAAACTTTCAGTAAAAATTTTTACTATAATAAACAATAGTGTACAACAAAAAAGCCGTTTTTCTGCACGTCATGCTACGTAAAATTTCATCCAGAGCAGATATTTGAAATCTGATTGCATATATGACAAGAGGAGCTCAATCTTTACAAGCTGCAAAAATTTCAGCCTCCTAACTTCATTATAAAAAAAAAAAAAGTTGTTTCGAGGAGTATGTCCTGTGTTTAGGGGTGGTCGGAAAATTTTGCAGCTTGTTTTTTTTTTTTTTTTTGCTCCAATAAGTAGCTACTTATCACCTGTAGAAACCTCATTTGCTTCAGCGTGCGACGGTTAATTAGAGGCATTTTCAATGCGGCCAGTTGCAGTTTCGGTTTCAGCGGGGGCCACGAAACGATGGATTTTGTGTGAACAAAGCTGACCACGTGACCATCGGAGGGATAGCGGGGATATCACAGAGCAGAGCTGCCGTAGCACTGTCGAATTCGCATTTCCGGCAGTTTCTGCAAATGCCCCCATGTTCTGATCTCGTGAGCCGCTTAATTAAAAAGGACCGTGGACGTGGACCGCGACGAAAGAACGACGCGCGACGCTCGAGACAATGGGTGGCAAGACGCGCGAGCAGCCGGCCGGTCTGCCTACAGGTGTGCCTACAGATGTGTTCGGCTTAGCACTGCGGCGGATAATCCATTGCCGCTCTCGTAAGCGGTACAGATGACAATTTTTAATGCAACCCGCCATCACATCACTAACTCCTTTCTCATATAAACTGCCATGGTTGGGACTTGGCAGCGGTTACAAGCTATCACTCGAGCTACCTGCGCCGGCCTGCGCCACTTCGCAGCCGTGGCCACTACTTGCGCAGCGACCGTGCAGCTCGCTCAGTAGGCTTTTCGTGTCTCCGACGCGTTTTCGCGTCCAATGTAAATAAAAAGTAATAAAAATAGAGTGCCTGGAATCGCTTTAGAACTTAGGTCACGGCTAGCTGCCCGATGAGGCGAGGAAATCACGGCGCTTCCGCCGCCAACGATCGAGTCGTTCGTTCTCGAAAGCAGAAGCTCCGCCCTCCGATTGGAGCGGCGAGCCAGCGAAAAACGCCGGTAGAGCAGAAGTGGCAAACACAAACTCGTGACGTGTTTGGATGTTGTTTATTTACACAAGATCCTCGGGATGTCGATTGCGCGAGGTGCTCTGCTGGCGGCTCGGTTGTGTTTCGCACACTTTAAAATGATTTTAAATATGTTCTAGGCTGTATTCGCCGCTGGTATTTTGCAGGTGATGCATGTGTGTTCACGCCAATCTATCCCCAAAGTTATCTTGCTTTCAAAATTTTGTGTCAGTACCCCTTTAACTCTTTCAATACCACGCCTATTCAAATCGATCACTGGTGATCGATGATTTATATTGCATATTTCGACATGTTGTAGTCATTTCTTGTACACCTAATGCGGCCAGTGGTTAGTCTAGGCACGGCGCTTTTAGAATCAGTTTAAATTTTCCCGCTCCGGTGACATTTAGGTTTTTGACAGCTTTTTTTGTGAGCTGAGGTGCATGTGTTTTTGAGGAAGGGGGCGTGGCTGCTGCACTTGACAAAAACGATGCAGATCGTAGTTAGGCTGCATTACCATAATATTTTTTTGTCAAAAGGCTCCTGGCAAGTCAAATACCAAATAATGTTGTCAGCGTTGCAATCCGGCAGCTTGGGAGGTGACAATTACTTTAAATGACACCAGCTATTCACTAGTGACTTTGGTTTGGAGAAAGGGCAGCTTTATTCTGCCAAAGCTTTTTTCTGATGGTCCCCCACATGTCTAGCAAGTGTGCCTGGCATTTTCAGCTAGTTTTCAGCAGTTTCGTTTTTGCGTTGCTAAATTCATATTCGGCGCTACTACGCAGTTTCCCAACTACAAGCTCATTTGCCATGGCGCCTCTGTTGCCGGCTACTGCTCCGGGAAACAAGCATGCCGCTCGTGCTTCCACTTTATCTACACCTTACTTCTGCGATAACAGCTTCCGCTGAAAGTCAAAAGATAACACCAAGTCGTCGGGTATTAGTTCAGATGAGGAGAACGCTCCCACTTGGCCTTGAACACCGCCAGCTGTTCACCGGCCAGTTTCAGTTTCATACGAGGATATTTTCGGAAGTCTAGTGTCGCTGCTTAGTAGAACTGCGTATTCTGACAGTCTCCAACAGCCTTGTATTTGTTTCTTTTCGAAATTGTTAGGTGGGGCTGCAAGGTAGTAGGCCTGGCTCGTAGTGCTTAACTCTCTTCATAGCATGACGGCGGCTTGGTGAAAGCTTGCTGGGCACGATTCTAGCGCATCGCACCCTATTCCTGCAAGCAGGGCTATCATAGCGAGTCAGAACATGATAATAAACCTCAAATGAAAGTTCTGACTTATAAGTGATCATCAGGACACCAACAAGCATCCACAAAAGAGTTTGGTTATCAACTCCAAGAGGATTTTTTCGCATCACTTGCTTACCTTCAATATTGTGCTGGTCATAATCATTGACAAGGTGTTTTTACATCACATGGAGGCTAATTGGGGCCTTTTATAATTTCAAACCACCAGATTTCTTCTAGAGAACCATTCAAAATAGCAAAATTTGAAATAGTGGTTGGGCTTCACCACAAGGCACGGGCACCACGCTGGCTAACATTTTCTTTTATATCTGATTAATTGTACCGCGCAACTCAATTTTTTTTCTAGGACGGGTTCCTGAAATGTTTACCTACAAATGTATATTCTAAATTTTTCTACTATTCGTGTTTTATTATACAAACTTTTTTTTATTTTCTTCGACGCCTGGACAAAAAATTCGAATATGATAATTTTTGCGCAATCATTATTTATGAAAGCATTATTAAAACTGGTGTAGTTGGAAAGCACGTGGAATCATTTGCATTTTATGTCACTGCAATGTGTGCCTAACTAATATGTATAGCACAGAAAAAATGTTTTGTTAGACCCCTCAAAATTGGTCAATTTCCCGCGGTATTGAAAGAGTTAAGCAGTTTGCCCATGATTGCACTGATGGCTGGGCTTTATGGTGGGAGCCTTCTTAAATTACAAGAAATTTGGAAGCTGCTTCTGAAGCTGTGCTTTAGATTACTGTCGAACAGTTTTCTTATTTAATGTAAAGCTTTTTTCTAGCAAACATATTAGTCAAATGGTTACAGTTTTTCCTGGGAGGCGAGAAATGAGAACAACCCTTTGTGCTGAGATTTTGGTTAAGGATCTCCAAGATAATATAAATAGGTTTTTAGCATTGCACCACGACCTTGCTCTAGCCAAGGTTTAGCTTCAAGTCATGAGGCCCCAAGTGCAGAAATAAAATTGGCAGCGAAATTCCCAGAACTGCAGAGCATTCGGTTTGAATTGCGGGGCCCTAACACCTGTCGCTTTCAGTACCTAAGTCCTGAATTCAAATCTTTGACCACAGTAGAGCCGTAGCCCGGCAGCCAGCTTCCATTTTAAAGGGGCCCTGAAAGGCGTTTTGAGCACACTAAATGAACTAGCGCAATCGTTAGATTGGGTCGTCAACGTCATCTGTGCCAAGTATTACTCTTCTACGCGTAGCGGAAAGCTCACACTTTTGTTGCAAAGTTTGTCGCTTTTTTCTTACCCTTTCCTTTGTGTTTTTGGCCGCCAGCATCTTCACATGTCTACGTCATCAATTCCCAGATGTTCGTCATGAGCTAGACATCCTGCTATTGGGCGGCTTTTTCACGCACTTCCGGCAAAGAGATGAGTCGTCTGCTCAGCGCCGGCTCGCCGGCTGATCTGCCAGCGGAGTGCCGCAGTGCTTGGACATTTTACGACAAACGAAACAAGTGTAAACAAACGCTTAACCGTTTGTATTGAATGCAACACGGCCATAATACGACATGGATATTCTCTTGCCTGAGTACGTACCATAAAGAATGCGTCTAAGCCCCGTGGCACTTCTTTCGTGCAATCGCAGAGAACGCCCTGAGCCGAATGCCCGGGTTTGATGCATACATTTTATTCAACCTCAAAACAATCCAGAGATGCGTTTCGAATGAACACAACGTCACAACATGCGTTGCAAGTCTGAACCGCAATTGACAGACGATGGGTTGCCTCCTCTTGCCCGTTGTAAATTCGGCACTCACCTCGCGCACGGTTTGCGGGGACGAACAGCAAGTCACTTAACCCTGGCGCACAAGCTGAGATGGCTTTTAGCCACGCACACTGCACATAACACATGCGAGGAGGAGGGGGAGGAATAAACGTCCCTATAAAGCAGTTCGCCTTGGGGAAGAGTCCTTATTCCAGGACCCCTTGAGACCGTCCGGCTTCTTGAGCCCTCTTCACCAGCCAAAGCTGGTCATCAGGGTCCGAGCTGGACAGTGCTCTCTCCCAGTGCTCAGGGGAGGGGAAGGGCAGGGGGTTAGGTTGGGGTTCTTCTCGCAGCCCCACACAATGTGGTAAAGCGTGCCCGGAGCCTCACAGAAGCGGCATTCCGAGGAGTAGAGGGTGGGGGCCAGAACTAGAGCCCACATTCTGGCCCCCACCTACCACATGCGAGGTTGAGTTGTACGTCGCCCGAGAAAGATAATCCAGACCATGGGGAGCACTATCAACCCGCAGAAGCACAACGTCGCATTTCATCGCGAAACAAAGGCGTCCACAACACACAAACCATCGCCTCCTGTAATGCCAAGCGCATCTCGCACTTGGATCACGCAACCGTAACTGACTTTTAGAGCGGTTTGTGCCTTGTTGCCAAGGCAACCGATGTTTGAGATTGTCAAAGAAATGGCGTTCGCTCCAGCGCTAGAAAGCTCAGCGGCGGAGCATGTTTTGCCAACGTTGCCGCTCTCCACCACGCGTCGCCCCAAGCTGAACTGGTCACATGATTGAAGCGTTTTGTGCACGGGTTATGTATCGGTTTGAAATGTCTTTTTCACATGCCGCCGGCAGGAATTACCACCGCCGCAAAATAAGACCCGGCACCAACGGGGCCATATCTGATACGGCTCTTTTTGAATAAAGAGTGCGCGGTGCATCTCAAAGGGAACGAGCGCACGATCCTCCCCGTGCGGCTGCGAGTTCGCCGCCGATAAAAAGTCACGTACCGCCGATAGCAACTGCACCAACGCACACCACGAAAGGGCAAGGCCAGGCCGCCGCACACATGTGGCCGGATTTTTCGTTCCAGCCTTGAGCGGAGTGCGGGATTCATGGTGTCAACAAAGCTTGCCCGTAGCAGACGAGCAGCGCAATAGCGGAAGTTTGTCACCGCCGAGGAGTGCAGCATCATGGGAGGGAAGGCTCGCGCGCCGTCAACAGCGGAGAACAATTTGAAAGGAGGAGGAAATGCGGCGGGACGATAGTGCGTGGTTTTTGATTTACGATTTCTCAGCTAATACTCATCGCTTTAACAAAATTCTTGCGGGAGGAGATTGCTAATTAATTGCTTTATTTGGTTACATGTACATCC
The DNA here is from genome assembly GCF_048455015.1 of Haemaphysalis longicornis. NCBI lineage: Eukaryota > Metazoa > Arthropoda > Arachnida > Ixodida > Ixodidae > Haemaphysalis > Haemaphysalis longicornis. The sequence continues at coordinate 256,517,697 of NW_027526203.1, forward strand.
ATGCATCGGCGGGAGGTATTTCAAGACCCCTTTAAAAGTGCTCATTTCCCACATCCCCACACTTTCTTGTACCAGGAAAAAAAAAAAAAAAAAAAAAAAAAAAAAAAAAAAAAACTGTGGTTCATTCCTCTGTCATAGGAATTGGAAAAACATGAAAGTGAGATGTGCAGCGAAATCTGCAGCTGAGCATGATTTGCGGGTCGGGGCTTGTCTTGTGGTTATGCTTGGCGAGCGACATCCTGCTGGCGGGTCGCTTCGGCAAAGGTGTACTGGCATCATTTCCGTGACGGATCTGACGTCAGTGAAATCTTGGTATATCCTGGCATTTTAACACTTTCGTGTTAAAATATAAAACTCGAAAACGAACAACCTGAAGTATAATGTACTCTTTAGTACTAAAAGGGGCCCTGAAAGGCATTTTGAGCACACTAAATGAACTAGCGCAATCGTTAGATAGGGTCGTCAACATCATCTGTGCCAAGTATTACTCTTTTACGCGCAGCGGAAAGCTCACACTTTTGTTGCAAAGTTTGTCGCTTTTTTCTCACCCTTTCCTTCGTGTTTTCGGACGCCGCCATCTTCACATGTCTACATCATCGATTCCCATATGTTCGTCATGAGCTAGACATCCTGCTATTGGGCGGCTTTTTCACGCACTTCCGGCAAAGAGATGAGTCGTCTGCTCAGCATCGGCTCGCCCGCTGATCTGCCAGCGGAGTGCCGGAGTGTTGGACATTTTACGACAAACGAAACAAGTGTAAACAAACGCTTAACCGTTTGTATTGAATGCAACACGGCCATAGCACGACATGGATTTTATGTTACATGAGTACGTACCATAAAGAAAGCCCCGTGACACTTATTTGGTGCAATCGCAGAGAACGCCCTGAGCCGAATGCCAGGGTTTGACGCGTACATTTTATTCAACTTCAAAACAATCCAGAGATGCGTTTAGAACGAACGCAACGTCACAACATGCGTTGCAAGTCTGAACCGCGATTGACAGAAGATGGGTTGCCTCCTCCTGCCCGTCGTAAATTCGGGACTCACCTCACACCCGGTTTGCGTGGACGAACAGCAAGTCACAACTCTGGCGCGCAAGCGAGAATGCTTTTAGCCAGGCACACTACACATACCCCATGCGAGGTTGAGTCGTACGTCGTTCGAGAAAGATAATCCAGACCATGGGAAGCACTATCCACCCGCAGAAGTACAATGTCGCATTTCATCGCGAAATGAACGCGTCCACAACACACAGGAGGCGATGCACACACACACACAGCTTCGGTCACTGCATTGGCTTAGCTGCAAGCTTCGTTCGGACAATCAGCGATGCTACGACGATACAGAGCTGCGTGAGGACGACGTGCTAACCACTTCACGTATTTAAAAACACAGGGGCAAAGAACTAGGTTAATCGGAAGCAAAAAATATGTCCTCCATTATAGTGCCTGAAATATACTGGCTAGTGTGCCGAGGGCGGGCTCCAGGCGGGCGCCGGGAGCGATGTACGCGGCCGGCTGCAGCTTGGGGCGCTGCCGTGCGGGAGTGTGCGCGTTCGTCCGGCCCGAGCAGATCGCGCGGTTACCTCCGAGCTGCGGCGCAGACGGCAGCGGCAGAACTTTCCATTCCCGCTTGCGACGAAAGCGAGCGAATGCGACGGAAATTCTGTCGCGCGACGAAAATTTGTCCCGACCATTCGACAAAAACGATCGTCGCGCGACAAAGCGACGGAATTCCTGCCGCTTTCACTCGCTTTCGTCGCAAGTGCGAACGGGCCTTTATGCGCAATCACATAAAACAAGCTCTTGCTTATCGCCTGAGCATACGGTTTATATCTGACTACGTTACACTGTGCTTGCCAGTGTATTTAAACGATGTCACTAGGTTTGAAACGTACGCGCTCGGCGTGCAGCTTTGTAAACGCAAGCGGCCTCACATACGCACGCTATTTTGCTGCTAATAGAGTTTTAGTACAGCGTTTGTGGCCTTTGCATACGCTAAACGCTAAATTTTTGCATCCCGCTACGTAAACACTGCGAGGGGAGTTTTAGTAGAGCGGTAGAGCGTCTAATCAGTTTTGCGTAGCGACACACTAATGCATACGGCGCCATCTGTCAAATGTTTTCCGAAATGTCTCGCCGGCTCATCTGCTATCGGAGTGCCGGAGTGTTTGGACATTTTACGACTATCCAAACAAGTGCAAACATACGCTTTCCCGTCAGTGTTGAATGCAACACATGGGTGCAGCATAGAGAAAGAAATACTGGTGCAGCTTGTCAGAACACGGGTTCTCGCTGATCGAGTGCGGCGTTGGTTTGCTCTGCGCCTTCCCGTTCATCGCCGCTGATAAAGCGATCCAATCCGGCGCATTTTGTGCACGGGTTCTGTGTCGGTTTAAAATGTCCTTCTTCACATGTCGCCGGTAGTAGGAATTACGACCGCCGCAAAATAACACCCGGCACCAGCGGGGTCACATCTGAGACCGCGCTTTTTGGATAAACAGTGCGCGGTGCACCAAAGGGAACGAGCGCACGATTCTCCCCGCGCGGCTGCGAATTCGCCGCCGATACCAACGGCAGCTACGTACACCGCGAAAGGGCAAGGCCAGGCCGCACACATGCGGCCAGGTCCTTCGTTCACTTTTCCAGCCTTTAGAGGAGTGTCCATGGGGTCAACAAAGATGAAAAAGCCGAAAGAGCTGGCCCGTAGCAGACGGCAGTCTGTGGGAGCGCAATAGCGGAAGTTCGTCACCGCTGAGGAGCGGAGCATCATGGGAGGGGAGGCCAACAGCGAAGAAACAGTTGAAAGGAGGAGGAAATACGGCGCGACGATAATGCGCGGTTTTTGATTTACGATTTCTCAGCTAATACTCATCGCTTTAACAAAATTCTTGCAGGAGGAGATTGCTAATACATTGCTTTATTTGGTTACATGTACATCCATGCATCGGCGGAAGGCATTTCAGGACCCCTTAAAGGTTGCTTCCCAGCAAGAAGACCCTGTGTGCAGGGGTGCATCCTTTACAGGCCGCTTGCTTTGTTTTACTAGCGTCACTTCCGTGGCGGATGTGACGTAAGTGAAATCTTCGTGAATCCCGGAATGAAACAGTTTCATGTTAAAAGAACATTGGGCACATTTATTAAGTCATTTTTTCACCTCCCAAAGTGACTGAAAAAATTTTCTTGCCACGGCCCTGCTTGTCGTGCCAATTTGTGTAGGTAAGCTCACAGAAATTCAGCATGCAGGTTGTTTTCAGCGTCGCTGGCCACCAGGCTGAATGGGCACACTCCCTGGTGATTTTGCGCCTAGTGTAATGAGATATTGTGCAAGCGGAAACAGTGGACACTCTTGCAAGCGGCTCATGGCAGCAGCCCTTGGAAGGATGCCGGGCCCACTCATTAGTGTTTGTGTTGAATTACTTCTTCAGAAAGTCTTGGGTGCAGTGGAAGAGGAAGGCTAGTATTTTGTTCTCGGAAATGTTTTGGACCTCTTTAGGGGATAAATCTTAAGCTTGGTGCTAATAATCTATTTCGTTTCTAGGTCCAGCAAGAAGTGGCGGTGCTTGGCAGCCAGACGTTGCGCCGCTTGCGCCTGAAGATTCTTTGCATTTCGGATGCCTCAGTGGCTGGAGACTTCAGCGATGATCCAAAGAAGGCCCGTGAACCAAGGGCTTCGGTTCGTAATAATTCTTGTTCAGGACTTTGTACGGTGCCTCATTTCGGATTGGAATGAACGCGTACTGTCTGGCAGAAGTGGCTGTAGTGTTGCTGTTTCGTGTGTTGCAGGATTTGTACAAGTCTGGCTTCTTTTACATCGGGGACACATTTTACAATGACATGTCTGATCCATCCTGCAGAGACTACAGCGAGTAAGTGTCCTGCTTTACTTTTCTTGCACAGTGTTTCTGTCCTACGTGTCCCTCTTGCTCCCCTCTTTTGGGTCTTAAACAGTAGTGTAGACTAAAAAGGTCTATTCCTTGCCACCTTATAATTTCAGGGATCACTTTAAATCTGTTTTTTTGTGTGTGTGTGTGTGTGTGTGTGTGTGTGTGTGTGTGTGTGTGTGTGGTGTGGTGTAATGTTCATTCGAACAAGATATGAATTGTCGTTGTGAGTTACGCTTTGCAGGTGACTTCTGCAGCACAGTGCAGTGGGGGCCTTGGTTTAGCAGCTCGACATGTTTATGTGAAGCCACTACGGGCAAACACTGCAATGCTACACAGCAACAAGGGTACAGGTGCTCGGCACACTGGTGCAAAGAAAGCTGGGGGGCTGAGACGCAACAAGAACTTGAGTCATGTCAGTGGCACGGTGAAAGCAGTCGCTGTTGCCAGATACTCTCCTCCTTTCTGGCTAGAGATTTTAGAAAACAGTTTGAAAATTGTCGGGAAGAAGCCTGCTTCTATTTGTTCTGACACTCAGTGCACCTGACATCTGGTTGTTATGGCTCGTGGTTGACTCGTCTTCTTTGAAGACTGGTTGGATGGGCTTGTTGTCGGTGGTTTGTGTCTTATGTGTGGTCGCATTGGTAACACTGTTACTGGAGCATGTCTAGGATGAATTCTTCGCCTGAGCCTACCTTCGTTGAGTGTAGTTGTGGTTCACTGAAACAAATGCTGAAAATGGGCCTTATTTCTAGGGATGCTTGCAGCGTATGGGTTAACGGGAGACGCCTTCTGGTTCCATTAGAGTAAGCACTACCAGTCGTACTACTGGCCCTACTGTAATCTGAAATCTTGAGAACGGGTTCGAGTACTCACTCACGGGAGGCAAACTGTGGCTTTAGCAGCAAAGTTGAGGCTGTCGTTTACAGAGACACAAAGGTTTTGTTCACTTGCTCCAGCCTTCATCCCCGACCAGAGTCCCGCAGAGCCAACTGGGATATGTCATCGTGGCCGTGAGAGTAGGGAGTCCTGGTGCAACCGATGCTGACGGAATCTCTCAGCCGACTCCCCGCAAACATAGTCTGTGTGTCTGAACACTGCTCGGTGGAAAGGGGTTCCTCAGAGAAAAAGGCTACCGGTGGAAGACCAATGAGGGTTCATCGCCCAGCTTCCTCATTCACAAGTCACATGGTATCGTGGGTACGGCACGCCACACACAGCCAGCCAGGAAGCTAGCAATAGCGCACATGTAACCACGCCACCTCCACAAGTGGCGAAGCCCAACCACGTGTGCGAACAAGGCATTGGGGCTAAGGGGGCCCCCACACACTTGCCAGGAGGCAACCCACATTTGACATGCTATATTTGTATAGCCGCAGTAATCATTTAGTGCTGTCACAAACCACAAGAAGCCTTTCCCTCGTACCTTTTTACTCGGTTTCATTATGTGGAAATTGTGAGCACTCGTTTCCTTTTGTGAAAATGTGGTGTACTCCATGTGTGATTTTATGCAACTTCCTGAATGTCGTTTTGTTCCTAGTTGTCTCAAGGCCTGTAGAGCTCTAATGAAGTTCCACCGCTAAAAACAGCCACAAAATCTTGCCAGTGAAGCTGTTGGGGATAAAGTAGGGATATGTAATGTTATTGTCTAGAGGAAAGAAGTGACAGGAGTGTGTGCTAGTAAATACATTCCAGAGACATTTGGTTCTCCACAGCCGTGGCAGCTCTACAAGCCAATGCACTGCAGAGCTTAGCTTTGGTGGCTGACATGCCCACTGCTTAACTTCTGCTGAACTGCTATTGTTGGCATCGCCAAGTATGGCAGTCTAGAAAAAAAGGTCGTTGAACATGTACCAAATAGCGTTATGCTGTAATGCCTCACAAAAGTACCTGCCCTTCACATTGAAAAAATGAGGGGGCATACGGCAAAGTAGTCAAAACCTCAGGGGGCATTCAAGGCAGGTAGTGCTCTTGATCGAACGCAGATTTGGCAGTGGGTTATCTAAGGAAGAATTTGGACTGGAGATTACGAAGATGAAGTTGTTTGTGGAAGTGGGAAGGCAACAGAAAAGGGTGGAATGCCAGTTGAAGCCTGGAAGGATCAATGGCTAGACATCATGAACAATGGCCACAAACAGGCGGAAGTGGCACCTCCATGCGAAAGGGGGCACTTGTGTGCTCATGCAAAAAATGAGAAAGGTGCATCTCAGGCCAGAAGAATAGCAGTGGTCAAGTACATATTCATTGTAATTGGGTCTGGCTGCAGGTGGCACATCTACAGGTTTTCTCATTGGTCTCATTGACCACAGTGAGCGCATTTACATGAATTTAATAGAAAAATCAATTCAGAAGGGCTGTTCTCCTTTCTGCATCCTCCTTGCTGGATTCCTGTGATATTTTCTGTGACGCAAACTCTTTCGGATTGGCTTAACTGCTCGGCTTGCGAACGACAGTGCCAACGAAATCAATCGGCCGGCCGCCGGCGAGTCGTCGCAATTCGAACGCACAGTGAAAAGTGAGTCCGGGCAGGTTCTGTGCCTGGAGGTATGTCGCTTTATTTTATTAGTTTGTAGACTGTATTGAGCTTAGTAAAGCCAATGAAGTCAAAATGACTTCACAATAACGTATATGGTATACATGTAATTGGCTATCACAATTCACTGTCTTCGCTTCGCTTCGCTGGGACTGGTGCACCTGTAGAACATCTGAGGCCAATTCAAGGCAGGAGAAGAGTCGGCGAAGCTTATTTAGGTAATAAGGAATTAAATTTTTTTTTTAACTAAAGCTTTTATCGTACGGCCTAAAACCAAGGTGCAAGCAGCACTTTTTGCGCAGGTTAAACCATAGACCCCCCCCCCTGTCAGAGTGCCTTTTATGACCCGGTGGCTGGAGAGGAGGCAGGTGAGCTTCCAGAGGTGTGGGAGAAACGCTTCTCAGCTGAGCATCTGCGGTGGTACAAAGGGCGTTCAGCACTGCGTCCGCCTTGGCGTGTCCTTCGCCAGGGCATGAAACAATGCTTGCTTGCGAGAGGCAGTGCTAGAAGGTTTATCCAGCCCATTTCTGTAGTGATTCACAACATGGGAATAGTGGGTCGTGGCAAATCCTGAAGTATCGCTGATGCGCAATCACGGTAGCGTTGGGAGCAATGATCGTGTTGCACAGAACCAAAACCGAAACTGGTTTGAACAACTCTGAGTAAACGATTAGATCTTCCAGCACGTGTGCTTGTTGCCAATAGTTCTAATGTTTTTCATAAAGAAAGAAAATAACGTTGGCACAAACGCAAGTGTGTATGTATGAACTGTAAAATCTTGAACATCGTCTAGTTGCATCACCAAGGTGAGCTGCTTCATTTCGCGTCGCTGCTGCAGTTGTTGGCGACTGCTTGCAACCACAGACGTTTGACACATTCACTTCAGTGTCCCTTTAACAGTTCTGTTTTGGGAAAGAAACTATCTTGAAACTATCTTGCGAAGTTGTGAGAATGCGTTTAGTTGACTGCTGGTTGTGTCCTTTATTTCGTCGGCTTGAGTGCCTGTGAATATCTTGTCCAGAGTGATCCGAGAGTGGGCGGAGGAGCCCAGGCGTCAGGTGGGGCCCTTCAGGACGGCCCGCATGGAGGAGAGCAAATTTGAAGACCTGGAGATTCGCCTCGGCTACCCCTACGTCTATGTCCACCAGGGCTACTGCGAACACCTGATTGTCTTCTCGGACATGAGGTAATGCTCCACTCACTCAAGCAATGGTATTCTTTGCTTACTGGGCCTTAGCCATCTATTCCTCATCAGTGGACTCTCTGCGTATCTTTTTTTTGTTGTTGTTACAGTTCTGCCTCGATATTCCGAAGTGTAGAAATCACTTTTTGCTTTAAACGAGAGTTTATAGGTTTCACACACAAGCAATACCAATTTACTTGCCAGCTGTAAGCACTCATTGGCAGCTACGGTTAAAGCAATCTGTGACATTTTTCTGTGCCTGATTCACATTAAAGATTGCTCTTTCATGCATTAACCCCCCCCCCCCTTTTTTTTTCAACAGGGGCGCGTTTGCTATCTGGGTGAACTTCACCTAGTTGTAATTTTTAAAGAGGCAGACAACCGATTTTCGTCGTGTCTATGTTCTCTATCTCAAATGAAAGGGCATCCCTTTAAATACCTTAACTCGAAACGGTTTTGGTGATAGCGGCCTAGAACTTCTTATTAACATGCGCTGACAGCAGCACACGGGCACCTTTTCAAGCACGGACGACGTGCGGCCACCACGCACCAAATTTATTCCACACATAAGTTGCACCGGTGGATAAAATACACCAACGAAAGTTTCAGAAAAAAAAAAAAAAACGCGACTTATACAACGGAAAATATGGTATGTCACACTAGGCCATCAATAAATAAAGCTGGCTGCTTCCAGTGACTGAAAAAAAAAAAAAACACGCAGGAATATGAAAGCTTGCAATTCGCAATATTTTTAGCTGGGGACAAGTTTTAAATGCTTTTCGTCTCTCATACAGACAAACATAGTTGCCGCACTACAGTACGTCATTGTCACCTGCATTATTTTGGGAGGACACGCACGGCTCGTAGATCTAAAAATTCCCATTTAAGAGACAAAGCTATATGGTCTAAATGAATGAATTATTAGTTATACCCCTGTCACACGGGCACTTTCAATCGCGATTGAAGTGAATCGCGATCGAGTTTTCGAGTGCGCTCGACGCACCGCCGCTACTACACAACCTGTTTCAATCGCGATCGAGAAGTTGCACCAGTTGCGCTCGTGTACGCCAGATGGTGTTAACAATGTACTTGTGGCCTGCGTCTGGTAATTTCGCGTGGTCGTAGGTATACGTAACTATGTAAATGTTACCGAACGCTTATTTCGGTCAAGTTATTTGACACAATTTGTGGCGTTAGTTGAAGTTGTCACCTTCTGTGCCATTGCTGAGCGGGAACGAGAGTATCGCCGCTTTCGTTCGATCGCGATTGGAAGCCACGATCGCGCTTGAGAAACCAGGATTGAGTTCGAGCGGGATGGAGCTCGATCGCGATTGAAACTGCCGTGTAGCAGCGGCCTGATCCGGATCGAGCTCGATCCGGATCGATTCAATCGCGATTGAAAGTGCCCGTGTGACAGGGGTATTAGCGAACGGGAGGAAGAAGGCTTCGATGGTTTTGCCTTAACACCGTCTGTAAGTACATGCCATGTGTTTGTATCACTAAACCATTTTTGAGAAGTTCTTTCTAGACTTTGGACGGTAGATGCACGTGTCTAGCACTGCTTACCGGGGGATGCGTTCAGAGGCGGTGGCCACCGCAGTCATGTACTTTCTCCGCACTTTCTATTGAACTGGTCCTCTATGAGTTTACCTGATTAACCAGTGCGTTTTGTACACCAGTGCGACTTATATGCGGTTTTTTTTTTCACCCCCCCCTCCCGGGAAAACTGCCGTTTTGAGGGTAGGGGTGACTTATAGACCGAAAAATATGGTACTCTATTTAGTACGAAGGCGTGATCTGTTGGGATAGATAAAAGGTGGAGTGCTGGCTTCATGTTGCAGAGGTCAGCAGTTCGATTCTTCCGGGGCGCGCCCTTTTATTATTTTTTTTTTAAGCTGCCACTGGCGTTTCTGAAAACTGAATACAAATGTTTCGGCAGAACAACAACGTACAACACAAGCAGGAAGCACCTTCACAGGGTCCGTTTACTGAACGCTGCTGGTGGTTCTGGGCATGGAGGTTCAGTAGCCACACTGAGAGCAACCCATCGGCGACGCAGCGGCGGGCATTGTGTCTTTAAAATTTTCTAAAGAATGCCTAAAAATGTAGTGAATTCAAGCTTATACAAATACTTGTGTTAAAAGGTTTTCAATAAGTGAATTAACTTTCAGTAGTTTCAGTAGCTGCAAGGTTTGCTGGTCACATGACCACGACACGTAAAGTAGTGTCACGTTTCGTAGTACCACCACCTTTTAGATTTTGGAAAGTTAAGTGCCAAATTAAAATTATTTCCACCAATTTTTTTACAAATTGCTTGTGGTTACCCTACTATATAAAACGCTGACTTTTATATGAGCTAGAGAATGTATACCGTACTTACTCGCATAATGATCGCCCTCGCGTAATGATCACACCCCTGAGGTTCGTCGTCAAAATACGACTTTTTTTTTTTTATTTCCCGCGGAATGATCGCACCCTGAACTTTCCGCAGCCATATGTGGTATGTGTGCCATGGCACACATACCACACACATACCGACCATCGTCTAGCTGACGATGGTCGGGCTTACCTATGTATCCTCCTCTTTCAAATGGGACGTAGCTACGTTATTGCCGCAGACTTGCCGATATTATCGATATCGGCAAGCATGAGTTCATTATTGGTGCGGAACAAACTCTCACTAAATGCACATAATGTACTCACAAGACAAAGAGAAAAACGCGCTCAGATTGCTGCGTCGGCAGCCGTGTCTGTTTTGATGCCCGCACTGTTACAGCACCAGCCACTTATTGGTCGACCTGTTCTCACCTCGCAGCAAACTCGTTCCGGCGCGTTCGTAATTCATGAAAACACTGCATTTTGCGTCACTTTGCAATGCGGCTGGCGGTGGTCCGTGGAGTTTTGATTGTTTTTATTTATTATGGTTATCATTTTCATGAGACCTATCGTAAAAATTCTGACCTGCAACTTACTTGCGTTTTCTGCGCTGAAAGTTTTTTCGTGAAAAATTCGCCCTGCATAATGAACGCACCCCTAAATTGACATCATATTTTTGGAAAAAAAAAGTGCGATCATTACGCGAGTAAATACGGTACTCTGCAAAAATCGGTTCTCTGTCCCTTGAACCTTAGATTACCAAGTCTGCATTACTAAGTCAATGATGTGGGTAATGCACTAGGATATTTTTTCTCTCGGTTCTTTTTGTTTACATTTATATTTATTTTTAATTTCTGTGAAGTGTAGGCAGTTTTAGTTATGCAATGCTGTATAGTTCTTTTAGTTTCTCATGCCAGTCACGCTTAACTCTTTCGGGACCGCCGGAAAAAGTGATGAAAAAGGGAGGTCTCGGTACAAATTTTTTATTACATAAAGCAAAGGCACCATCCTGCCTTAGCATATACCAAAATGCAGGTAATTATATGTTCTTTGACATAGAATATCAAGTTTTACTTCAACGCTGACGACAGAACCATGAAAAAATCTGAAAGCAAGAACTTCGTGAAAAATATAAAGAAAAAGATAGAAAAAAGTGCAAATATAAAAACATTAAAAAAGAATAAAATTATTTCAGGATATACAAAATCCAACACAATGCTTTGTTTATTTATCGCGAAAGTTTGATGCGGCTAGGTGTAACTGGTTTTTTGTTTTGTGTGTGATCTCTTTGGCACTGAGGCCTTGGCTACGTCGTCACCCAGGTACACGCCTGGCTCTCGTCTCGGTGAAAACTTGATCTGTTTCTGTGCTGGTGGCAGGATATCACCACCATAGGTAGTTAACACCCTAGCGAACAAATATAAACCAGCAAGAACATATTTCGAGCGCACAAACCTACTCCAGAGCCAATTGAAACTGAAACCAACACCCACCTTTGAGCACAATTTGATGTTCCAGGCTGATCGACACCAGAAACCTCACTCGAGCTGAAATCCGATCTCTAAAGCCGCATTCCGACTCTTCATTGCCACTCTCATCGTTAAAATCAACAGTAGAAGGCGAAGATATGCGAGACGAGACGAGGCGTATTTGTTATCGCGCTCGCGCGAGTATGACGCCATGTTTGTTTACATTTGAAACCACTGCCCGTCAGAATAAAACATCTGACGCGTTGCCGCCTGGCGATAAAAAAAGAAACTTCACAAAAGAGAAAACTCCAGTTTTCAAACTATCTCCTAGATGTCGCTAGGTGTTCCATCGAGCGCAAATTTGTATTCTGCAGGCTCGCGAAACCATCGATCATATGTGATCGAAGGCCTATGGAGCGGTCCCGAAAGAGTTAATTGATGGGGCATGATGATTTTTTTTTTTCATATGCCTTGTTAGGTGTAGAATCACGGTAAACTGTTATTATTATGTGCAAAAGGGAACATTTTGCTCATCTCTAGCCTTCTCTGGATTGTTTTAATGTCAGCAGCGGTGTTGGAATAACACCAACGCGTATTTTCGTTTGCTGAATATAGGCAGGTGTAGCTATTCCAAGCACCACGGATACCTAGTTTTAGATGTAGAGCATCTGATTCACTCGCCTTGTCCCTCCGGCGTTGTCGTCGTCGTCGGCGTTGTCCACCCCTCCCCCATTCTCCTTGCCGCGCCAGCTGCGCTCTCCGCCGCTCACCCCCTCTCCTCTCCGATAGCGAACACTCTCTCGCGAGGGGCATTGGATTGAATTCGATTGGATTGGCTTGGCTTGGATTGGATTAAAGTGGATTGTGTTGCGTCATAGCCGCGGCAGACGCGCTGGGGCCGGCGCATGTGCAGTACTCTCTCTTCCGCGGTTTCCTCTCCTTCGGGCGCGCTGCGCATATAACTGGTGTGCCGTTCTCCGGTGAAGCAACATCCACGCTTGGCTCAAACACCTAGAGTCCACGCCGCTTTACAAGTATGCCAACGTCGTCATCGACTGGGACCGGCTTACGCAGTCCCTTCAACGTTATGCGCGCTATAAAACGCGGTCCCTTCGCCGCTCCGCCTATGCATCGCATCTACACAGGGGTTCCCGCGAGGGGAGGTGGGAGTTTTTTCTTTTAGTTGTTCGGGCAGCCGTGATGTTTTAGTTGCAGGAACATGTATTTTTTTAACTTCTCACAAGTGCTATTGGTTCAGTATTAAATGTTGAATAAGAGCCACCTGAATTGAAATAAAAAAAATTGCGTGGAAATGGTGTTGGACCCTAGAATTCTGTGCCTAATACTCTTGCACTGCGCCAAAACATGTCTTTTGATGCTCCAAAGCTTACCTTTTATTGCTCCAAAGCTGCTCCAAAACAGCATTATTCCTGGTGTCTGATCTGCTCCCAAAGGTTCAGGCCCACTTCCACCCCTGATAAAATGTGCTTAAACCTTTGCAGGATGATCCACCCCAGTGACAACCAGCGTCTGAAGGAATATCCGGTGGTGTTGCAGACTTACTCTGTCGGCAACAGGGCCCGCTGCATGCTCTGCCTAAAGGCCACTAGCGAGTAAGTCGTTGACAGGGGAGCAAGTTTTTGTCTTTAAAAGGGCTGTGCAGTAAAACAATGTATGCAATGTATGTGCATCTTAGATAATTCCTTGAGACACTGTTCTTAGAACTACACTATATACTCGTGCTATGGCCGCACATATTTTTCCAATGTTTCGAGTGAAAACTTGGGGTGGAGATTACACAGAGCAAAAAAAACACGACTTTCTTTTCCCATAAACATTTTCAGTAGTACTTGCTTTAATTATACTGTGCGACCTGCTTGTACCGAGAACAGGAAAAGACAAAAAAAAAGACATTCATGCAGCCACAAGAATGTTATTTCTTGCCCTCACCCTCCCCATCCAACCCTGATCCTGTGCCCAATAAGATGCCATGAGGGAAGCGCTCTGCTGGCACGCATTTCTTTCTCTGCCGCTTTTTTCCTCTATCATTCAAAACTGCTGTAAAGCCCCAACCACATCGAGCGATTTTGCAAGCGACTTGGGGAGCGACGCGACTAGCGACGAACTACTTTTCGCCGCGGACCAAGTCGCTCATCGAATCGCTCGGTTCTGGGTCGCCAGAAACAGTCGCTCGCCTCCCGGAAGTGTCCTCAGCGACTAGCCAATAGGAGAGCCCCTACGTAAGCACGCAACCTCCGGTTTTGGAAGAGAACGGGGGGAAGATTTTGCAAATCCACGCAGACGGCGTTTGCGGCATCTATAAACGTTGGTTTGCGGTGCAGCGGCAAAGAAAGCTTTGCGTGGCAAAGCTTGTGTGCACGCTGAAGCAGAAGCAAGAAGGCTCCCGCACACACTGGGTGAGACCCGTGTGGGAAAAAAAATCACGCCATATCCACGGAATGAATGATGATAAGTGGGGCGAAGCTCAAGAGGGGGAGATCATCGGTAACCGTAACTCTCCCGTGAAAGTTCGCCCATTACATCATTAAGAAAGACGTAAGACTGTGTGCGTACATTGTACAAATCAACTTTTATTTTCGGAGTCAATGCTCCCAGGCCCAGACCTGGTGAAAGACCCCGCGCGATCG